>NC_091796.1:18085000-18689500 GCF_041296235.1 Equus asinus
CAGGAACGGCTTCCCACCTCCTCTGTCTCTTTCACACACCCAAGGGACCTTCTAGCCAATATAATCCCTTAGATTCAAAATCTCCATGTGAACATTCCATTAAGATCACTCTTAACTTGAATGCCCAGGAAGCATCTTCAAAAAGAGCTTTATTTAGCCAACAAGCTACCATTTATTCAAACTCACTCTCCTTCATTCCTGGATTTTTAAAACACTTTCATTTTAAGAATAGTATATGCTCTTTGCCAACGCTCTAAAACCCAGAATATAAGTAACAGAAAGCAAAAGTCTCCAGGAGGCCCACTCGTCAGAGATGAGCTCTGACATCATCTGGGCTACAGACTTCTGAATGCATGCATAAGCATAAATACATATGCACATGCATAATTTTAACATAAAAGGCTTTTTTACATTCAACATATCACAGACATCTTTCCATGTCTATGCATGTTTCCATCATGTCACAGACATGCGTCCATGTTAATTCAACACATACATTTGTTCAAGAGTCTCCTTTTTAGATTTTGATATTTTCCAAAGAGATTTTGCCAAAGCAAGGAACCACAAGATAGACTTTTCTTCAAGAATTCTTGCAACACTAAGAACACTTCAAAAAATAACCTTTAAGACATACAGTGTTGAGTTTCACCCATTTGCTTTAAAATTCTGAAGATATATTTTTAACTCATGATGAAATGAACGACGAGGGAAACAGAGACATTAAAATCATTTACTCATGCTCTTAAATCATAACCACCACATTTAACATGTCTCAAAGTACAACTCCTGTCATTCCATCAACAGACTACATACTCTTGATTTCACAGTAAACTACACTTGCCTATGGATAACATTGATCTATATTTATCCACATGCCTGATGTTTCACTAGTCTTTTACTTTCATTTTCCTAAGAGATCTTAGCCTGAAGGAAATCTTACCTAAACAATAAACTACTTTCCCCAACTCAAGGAAAGCGTGAACCCAGAAGTTCATCAAGCTTCAGGAGAGAGGCAAACTGGTTTAGGCTCGCACTTAATATCATATCATGCTGGCATGAGAAGGAAAATGGTATGGTCAACAATAAACAAAGGTTTGGTCAGGGGCCAGCCCGGTGGCTCAGTGGTTAAGTGCGCACATTCCACTTTGGTGGCCCAGGGTTCGTGGGTTCGGATCCCAGGTTAGCACCTATACACTGCTTATCAAGCCATGCTGTGGTAGGCGTCCTACATATAAAGTAGAAGACGACAGGCACGGATGTTAGCTCAGGGCCAGTCTTCCTCAGCAAAAAGAGGAGGACTGGCAGCAGATGTTAGCTCAGGGCTAATCTTCCTCAGGAAAAAAAAAAAGGCTTGGTCAGAAAGACAAATCAGGTAGCAAGTCAACCTTCTAAGGTACCTTGAGTTAAACATGTTACAAATAAATTCTTATTTTAAGTAAAAAGTCTTAAAACACATGCAAAAACACAGACAAAAACCAAGTATAAGAGAACTTTTAACCCCATTTATAAAGCATAATGTTTTATCTGGTGATTTTTAAATGTTCATAAGTACAAAGGTGCCAGGTCCCTCTAGAAAGAAAGGAAGGAGCCATTTACCCACTAGGAGGGAGAGGTCTGAGGAAAGAGAAAGAGGCAGAGGAGGGAAGGAGGAGAAAAGAAGGGCGGAACAGAGAGAAGGAGAGGCAGACAGAACATGCATAGGAAGAGACATTCACAGTTAAAACAGTGGCTGGTGAGAATACAGGTCATACAGCCAACCCTCTCTCGGTATCCAGTGTCCAAGTGGGATTGGTTCCAGGACTCCCCCGGATACCAAAATCCGAGGATGCTCAAGTCCCTTATATAAAATGGCATAGTATTTGCATATAACTTTGCACATCCTCCTGTACACTTTAAATCATCTCTAGATTATTTATAATACCTCATACAATGTCAATCCTATGTAAATAGTCATTATGCTGTATTGTTTAGGTGATAACAAGAAAAAAAGCCTGTACATGTTCAGTACAGACGCAAGAATTGTAGGCCTTTCTACCCATGGCTGGTTGAATCAGAGCGTGCAGAACACGCAGATATGGAGAGCCAACTGCATTTGCTATGTAACTCATGTTATGCTTTTCATAAATTTCTCAAAAAAGAGAGGAAGGGAAGGAGAAAAGAATTCCTTTAACAGAGAAATTCAGAGCCACGGGGATTTTAGCAACCAGATACCAGGTAGAGTTAAAGATCAAAAAAATAACTAGAAGTCGTTGAAGAATAATAACCACCCTTCCAGTGAAAAAGAGCAGAGAAGAAACGAGCCCTGGACACAGTAACTGCCCTCTGGCTGGAAGGAAGGCAAATGTTTGGACAAGCCCAGGTTGTAACAGTTAGGTACTGACAAGAGCACTTAATTTTACTTAGGAGTTTATATTTCTTAAGCACCTGCTTCACTTCTGGAAAAATGTCCTTTTAAGTAGAATGTACAAGTTAATGTGAGCGCTGTTTTCTCAACAACTGTATTTTACAGAAAAAGTAAAAGATATATGTGAAGAGGCAAGTAAAAGTAATATGAAGAAAAAGTGAAAGATACAACACAGATACATGCTATATAGCTCAAGAAAGACACTCCCTTGGGGCCAGCCCGGTGGCGCAGTGGTTAAGTGTGCACGTTCTGCTTCGGTGGCCCGGGGTTCGCCGGTTCAGATCCCTGGTGTGGACATGGCAGCACTTGGCAAGCCATGCTTTGGTAGGCATCCCACATATAAAGTAGAGGAAGATGGGCACGGCCAGTCTTCCTCAGCAAAAAGAGGAGGATTGGCAGCAGACGTTAGCTTAGGGCTAATCTTCCAAAAAAAAAAAAAAAAAGACACTCCAGTGGACGTAAGGTATGCCCTGAACAAGCACCCCTCTTTATGTGCGGCAGCTATCTGCAAACAGGGAGCCTAGGAAGAGTTTATTCACTTCTACCAGCTAAGCTCAGGGCTTTTACTCTTATGCGTTACCTAAATTCTTGGGAAGAAGGAAAGGAAAATCGAGGAAAGAGAAAATATGGTCCACAATATGCTGAAGATGGGGGAAAAGAGAAAGAAAATTCTGAATCATATACATTCTCATTTTTAAAAAGAAAACAAAATGAAACTATTTGATTTCATATGTACAAAAGCAGAAAATACGTGATATTGACCCGTGATAGGGTACATTCGAAGTGAACACATTCACATGGTGTTAACTGGTTTATATTTGATTTTCATTTGTAGTTTGCTAAAATCACGTGCAAGTTCCAAAATGCCCAATTTCCCACATTTTCCTCTATTAATGAACTACCTAGGAGTTTTATCCTGAGCTGCTTGTATAAAATTAAATATCCCATGAAGATTGTGCTTTCTTATACAAGTGGCTAAATTCCTTTATTGTTTTCACAACTTATATCAGAGCATAATCCCAGAAAAAACCCTGTATAGAAAGACATCAAGTTCTGCTCTTTCAATGTTCTGATTTCCCAGAGTAGAGGCCAACCACAGTAGGACAACTAGAACAGTGGAGCGGGAAGAAAGAATTTTTGAAAGCATAGCAGTAATCTAACAAAAAGATCACTCGTGAAGGGCTCCTTTAATTTCAAAGGGCTGCTCAAAGGAAAATCAATTTGCATGGGATTCTACTCCTCTGGCCCCTGTGGGACTCCTGGGTAAGGCAGCTTTCACAAAGCTGGCCGCCTCACTCACTTCCTCAGGAAGTGGGACTGACCACAGCTCGGCCCCCAGCTCGGCGTGGTCTCCAGCATTCACAGAGGGACCAGGATTGGGAAGAGGACACTTTCACCACAACAAGCTATGCTGGCTGGTCCCGAATGACACAGACACTCCTGCGCACTCAAGCCTGGGGGCTCGGCCTTGCTCTGTGGGTTTTTGCTGAGGTCCAGGTGGAAAGTGACAGGTCCCCCCCATTGCTGCAGCAGACCACAGTTTCTTTATCTTCCTCTTCTCCCACCAGATCATCTCGGCCGACCCAAGGCACAAGACCCAAGGCAGAAGAGACGCAGGGTGCTGGATCACCCTGCGACTAAGCCTGCATCAAACACACCCAAATTAAGCAACTCCAGTCGAGCCACATAACCAAGGTTTTCTTTTTCTTGCTCTAGAATCAATAAAAGAATTGTGCTGACTTTCCATGAATGCTAAGGTTCTTGAACAGTGGAATATCTACTTACTGAATATACAAAGCTTCCAAAAATACCTGTCCCATATTTTTCTTTAGAAAGCAGAACGTAATTTAAAGGGCAGGACAGCCCTCAGGCTAGCATTCCAAAATGATGGCTCTGCTAGAAGAACTCAAACACAGAAGTAAGAGTTTACCAAACACCAAACTATGCACACATACTCGAACAGCTCGGCTCTGCCCAGGGCCTCTTCAGCCTCCCCTCCCCGACCCCCACCAGCTGTGTTAAGGAATAAGCCGCCTAACCCAGCCATCAGAACCCGGTTATCTGGTTGTGTGTTCTCCCTGGAGGTGTCCTTCATTTCACCTCCAAGAATTCACCTTTGGGAACCAGGTAATCTACCCAGGCTGACCATCTCTGCTGATATCTGGTATGTGACAGTAAAAAGGTGCTCAGGGCAAGGGCTTGTCCCGACACCCACTGAGTTTACAGTTAATGAAAGGAAACCTTCAGCTAAGGAGATTACTATGGATTCACTCTCCAACAGCACTCCCGCAACCAACAAATTCTTAAAGCCCAGAAAGAAAAAAACCTGCTCTTTCCTTAGTCACTCCCAAAGAAAAAAAGGGCAAGGATCCTATTTGTTGTTTCTGGACAATATGCCATTGATCTTAGGGCACAGTATTTTAAACCAAAGAAATAAAATCTTCCAAAGTGAGGTGTATCTGTATAAAAATGTCTGCTGCACAGTTATTTGTGATAAAGACATGCATCCCATAACAACGTTTCGGTCAACAACAGACTGTACATACGATGGTGGTCCCCTAAGATTAGTACCATACAGCCTAGGTGTGTAGCAGGCTACGCCATCTAGTTTTGGGTAAGTGCACTCTATGACATTCACACAACAACAAAATCACCTAACAACACATTTCTCAGAAGTATCCCCATTGTTAGGCAACGCATGACCATACTGAAAAAAATGTAAATATCCATCAATAGGGAAATGATTAAATCAATTATGGTACATCCTTTTTTTTCAATTGTGGTAAAAGATACATAAAATTTACCATCTTAACCATGTTTAAGTATACAGTTCAATAGTGTTAAATACATTCACACTGTTTATGGTACATCCTTTTGATGGAGTATTACAGTCATTGAAAGTGGGGTAGAGCTGTTATAGATACTGATATGGAACAATCAAGATACACTATTCCGTGAAAAAATCACGTTATAAAACAATACATAAACTAAATTAAAATTAAAAAGAAAAAATAAGCACATCACATTTTTCCATTTACTTATATAATATGTAAAATTTCTAGATATTTAAGATTCATAGAAAGGCTTAGAAGGATGCACACCAAACATTTTGACGCTTGAATCTAGAAAGGTCAGGGGATGGAGGACAGGGGGAAAATGTTTTTCAAAGTTCAGCCACCTAAGTGTAGGTCTGCATTTTCAAAATTTCATATTTACAGGTAAGCAGACGGAAGTTTAAATTTCCTATGAACTTAAGGATAATCAAAAATCATAAATCTTGGCAATTCTGTCAAAGGTACTTTTGTAAAAGCTCTATTTCCTACTAGATATACATTCTCTTAAATAAAAGGCCCTTGTGCTAGCAACTTACTAATTCATCCATGAGTTGATAGAAATACTGAAAGGGTCTGGGCTAAACTTGTCACCATTAATAAACTTCAGGAAAATTCATTACAGCTTCTGCCTGAAGTGGGTTATTTAAATAGTTTTATGATGGGAAGCAAGAAAAAAACTTCTAAATTTCTCCACTATTAGTTAGATATAAACTGCTTTTTTTTTTTTAAATGAATCATGTTTGGTGAATTCCAGTATTTCAAAACTAAGAAATCACTTACTTACCCATCTAAGTATTAAAAACAAAGGCTTCCTGGTTTCGGAGTAAACCTCATAAATGCTTTAGAAGCATTCCTTTAGCATTTTACGAATACCACGCTTTTTAGTAGCATCTCTACAATTCTAGCTTAAAGCAAAGTACAGATTTTCTAAATTAGGAGTCATATTTTGAGTATAGAAAGGAGAACTTCAAAGTAATTTTCCTTTGTCATCTGAATAAGCCTTCTAAATTTCTGCACATAAATCCTAAATCCTGCACAGAAGCTTTTGTCCCTGAAACACTCCAATGAAACCAGCAGCTCTATTTGCTGTTTCTTCTCATTCATTTTACCAGCAATTTGTTCTTATTTGAAATACTAAATAAAACATTTGCAAACATTTTTGAGACATCCAGCATTAGAAAACATGGAAGAGAAAACTCGTAGCTGAAGGCATCTTGCACTTCTCTGGTTTTCACAGCTCAAGGACGCTCGCTTGCTTGCTTCCCTCCGAGGTCTTTCTTTTGGAATTTTTACTACCCAAAGTTTGGAAGTATCATCCTTGCTACAAGGCTTTAAGTCAGTGATTCCCAAGTGGGGCAATTTTGCCCCTCCTCCTCCACCACCACCGATATTTAGCAATGTCTAGAGACATTTTTCGCTGTTACAACTTGGTTGGGGTGAGGGGCACTACTGGCATCCAGTGGGTTAGTGAGTAGAGGCCAGGGATGCTGCTAAACATCCTACAATGCACAGGACAGCCCCCACAACGAAGAATTACGTAGCCCCACAGGTCAGTAGTGCTGAGGCTGAAAAGTCCTGCTCTAAGTGAACAGAGGCTTTCCGCTTATCACCCTGTCCTCCTCCCAATCCTCCTAAAATCACGATAAACCTGCTCCCCTCAGTCATCCACACCAGAGCCTTCTCCTAGCATGGAGATGGTGGCAGTCACTGCTCCAGCTCACCCCTGCCCCTTCTCCCACCAAGGAGGAAGGGTGTGGACATCAGGGCTCGCTGCATGGTCATCACAACTGTTCTTATATTCCAAAAGGATGCCATTGCCTAATCACTAAACAATTCTCACAGATACCAATCTCACTTCAAATACTTTTGGAATTATGAACTGTAGGACTACCTTCCCTCATGAAATATGATGGAGAGCATCTCCCAAGGTTATCATTTCACAGCAAGCCTACTGGCTGTTGACTTTTAAAACAAACTCATTTAACAGTTCTCTTCCTGGAGTAGATAGAAATACACAGAGAAAGAGAATGAATTACATCATTTCATCAATCACTACTTTATATTAAAAGGAGAATGGAGGAAGCTTTCTTTATATTCCTCACAAGGCCCTCTCTCATTTTTCATTAGTAATTTCATCAGAGACAACCAACAGCTTGGAACGATGTTCACCCAGGAATGCTCCTCCTTTTACCAAACTTTCCACCAAAAAGGGGGAAGAAGGGATTCTACAGTCTAGGAATTTGGGAAATGCTGGGTTAAATACACACACACACACACACACACACACATGCACACAGAGCTTTCCTCGCTCAAGGCTTCTCTGAACTTTCAAGAGCGAATGTGAACTTCCAGTGTGAATCTTCACTATGGGGACCCAGGGTTGGGAGCGCAACCCAAGCTCATTTGATGCTGGAGGCTTTCGGAGCAAGACATCTCTGGGCCATACTTGAAACGAGGCTTAAGTAATTATTCTCCTTGAGAGGCAGTATCAGGAAACAGGAGTGCATTCTAGAGTAGAGTGTGAGGCAGATGCTTCCTGCCCATTTTTCTGAACAACTCTTAACTCCATGATTTTCTTGGTAGTTCCTCTCCAGGGGCACGTTCGCATCAACCAAAGATGACTTAAGGAAAGAACGAGTGAACGAATCTCCAAATATGGAGGAAAAATAATAAATAGGTCTTTCTAAAGGGGCTCCGCCTTAACTTCAGTGCCACAGAAATGGTTATAAACACGTTGTCCGGCTGGTTCTACATGTGTTGCCGAAAGGAGGCTATTCGTGGTGTAAAATGCACAGGCACACAAGTAGGCACACACATGTACTGTAAAGGAAGAAAAATCAGGAAAGGGAGCAAGGTAACTCTTACAGTTTACCTGTTTTCAGTAGCCACAGTCACATCCATGTCATTGGGCAAGCAAGAAACATCTCATGGATCCTGACAATAGGAGAAATATTGGTTGACCCAGAAACAGTGGCTTTGAACCACAAAGATATTTGAGCCTGCCACCAGCCAGCTGTAGAAAGGACACCTACCTATAAACCACAGTACGCTGTAGTGGTTAAAAGCATGAGCTTTGGAGTAAGACAAATGGGAGTGAGTCCTGACTCTTCCCTTTGAAAGTTACAAGTTTCTGAACAAGTTACTCAACTTCTTTAAGCTCCTGTTTTCTTTACTGTAAAATGGAGATGATAAGATCTACCTCATGAAGCTATTGTGAGGATTAAATAAAACAATCCAGGGAGGTGCTTACTACAATATCTGGAATATGAGAAGTACTTATTAACGTGAGTTATTATAACATCAAAACAAGACCAGCAATAGGATTCTAGCATAGAGAAAGCCATAGAAGGAATTAAGCCATAACTGATGCTCCCCAAAAGGTGATGATAAGAAAGACGCCGTCAGAAGTCCCAACAAGTACATGGGATATAATAAAGAGCATCCTTAACCTACGTGCCTCTTGCAGAAAGGCAGTCCAGCAAGGTCTTCCAAGAAGCAGAGCAGATTCAGACTCTAAGGACAAATTTTTTGAGCACCACATAACCAAAGAAGTTACAGCTAAATTTGAAAGTCCACCAGGAGTCAACAATATCCTAATGCTCAAAATTAGAGGAACAAAAAAATTTTCTTTTTTCTTTTTTCTTTTTTTTGAGGAAGATGAGCCCTGAGCTAACTACTGCCAGTCCTCCTCCTTTCTGCTGAGGAAGCCTGGCCCTGAGCCAACATCCATGCCCATCTTCCTCTACTCTACATGTGGGACGCCTACCACAGCATGGCGTGCCAAGCAGTGCCTTGGTCCACACCCGGGACCCAAACCGGCAAACCCCGGGACTCGAGAAGCGGAAGGTGCAAACCCAACCGCTGCGCCACCAAGCCGGCCCCAAAATTTTAAAATTCTATTGAGTCATCTAAATCAAAACCATTAAAGCCTAATTATTACTCAAGTGCTAAACTATGTGTTTAATCTTTCCCAAATTAACATAGGCCAGATAAACCAGACTTGCATTCTGCCAAAGAGATATAGGCCTATGAGGGGCCCCAAACATACATCCATACACACATATACCTACCCACCTGTGAGAAGCCTCAAATACACATCTGTGTACCTATGAGACCTAAACATTAGGCTTGAACAATTCCTCCAGCCACTTGGCCAACTTTCCTCCCTCCAGTGTCCCAGTCCAAAGCATTACTCAGACACTCAGCAGTTGCTATGCATTTATGGAGCAAATACTGAAAGCTAACCATTGTTTTTGTGATTTTGAGTAAATAGAAAATAGAGAAAAGATTTCATTTCTACACTCAAAAGAGCTCAGGCTCCTTGGCTATTATACTGAGGAATGGTAAAGGATGTAGACTTCAGGTCAGAAAGACCCAGGTATGAATGCCAGCTCCAACACTGACTGGCAACTTATTTGTTCCTAAGTTCACAAGCCTGGGCCTATCCGTTCATCTCTCGGAGCCTCAAGGTCCACAGGCATCAAACGGGTTCAGGCCACCCACTTGTCAGGGTTGCTATGTGGCCTAACCACTCAGAAATCAAAAGTGGCTTCAAATAGACACAGTTTCCTTAGCCGCACTTTCCCACAGTGACCAAGTCAACCTTCAGCTAATCCTCCTTGGAACTCTTTTTTTCATCATTTCCTGGCTCAAAATCTCTGTCCTAGCCAGAAAGCTATGCTCAGCATCCTCTGAACACGTTTTCTTCTTGTGCCAAGTGTTAAGCTTCCCCATTATTTCCCTCCTCAGAACAAGTTTCCCATTTTGTCAAACTCCATCCCTCTCCTTTTTCACAATTCCCCCCAAAATTTATCTTTATCAGAACCTCTACTTAGATCCAATCTTTCCTTTTTTGTATTCTTCCTCCCACTTCTACCCTTAGAATCCAAATGAGCATGTCAGAAAATAGTGCTAAAAATTAAGGACACAAATTCAATTTACCTATGGGTAAGTTATTTTCTGACAATAATAAATTAAGGCAAAGCTAGAGACTGCACTCCCAAAACACTGTAATCATACAGCAACTCTGTGCTCCAGGCTGTAAGAAGAACAGGCGAAAGATGGGATGAAAATCCATCCCTACCAGTGAAAAACACCAACAGTTGATCAACAACGTCATTTTCATATATGAAGAAGAGCACATGCTATAAAAAGGCAGCCCTCCTGTCATTGCCTCCTTTTTGCCTACACCGTGTTAAACTTAGCTAGTAAACACGCACAGCTCATTTCTCATGGCCTTTACCCATTCACTCAATGGTTGTGCCGATGTCTGAACAAAGGCAGCCACCAGGTTTTGCTCTTACAATGACATTGTCTAAAAGGCACCACGTTGTAACATGAGGAATGCCTTGACTGGACACCAGAGATAGCTGAGGCTGTATGGCATTTGCCTTTATGACCTATTGCAGTAGAGCCCTAGGGCAGTGTTTCACAAGCCCACTGACAACTCCTGTCACCCACTGAGGGTCAGCAGTAACCCTGCCCTCCAAGCCACAGCTGACAAGACCAGGACAAGTTAGATTTTTGGTCTTGAGACCTGGATATGGGACTGAGAAATACAGACGATGTCCACCAGTAGTATAAATGAGGACGTGGAAATACAGGGGCTGGGGGACAGTCGTATTCACCACGGGCACAGGAAAGAGAATTTAGTTCTACCAACGGAGAGGAACGAAGAAACCACCGAGGACGTGGACGTGAACAGAGTACAGAGTAAGCTCAGTGCAAGATGACGTCTGAGTTCCTGGTTTCCAGTCCTCCTAGCAGCAGCTATGGCCTTATAATCAGCTCCCTTTCTTTCGGTGTTAGTTGGAACAACTGTGTCTTGCTCATGTGTTCTGTAAACCCCACACACACCAAATAATCCAGTGTTTTAACACCTTCCCATGTGAATCTTGCCTACAAGGAGCTACTGCTTCTCCCAATCCATACTCCTCTCAGCCACCTGAGCAACAGGTGTCCTCAGTCACCATCCTCCATGAAGGCTGCCAGTAAGGCTGGTTCTGGTTCAGGTCTCCAGTGATCACTGGCACTGGTGTCTCATACTGTCCTCACTCACTCACTCCATAACCCTTCCCTAGGCCTCTCCTGGGAGCACAGAGACTGTTCATGATGCCCGATTCCTGCTGTGCTGCACTCCCACACACCCATTTGTTCCACCTCCTTGTGCTCTCCTGCTTCTTGCTAGTTCACTAGACTTGTGACCATCGGCCTTTGCTTTGCCTTCTCCGCATGCCTATCAGCCTAGTCTCTGACTCCTCACTTACCCTGACTCTGGGCATGCTCCAGTAAAGCTTCTGACTCACTACTCCACTACATTATGAATTAACCTTCAACTCAGATTAACGTCCACAGTTCCAACCCCGTTCTCCAGGGCTGGCCCCACGGCCTTGCACGTCCTAAAGGCCCAGCCTTGTCCCTATTCCCCCAGCCCCACCCCACCCTGGTTCCAGCAATCTGACTCCACAACAGCCACAATCACAGGCACAGGGCAGATACTCCCACCACGCCAGGCACAGGAAGCTGCACAAAACAGGGAGCTGACAGATTCAGCTGACAATAAATAATATCCAACGTGCCAGATTCATTTTTACACAACTCTCAGCGTCCAATGTCCAATAAGATGTAAAATTCAACTAAGATTTCTATAAAATGGGGCTTTCTTGTGGAAAGATGGGGATGGTAAACTGTCACATGTAACAGATATCATTTTATCCTTCCAGCTTATTTAATCAACGTGCATTCCCAAATTTAAAAACACACTAAAGTTTTGCCCAGTCTCTTACGGTTCAAACACATAATACACCAAACTCCTTCCTGAAAGTCAATTTCTTGTTTGGCCCAGGCCCCAGGGTGACCTTCCCCAGACATCTGGATCCAGGGACTGCACGTGGCTGTCTTCATTCTGTGCTGAGGAAGCATGTGATGTTGATTAGCCATTCTTCAACTCTGCTCTGTGACGGGGTTCATTAGAACTCCCATTCTAAGGAAAAGTCACAAGTCACCCCAATTCCTGGTCAGGTGTGGAGGCAGAAATAGTAGCAGGCCAAAGCTCAGGGCCCTCATCTCTCCTTAGATGCTGAATCCCTGAACCAAACAGGCAGACACTCTTAAGTGTTGATTTAAGGCCTGCGAGTCTTCATGATAATGACTTATAATGGGTACCTCTGCCAAGTACCTCCCAGATCTAATCTCAATATCAAAATTATCTTGTCCTAGACTATAGGTGTTAAGGGGTCAAGATAATAAAGCTGAAGTAATACAGGAAGAGGAATAAACTGAGGAGCCCCGTGAACCCAGAAACCAGTGTTCATGCCAGAACTGGGCATCTATGACCAAGGCCCAGTTCTGACCCCATCTGAACTCACTGGCATTACATAAAGCCAGAGGGTGAGGCCCTGTAGAGTCGGACAAGGCTTGGACAATCAGATAGCTCAGGAAGTACAGGCAGCGGGTCCAAAACCAAGGGCAACAGCAGAGACCCTTGCTACCCAAAGTGTGGTCCATGGACCAGCAGGCACATCACCATCACCTGGGAGCTTGTTAGAAATGCAGAATCTTGGAGGCAGCCCTACTAAATCATTGTCTGCATTTTAATAAGATCTCCCAGGCAATGTGTATGCGAATTGAAGTATGAGAGTGCCTTCTTGACAAGAGGGGCACCCAGAATCAGTTGTAGGACTCTGGGCAACAGGTACAGGGCACCAGCAGCAAGCAGGAGCCCTTATTTGGGAAAAGCGTAGGGAGCAGCAGAACCACGGAACAACTTCAAAGCCAGAGAGACCCTGGTCCAAATCTAGGCTCATTCACTCACGAGTGGTGCAATCCTCAGCCAGTCACTTCACCTCTCTCACTGGGAGTGTGAGTTACACCTCACAAAGGACAGTAAGTGCAAAGCATCTAGCATACAATAAACTTGCAATAAATACTGGTTCCCTTTCCATTCTGCAGCAGACACCAATCTGGCATGGCTGTCTAGACCCTGTAATCCAGAGATGAATTAGGAACACCTGGGAGAGAAAAAGGTCCCAACTAGGGGATAATGAGCTTCTCTAACAAGGAGACCCTAACTCAGTTCTCTGAATACTGGAGGGCACCAGAGAAACTTCACTGCTAAATCTATTTAGATGTCCATGCAACATTCCAGACCAGCACTCTCCAATAGAAATAGAATGAAAACCACATACAGAGTTTTAGATTCCTTTGTAGTCGTATTTAAAAAGGCAAAAAAAGGGGGAGGGTGAAATATATTTTACTAAATGGTATTTAACCAAAATATCCAAAATAGCATCATTTCAACATGTAATCGATATAAAAAACCATTAATGAGATATTTTACATCCTTTTTTGTGTGTGTGTGTGTGTGTGTGTGTGTAAATCTTCAAAACCCGGTGTGTACTTTCTGCTTACAGCTCATCTCAGGACTAGCCACATGGTCAGCGCTCAATAGCAGAGTATGGCTGGTGCCTACCACACTGGACAGAGCAGTTATAGACAGAGAGATCCCTGGATCCCTTCCCCACTCAACAGTGTACCGTCACCAAATCCCAGTGTGCAAGGTATGAATACCCGGTCACAGTCACGCAAGCGTGGGAAGCAGCGGCCAGGGGACAGCGACAGAGCAGAGGCTTTAGCTAACTGGCCATATTTCACAATCAAGTTATTTGTTTTTAAAACTCTGGTCACCATAAATTACACCAATAGACAGACAATCTAGACTACAGCCACTTGCTGATTGGGCTAAATTTTTCTAGGAGCCAAGACAGTTGAAGCACAAGATTATAACTACAAATTCATCCAAGATTTTCCAACTAGAAATGGAAGTACAGCCAAGTAGGAACAAGCACACTCCGCTTGCCCACATTTCACCCACTTTTAACCAGATACGGGGCAGCTGTAACGGAAAACCTACAGACAAGGCAGGAGACATTCACTGTGTATGTTTTCACGGCCAAAAAAAAATCTCCTTACAAACGAGGTAAAAGGTAGGACAGAAGAAACAACACGCTCCAAGACAGAAAAAAGAATGTCAGGGCTAAGACCCTTCTCTTGAAGCAGGAAGGCTAAGGAACAGAGTAGCTAAGACTTCAGGGAGCACTTACCACGTACCAGACACTCTGCTAAGCACTTTCCGTGCATTTAATCTTCATAACAACCCTCAAGCAAGTATGGCTTAGAATTTCAGTAACTTGTTCAAGGGCCCACAGCTAGTCTGTGGCAGGACACTGAGAGCTACGCAAAGGCAAGTAACAATCTCCACGGCCTAAGCACCCAGATTTAACTAGAACACTAGGCACAGCCAGCAGTCAAGCCAGAGACCTCAAACTACCTCTCCCACTCTTACTACATTAAACCATCACAACTGCTAAGGACCAGCTTATCAGTGAGGACTGTGTGAGGCTGAACTGCAATAACTCATGTTTTCAGGTTCACATAGTATAAGGACTATAAATATGAGCTGGCTTATACAGCATCAAAACACACACGACAAATTTTGAAAGGCAGAGAGAACGCAATGATGGACACAGCCATAGACCAGGAGTCCGAGTGCTGGGTTCTAGTTCCAAACCTATTAAATACTTGCTGACCCCTCTCTCCCATTTTGGCTCACTGTAGAAAATGAGGAGATAACCATAAATAGTTGAAGTATTTCCAGCTAGGTGATCTTTTTGGAAAAAACAAACAAAAAACAGTAGGCTTTGAATTTTCTAATCTGATAAGTTTTTCAACAATTCTTATTCTTCAGATCCCTAGAAAGAATTTGTTCCTCACAGAAGAAAATTATCAAAATCAATACCCAGTAGCGGACCCATGAGTCAGCCTTTGGAAAGCAGGAGTATGTGTCCCCAAAAGAAAAGGCTGAGTTGAGGAAGCATTCAAGAACTACCACCTTCATTTTATCCTTTGGTCCCTGTGAATCCTTCAGGACGCCCGGAATCTCTAATTATGTAAAGCTGTAATAATATCTGACCGAAAACAAAACGGTACAAAACCTGCATTTTCAGACCCCAACGACCATCGACCAGAGGATACTTAATAGGGAATCCTTGGGACAGCTAAAAAGGCCACTCAGAGTTTGTCTAAAAATTCCTCCAGTCTCCAGATTTAGACTACGCAGAATCTGCTCTCCGTCCTCATCGTAAAGCGGGCAGAATTCAGAACTTCCCGTCCGCAGAAGGGGACTCAAAGAATTCTTTCAACTGTATTTATCGTTGGAACAAAAAATGTTTCTCAGCACCACTTTCAATTTACTTTGATTTTCTCATCCTTTTTAAAGGATAAATAAAACAAAGACATCTCTTTGTTCCTGCTCCTTTCCAATTTGTGTCCTCACCCCAGTGCCCAGTAAAAATGTTTAAGTCTTTGCGACACGCTATTTCTAGCGCCATCGCTGGCGCAGATACAGACTCTCCTCCCTCCATGATGACTGAAATCAGGACAAGCTGGCTAATTACAAGGGCCCTTGACTGTCTCAAACGTCTCCATTACATATTCTCACCTGGGCCGTCTTCAACTGCCACTTCTAATCTGAGTATCATCAGGGCCTTGCTGTCTAGCACCTACTTGTGGCTTCTCTCAGGCTCCTCCACACCCTTAAACACCTTCCACGGTTTCCCCTTGTCCACCACCTGTGCTCCGCCAAGGCAGAGTAGCCCAGTGGTGAGAAGCGGACTTGAAATTCTGCCTCTACTACCATTTATGAGCTGGTAGACCTTGGCCAGGATCTTTATCTCAGTTTCCCCACCTGTACCATGGAGATACTAGGATACAGCTCATCTCACTGTTTCAGTATTAAATATATGGAAATACCCGCCACGATGGAGTGCAGTGTCTGCAGGTGTTAGCTCCTACCATCACCTCCTACCTTTCTGGAAATGTTTTGCCATCTGACTTTCTAAAGCATGTATTTTAAGTTCTTCAGCATCCCTCTTTCATTTATAGTTTTTACTATATAAACCATTATCTTAGGGGATCCCAAATTCAGTTCTTTTTTACAATTTTCTTCTACCATCTCTGTTTTATGCTAACGCCTCCCAATCTAAGCCTCCCACCCAAAAAGATGCAGGAGGCGAAGGACACCTCCCTGGACAGCTCAACCCAAACTCACCTCACTGTTATCAAGCCCCTCCACCTCCACCTGCCAAATCTATTCTGCCTTCTGAATTCAGTATCACAGACAGAAACCACCAGCAGCCAAGAAACCTCAGTGAGCAACCTTGGAGGCATTCTCTGCTCCTCCCTCTCCACCATTCGCCACAGCTAATAAGGTACGACCACACACACCCACCCCTTAAGCAGAAGCCGCCCATCACTCCATCCCCACTGCAATGCCTTGGATCAAGCCCTCCACTTCTCTACTGGTTTGCTGCAGCGGTCCCCTCATTTGAACTCCCTGCCTCCAGCCCAAACAGCCTCCATTCCATCCTCACGGTAGCGCCCCAGGATCTCTGTCATTAAAAGTCAGTCTTTCTGCCTATGCTGCCCACACTCAAACTACATAGAAAGATCTTCAGAAGTCTGCCCTTGACAGCCTCCTAGCTTCATCTTCTATTCTCCCACACCCCACTCTCGCACCCCTACTTGCAACAGCAAGCTCTCTCAGTGCCTTTCCATACGCTGCTCCATCAACTCTGGGTTCTTTCCCCATGTCTTTGCCCGCCTTCCATATTCTTACTGGTTTTTCACACTTCAGCTCAGAAGCCACCTCCTCAAGGGCTCCTCCCTCGACACTTGGCATTAGGTGGCCTAGTCCCATCCCTATCATAGCATCTGTAGGCTCCTTCCCACTAGATTTTCTTCTCTGGATTCCTTTTCCCTCCGTACCCCCAGTGCCCAGGCACAAGGTCTGGTGCTTAGTAAACTTACTCAGTAAGTGTCTGTTAAGTGGACAGAATAATCCCCAAATTAACATCACTCCCCACTTCCCAGGCTCTCCTCCCTCTACATCACCATAACCTTAGTCTATTTGTTCTTCCCAATCCTGAATGCTATTTTATTACTTTATCCTCTAAAAAAGAAAAACCTGGGGGCCGGCCCCGTGGCCAAGTGGTTAAGTTTGTGCGCTCCGCTGCGGCGGCCCAGTGTTTCGTTGGCTCGAATCCCGGGCGCAGACATGGCACTGCTCATCAAGCCACACTGAGGCAGCATCCCACATGCCACAACTAGAAGGACCCACAACTAAGAATATACAACTATGTACCGGGGTGCTTTGGGGAGAAAAAGGAAAAAAAATAAAATCTTTAAAAAAAAAAAAAAGAAAGAAAGAAAAACCTGCTTCCAAAATCTCCCTACTTCATTGCTTTGACATTGCTGAAATGTTTTCATACCCTCAGAAGACATAAAACCTGAATAATAACTTCACCAATATTTTGGTAGCCAATAAATCAGACAAATTATAATAATAAGTTGATTATGCAGCTAAGATAAACAAAGACCTTTGGTGCCACTTTCCAAAATTTTGATTCTATTATCGTTCAGTGTTTTACTGAACCTGAAGATAACTGAAAAATTAAACTGCCAACTGTTCCTGAAGAGATGAAAAATAATTGCTGTAAGAAATAAAGGATATTTTACCACTTGCAGTTTCCTGTTTCCACTTTTCGCTAATTCCGATTAGTTATGGGTTACAAAGCATGTCATCCCATTACTGAGTGGTCTATTATCACGATCGTCTCTCACGTGTCTTCAGACAATGTTCACTACAATCTCTCCCTTGGAAAGTCCAACTGCAGCTGACAAGGCTAGATCTTCTTTTGTGAGCTATGACGAGCTGAATTTATTTTCATTCACACTTCTAATTCTTACATACTTACCAAATGACCCAGCCATCCCACTCCTAAGTATTTACCAAAGAGACATAAAAACTTACGTTCAGACAAAAACCTGTACGCAAATGTTTATAGCAGCTTTTATTAACAATCACCAAAACCTGGAAACAACCCTAACGTCCTTCAGCCAGTGAATGGAGAAACTGTGGTACATCCATATAGTGGCCTTCAACTGGGCCGTAAAAAAGAAACACAAGTATGGATACACACGACAATATGGATGAATCTCAAATGCACTTTGCTAAGTGAAAGAAGCCATTTGTATGACGTTCTGGAAAAAAACAAATATAGGGATAGAACAAATCAGTGGCTGCCAGGGGGGGCTGGGGTGGGGAGAAAAGGCTGACCACAAGGGACAGCAGGAGGAAAGTTCGTGAGGTGATGGAACCATTCCCTGTCGATAGTGGTGGTGGATACACTGGGCTATGCACTTGTCAAAACCCAGAGAAATACAGCGCAGAATAAATTTCACTGTCTGTAAATTTAAAAATTTTTAAAAAAGTGAATTATTTAATCATGACTTGGTTAAAGATCATCCCCTAAATGTAATTAACACAAAGGTGTGGATTTCCTTAACGTTTACTGTCGCTGTTACTGTTTTGTTGTTATGTATTCTAACGATCAGGAAGAGAGGGGGCACCCCAAATCTTTTCCAGATACTTCCAGTTTCCCCTGTATTGGCAACCTTTGTGAGGATCCACATCAGGGCAACCTCTGCTCCAGCTGTGAACAGCTAGATGGAATTCTACCAAGGATATGGGAAAGGTTATTCAAAAACCACCGGAAGACACACTGCACTCCACAGCCAAGCCCAAGAAAGCATTTCAAGGGAAGAAATAGAGGCGGATGGAAGACTACAAATCCTAAAATTCTAACTCATCCTAATCACAGGTGTAAGGAGAAAATTCCATTTACAGGTTAGCTCCCTCCTTCCTAGATCCTCCTTTAAACAGGAGTCAAGGTGGCTGGGAGCAAGCAATCTCTTTGTAAGAAAAGGGGGGCAGGGAGAAAGCAAAAGTGCTCCTGAACCAGGAGGCAGAGTTCTAACAGCCCTGGATCCAATGCTCTTTTAACATGGAAAAAATGAGTCTAAGTACACAAATGATAAAAACAAGCAAAGGTTCAACAGCCGGTGACACTTTCTTTCCAGTGCCCCCTCATCAGCCAAACCCACACAAGGCCCCTCCAGAACGGATGGCCTGCCTGGCCTCCTTGAAGACTGCCGCAGGCAATCCCGACCAGGCACTGGGCTCCAGGCTCCAGGCGTGGCTGTCCGCACAGCACAGCAGCAGTGGCAACAGCAACACACAGGGCCTGGCCCCAAGTGTGGGTGCCACCCTGTGTTCCCTCCTGGCTCTTCCAGGAGAGAGAACACTGTTGCTTATTCTCCACACTCTCATTCCCAAGCCCAGAAAACTGTCTGTTGCTCTCCGGGAGACCTGGGCCTGCTACATTGTTATACCTCGGCAGGAGATTGCTACCTGAGACAAACCTCAATCCAAGATGAGCCCCGGGTTGCCGCCCTAGAGAACCAGCTCTCCAACCTCAAACAGCATTTGCAGCTGGAAATACTGGCCTAAATGCAAACCAAATGCTATTTCCAGGAGCCTCCCTGGGGGAGGGGAAGTAACAAAGCTAAAAACCACAAGAGAGTAGACCAGAACATTCTGTGACATGCAATGCCTTACCCAAAGGGCTTTAAACATATCAAGAAATATTCATTGCAAGGAATTGGCTGTCAAAGTTAAATAAAAATCACTGACTTTCTAAAGACAGGAGTGAAGGACTAAATTATAAAACAGCTTACTGTCTTAAGCTAATTAAGGTTTATCACATTAGCCATCGGAGTTTTAGTTGGCACCAGAAAAGCAGGAGCAGCATATCATGCAACATGGATTGGGATCTGCTTTGCAAGCAGATTTCTGCCACACTCAGACACAGAACCTCTGGCAGTCAAAAATGATGTCGAATTGAAAAACAATTTTAGCACAGTGATTTGTAAAGAATTTTGTTCCATCATGTAAGCTATTTACTGGTCTATCAGCCCACAATTACATTTATCTCTATTAAATACTGCACAGAGCATTCTGAGCTAACCATGCACTCTTCTTCCCCTTTTGCCAGTTTTATCAAACAGTGGACACTCTGCAATCACATGAAAATATTTCTAACAATAAAAACCCTTGCATACTTGACACCCTTCACTCAGTTACTCTGCCCACCAACTGCCAGCACACAACTTAACCGATTCTAAGATACATGGCATTTCTGAGAAGACCATTCTGCTGAACGCAAAAAGAAAACCCCCCCTTCAAAGCAGGGGAGACATTTCTTTTCAATCATGTCTTCTATGAGCTCCTCTTGACTGTACTTTTACCAAACCAGGAGACAGAACTCGTTCCATGAGTTGTTGAGATCATCCTGGAGATGATTCTGGAGCGGCTGGTTTCCTGTTTAGGGAAGTTGCTGGTTTTTTTCACAAGGAACCCCAAGGCAAAATGTTTAGTGTTCCCCTGTCAGCTCCCACTACCTTTGTTCTTCACTTTCCTAAACTCATTACTGCTTTCTTCTCTCTGTTCAGCTAAAGCCTCTGGTTTTGGAGGGTGCATAAAAATGCCAGCTCACATCTAACTACAATCTTTTAAGGCGTTCGACACTTTTCTATCATCCCCTCTGTAAAGCTTTGAGTTAACTGGCATCTATTCACAGATGAAGCCAGACGACCCGGTTTCCTCCTGGTATTGCATTAGTATTCCACATTAAAATGTATGCCACAAATAATCCAATGGCAAACTCACCGTCAACAGCCCCCAAAATCAATAAAAGCCATTCCACCACTTGACTCGGAGTGAAAAACCTTTCAGGTCAACACAGAGAGCAAGGCAAAAGAAAGGTGGTGAATGCACAAAAGGGAAATCTACCTGCAGACTCCTCAAATCCTAAAAAGGTGACTACGCTGTCTCGATTCGGTGAAGTCCTTCCTTTTCTTGTAATCATCAGGGGGAAAAGCTACATGTGTACTGCTTTAATCTTATGCAAAACACTGCATTCTCCACAAGGCCCTGACGCCTACCATTCTTTAAACTTGCTTCTTTCCAGGCCTGACTCTTCCAAATGACTTGACATATGCGATTTAATGAAGTCATTCTGATTTCGCCTTGACAGCAATACCATCATAAAGTCACTCTAATCCCATTAAACTTGGATAACATTGAGAGTATTTCTTCTCCATCCTGAACCCAATATTACCTCCAGGGTACCAATCCACTGTCAGTCTGTACCTGAATGGAGCTTCAAATAAATACTTAAATTCATGCTCAAAATATCATTCTCTCACCTTGTGAACCTTGACCTTTTGGAAAGACTTTGGACCAATGTTCAGTTACTGTCACACGGTTGCATTCTCTGCAAATATGAAAGGGTTAAGAGCAGCCCCAGTCAACAGGCCTACAAGGAAAAAAAAGACAGCATGTATGCCTTACAGCATCACTGGAATGCATTTATGCTCATTTCCTAGAACAATATTGTTACCTTTTGGCCTTCATAATAGTCAGAAGTATCCCCAACACCCTTTAGTAGCTTCTAAAAGGAAAAGCACAAAACAGAACATACCCTGAAAGAGAAAAAAAGCATGCAAAGTAGCATTCTCCAGCAACAAACAAACTACCATCACAAAGCCATCAGTTCATTTTGGTTTTGTTTTCTTAAAAACAGAGAGAGAGAGAAAGAGAGACTGCATAAACGAAGTGTCCCCACCCTAGCAAGGCACATTGTTTTCTTTAATAAGGGTCATAAATCTCAGCTCCTTGTCCATCCTTTAAGCAAAAGAAAAAGGCAGGAAAAGCCCAAGTAATCTCAGACCTTGCAAACCTGCACATTTCTTTCCATCTTCTCTACACAGAATCTTTTAGGGCTCCATTAGTCACGTACCAGTGCTGTGTGGTGTCTAAGTGTGCGTTCACATACTGTGTTGGGATGGTACCTTCCTGCAAGCTCCTCTGCTTTTGGCTGCCATGAAGGGAGGAAGCTGCTATCCCACTGTAGTAGCTCAGTGACTGCATTGTGTTCAGGAGCTGATCTGCCTCAAACCAGTTTCAGCCGGTTCTGGTCACCCTACATAAAAAAGCTATGGCAACCCTCGCTGAGTTGCCAACAAGTCCCTGAAAATCATCAGCACAGGGGGGATCTCGCTGGGGGTGGCTTTTCCCTGTTAGGTCTTCGTGCGCAGGGGAAGGTCATCGTGTGTCGCCCCCGACCACACAAGCACACAGTCTTGGAAATGCTCACCTCACAAGCACCCAGAGCCCCTCAGGGCCCATCCCCCCCTCCCCTCCACCCCAAAGCCCACCGCAGACACTGTTTCCCCCTCCTTCTCCTTCCCCCACTTACCTCCCACAACCCGGCTCAGATCTTTGTGTACGTGTGTGTCAGTGTGTGTTCTCTGTGTTGGTGGCTGACAAAGAGCCCCCAAGAAAGCAATCTATGTGTCTCCACACTGGCTGCGTCGGCTGCAGGAGCCGGCCTCGGCCTCCTAGCAGAGTGCTGCTGGCTTGTTGACCAGGCTCCTCTCTGCCTGTCACCCCCACCCCACCCAGCCCCCTCCTCCCGTCCCTCTCCTCTCTCTCCCAGCCCTGTCACCACCACCACCACCACCACCAGCAGCCCCCCCAGTCTCCTCCTCCTCCGACCTTCTCTTCTTTCAAGCACCTGGGGGGAGCAGTCCAAATCCCTTCCCCTCGGGGCAGAAAGCTGGGAACGCCTGGGGTGGGGTGGGGTGGGGGGGCAAGTCAAGCGGCGGTGGGAAAGAGGGGGACAGAGGCCTTTGAAAAATTCTCTGTGCGCGGCCACGCTGGAGGGGGGAGAGGCGAGCTGCTGCGCTCACGTGGCCCCCCTCTCGGAACCTGCGGGGCCTAGCACACCGGCTGGTCCTCGGCCCCCCACGGAAGCTGGCGGGGCGCGAAGGCCAGCAGTCCCCCGGGCCGGGGTGGGACAGGCCACGGCGGGCAGGCCAAGGGGCCTGAGCCTCCCGCGCTCGCCCCGACCCCGGGTGGGCCCGGGCCGGCGCCCCCGCCTCGCCCTCCCCGCCCGCGCCCCTCGCTCTCGCCGGCGCCCGCGCCCCCCGCCCGGCGGCGCGCACCCACCCCCGGCCCGGGGTTGGCCTTCGCAGCGGTCAAGCCCGGGCGTCTGGGCCGCAGCTCGGATGACCTTTGTTCAGCGCGGCGCCGCCGGCTGCGGCTGCTCTGGCTGCTGCTGCTGTCGTCGGAGCGGCGGCGGCGGCGGCGGCGGCTTCCATGTTACGGGCGTGTCAGCTGCATTCCCGCGGCCGGGGTCTGTGTGTGCGTGTGCGGTGGAGCGGCCTCGCCGCCGCCGCCGCCGCCCGGCCCCCGCTCCCGGGCCGCCCCGCCGCCGCCGCGGCCTCGCCGTGCGCCCGGCCCGGCCCCGCGCCTCCCCGGGCGCCGCGCTCTAGGCCGCGCGGCGGCGGCGGCGGTGGCCCGCCACGCCGGGGCCTACGGCTGCGGGTGCGGGCCCGGGCGGCGGCGGCGCGGCCCGAGCGGCGAGCGAACAAAAGGGAGCGCGGGCGAGGGGGAGGGGGCGGCCGGTGGGGGAAGGGAGGCTCCGGGGAGCGGGGAGGCGAGAGCGCGAAGCCCCGCGGCCGGCGGGCGCGGACGGGCGGCCGGAGCCGCCTCTGCGGAGGGAAGAGGCGCCCCGCAGCCCTGCCAAGTCTCGCCCATATGGGGCTGCTGGAGTGCAACTTCGCCCCGGAGAGCGGGGTGGTGGTGGTGAGGGGATGGAGGGAGGGCTGCTTTTTTTCCAACGACATTTCAGGCTCTCACCCAGTCCTTGCCATGGCCCCAAGCCGCAACTTACTCGAGTGGAAGGAAGCAAGGCCTCGTCAAAGATGGTTGAAAAAGCCCGTGAGCCTCTACCCAGGATCTTGAAGCCAAGGTGGTGTTTTGTTATCCTCGTAATGGTGGCAAATAAGTAAGAGGAGAGCACGCTATCTTCAGAGAAATTAATCTGAAATTCTCCCTGGAGGTGGAAGAAGGGGCTCTCTTCTGTGCAGTTAGTGGTTTGGAGCCCTTTTCGCCTTAAACTGAGCCACAAAAGAATGGAAGACACCCCCTGGGGTGGGGAGAAAGCCCTGGTGTAAAAGACACACGTTTTGCTTTCAGAGAAAAAGCCACTGGGGCCAGATTGGAACATGGCATGTTCAGTTCATGTAGTTTTTTTTTTTTTTAAATGGAGGAATGATATTGAGTAAACAAGATGTAATAGCTAGGTCTTTAAATTCAAGAAGGGAGATGGTGTACAAAATGTAACAAGCACCTATTGTACATACAGCAGGTGGTCATAGCCTACAGAACGCAGAAAGATACATCTATAAACCCGGTAAAGACCACGAAGGTGCGTAATCGTTAACACATCCGAGAGCGAGACAACACATTAGAACCACATCAGGCATGCTATTTATCCAGTCCTGTGTCCTGGTTCCTACATGATTCAGACATGCGCTCCATTGAAAGGTTTTTTAAAGCGAGAGAGAAACCCCATGTCAAGCTAATTGTGCTTACCCTGGAAATAGGACAAAATGGAAGGATCTGCAAAAATGTCACCATAACCTCTTAAAAAGGCTCACTCCTGTTTGAATGGACTCTGAAGATTCTAGTATTACTGGAGTAGCAGTGAAAACTCCCAGCCTAGGAAGCGTTTCTGAGTATTTTATTTTAAATTAGATTAATTGGTTAATATTTGCAAAGTTTACTGAAGAGTTTTTTTTTAAATCTCAGTGTGCCTCTTCTTTGCATTAACTTCCATTGAGGAAGCCATTGTTCTCTGTTATGGGGACACTGTATGATGTAAATTGGAAGTAGAATTTTTTGCTATTTAAGACTTTTCATGTAAATGAACCGAGTGATTGTCTCACAGAAGAGTTGTTGGTCTTTAATTTCAAACAGCAAATTGGTTGGAGGGGCGCATAAATTGGGACATCTATTTAAATGTGTTTAGAAAGACCTATGTAATCTGCAAATTTTGCCAACCACGGCATCACATTTATCAGTGTTACAAGATAATGAAATTGAAACTCTCATCCTTTAGCCTGAAAACAGTGCCGGTACTCTGGGTTGAGTTTCAGCTGTACCTGGGCTTGATTTCATTTGAAAGGAGGCCTTTTCTTCTCCCAAAGGTGGGCCTTTATTAATATGCATATAAAAACACTACATGCTTTGAACGGTATACAAGGACCCGCTTATCTGAAATCTTGATAAGCTACACACATTACAATATACGGAATTTCATACTGTACATACTGTAGTAAATCCTAGGTTTCCTAGATTCGGAATCTTTGTTTACTTAAAATACTCTCTTGCCCCTCCCCCATTCCCTTCTCTTAAGCGTTGAAAGCACAGGGCAGCAGTGTTTGAATGGTCACAAGAATTGTACTACCAAAACTCAAGTCTGGATTGCTTCTCATAAAGAGTCTTCGGTGGTGGAACTGCCTCATGGCTTCATAATGCCAAATACTTTTTGAGCAGAGCTTCGTATAAAGCTCAGTGTTCTGGTCAAGGTTTGGCTGGAAGAAATTAGTTTGAAAGCACAATTCATCATTTGTACAAATGGCAACAGATAACATTGCATCTGCTTTTAAAAACCACAAACAACCAGAAAAGTAAAAGATAATAATTTCTTGCAAATTATCTCAGTTCTATTTTTATAAAGATTTCGGAGAAACCCCTTTGCCAGATAGACCAATAGTTACAAGTACAGCCCCCATTTTAATCCATTCTGCGAAATCACTGAATTTCACAGCAGAAAAAAAAGTTTTTAGTGTAAGTTTTTTAAAAAAAATGACACTGCCCCTCTTACAAAAAATCAATACAAAAGTTTAGTCTATTATTCCACCTATGTAAGGCTATCTTGGGCCCCACTCTGCTTTGGGCAACAATAGAAGTAACTCAACTGCAAGAATGAAATAAACTATTATTTGAGTGCTGTAGATAAGAGACTGCAGAACAAAGAAATCATATTATTCTTATGCCAAATAGAAACTAAAGGAATTCCAAATCCTTTGGGATTTTGTTGTTGCTGTTTTTATTGCTAACTCTCGATGTCTTACATTATCCTCCAATCAGTGTATTGCAATATCCCAGCTTTTTTTTTTTTTTTTTTTAATCCTTTTGTGGTTTGAAGCCGCTTTGCAGGCACATATTGCTATCAGTCTACACATCATACTTTCCCTCCAAATTCCACAATGAAACTGGGAAATTCCTTTGTTAGGCAGAGCACACAAAAGGTGTGCTCCTTGAGGGAAAGGAGAAGGAAAACAAAAAGAAAAGTCTTTTCTTTATCTCACTATCAAAAGGCCTTGCAAACCACTCTTAAACTGAGGGCCCCATGACTTGAGCTACACATTTTTTAGCTGAAAACTAAGCGAGGCCTAGGCCTTTATGGAGTTTAATATGTTAAATTTGTTGGCTTGTTTTTAAAGGAAGTTTTACGCTGTTCGACACTAGCAGTGTAATTTAAAGATCTGTAGCTGAGTGGCCAGCACAGAAAAGGAAAAAAATCTTTTATTTTTAACATCAAAATATTGATAGAATGAGATGGTTTTTTTTGTATTTTTCTGACAACATGAAAAAAATGCTGAAAGAAATCATAACCAGATTTAAATTATTATTAGCCTGCCAGAAATAGACTGTGGGGAGGTCTAGGGAACAATTCCCCTTATCCTTTGTCAGTGATTTCATCACAGATTTTCTGTAGCAAAGCCTCCTCCCCTTTTCCAATCCTCAGTTTGGAAATGTCTGCAAAGGTCCTTTACTCAGAGACCTGAAGGGGTGGGGGTTGTGTTCTGTTAAAAGATAAACTGAGGCGTATTAAAAGTTTTAAGAGTTTATTTGAGCAAACTGGGATGGAATAGGGCAGCGCCAAACCGGAAGCGGTTGGGAGCGCTCCCCCTACCGGAGCCAGGGGGAAAGACAGAGAAGGCGCAAGCAAAGAAAGGAAATGATTTGATTGGCTATCGATTAAAGCCCAATTGGCTGTTTGTGATTGGTTGTCCATAGCGTTTCAAATTCGTAACCTTGAGGTATTTACGGGCTTAGATTATGGTTTGCTTATGTAGGCCACCACCTCATTACAGCCACCTCAATCTAATGGCCTCCTTGTTTAATTGATTTAACTGTTCGAAGTTGGGTATTATTCCAGAGGCCCCTAGATATCTGAGTGAGCTCCGAAGTCCTGGTTACTGGATGGATCCACTTATTTTATCTCTCACTGTCTCTTGAGGTCTAAATGCTAGAAAGGCAGCCTTGCCCGAGGAAAGAGAAGGGTAGGGACTGAAGAAAGTGTTTCATGGACTCAAGAGAATCAAAGAAGAGCCAGAAGTATGGGGTAGGGCTACCAGCAAAGAATCATCTTCAGGGCCAAAGGACAAGGTCTGTTAAGAACTCTAAGATTTTTCTAACTCTTTCTAAATTTTACATTACGTCTGGGCTTCTTTGAAAGGAACTGGTATTTGGACTTGTTTCCTACTCTCTAAATCCAAGAGGAAGGGAAGAGAAAGAAGAGAAAGCTAAAAAGTTATCTGAGAAAAGGAAAAGCAATCAGGCTTAATCCTTTAAGGGGAAGGGAATACGCAGGAAATGGAGACTTAGTTCCGCCTAAGAAGGGAGTTTATTGGTCCCCTGCAGTACAGAGGCTCCCTGGGCACTATGGATGTGAATCTTCCTCTTTGCATCTGCCGCCCCCCCCAGCACCCCCACCATCCACACCAGTTAGCACAATGCCTTGTGTATCCCATAGTTGAAATGAACTAGTTCCTTGTGAACTAAGAAATGGATAATAAACCCACAGGCACCTAAAAGTAAGCATGTCTCAAAGTAAACATAGATCTCTTGCCACCATAGGGGATACTATAGAGCTTTGTCTAGAACCTCTCTTCAAGGTGTACCCCTATCCCATGGCTGCTGAGATTATTGGCTGCTCACCACTCACAGCTGAGTCCCTCCATGCAAATGAGGTTGGCTGCTGTCTTGTGCCAGTTCCTGGGAACTGTCTCATCCAAGTTTATACTCCCTCCCAGGGAGCAGCCGATGTCTGCTGATGTAGAGATACAAAGCTTGGCCTTCTTGCCTTAATTTGAGCCAATTCTGAAGGGCCATCCCAGCTCCAGAGCTCCCTGTGGGTTGGCTGAGGCCTTAGTCAACATAGCATTGTGGGTCAGCCTCTTCTTCTGCCTAATCCTGCCCTCCTCACTCCCTCACAGGTGTATCTGCAGAGTGTCCAGAGCCTGTTTCCAGGAAACAGCGCCAGACACCCACCAAACCAGATCCATCTCCCTTGACTCCATTCTCTCATCTACTCCATTGCCACCTGCTGTGGATTCTATCTCCCATCTGTTGATACCAATCCCTTCTCTCCATATCCATCACCCCGAGTCAACCTTTGGCACATCACCTCAGTTTAGAAGTGGTCACTAACCAGTCTCCATTTCTCCAAACTGGACAATTTTCAATACGTTCTCCGCACTGAAAACTCTAGAAACTTTTCTAAAGGTATCATCCTGTCACCTGTCTCCTCAAACCTTTCCACATCTCTCCATTGGCCTTAGAATGAGGTCCAGACTCGGTAAAAGTGACTTAGAAGGCCCTCCCATGATTCAGCCATTTGCCTGTCCACATCCCTTGCCCTTCCCTCCCCACATTCCAACATCCAGTCTTGTTGAACTTTTTCTTCTTCAAGTGAGACCTGATTGTTCTCACTCAGGTTTTCAAAACACTGCTGTTCCCTCTTTCTGGAAGACTCTCCTCACCCTTCCCTGCACTTCTTCCTCTAACTAACTCTTCATGTATCTTTAGGTCTAAATTTATGTCACGCATTTGGACAAGCCTTCCCTGACCTCCCCCCATATATACAAGCTGAGTACCGGTGGCCCTGACATGTGTCCCTAAGTTGTCTTTTTCACATGGTATTTGAAGTGTATTTGGCTCTCTCCCCATGAGACAAGAAACTTGTGAGGTCAGGGACAATAATACTTTGGTTCACTGAGGTCTCCCCAGTGCCATCACATACAGAAAGGCACCTAAAAATTAGGTGTTCAGGGGGCCGGCCCCAGCGCCAAGTGGTTAAGTTCAGACGCCCTGCTTCGGTGGCCCAGGGTCTCGCCAGTTCAGATCCTGGGCACGGATGTGGCACCGCTCATCGGGCCAGACTGAGGCGGTGTTCCACACAGCACAACCAGAGGGACCTACAACTAGAATATACAACTATGTACTGGGGGGCTTTGGGGAGAAGGAGAAAAACAAAATTAGGTGTTCAGAACATCAAGATTGATTGCATGCCTATAGGGGTTTTCTTTTTCAATGACATTTAGAGATAAGAGATGGTCAAATACAAATAATTTAATGATAAATTTATTTAAGACCCAAAGCCACGTATCACTGGGGAAACCTTAGTTATTTCTGGAAAGGTAGAAAACACAAATATAAATTAAAAAATGTTAAAATATGAAAATAATAACCACAAAATAGACTGCAAAATAAAATACATTCATTTGTCAGCAAACAGTTGGAAGATGCTTAGAAAATATTGCTGTAGATTTGAAGAAACACGTATTAGAATAAATTACACGATGTGGGAGGATTGCTCTACTGTTGAAAGAAAAGAACAGCTATTTCTAACATGCCGCCGCCTAGGGTAGATGCTTGATCCTGTTCCAATGATGACATATCTGAAAAAACTGATTTTTTTATGAAGAACTAAATAAAAAATTTTGCAGAGGGGCTGGCCTGGTGGCATAGTGGTTAAGTTCACGCACTCTGCTTCCGCGGCCCAGGGTTCACAAGTTCGGGTTCCAGGCACAGACCTACACACCGCTTGTCAAGCAAGCCACGCTGTGGTAGCATCCCACTATAAAATAGAGGAAGATTGGCACAGATGTTAGCTCAGCGACAATCTTCCTCAAGCAAAAAGAGGAAGCTTGGCAACAGATGTCAATATATAATTGTTTTTAACTATGTAGCAATAACAACTAAAGAAGTGGCCTCTATACAGGAACTTAAAATTCCAGGATTAAATTACAAAAGTTCCTACACACAAAATTCATCACTGAATCATTCACAGATAAGTTACTGCAGCCAAGAAATGGAAGCCAGAAGTTCACAGATCGCTACAGGATATCACCAGTGAGGTTAATTTTATTTTCATAGGGGAGGGGGTGTAAGAAGGACTGTACAACGGTCCCTTTAAAGAGGGACTGTTTACCGTACTTTGAAGGATGAGACATGACTATTGAAATCTTGTGTATCACACCGTGGTTGCTGGCTATGTTATGGCAAAAATTTAAAGATAAGTTATGCATTGTCTTTTAAAAAGAGTGGTTTCAAATTTGCCCACCTTTTTTTTGGTAAATGCTATCCATAATATGCTGACAGATATTTTGTTAGAACAAAAACCTGTTTAATCTGTCCCTTTGAGGTAAAGATAATATTTTAACCACAAAAAGGAAGTGATTGCTTTTAGAAAGAAACTCATGCTATGGAGAGAGCATTTTAGCAACTGATGTTTAGAAATCACTCGTGATTTGGTACTTAAAATTATGTATGAATATCACTTTTGACAACTATCAGATATGTTCACTTAAAATATAAACAGTATTTTCAAAACTGTCAAAAAAACCCAGATAGTTTCAGTGTGTTCGAACCTATCTGTTTAAAATATAGAAATGCAAAGGCAACTTCTTCTAGTTTACATTCAGAAACAATTGACCAATGATGGGAAACAGATTCATCACCCAAATTTCAACTAAGCCTTTTGCATAGTTGGTAGGTGAGATTGAAAAATAAGCATTGTCATTAAGTGGTAAAAATAACCCACCTCTTCCAATGGCACATAACTTTGTGAAGCATCTCTTCCCACTATGACAGCGTTGAAAACAACCAACATTGAAGTAAACTGAACTTAGAACAAGATCTTCAAATTGCTTTATCAGAATGTGTTAGATCAAGACTTCCCAAAAAGCGGCATATTCAACATTTAGAATTTTAATGAGAGCAAAACACTTTATACCACTAATAAAGAAAATTAAATTGTAACCACATTGTTTAATCCATCATAATTTCAGCCTTCTTTGCCTCCCATTTTTGTGTATAATTTGTAATGTACATGACATACTAGGATAGTACTCCCTGTATTTAATTTAGAGGTAAATATATAGGTGATCCATCGAGACTATAAAGGCCACTGGGTTCGAAACATTTCCTTGAGTGGACAAGCTCAACTTTTGCTGGACACAGTGAAAACCTGTATTCCTTAGTTTCACTGCACTGACAGTCTAGATTTGGGGAAATAAAATGCATGTGGTGCTGAATAAACTCATTCCAAGTATCAGGTAAATAATCATGACCACACTTTTTTTGCTTCCACCTCAGCCTCTCGCCAAACGTAAAAGTGCAATGTAGACTGCACCACTACAGAGAGCTCCTGGGTCCTCCTTCCAGACGGGGCCTCTGCTCTGACCTTTCTCCCATCTTAGACATCCCAGTCCATCACTTACAGTGTTCAAGCAACTCTACTGTAGCACGTGGAAAATTCAGAGCAGAAACCACAACCAGTTAAGCTGCCTCGGGCACTAGACACACTAGACACCATGCCCCACGCACACTACTCAGTAGCTTTGCAAAGGAAGCCCTACAGGTGCTGCCTGTCTGTCTAGATTGTTTTAACTAATCCATCCTCCTCTTACCCTTTAAGCACAAATTAAGCCAACGAGAATAAAGACCCTTCCTCTAGAGGCATAAAGTAAACCCTTGGGCCCCTTTTTGGCTGCCTCCCTTAAACTGTAGTCTGAAGGATTTTCCCTACTTTGAGAATTCTGCATGGGGCCCCTGACACCAGCCCCTTCTTGAAATTCTCTCTTCCCTCAACTTCCGCTGCACATTTCTCCCTTCCATACAGATCATTCCTTCTCAATCTTTCTTCTTTGCCGATTTTCCTACATTCCTCTGCAACATATGGATTTTCTCAAAGTTCTATCTTTGGCCCTCTTTTTTCCTAAATCTGTGCTTCTTGGGGAAACAATCCCTCTCAGGGCTTCAAGTATCTCTTTCTTCTGGATTCCCAAATCTGTGTTTCTGGCCCTAATATCTCCTCTAACTCCACAATGAATTGCCAAGTAAATTCGAGAAATGACTGACAACCACTTACAACTCGGGAGGTCCAAAACTATACCTCCTCCTCTTCCGTCCTCCACCACCCGCATGTCACTCAATGGCCCCACACTCCTTTCTCCATCCCTCGATCATCTTCCACTCCCTCCTCCAAATCCAGGAGGAGAATGCAGCCAGTTCTTTCTGCACCCTTCTCAACATGCTCGCCCCCAGTTCCTGCCCAGGTTGCTGCCTTGGATTAAGCAACTCTCTCTCACACAGACTTCTTAACTAATCACAAACCTCTTTTCAATGAATTTCTTCCCACCAAACAGCCCTTAAACAACCAGTTTATCATATTAAATGCGTGTTTATTTAGGAATAAACCATGTTATTCCTTTCCTCTAAAAAAAAAAGTGTCCCCTTGTCAAAAGTTGGATCCCCAAACATGACCATCACAACCTATTGATAAGGCAAAGCTGAGTTCAAGGGTGACCATGGTACATAAGGGAGAACGCCACCTCAGAAAACTTGGGCAGGGTCTCTGAGGGAGGTGGGTAAGGCGCGAATTTATTGAGAATTGGACACTTGGTTTAAGGTGGGTCTATCGGTGTGGGAACTTGGCTAGGAAGGAGAAGAATCCAGGACTGGTGGAAACAGCAAGGTGAGGACTTCAAGGTAAGGGATTTAAAGAATCTTAGAGCACAAACTATTGTGTCCTTTTCCATTGAAGAGCTGATAGGTCTTTGGAGAAGTTCCTCTAAGAAACAATCAAACCATTTTCTTGGGCAGGAAAGTTCTGGCAGAATAGAAAAAATGCTAATTAAGACAATGGAATAGCTAAGTCATGTTAACACAGATTCTAGGTGTAGTTTAGGTTCTCAACATCCAGGCTGGGGTTGGGGGTAGCCAGTTTTGGCTCTTGCTGATTTTGCCCCTTCAAGGCTTTCCTAATTTGACTCCAGCCTCATCGTCCATCTCATCCATCCAGTCTGAGGTCATAGTGCCAGGTGACCAGAGAGGAAAGAGAGATCATGCACAGAAGTATCCCAAAGCCTTTCTCTCTGGAACCTACTAAATAATAAAACATTTGGATAAATAATAAAAATTTCAATGAAAAGGTCTGAGCCCTTTATCCTTAGCAAATCCAGAGCATCTTGCCATAAGAAAGGGGGAAAAGTGGGGGCTGGCCCCGTGGCCGAGTGGTTAAGTTCGCGCGCTCCGCTGCAGGCGGCCCAGTGTTTCGTTGGTTCGAATCCTGGGCGCGGACATGGCCCTGCTCATCAAGGCACGCTGGGGCGGCGTCCCGCATTCCACAGCTGGAGGGACCCACAACGAAGAATATACAACTATGTACTGGGGGGCTTTGGGGAGAAAAAGGAAAAAATAAAAAAAATCTTTAAAAAAAAAAAGAAAGGGGGAAAAGTCTTGCCATCTGGAAAACCAAGACCATTGTAGGATTCCCGCCTGATCAGGTGGGTAGGATCTGAGGCACGCACAGGGCAGATCTGGGAAAAAAGCTGTGTTTCCATTTTCCTTCTCTTAGCCTATATTATTTTGTGTTAAAATATTTATATTGTTTCTGCTAGGAAGCTTGTCACAGAAGAAACAACTTTCCTTTTTTATTACTGTCCTAGATAAGATGTGAATAAGCACTTAGAATTAAATAGCAAAAGCCCATGAGCAAATATAAACCCAGGGAAGGCCTCTCTCTGTCTTAGAGCTGTGGATCTCTAGGTAGCACTTGGAAAACTGTTCTTTATCTGTTATCCGGGGCACCTTCAGCGGCCCAGGGTTTTGCCGGTTCGGATCCTGGGCGTGGACATGGCACCGCTCATCATGCCATGCTGAGGCGGCGTCCCGCATGCCACAGCTAGAAGGACCCACAACTAAAAAATATACAATTGTGTACTGGGGGGCTTTGGGGAGAAAAAGGAAAAATAAAATCTTAAAATATATATATATATGAATGGCTAATACAACTGTGGACTGATGTAGAGTTAGACCAACCCATTTCAGTTATTAAATGCTTGCTAGTGCGGAGCCCAATTCTTGACATGGGAATTGGACCTCGGGGCCTCTGCAGTGCTATTCCTGCTCTCTTTGATGCTCTTTCCACAGTTATCTACCTGCCTGGCTCCCTCCCTCCCTTCAGTAATGTCTCCGTTCAATTGTCACCTTGTCAGAGGGAGTTCCCTCACACCCTAACTAAAATCGCACCATTTCCTCCCTAGCTAGCCCTTGACTCTGCTTTCTTGTCCCACAGCTCTTACCCTACTCAGCTTTATATTTAAGGTTGCCAGATAAAACACATGCCATCTTTGGAGTCTACTTGTACTAAAAAATGCTTCATTGTTCATCTGAAATTCAAATTTAACTGAGTGTCTTGTATTTTTATTTGCTAAATCTGTCAACTCTAATTATATTGCATCTTTAATTCCTTTCCCTCTCATTCGAATGCAAACTCCATGAGGCAAAGATGAGGTCAGTTGGATTCACTGCTCTAAATTCCCAGCATCTAGTGTTCTGGGGCCTTGTCAAGCTTGGCATACATTAGGCACTCATAAGTGTTCAGGAATGAAGGAAGAAAGCGCAAAGCAACAGAACGCCAACTGAGGACTTAGTGCGAACGGGGCCATGCATGCCTCACTCCCATCTGGCCTCTGCCGTCTCCTTGGAAAATTTTCAATTGTAACGGGGATTCCAAGGATGAAAACATTTGCTTTCTGGTCCAGATACTGGATTAAGACCACCAGTACATACCAAACTGCCAAACCCCGGGCAAAGGACAGCTTACAAATCCTACTGATATAAATCAGAATTGAGCCATAAATTTGGCAGTAAAAACACAATCCTTTGTTTTTTTTTAAATACCCCTTATCCATTCCTCATCTTGCCAAGCATCTCTGATCTACAATCACTGGATTTCCCTCCCCAAGTGCATACACTCTATTATTCCTCCATTGAGCTCTCGTTCTCATAAGCTAGAAAACAAAACTACATCCATCAAACATTGTCTTCAACAGCTAGTCTTTAAAATACTTGGACACATCTAGGGTGATAGTTTGGGCAGCTTCATTTGATGTTCTGACAACTGAGTATTGTTAGTTTTGACTCGGTTACTTAGAGAAGACTTTGTAATTCTCCCCTAATCACTCATGTGTATTTATTCAGCCAAATAACTCTTGTGACCCGTGGCATTCCTCTTATGGGTCTTTTCCAGAGACAGGAAGCCAAAAGGCGGTGGAAGCTCAGAAAGCACACCTTTTCCACCCAGCAGCAGAAAGGAAGGGCTTCTTGCCATGGTTTCAACTTTGAGTTTTCACCCACAAGGAAGCCAGGTCTTCTGTTTCTTCTGCTTATCCCACACCCCACCCACCTGGAGGGGAAAAAAAAAATCCTACTAGAAAACATCGACCTTTATACAAATAAATTGCCAAGTATTTTTTTTCTTGCTAAATCCTTTAAGCTTTGCTGTGCCTTAACCATAGAGCATAATTATGAGCAATGTATATCTCAGTACATCTTGAAGTAAATGACCGAAGACTGACAATACACTGGTGGGATACAGGAAGAAAGTGACAAGGAACAGATTGCTACTGAAAACCTGCCAAGAAAATTTCAAACATCTAAGAAGCAACCCCAAAAGAGAAAGTGGGAACAGGTGCAAGACCTGGACAGCCAGGCAGGTTGAAGCTGAGGTGTGGAACAGAGATACGGCATGCTGTGCTGTCTACATTGGATCTCTTGGACATCTACTATGTTCTATTCAACATAACATTATTTCCAAAGTTCAAAAAACATCCTCCTGCCTTTATAGGCAAGCCGCATTCTGAAAGAGCCTTTTTGCTCTCAATAGTTGTACTAGAAAACGGTGAAGCCTTTAGTGTGCTTCGGGTGCATGGGACTCTCACCCTCTGCCCTAAATGACCACAGTCAGCCAGTTTGCTATACTTCCGTGGTTCTTGCATCTATTTCTCCTAGTACTTCGACTTTCCTTGAGCTGCCAGGAGTTGCTTCTGCCTTTCCTAGGGGACCTGCTCCCGGCAGCTCCTCCTTTTCTAATCAGCTACTGAAACCAAGTAACCAAGTTGGTAAGAACCATGACTAAACCAGGAGGAGGAGCGCCAAGCTCCTGGAGTTTCCATCTTCTGGCGGTTTGCGAGCATCCCCCTCCCCCTACATTCCTCAGATGCTTTAGAGAGCTGGCTTTGCAGGATCCGTGACTCCTTGGTGTGTGAGTTGTGGGAGCCAGGATAATACTCAACACTTATGGAGCCCTTACTTTCTGCGGGGTAATGCTCTAAGAATTTTGCTCTGGACGTATACCTCATTTAACCCACCTTCTCTCACACAAACCTATGAGTTGAGTCCTGTGATTATCTCAGTTTACAAATGAGAAGACTAAGTAACTTTCTTAAGCACACAGCCTTGAAGGATGGAGCCAGCATTCAATCCCAGGCAGTCTGGCGCCATGTTCTGTTGACCACTGCTCCATATGGAAGCCAAGCTTGAAAGCCCTGAGTCATCCACAGCCCTCCTGTAGCCTTTCCTCCCTGCTCTAATTTTTATCGAGCTTGTGGACCTCTGTCTCCCAAACACCCCATGGCTCTTGGGATAAAATCCAGCCCCCTTATGTGGTTTACTCAGCCCTCCAAAATCCAACTCTTGCTTACCTCCTCAGCCAAGAGTCAGGCCCAAGGCCCCTGGCGAAGTCCACCCCCAGATTCTTCAGGGTCTCATTGTTGGAAGAAAATCTTTCTTGCCTTGAGAGCTCTGCACGGGGCACTCAATCCTCCGCCTCTGCCTGGCTAGCCCTTACTCACCATTCATGCCATAGCTTGAAGCCCACTTCCTCTGGGGAGCCTCGGAGGACTCCGGTCCTGCAGCTGGGAGCTCCAATAATACCCTGTATTTCCCCAATTTGTTGCATTTATTCCACAGCACGGGGGTTGCTGGTCTCTTATCTCTCGTGGACTATAAGCTCGAAGAGGGGAGGACCCCATGTCTGGTTTACCATTATATCCCCAAAGAGTAGCAAAGTGCCTGGCACATGGCAAGAGTAGCAATAATCATAAGTAATTTTTTGCATTCACTCATTCAACAAATTGATGGTGTGCCTACTAGACATCATACACTATGGTACTCAAGATTTTCTCCTTTAATCCTTCTGCAAGATGACTTCATTTATTCTTCATAACAACTCACTCAACAACCCAGTTTATAGATTAGGAAAGTGAGACGTAGTTTCTTCTGCTAGAAAAACAAAATTGCCCAAGATCCCAGTAGAGACTCAAATATATCTTTGTTGAATGGATACGCGCGGATGCATGGACCCTGGTCGGGCGATGGAGGTTTCCAGACTGATACCCCTGAAGGAAGTCAGAAATAAGGTTAAAAGTTTACCTCCTTAGAGGTGAACTATTAAAAAATCTAATATAAAAGGCCTAAGACAGGCAAAGCCCCCTTAAGAGACAAAGCTTGCCAAGGCAAGACTAGACTGTAATCTAATTGAAGGAATTAGCATATCTAAAGAAAGAATGTGTCAATCAGAAGAGGGGGGTTGGTCAACTTAGAACCTTGGGAAAATAAACTCCAGTCGAACGCAGCTTTGACAGCGCCCGGCCGAGAACCTTTCCCGGGGGAGATGCCTGCTAACGTGGCAGGTGTAGCCCGGCGCGCAAAGAATGCCGCCGACAGCCGAATCCCCCGCTTACCTCCCCCGCACCGGTCCCCCGCCAGCCCACGACCCGACTGTGATTCCGCTTCCGCCCGCAGGGAGAGCCTAATAATAGCTCCCAGGTACTGATCTGCGTCCTGGGGCGGGCACCTTTCGGACTCTCCTTGTTGCATTTCAGCCTCACACAGCCCAACTTCCTGCCGAGGAACCCAGGCCTCGGGGAACAAGAGGGTTTGCCCAAGGTCAAACTGCAGATGAGGACAAACAGTGGAGGTTGGGACCCAGGCTCGCCCAGCTCCAGGGCGCAAGATTATCTCTCCTCTCCCTTGCACGCACCCCTCAACATGAGCATACCTGGACCGAGAAGAGCTCTTCTCCTCCTTGTAGAAAATAACTGAGTCGACATTCTGGTTTGTGCCCTTGCCTCATGCGGGGCTGGTTTCATGCATGTCTTCCCCGAGAAGTGAGTCCACCTCAGTTTGTTAAGGTCGAACCTTCTACACTTCAGAGTCCTCCTCCATCGCCCTCGCTCCTCCCTGCCCATCGAACAACTCACAAGAACATGGAAATGCTCCCTTCTCTATGCCGTTCCTACCTCCCGCCACCTGCCCTCCTGCCATCTCTCCCTTAGAAACAATCGCCATCATTTATGGGCACCTGGCATCCTGCTGGGGACTGAAGATAAAAGGAAGAAATGTGTACTCTCCTTAAACCGTTTAACATCCCAACTGTTACACTTTTGTGAATGAAAGGGACAATCCATTAGTAATTAAGCAGCACAATAGGCATAACCCAGAACCACCAGGCGAAGGGGACGTGTGTATTCACCCCATGCACTTGGAAGTCCGGGAGATGAATCAGCCAGTATATAGCTGTGTGATCTTGGAAAAGTCACTTAAACTTCCTAAAATTCAGGCTCACAATCTGCATAAGGACAAAGCATTTCCCCCTCTTTCAGGATTCCCCCCTCTTCAAGTGTGGGGTAGATTTAGAAGAAACAGCAAACCATTTTAGCCTATGCACTGACAGGCACCCCGTGCATGATTTTAGACATTTTCCCCCCAGATCTATATAGACAGGACTGCAAGGATAAGAGAACAGCACAGTGAGAAATATGTGCATAAACCTTATGACCTGTATTATTCATCCCCTTCTCTCTGCTCCCACTCTCCTGTCCCTGGCTCTTCAAACATGCGCCAATGCCTCATTAAAGACTCAAAACTATCCCATTAGGTCCAAATGTATGGAAACATATTCATGATTATTCAAATGATCCCCCCGTAATATAATCAGCACCGCCTTCATAAATATTCATTTTCGCTGTGCTAATCACTGTGTAATCTTACAAGAGGGAGTGCCTCTGTAATCCTCTTCCCTTTTGGCCTCCCCTCCCTCCTCCCTTTGTCTGATACTCTTTTCTCTACTCCTAAGCCTTCCTAGGTCTTCACGATCTCTTTCAGGGTAAAGATATTTCTGGTTCTGATCTAAAGCATTCTTTATTTATCTCTATCTGAAGATTATTCTACGAGAAGGTTATCCTCTTCTGAAAGGAGGGCTGACGAAGGCCCAACAGCTCGTGATTCTCAGGCATCAGTACATCCTTGATATTCTCTGTAATGGACAAGAGAGGTTCTCTGCACGTTTATAAATGGGCATCCCAGGCAGATCCTGCACTGGAGGACCACCCAGAAGAATAGCCCCTTACAGGTTATGTTCTGGGATACAGACAAAGCAAACAAGGCTCTGGAATAGGGCACGGAATGAAATAGGCACAATAGAAGGCGAGGCAAAAGCTAGCAGTGGGGGAACACTGGGGGCAGGAGGAACCAGGGGGAGGCAGGAGATGAGAGAGGGAGTAACTCAGGGCTGAGTGTGGCATTTGGAATCTCTGTTGCAGCTATGTACCTGGATAGTTAGGCTGACGATCCTTTATCCTTATCCTGCTGTCTGCCTCTTGCCTAACTTGACCATCTGTCATTGACTGCAGCAACCATGTGTAAAATCAGGAAATAAACATGAATTCGAGCAAGGTGGAGCATGAAGAAGATTCCTATAAGAACGATGAGTCAGTGGAAGTTAATCCTTTAAATGAAGCCCCCCAAGGAGCTTGTTTCCTGTCACTAGGACTTGGCACAGTGGCAAGGAAGAGCCCTAGTTCTCGTGAAGAAGTGCATATGCATGCATAAGCCCACAGAGAGCAGAACACAGGTGGGTCGCAGTGGGTCGCATGATCATCCTTTCTCAGTAGCCAGAATAGTTCCCACGATAGTCTATGTGTGCATTTGCTGGCAAGAAACTGTCTATACCATTTATATCCTTTGACGGAAAAACATACAAGAGAAGAGGAACGTTTTTATGGTAAAGGACTTTGGAAATTCTAGAATGGGGACAAAAATAACACAATTAAAGGAAAAAAGATAATAGCAGTTAACATAACCTCTAGGCCCAGATAAAAAGTGTAAGTATTCAATATTGTATGCTGCTCTCTAAGATACAGGGAAATCTCACCGTTGTCTTTAATTTTATATGAGAACCGTTTTACTGTTCAAGCTTTTTTAGGGTATAAGGAAAACCCACTGCTGCTTACAGTTTGAATAAGAATCATTTTTCTTTTCAAATGAGAAGCAAATTGCTCCTAAGTACCAAATATGTATAGGATGAAAATGAATGGAAAACAGCCTCTAAAGCAATACTTTCAGTAATTTCATTTGTCTTCTTAAAGGCATGAAAATAAGATGGCTTGTCAAAGAAAGCCTTCTGTTTCCCGAAAGGGAAACAGAGAACTCTACCACGATAGAAAGAGGATGCTGGTGACAAAAACCATTATCAATTTTTCACGGTTGATTTGTTAGTGGTTTCAGAGAGATAAATAATATTACTTTCTAATCCAAAGAGGTCTCATACCTGAGATTTGCAACATTATTTCTTAAATCAACATAGTTTTCTCTTCCTAGGAATCCTCAGAAAACCTGGAGTCCCTGATTGGGTTTAATGAGATTTACACAAAGGGAGTTGTCAGTAACCACAGAAACAGGGCAGGGGTTTCATAATGATTGTGCTTGAATTGTATTCCAGTCTGAAAAGAGCCTTTTTAATTATAGGGTTTTGAGGCTGGGGGGAAGGGGGTTGTGGGGGGGGGGTGGGGGGGGTGGGAGGGGAGGTGGGGGTGGATGTAGTTTTTCATGGTAAGAGACTGAAAAGTCTTTTATCTATTTAAAAGGATGGCAGGTGGGCTCCACTAGCAAGTCTTAACCCCAGGACTCAGCTTAACCCTGGAGAAAATGTTTTTCCTTTTCAGCCCTCTGTATCTGCTGGTTCTTCACTTCTTTAAATCGCTAGCTCTTCAGATGGAGTTTAGCAGGCCTGGGGGTGGAGGAAGGTTCGGCTGAGGACAGCTCCAAGGGTTTGAAATCCCTCTGCAGAGCAGAGTTCCTGGAGATGCTACTGTAGTTCTGCGGGCGGCTTGGGCCCGGAATCAGCCGCTCCCAGGCAACGAGACCTGACCTGCTTTGAAGCTGATGACACTCAAGCCTGAGACCCCGTTTCCAGCTTAGCTGTGCAGGACTGGGGTTTTTGATGGTGTTATGTAATTTCAGCCCGTTTGAGTTTCCCTAGTTGATTTCTCACCTTAAACCTGAAGACATCAGTGGAACTCATTGTAGCAAGAAGCACAATCAGTTAATATGGCAGATGTGAGGTCTGGAACTAAATCTCAACACAAAAGGTCAGGGCCCAGAGGCCGTCTTCACAGGGGAGCCATGCTTGGAGGGCCAGCTTAGCATCCCTTTGGGTTCCTGTCTTCTCAGGATCTACCTCTCCTCCACCATTCTTTTTATTTTTTATTTATTTATTTTTTGAGGAAGATTAGCCCTGAGCTAACATCCACCGCCAATGTTATTTTAATGTTCTTACATTATTGAGAAAATGAATCATGTACCTAATCTGTGACCCAGCGATTCTGCTCCTGGTTATCCACCCAAGGAGAAGGAAAACATATCTACAAACACTTGCACAATAGCCTTCTTCTTTTTTATTCGGTGAGGAAGATTGGCCCTGAGCTAACATCTGTGCCAATCTTCCTCTATTTTCTATGTGGGATGCCGCCACAGCGTGGCTCGATGAGCAGTGTGTAAGTTCACGCCAGGGATCCAAACCGGTAAACCCCAGACCACTGAAGCAGAGCGCATGAACTTAACCACTATGCCACGGGGCCGGCCCCACAATAACTTTCTTAACAGCTTTCTTTATAAGAATCAAAATGTAGACATAGCCCAAATGTCCATCACCAGTAGAATGGATAAACTATGTTGTATTTGTAAAATGGAATATTACTCAGCAACGAAAAGGAACAGACTATAGGGACACTCAACAATATGGTGGAATCTCAAAAACATTTTTACTGAGTGAAATAAACCTTACACAAAAGAGTACTCCCAGTTTGATTCTATTTATATGAAGTTTTAGAACAAGCAAAGCTAACTATGATGGAAAAACATCAAAACAGTGATTTTTCCCTGAGCGGGTGGAATTGACCGGAAAGTGACAGAAGGGAACTTTCTAGGAGAATGGTAATATTGTATATCTTGGTGGAGACTTGGGTTACATGGGTGTGTAGATTTATCAAAAATCATCAAATGATACCCTTAAGATTTGTGCACTTCACTTTGCAACAACATGGATGGACCTTGAGGGTATTATGCTAAACAAAATGTCAGACAAAGGGGCCAGTCCGATGGCACAGCAGTTAAGTGTGGACATTCTGCTTCGGTGGCCCAGGGTTCGCCAGTTCGGGTCCTGGGTGCGGACATGGCACCCCTTGGCAAGCCATGTGGTGGTAGGCGTCCCACATATAAAGCAGAGGAATATGGGCATGGAGGTTAGCTCAGGGCCAGTCTTCCTCAGCAAAAAGAGGAGGATTGGCAGCAGATGTTAGCTCAGGGCTAATCTTCCTCAAAAAAAAAAAAAAAAGACAAACACAAATATTGTATGACTTCACTCATATGTGGAAGATAAATAAACACACAGATATGGAGAACAGATTGGTGGTTACCAGAGGGGTAGGGGATGGGGGGCAGGGCAAAAGGGGTAAAGGGTCACATATGTATGGCGACGGATGAAGACCAGATTTTGTTGGCAAACGTGATGCAGTCTATACAGAAATCAAAATGTAATGATGCACACCTGAAACTTATATAATGTTATAAACCAAAGTGACCTCAATTGAAAAAAGAAAAAAACCACACGTATACCAAGTGGTCAAAAAAAGATAAAAAAGATTTCTGCACTTCATTGCATGTAATTTTTAAGGTAAGGTAAATTACATACAAAAGCTTTTCAGTATCTTGACTGTGGTGTGGATACATGAACCTGCACAGGTATACAATTGCATAAAACTTAATGAACAGACACACTCACACAAATGAGTACAAGTTAAACTGAGGAAACCTGAGTAAGGTCAGTGGGTTGCATCAATGCCACTATCCTAATTGTGATCTTACACAACAGTGTTGCAAAATGTTATCATTAGGGGGAACTGGACAATGTGTGCAAAGATCTCTCGACATTATTTCTTACAACCGTGTATGAATCTATAATTATCTCAACAAAATTTTCAACTAAAAAAGATAATACACAAATAGTCTACTGAACCACATGCATACTGAAATGTCTAGCGGTGAACTGTTCTCAGAAATACATCAAAAAAAGACGGATTGGGCCGGCCCAGTGGCGCAGTGGTTAAGTTCACACGTTCTGCTTCTCAGCCGCCCGGGGTTCACTGGCTCGGATCCCGGGTGTGGACATGGCACCGCTTGGCAAAAGCCATGCTGTGGTAGGCGTCCCACATGTAAAGTAGAGGAAGATGGGCACAGATGTTAGCTCAGGGCCAGTCTTCCTCAGCAAAAAGAGGAGGATTGGCAGTAGTTAGCTCAGGGCTAATCTTCCTCAAAAGAAAAAAAAAAAGACGGATTGAGGGATGATTGGAGAAATGTTTAGATGGACAGATGTGATAAAGCAAATACAAAATGAAGACAGGTGGTGGGTGTCCACTGTACAATTCTTTCAACTTGTCTGTATGTTTAAAAATTTTTGTAATAAAATCTTGGGAGGAAAAAGTAGACAGTAGCTGGCTGTGGTACCGCTGCTCATCAATGCCAACAGGGACCCAGATGCTTTCTATTTTTGGCTCCTTCAATCCTAGCGAGTTGGCTTGTGCTCTCAAACTTTTCCGTCTCATGGTTGCAAGGTAGCTGCTGCTGCTGCAGACATCAGATCCCCGTTAGAGGGAGGGGAAAGGCAAAGGTGCCTCTGTCCCCCTCATCAGGAAAGGAAAAGCTTTCCCGGACAACTCCCAGCAGATTTCTCCTTACCTGTCGCTGCCCTGAACTGTGTAACGTGGCCAACCGTACCTGCAAGACAGGAGGGAAAGTGATGAATTAGCTGGGCACCTTGTCAACCCCCCGCAAACACACACACAAATTTGGTTTGTTAGCAAAGAGGGTGGGATGGACACTGAGCAGATCACACCTATTATTGGCCACACTGCCTGGTGTCAGATGCTGCTGGCATTGTCAGAGGTATGCCCATTTCTGTGATTCTGGCATGAGCTGCTTCCTCTGAACTTCCATGTTAGCTGGGCAGTATAAAGACACTCCAAAACATATGTGATTCCAAAAGTGCGTGGCTGAAGAACTTACGTAGCTGTTTCACCCAATGTATCATATAATTTGGGGATCCCACTGGTGCCACGAGCCATATAGCTGAAAATGGAATTTAACTGGGCAAGAAATTCACTAATACCCCAGAAACGAGATGCCTTGAATTTCTTCTATTTTGAGATGACGTTTATACAGCACATTAAAAAACAATCAGGTCTAAATGTGCATTCTTTGTGTATGCAAATCTGAAATAATCTGAAAACTTCAAAGGTATTACTCGGTAGGCTCAACACATCTGTGTGTGTCACCGGGTACAAACCCATAGGAATGACCTCGGGCCTGAGAGGCAGCAGCCACTTCCAGGTCTGTGAGCTCAGGACCCGCAGGTGTTCTATTAACTTGGAGTAACACCCACCGCAAGGCTTGACGCTCCTCTGCCACAGCTCATCTGTGATTGGATGACATCCTTACATTTTTAGATCCAAAGTAAAACACACACCTTATAACAAGACAAAATCTTCATTCAATTTTTAACTATCACTAATGGGCACTCCCAAGAATTGTTTCTTAACGTCCTAAGGAAAGGAAATTACTACTTGACCGGCCCACTTGGACAGTCTCTTTCCTCACCCTCTATGACGTCACAGAGTCCTGGCCTTTTCTGTGGTGGGAGGGTCTCTTTCTCCTCCTTCCCTCATCCTGCCTTCTCCAGGCTCAAAACTCAAATTCAGTTTCCATCAAAGTCACTTATTGGTGACCTTGGGCAAGTATTTAACTTCTCTGGGCCTCAAATTCTGTATCTATGAGAAAGAAACAAGTGATGTCTGTACAGGATTCATGTGAAAAGTCAATGAGGGGCTGGCCTGGTGGCATAGTGGTTAAGTTCGCACACTATATTTTGTCTGCCTGGGGTTTGCAGGTTCGGATCCTGGGCGCCAACCTGCATGCCACTCATCGAGCCATGCTGTGGTGGCATCCCACATACAAAATAGAGGAAAGTGGGGGACCAGCCCCATGGCTGACTGGTTAAGTCCGTGTGCCCCGCTTCATTGGCCGAGGGTTATACTGGTTTGGATCCTGGGCGTGGACATGGCACTGCTCATTAGGCCATGCTGAGGCAGCGTCCCACATGCCACAACTAGAAGGACCCACAGTTAAAATATACAACAATGTACTGGGGGGATTTGGGGAAAAAAAACAGAAAAAAATTAAAAAATAAATGAAAAATAGAGGAAGATGGGCAGTGACAGTCTTCCTCAAGCGAAAAGAGGAAGATTGGCAACAGATGCTAGCTCAGGGCCAATATTCCTCACCAAAAAAAAAAAAAAAGTCAATGAAATGAAGTTTTGGAAAGCAGCATGGCACAGAGCCTGGTATAGTCGTGCTTAATAAACATTAGCCTCTTCCCTCTATTACAATAGATGGCACTGTTCTTGCCATTTAAAATTAAAAAAAAAAAAATCAGTGTTGCCCATTGTTTTAAAATAGAGCACATTAATAGAAAATTTGAGGTTTAGTAAGGCCAACAGATGAGGGCTGGTCAGGAGGCGGGAGGTGAGGGGTTGGGATGGGATGGACAGATGGACTGTGGGTAAGAGCCTCGATGGTGGTTTCTGTGGGAAGGAACCAGGCAAGGCAGGGTCAGCCAACTTGGAGTTAGCTAGTTTGCATAATGTCAGTGGGTTCAGGGGCGGAGTGGGTGTTCTTGGTTGTCTGCTACTTGCCCTGCGGTGACCAGGGCAGGTAGATAGTGACCCAGAGTGTGAGAGCCCAAGAAAGAAGGGGTAGGGAGCCTCTGGCATAGTTGGAGCGCATTTGAAAAGTGCACTCACTGGTGAGTTGTCCACTCTCGCTAGGCATTGGCTAACCCTGGGAGGGACAGTCCCTCCAGGGTCAGCAAGGCTCCACATGTCAAAGCATCTGAATGCAGAAAATAAAAGACATGGCTAGTACACCAATGTTTAGAAATTGAGATATTTCATGGAAGAATTTGGACTTGTGACTTCTCTGTATGAAGTAGGAGGATCTTACAAAGCTGAGCCTGTGTCTGGGCATGGCCACAGCAGATGAGACCTGAGCTGCTGACTCCCTAGGTGAAGCCTGAGAGCTCCACAATCCTCACCACTCCCTGCTGCCTCAGCCTGCTTCACTCCTTTACATGCCTGGCTCCATAAGCTGTTTCTTTTCTTTTCTTTTCATTTTTTTTTTTGGTGAGGAAGATTGTCCCTGAGCTAACATCTGTGCCCATCTCCTCTATTTTGTATGTGGGACACCTGCCACAGCATGGCTTGATGAGTGGTGTATAGGTCTGTGCCAGGGATTCGAACCTGCAAACCTGGGGCTGCCCAAGCAGATCATGTGAACTTAACCACTACATCCCTGGCCCAGCCCGGGCCGACCCCTATTTTTATTTTTTGATTATAGTCATCCTCACGTGCATGAGGAGGTATCTCACTGTGGTTTTAATTTGCATTTCCCTAATGTAGAAATATGCATATTACTTCTTAAAACAACTGCATGAGGGGCTGGCCCAGTGGTGTAGCAGTTAAATTGACGTGCTCTGCTTTGGCAGCCCAGAGTTTGCCAGTTTGGATCCCGGGTGCGGACCTACGCACCGCTCATCAAGCCCTGTTCTGGCAGGTGTCTCACATATAAAGTAGAGGAAGATGAGCACAGATGTTAGCTCAGGGCCAGTCTTCCTCAGCAAAAAGAGGAAGATTGGTGGCAGATGTTAGCTCAGGGCTAATCTTTCTTAAAAAAAACCAATTCCATGAGATAGACGCTATTCCTGTTTTATAGGCAAAGAAGTGTAGGTTTACAGAGATCACGCTGCTCTTAAGTGGGGGTGTCTGATGTAATCCAAGGTGTGTTGGTCTAATTTCATCTCCGCTATGCTGATTCCCGTATGCTTTGTTAAGTAATAGGTACTTTGACTTTCACTAAACATTAATTAAAATTAAATATTGAAACTTGTAATGTGCCTGGAGTTCAGAGAAGTAATGCCTGCACTTAATCTATTGGGAACATTTTATAACCCAAAGCAGGTTCACTGTGTCATTCTTGCCTTCTGTGAAATTCAGAGTATTCCAGCCACAGGCCGTGCTTTAGTGAATGAATCTAGGAAAAGTGACTGCCAATTTTCCTTTTAATGAAAGGAAATGGAATAGTGTAATGTCCCAGAAGTCTTCAACAAGACAAAGGACTTTGAAACACTGGTGTTTCCTCCGTTTTGGTGGGTACACAGCTAATAGCTTTATAGCTGGATCCTGTGGGGGTTTTTGACGAGTGACGACATTTCCTTGGGGTAAACACAGCAGGCCTTTGTTCTAGGCGGAGGAGTAGTCTCCATTCAAAAAAAATCTCCACTATGGATGCCCAAAATGCCACCTCACCAGCAGTAAGCAAATTAGTATAAAAGTCAAATGTGCAAATATTACAGAAGGGCACAAATGTCCTATGTCATTATGCCGAGGCTGTGGAGCATCCACAGGATGAATATAGCATCGCTTAGTCATTCCCATTTTTATAGAATTTTAGGTTATTTTTAGCTTTTTCAATTACAAACAATACATACCCTTAAAGACAGGTCTGCTTACTTGTGCTAATATATTTCTATGCTTGTCATAAATATTTTGTTAAGCTTTGCCTCCCTGTACATTCCTTTTAAACATGCTTTAGCCCGTATATCTTCAAATTCATTCCACAAGTATTTGCTGAGTACCTACTGTACAGCAGGTAGGCCCTGAGCTCAGGGTGGGGAATAATGGTGAGAAAATAAAAATAAAAAGGACTTTACGCCAGCAGGAGGAAATAATTAATTGCAAAATAAATGTGATGTTATGATTGTGATAAGTATTGTGATAATAGGCGCTTTGACTTTCAGTAAACATGGATTAAATTAAATATTGACTATAGCAATATGACTGGGGTTCAGAAAAGGTCAGACTGCTTCTAATAAGCAGAGCCTCCTGTGCTGTGAAACATATGACAGGGGAGCTGACCTAGCCAGAGCTGAGGGAAAACTTCCCTGAAGAAGTTATGACTGAGCTGAGACACTCTGTGAATTGAATAAGTGAGAAAGCTGGGGGTCTATGGAAAGCTTTCCAGGCAGAGGGAAGAGTTTGTGCAAAGGCCCTGTGGCAGAAGAAAACACAGCATATTAAAGGAACAGAAAGCAACATGGCTGAGTATAGGAAGCTTTTATCCTCATGTTTGATAAAGCTGGAGGGGAGGTCAAGGCCAAACCTTGCAGGGTCTTCCAGGTAACATTAAGGATTTTGGTCTTTATCCTAGGAGCAATAAGAAGACCCTAGAATTTGAAGCAAGAGGGTGGATTAGATTTGAATTTGGAATTGATTTCTTTGGATGTGGGCAAAGAACAGATTGGCAAGAGAGAAATGTGGATGATGGGGGACTAACCAATGGAGAAGAAAGATGGTGGCTTGGTCCAGGGTGGTGGCAGTGGAAAGAAATGGACTGATTCCAGTGACAACTTCGCAGGGGTCTTGGGGAGGGAAGGAATTTAGCTGTCCCACAATCTCCATCCATCCTGCTATAGGAGATGCTATTGATGTCACACCCATAACCCTTCAGCCCACCCTGGAGATCACCCACTCCTTCGAGAGAGTGTTGCCCTACACACTGATGGCTTCTTGCCTCAGGCACCTGTGCCTTCCTGCCTGAGGACTTTCCTTGGCAGCAGGTTGTACTTGGCCAGCATGCACACACTTGGAAATGCTGGGGAGTTACAGCCCCCAGGAGCAACCTTGAGTCAATACCTACAGGAGTTGGTGGATATATACCCCAGCTTCTTCTCCTTTCAGTGGGAGAGTTCTAAGGAGTGTCCTATACCTTGTCTCAGAGGATACGCAACAAGATCACACTCCAGTAGCCTAAAGGGAGGACCCACTATTAACACAGGCTGTGTGCTTCTTTGCCTTCCCTGTTTCACTTCCCCGTTAACTCACAGCGCTTCCTGGAATCACCTCCCAAATGGACCACTAGTACCTGGGAGAATTCGAAACTAAGACACCTCCCTATAAGCCACTCAAATAAATATAAACCTAAGCAAATATAATGCTTGTTATGCAAAGATGGCTCAAAACTAGCTTTCCCTTTGCTTTTTATCCTATCCAGAATTTCTGGAGTTGCCAATGTTAGGATCTGCTGATAGCTCGCATGGGGGGCGGGATGGGAGGTTGAGGGAGAGGGAGGAAGCAAAGACGATTATCTAGTATTTAGACTTGCAAACTGGAAAAATAGTGGTGTGGTGCCATCCACGGAGTTAGGGAAGGCTGAAGGAGGATCTGGTTTAGGGTCAAGATCATGAGTGTGCTTTATTCCTTGTAGAACCCAGCAGTGCGCCTCTCTCCCATCACAGAGTGTTGATTGCTTGGTTAAGCTATAACCATGACCGGCTACATAATTTGTGGGGCCCAGTGCCAAATGAAAATGCAGGACCCTTGTTCAAAAATGATTAGTTTCAAGATGGCAGCCACAGAGCATTAAACCAAGCACGAGACACTTCCGAGCTCCGGGGCCCCGTGCAACTGCACAGGTCACACACCCGTGAAACCAGCCCTGCCTCTGGCTCTGGGAGGACAACAAGGAAGAGGATAAACTCTGGTTCTCACAGACTCATAAGCCGTAGGGGTCAGAGAGACGTGAACAGATAGTTATAAAAATCATCCTTATCTTTAAGAGATACATGCTAACATATTTGCAGACGAAATGATGTGATATCTGAGCTTTGCTTTAAAATAATTCAGGGGGAAGGGGCATGTAGGTGGAGGGTGTATTTAAAACACCATTGCCATGAGTTAAGTGTTGAAGCTAATGATGGGCACAAGGGGATTCAATACAATATTCTTTGTACTTTTGTATATGTTTGATATTTTCTATAATTAACAAATTTTTTTTTTAAAGATTGGTACCTGAGCTAACAACTGTTGCCAATCTTCTCTTTTTTTTTTCCTGCTTTTTCTCCCCAAATCCCCCCAGTACATAGTTGTATATTTCAGTTGTGGGTCCTTCTAGTTGTGGCACATGGGACGCTGCCTCAGCGTGGTCTGACGAGTGGTGCCATGTCCGCGCCCAGGATCCGAACCAGCGAAACCATGGGCCGCCAAAACGGAGTGGGTGGACTTCGCCACTCAGCCACAGGGCTGGCCCCAACAAATTTTTTTAAAGAAAAACCAAGCAGTAACAATATTATATGAAAAATGCTATTACAGATGCTGGAATTTGGAGATTATTTATACTCCATATCCAGTCCAGACCTCTTCCAGATTGAGAGCATTTTTTGAATTACATATTCCAATTTGGCGTTTGTATATTTACATGTACAGTCTCAAAAAAGAGCAGAATGAGTTTTTTCCAGCTTTAATGGGATATAATTGACATGTAACATTGTGTAAGTTAAAGGTTGTACACTGTGAAGATTTGACACGTGTATATTGAGGAACGATTACCACAATAAGGATAGGTAACAACTCCGTCACCTCACATAATTACCATTTTGTTGTGGGGGTGGTGACGGTGAGAACATTTGAGATCTACTCTCTCAGCAACTTTCAAATATACAATGCAGTGTTGTTAACTAGTCACCACACTGTACTTTAGATCCCGGGACTTACCCATCTTATCACTGGAGGTTTGTACCCTTTGACCTACGTCTTCTCATCTCCCCTCTCTTCTCCCCCTCACCCCTGCTCCTGGTAATCACCAATCCACTCCCTGTTTCTATAAGTTCAGCTTATTTGTTTATTTATTACTTATTTATTTTTTAAAGCATGCAATTATTCAATATATCACTCTCCAGGGAACTCTTTCTTTCTTTCTTTTTTTTGAGGCAGATTAGCCCTGAACTAACACCATGCCCATCTTCCTCTGTTTTATATGTAGGACGCCTACCACAGCATGGCTTGCCAAGTGGTGCCATGTCCGCACCCGGGATCCGAACCAGTGAACCCTAGGTGCTGAAGAGGAACGTGCGAACTTAACCACTGCGCCACCGGGCGGGCCCCCAAGTTCAGCTTTTCTAGATTCCACATGTGAGATCCAGAATGAGTTTTTAGAAGAGACATTTTATTTCAGTTATCTGTTGCTGCGAAACAACCCCCAAACTTAGTGGCTTAAAACAACAATGATGGGGGCTGGCCTGGTGGCGCAGTGGTTAAATGCACACATTCCGCTTCGGTGGCCTGGGGTTCGCTGGTTCAGATCCCAGGTGTGGACATGGTACCGCATGGCAAGCCATCCTATGGCGGGCATCCCACATATAGGGTAGAGGAAGATGGGCACAGATGTTGGTTCAGGGCCAGTCTTCCTCAGCAAGGAGAGGAGGATTGACAGCAGATGTTAGCTCAGAGCTAATCTTCCTCAAAAATAACCGAACAATGATGTATTACATCTCCTGATTCCGTGGGTTGACTGGGCAGTTCTGTGGGTCTTGCCTGGATAACTCACATGGCTGGAGCAGCAGGGGCTGGACCATCTAAGATGACCCCTGGGCTGGGCCGGCGGAATGGCTGAGGAGGGGCTGGGCCTTTCTTTCCGTGTGGTCATTCCTCTCAGCCTTCCACAGCATGGCAGTCTCAGGGCTGTAAGAGGGCAGGAGCCAGAGCTGCCAGGCTCAGAGGTCACACAGCATCACCTCCAGTGCGCTCTACTGGTTAAAGCAAGCCATAGGCCTCCACTCCTCATAGGCAGGACGGCACAGGACTTGTGGCAGTGTTTAATCTATGTGTTTTGATAATGACAGTGACATTCTAAAACACCAGCTGCCTGCCCGAGCCTAAAATTACTGAGAGGCCTCACACTTCGTACCTGATCAGTGAGGCTGTGAGGAAGTCTCCATGGCCCAGATGGGGCTGCTCTGACATCACTGACCTGCCGTTTGCAGCCCAGAAGGGCATTCCAGAAAGACCCATGATGGATGCATTTGGGTTTTTTCCCTCAATGATGATTGCTGTGGACTAAATGTTTGTGCCCCTCCAAAATACACATGTTGAAGCTAAACCCCTAGTGTGATGGTTTTTGGAGGTAGAGCCTGTGGGAGGTGGTGAGGTCATGAGAGTGGGGCCCTCGTGAATGGGATTAGTGCCCTTATAAGAAGACACACGAGAGAGACGATCACTCTCTCTCAGCCACGTAAGGACACAGAGAGAAGGCAGCTGTCTGCAAGCCAGGTGGGGGGCCCTCACCAGACTCTGAGTGTGCTGGCACCTTGGTGTTGGAGTTCTAGCCTCCAGAACTGGGAGAAATAAATGTTTGTTGTTTAAGCCACCCAGTATTCGTTATAGCAGCCCAGGCTGACTAAGACAATGATCATTTTAAATGACTCCTTTTTTTTTCTTTTGAAATATCTTTTTTTTTTTTTTTTTGGTGAGGAAGAGTGGCCCTGAGCTAACATCTGTTGCTAATCTTCTTCTTTTTTTTCCCCCCCCAAAGCCCCAGTATGTAGTTGTATATCCTAGTTGTAGGTCATTCTGGGTCTTCTATTTAGGATGCCACCACAGCATGACTTGATGAATGGCGGCGTAGGTCCACACCCAAGATCCGAACTGGTGAAGCTCGGGCCACCTACGCAGAGTGCACGAACCCAACCACTCAGCCATGGGGCTGGCCTCTTAAATGACTTTTTAGAAGAAGTCTATTGTTTGAATGCATCTGTGTTTAGACTCTTAGGTAAAGAACGTCTGCTGTGGTTGGTGTGGCTGGAGCATAGGAACTCTATGAGGAACGAGCCTGGAAGAAGATCACAATGTTGTCTGAACCGCACCTCATTTTGTTGGGGAACTCCCTCCCCTTGCCCCACGTGGTTCCAATGGGGACTGCTCATTGACGTCTCCTGAATGCCCGGCCCACCTGGATTTCTCCAGTGAGTGCTAAGGGGACAGAGACCCTTTTGGGGTAGAAGTGGCAGCAGTGAAGGAGGAGCAATTGCTGGCTGGGAAATGGGAGACCCAGAGCTTTGGTACCCAAGGCTGAGCCTTCTGCTTCTCCAGACACGTAGACATTCAGCTCTGAATCAGTTTACATTAACAGCTCACACACGTCCGCATTTAAGGGCTCAGAAAAAGGGTCCTCTAAACAGAAGAAATCAGAGTCCAGCCCACAGGATTCGTTAGCACACTATTTAAATGCAGAGGTAATATCTTTATATCTTGTATTATCCCTGAACTCTGCTCTCTCTTTGTCTCTTGCTGGGAAGAATTGCTGTTGGGGAGGCCTGTGTCCTGTGGAGCCGTCCAACGCTATTGGCTGGTTTGCCAGGAAGAGCTCTCTTTGCAGCGTCCTCACCCACACTGGGCAGAGACAACAAAGCCAGCCCTGAGTGCTGTGCCAGCCGTGGCAATCGCCTGGGAGAGAAGAAGCTTTTAGAAGTTAACTCCGTCAGGGCCACCCCAGCTACAGGGAGCTGTGCCCCAAGATGCCTGCTTGCTGCCAAACCTGAGGGTCCTCCTAAGACTATGAGTCGTATAGAAATCGAGTTAACCTTCTAGAATCAGAGTCTGTTGGAGCAGATGTAAACAGCCTGCGTTAGGAAGGAAGGCATGGTTCTGTTCTGGTTTGCATGGAGCATCTGAGAGACCCGGCATGGGCTGTGGAGTCATTAAGACTTGGCTTTGAATTCTAGCCTGTTTCTTCCTTCATCCGTGAAATGTGCTTGATAATATCTATCTCACAGACTGTCCTGAGCATCAAATGTAATCGTGTATATAAAAGTACTTTGTAAATAGCACTAAATTACTTGCCATTTATTTACCCCCAAGAAATTGGGGCCACCCGGAGGGCAAGCTCTAGGTCTCATTTTTTTTTTATTGTAACAAAAAACACGTAGCATAAAATTTACCATTTTAGCTATTTTTAAATGTAAAGTTCGGTAGTGTTAAGTATATTCACATTGTCGTGAAACAGATCTCTGGAACTTTTTCATCTTGCAATACTGAAACTCTGTCTCCCTTAAACAACCACCACCCCTTCCCCCTACTCCCAGCCCCTGGTAACCCCCATTCTACTTTCTGGCTCTGTGATACCTCATATATGTGAAGTCATACAGCATGGTCATTCAATTTTGAAGGATCTGTGCTTAGCAGGGCCCCTGGCCCCTTAAAGGACTGTCAGTAATCTCCGCTGGAGCGAACACGGGTTACAATCCTCTCTACTCTCTAGGTGTTCAGACTTCTCTCACATTAATGAGGGGGAACACCCTGCGGTGGTTTGCCTGGGACTTCCCCTGTTTTAGCACTGAGAACTCTGCATCCTGGGTAACTCCTCAGTCCCTGGCAAACAGGGACGGTTGGTCGCCCTGCCCTAGATAACCGGCTATGCCAAAGACACGCTAGATCTGAAGATCCAGGGACGAGCCAGAACCAGGAGGCTTTCTGCCGAGCTAAGTCAATGCTTTCCTGGGAAAAGAATCTTTCTGCAGGACTTGGGTTTGCTTTCAGAACGTTATAGCCACGAGGTAGGTCAGTCTTTTTGCTCAAAGTTGGGTTCCCCTCCTCCCTGAGCGCTTCAAAGAGATCTGCCTGGGCAGCAGGTAAAACTGACTTGTCTCCCTCAGCTGTTCCCAGAGTTCAGATGAATGACATGCTTCCCTGGGGCAGAGCCAGGTTTTGTGGGCCTGGAGCTTAAACAATTCAGGGGACTTCTTGAAGAATAATAGAGGGGATGGCCCGGTGGCACAGCAGTTAAGTGCGCATGTTCCCCTTTGGCAGCCCAGGGTTCGCCGTTTGCATCCCGGGTGCGGACATGACACCGCTTGGCAAGCCATGCTGTGGTAGACGTCCCACGTATAAAGTAGAGGAAGAGGGGCATGGATGTTAGCTCAGGGCCAGTCTTCCTCAGCAAAAAAGAGGAGGATTGGCAGCAGATGTTAGCTCAGGGCTAATCTTCCTCAAAAAAAAAAAAACAAACAATAATAGATATAGCCATGGCAACACATTACCCAAGTACCTCTCAGGGCCCTGGAAGGGTCCAGACAATCAAAGGCCCTGAAGACTAAGCTTCATTAGCTTCATAGTAAATCTGCTCTCTTCTTCCTCTTGCTTGTTTTTTACTTCAGTATTTTTTTAAATTTAGGTAAAATTTATATAATATAAGATTAACCACTTTAAAGTGTACAATTCAGTGATATTTAGTACATTTACAATGTTGTGCAACCACCATCTTTATCAAGCTCCAAAACATTTTTATCACACCAAAAGAAAACTTTGTACCCATTAAGCAGTTCCTCCTCGTTCCCCACTCCCTCTAGCCCCTGGCAATCACCAATCTGCTTTCTGTCTCTATGAATTAATCTATTGTGGACATTACATATAAGTGAAATGATGCACTGTGTGAACTTTTGTGTCTGGCTTTTTTCGCTTACTATATGTTTTCAAGTTTCATCCATATTGTAACATGTGTCAGTACTCCACTCCTTTTTATGGGTAAGTAATATTCCATTGTACGGATATACCACAATTTGTTTATCCAGTCAAGAGCTGATGGACATTTGGATGGATTCCACATTTTGGCTATTGCAAATAATGCCTCTGTGAACATTCATATTTGTTCAAGTCCCTGTTTTCAATTCTTTTGGGTATATACCTAAAGGTGGAACTGCTGGGCCATATGGTAATTCTATGTTTAGCTTTTTGAGAAACTGCCATAGTGTTTTCTGCAATGGCTGCACCGTTTTACATTCCCACCAGAAATGTGTGAAGGTTACAATTTCTTTACCAATACTTATTATTTTCCATTAAAAAAATTATACCCATCCTAGTGGGGATGAAGTGATATTTCCTTGTGTTTTCCTCCATGCTCTTTCGTGCTTTCCAGTCAGTTTGACATTTTCTGATTTTCAAAAACATCTTGAATATAATCATTTGTGGAAAAAAAATTTTTCTGATGAAGAATAGTCGACAATAAGGCATATACTTATGTCCATGCCTCCTCACAGTGGTCCTTTCAGCCCCCAGGCGTCTAAATTACAGGATATGAATTTGGGCTGGTGGAAGGTGTGTCTTCCCAGGGGTAAACTAGGATCTGGGAGTTGCAGACACTTTGAGGAAGCAGACCGGACTGCTGGAAAGATCCTGGATTGGAAATTGACCTGCTTGGTCCTCCATCTTGTCTCTCACACTGAGAGAATTATTTAGTCCCTGCATTAGTTTGCTAAGGTTGACAAACTACCACAGTCTGGGTGGCTTTATTTACAACAGGAATGTATTTTCTCGCAGTTCTGGAGGCTGCAAGTTCAAGTTCAAGGTGTTGGCAGGTTTGGTCTCTCCTGAGGCCACTCTACTCGGCCTGCAGATGGTCGCCTTCTCACTGTGTCTTCACACGGCCCTTCCTCTGTGCACAACCATCCTTAGGGTCTCCTCCTCTTCTTATAAGGACACCACTCGCATTGGATCAGGGGCCCCAGGAGTATGACCTCAGTTAAATTTAATTACCTCTTTAAAGGCCCTTTGTCCAAATACAGTCACACTGAGCATTAGGGTTTCAACATGAATTGAAATCAACTTGAAAAGTTTACAAGAAACTAAAAAGTAAAATCGCAGCCCTCCACCATGCCATTAATTGGATCAGTGAGTCAGACCAGATGGTGAGATACGGCAGAAAAAGCTGTGCCTTCAGGGCCAGGAGAGGATAGCTGTCAGCCGAGAGGCCACCATCAAAGTCCTTTTATTTCTCTAGGGTAGAAGTTTATTATGAGGATCAAAAGAGAAAATACATTTGGAAATGCTTTGAAATTATAAAGCACTATAAAAACCAAGCCACTATCATTACCACTTTTCTTGTTCATAGGATGCAATCTCAGCTAAGCTATGTAGTTATCAATTTTGTCACTAAATGCCACCTGCTTGAGTTCTCCACTTATACCATTTGCCACTGAATTAGTAACGATTTGGCTTGGCTGTGAGTGACAGAAAACCCGAAATAACAGTTGCTTAACAAGACAGACAAATTGAAGAAGGAAGCAATCTGCTTCCAGAAGTCTTCAAGGACAAGTCCTTATGGTCCAGCATGGCAGCGTCAGTATTCCAAACATCAGGATGCAAGAAGGGATGATGAAGAAGAGAGGAGAAGGGTTGTGAGCCACACCATCCCACTGGACAGAATTTAGTCACATGGCCACAACTGGCTGCTAGGGAGGTCAGCAAATGTAATATTTATTCTGGGTGGCCATGTCCTCTGATAAAATTTTATCACTAGGAAAGATAAGAAAAACAAATATTGCAGGAAACAGGAGTCCGTCTTATAATGTGCTCCTCCAATTCTCTGGACTTCAGCAGTGACACAAATCAATCAAGGAGAAGCCATTGAACAAGCCAAGAAATAGAGTAGGAACTACTTTGATAGGTACAGTTTTGTGTTCAAAAACTGATTCTAATACCTTGCCTCACAGTCCACAGGCTCTGAGGTGAGCTGAAACAGATAAATAAGCATATAACTATGAAAATATTGCTATGACACAATCGAGAAGGAGTTTTGGAAGGCATTGATTCAATTCTGCAGGAAGCCTCTTAAATCAGTTCCTCCCTGAATCAAGGCAGGGTACCAGTGTTTTAAAATTTGTACCTGCAGAATTTTAATTTATGGAGGTGACTGAGCGGCGACAGGGAGAGGTCAATGCCATTGAAAGAAGATTTTTATTACTTACATTTCTCAAGAGAGGAGAGCATACCATGCCACACAGGGCCACAGGGAAAGCGCTGGATTTTGGTCAGATGGAAGAAGGGGAAAGCCAAGGCCAGCACCTTTACTGTGTTTTCCGAGGATAAGGCAAGGCAGGGCAGAGTAAACTGCTTAGGATTGGCTAGTTTGAATAGTTTCAGCCAGCTTTGGGCTACAGGGGTGGTCTTTAGTTGGCTGGTACCTGGCCCTGGGATGGCTTAGGGCAGGGGAAAATATTGGACTTGGCATGTGAGAGCTAGATAAGGAGGTCACTGGGGTTATCCACTTGAGATTGGTTGTTTGCATAGGAAAGGTGTGCTCCTAAGCAAGTTTTTATTATCTTTAGGAATTAACTAACCCTGGGAGGGGCATTCTCTCCCTCAGTCAGTAAGGTCCCCCAAGATGTCAGAACATCATAAGATACAAAAAATTAAAAACAAGATTAATACAGTCAGAGCTAGAACAAATGGAATTTCTATCACCAGGAATAGTGCTTACTCGCCAACCAAGAGGATTAGAGGCTGCTCTGTGAAGGGCATTGCTGTCCAGATTCTCTTCTAGGCAGGCAGACAGCATCATACAGCTTTAAAGGAACAGGACTGGAACCAGGCCTGAGCTTCGCTCTACTTGCAGCCATGTGAGTTGGAAAAAATTAAATGCTATCTCTAAGGCTCCATTTCTTTCTGTACAGATGGGCAGAATAAAAATATCTACGCAGAACTCTTGTGAGAATCAAAAGAGAGAATATGTGTAAAGCCTTAGTATCTGATTGCTAATAAGTGAGCAATGTTCATTAGTTGTGTTAAAAAATAAACCGAAGCATATTAAAAATTTTAAGAGCTTATTTGAGCAAAAATCGATTCGGATCAGGCAATGCCAAACCGGAAAGCGGTTAGGAGCGCTCTACCAACAGGCGCTCGGGGAGATTTTTATAGAGAAAAGGCAGAAGCAAAGTAAGGAAATGATTGACTGGCTACAGCCTGAAGCTTGGTCGGCTGTTTGTGATGGGTTGTCCTTAGGTTTCAATTTTGTAACCTTGAGGCGTTTCTACGCTTAGATTTTGGTTTGCTTCCACAGGCAGCCAGGATCTTAGAGCCGCCTCAGTGTAATGGCCTCTTTGTTTAATTAATTTAACAGTTGTTCTTGATATTATTATTAGCAACAGTTTGTTTACGAAATAATCTAGGAGTACATGAAACATGGGTCATTCATTTACTCAGCGCCTACCCTGTGGTGGCCACTGTTCTGGGCCCCAGAAATATCAAAGTGACCAGATTCTTGCGGGTCTGGAGTTCACGTTCTGGAGGGAGAACAGACGATAAACACATGGATGAATAAAATGCAAGGAGGACACAGGAGAACAGGTCGTGACAACAGCTCTTGTTTTCACTCTGTGTGACAGGCACTGTGCTACGGGTTTCCATACATTATCCTATTTAATCCTCATTTAATCCTCAGAACAACCCGATAAACCAGGTTATTGTTATCCCCGTTTTACAGATGAGGAAACCGAGACTCAGAGAAATTATAGCGTTAGCAAAGGGCAAAAACAAGACTCTAACTTCTTAGTGGCTATGTTATGCTGCCTGCCTTTTTTTTCCCTGCCATTTTTAATACAGCCTTCAGCTGATGAGAGTAAAGTTGTATAAATCAAGGAATCTTTAAAATGCAACTCTTTGTAGTAATTTATTGTGCTCATGCTGTTAAACAAAGAATGTTCCCGAAAGTAGACTTTATCTAAATTAAGCTTATTCCTGGGAAAACCGCTTACGCAGCTCCTGTGTCCCGGCAGTCAAAAGCTGTGAATCAGCCCACCCTAACGGCTGGGCCAAGCACCAGTATGTTGAGTTTATTTTTCTCCTGAACTGAGGCTATTTGGCAGAGGACTTGGGAAATCTCATACCTCTCAGGTTGGGAACGTCCAAGCTAGGAGCTAGAAAATCTAAAGAAGAACAAGTGAGCACTGAGAGTCGAGAAGAATACATCCAGAGACCTTCGTTATGCTACCGATGTGCACACCTCTGCTCCAGGAAAGCCTTTCGCCATAAAATGTAGTTACGCCTTGAATGGTACACTTGCTGAACTATTGTCATCTAAACAATATGGTGGACGAGGCCATATCGCATCTAACCTGATCCTCCACTGAACTTTTCTTTTCTCTTTTTTTTTTTTTCACTAAGAATCGTTACTTTCTTAAATATCCCCAATTTCTCTTCACTTCCAGGACAAGCACTTGGCTTTTTTTGTCAGGGCTATGAGTGTTTAACTCTTTACATGAGCAAGGGGACATTCAATTACAAGTAGGAACGATCAAGACTGACTGAGATGCACATGCTGGAAGGCTCCTTCACCAGCCCTGGAATGAAGCACACACACCCTCAGCAAGGTTCAAATTCCTGGCTCAGTGAAGCTAGGAAGAACTACATGACATTTACTTTTGAGCTACTGATGAAAAGTTGAAACTATTAATGCCACAGTGCTGAGAACATAGTTAGTATATTAATTATCTATTGCTGAATGAGAAATGACTCCAAAACATAGTAGCTTCAAACAAAACAAAACGAAAATTATTTATTATATCTCTTAGTTTCTGTGGATTAGGACTTCAGACAGGACATAGCAGGAATAATCGACCTGCACTCCATGCTGTCTGAGGCTCAGCTGCAGGATTTGAAAGGCTGTGGGCTGAAATCATCTGATGGCTCGTTCACTCCCATGTCTGGGGGTTCGCTCCCATGAGGCTGGCTTTTGGCTGGGGGCCGAGGGATGTTAGTCAGCACATCCACACATAGTCACTCCATGTAGTCTGGGTTTCCTCACAAAATGGTGGTTGGGTTCAAAGAGAAAGCATCTTGAGAGCGAGAGGGAGACAGACAGCCAGGTAGGTGGTGTAACTTTCTACTACCAACCTCAGAAGTCACATAGCATCACTTCTGCTGTGCTCCGTCCGTCAGAGCAGCCACCACCCAGATGCAAGGGCTGGAGGAAGCCTTGCTCCCTCTCAGTGGAAGGAGAGTCAGTCCCATTGTAGGAAGACCGTGTGAGACAGGACAAACATGTAGGTGTGGCTATCTTTGGAAAATATAATCTGCCGCAGATGGAACTCATCAAATACTTATTGAGTGAATCTGCGAGTGCTGAGTATCTGCTCTCAGAGAAGTTGCAATCCAGCTGATTGACTAGACACAGAATCATTGAACTCTTTTGCTTCATGGCACCTAGGATCAACTAGTTCTACGCTTCTTAGCTGTTGTTTGTGTATCCCCAGTAGCATCCAGAGGTAGTCTGGATAGGTCATAGGACTCTCTTGACAGTTAATAAGCATTTGTAGCCCCCGGATCCCATGTGCACACACAGGGGAGATATGTCCTCTGCCAACTCCACCTGCTGAGGACCATCCACCTGTGGCCCCTCATCTGCATTTAGAGAAGTGCTGTGCTGGGGCCAAGCAGACTCGGTTTCAAGCCCCAGCTCAGCGCCTCACAGTTGTGCGCTCTTGGATGAGTTAGCTGACCTCTCCAAACTTCTGTTTCCTCCTATAGAATGGAGTGACCTGGCCGAGACAAATTACCCAAAAACTTTGATATTGGGTAAAAGGATGACTTCACGTCCTTTCAATATCGTATGGGAATATTGTCTAGCCCAAGGCACTCCCAATTTTTTTCTTTTAGTTTCCTGTAAATCTTTTTTTTCCAGTTTTATTGAGAAATAATTGACATATATCATTGTATAAGTTTAAGGTGTACAGCATGATGGTTTGATTTACATATATTGTGAAATGATTACCACAATAGGTGCAGCTAACATCCTCCAAATTTATTTAATTCTCCAGGAGATGTATGTTTGTTTGTCTTGCTGTTTACTAATGACTAAGGCCCAGATTCTCTGAAGTTACATGTTAGTTTGTAGATTTCCAAGACTAGTGAAGATAACTCCAAAGGTTATGGTTTCATTGCCCCGTAGGACATTAACCAGTTTTCTCTGTAACTTAGAAAACTTATTTTAGGGTGTCTTTTCTGACTGACTACACAGACCTCTGTTCATCAAATTCTCATTTGAACCTGCTTTACCACCCTCCTGGCACCCATTGTAAATTAGTTACATAAATAATTGCTGTGTTCATTCCATATTTGTCTGAGAGTCAGTTTTGGTTTTTTGGGGTTTTTTTTGAGGAAGATTACCCCTGAGCTAACTGCTGCCAATCCTCCGTTTTTGCTGAGGAAGACTGGCCCTGAGCTAACATCCGTGCCCATCTTCCTCTATTTTATACGTGGGACGCCTACCACAGCATGACCTGCCAAGCGGTGCTGTGTCCACACCCAGGATCCGAACCGGCGAACCCCGGGCTGCTGAAGCAGAACATGCACACTTAACCACTGCACCACTGGTCTGGCCCCAAGAGAGTCAGGTTTTCAACTTTTGAAAGTTATACTTTGATAGTCCAAAGTCCTATACACCATGAAAAAAAAGAGTAATTAGTGTCATAGCAATTCACTGGACAAAGAGATCTGAAAAGGTCAGGAAGACTCTAGAAGAAAGACTTTTTATAGAAAGACTTTCAAGAAACGATCTTGGGGCCAGCCCAGTGGCCAGAGGTTAAGTTTGCACGTTCCACTTTGGTGGTCTGGAGTTTGCCGGTTCAGATCCTGGGGGCAGACAAGGTACCGCCTGGCAAGCCATGCTGTGGCAGGCATCCCACATATAAAGTAGAGGAAGATGGGCATGGATGTTAGCTCAGGGCCAGTCTTCCTCAGCAAAAAGAGGAGGATTGGCAACAGATGTTAGCTCAGGGCTAATCTTCCTCAAAAAAAAAAAAAAGAAAAGATATTGATAGATGTGGATAGTTTCAGGATGGAGGAGAGCATTTGAGGGCTGGAAGGGCCTCTGTGCAGAGGAAAGGCCAAATAAGTGGGGAAGTCAATTGAACAAACCAGAAAGCCATGGTCTGGAGAGGGTAATAAATAACATTTTGAAAGTAACCACATGAAAGACTATTGATAACCTCACCACTTCACCAGTTGTAAATTATTAAGATGAAAACCAGCAAATTTAAATTGTATCACCTCTAAATTGTATTCTCTTTTGTTTTGCTTTTTCAACACAGAGGAAGCAGAAAGATGGTTGCTTCAGTTTATAGCTATGTCTTGCTCGTGTCTGCACGAGCCTGCATGGGTGGCCTTTCATGGGGTTAGTTTGGAGAGGAAATGAAATAGTGCTCTTGGTCATAAAGTTTTAATTTTTTTTCCTGGGCTCTGCAGAGCAACCCAGAGAGAGAAGCCCGTGTCAATGCAGGCGGCTCAGATTACCAGCTCGACTAGTAACATGTATAGAAAAGAAGTCATTTTCTGCCTTTGAAATATTTCTTTAGAACTCATGAATTTTTTATTCTGTAAATTAAAGAATGATCAAGCACAACCAACCTATGGAACCAACCAAGCCAACCTATTGCGAGAAAGCCATGAGAAAGGGGGCCTCGTTTGGAAATAAAGTGTTGAATTTCACCTTCCTTGCTTTTGCTGGGGCATCTCTACTATCAGACACTGCTATTTTTCATCTTCAAATTGCAGCAAACTATACGTAACATAAAATTCACTATTTTGACCACTTTTAATTGTCCAGTGCTGTGGCATTAAGTACATTCACATTGTTGTACAACCATCACCACCACGCATCTCCAGAAGTTCCTTCATCTTGCACAACTGACACTCTGTACCCCTTAGACAACTTCCCAACCTCCCTCCTCCCAGCCCCTGGCGAGCACCATTCTACTTTCTGTCTCTATGAATCTGACTATTTTAGCTACTTCATGTAAGTGGAATTGTACACTGTCCTTTTGTGACTGGCTCATTTCACTTAGCATAATATCCCCAAGCTTCATTCATGTTGTAGCACATGTGAGAATTTCCTTCTTTTTTAAGGCTGAATCATATTCCATCGTGTGTACAGACCACATTTTGTTTATCCATTCATCTGTTGATGGACATTTGAGTTGCCTCCTCCTTTTAGTTATTGTGCATAATGCTGCTGTGAACATGAGTGTACACATATTGGCACACTGCTTTCTAAATGCCCACTTTTTACTTATTTATTATGTTTAAAATTTTTATTTACTTAATTTTTTTGAGGAAGATTAGACTTGAGCTAACATCTTCTGCCAATCCTCCTCTTTTTGCTGAGGAAGACTGGCCCTGAGCTAACATCTGTGCCCATCTTCCTCTACTTTATATGTGGGATGCCCACCACAGCATGGCTTGCCAAATGGCGCCATGTCCACACCGGGGATCCGACCCGGTGAACCCCAGGCCGCCAAAGCAGAACGTGTGCACTTAACTGCTGCACCACCAGGCCGATCCTAAATGCCCACTTTTTAAATGCCCCGGACATTGTCCAGGAGACTGAAACATGTTCAATACTCACTCAGTCTCACAAGGGACTTTTGAAAACTTTTTGTACGATCCTAATCCTAATCAGATTTCTACCCATTTTTGTGAAGAGCAAAGCCATGAGCTGTAATAGCATCTCAATATAGAATTTCTGCTTGCCCCAGATCGAATACTCGTGGTTATAAATTACTGGCTGTTTTGGGAGTAGCTATTGCAATCCTCCTGTTATATTTCCCAACTTCCCACACCGCTTTCTGGTATCCGACCCAGCTGTTTCTGACCACAGGAGTGGGCAGGTAGTGAAGCCAAACCAATCAGATTATTTTTCCTGGGAATTTGTAAAAATCACCCAATAGCAAGATCTGCAATAGAAGCTCCTTATGAACCTCGGCCATGTCGGTCCCCAGATCTGTCTTGGTTCCTGCTTTCAATTCTACGAGCTGCCCAGTATCATTCAAATAACCTGCTCCTTTTTGCCTTAAATTCATGAGTCAATTTCTATTGCTTTCTATCAAAAAAAGCCTCCCCTGATAAACTATTTAAAGACTGTTGATTGAGTTTCTTCAAGAAAGATAGGAATACCACAAAACTCATTCAACATGAAAATGATCTATTTTATTATGGGCCATTTCTCTCAGCATGTCCTGATAGCTATTTTAAAAACATGTCATAACTGAAAGAAAATCTGCTCTCTGTTTCCTTCTGTATCTCTATGTGTCTGTCTTTGTGCTTGTCTCTGTCTGTCTGTCTGTCTCAGAGGAAGAGGAGGAGAAAGAAGGATTAAAAAGGAAGCAGAAGAGACAAGTGTTACAGAGCAGAAACTTCAATCATATAAAAATGTGGAAACTTCCAGAAGGGAGTCTGTTTTTCGCTCCTAGGAACACATGCCTTTGTATAAGAGTGTGTTTCTAATTCAGTGCTTGATTTACTGTCTTCAGCTTCTGGCTTATCCTCAAAGTAAAGATTCACTTGGGTTGGAAAGTTATTCCCATCAGAGTGAGAATAATTGGGTCTGCATTTTCCGTTATTTGCTTTTGTGTTTTCGTAAATGAGAGAATTCCTCCAGAGTCAGAAATTCTCCCCGTGTTCTAAAGACTTCTCTCGTTTGAGCCATGGCTCTGTGAGCTCTTTCTTCTAAAGAGCCACTTCTGGATGCTCTTCCACAAAGCATTTTAAAATGTGGTGTTGGTCTCTTTTTTCTGAACCACATCAAAGAGCATATATTGTTTCCTTTCTGAGAACAAAACTCTTTAATGACAAGAAAGAGCAAGAAACTGAGCAGCCAGCCATCCCTGTCAGGAAAGACACCGGTAACTCTGACTATGACAATGGATCCGCTTCTCCGATCTCTAGACACTTTTTGAAATTTAAGCCCCAGTGCAGTAATTACGTCCTAGCACATACTTCTCCAAAATGCAATCACACTTTTCCACTTTAGAAACTGTTTGTGAGCCTGGATTAATAATGAATCCTCACAGGGCAGTTCAGTAACACCTATCAAATATTTAGCATGGACTATTTAGCAAAATCACAAATATTTAGCAAAATTACGAGGTGTTCTTGTTCTTTGACTCAGCAATGTCACTTGTAGGACTTTATCCTACATCCGCGTATATGTAATATGTATTTTATGTATATGCATATGTGCACAATGACAGATGTAAACAGTTATTTGTTGCAGCACGATGTGTAAGAGCAAACTATTGGAACATACCTGATGCTCATAAATGCCCTTCGTATTCCGTCTATCCAACAGAATACTATGCAGCTCTTTTTTAAAAAGGGCATTCTCATGTATTGATATGGAAGGATCTTGAAGACATATTTTTAGGGAAAAAACCCCAGCAGGCTTCAGAACAATGTATGTGTAGTGGTTCTTGACTTTGAGCATTAGAATCACCTGGGGAATTTTTTAAAATACTGATGACTAGGTTCCTCCCCCAGAGATTCTGATTTAAAGTTTCTGGAATGCTCCCCCAAATGATTCTAATGTGCAGCTGAGGTTGAGAAAAGCTGGTATGTGGTATGCTTACATTTGCTTAAAGAAGAAAAAAAACATGAATTTGCTTTTATAAGCTCGGACTGTCTCTGGAAGTACACCCAGAAGGTAATGTCAGTGGCTTCACCAAGGACGGGAACTGGATGTAACTTTCCATTTGTATACCTTTCAGTGATTCAATTTTATATCCAGTGAGCATATTACCTATTCAAAAATATATAAATGAAATCAAATTTTAGCAATACTCTTCAGAAATGCTACTTTGGAAAGATCAGGTGAAAACTATTGAGAAAATGATCTCTCCTTTTTCTTCCACCCTCAAAGGCTAATGTAGTTCAAGAGAAAGATGCATGAGGGAGGCAAATGTGAAAAAAAATCAAAGTATCAGTTTTCAGGCAGGCTCTTTCTTTCTGTTTAGCCTACAAATGGAGCTATGTCATTCTGACTGTGGGGAGGTAGGAAAGGCAATAGTTCATATCAATTGTTGAAAGTAAACTACTTGTCCGTCCATCTGTCCTACCACTCATCTATCCATCCATCCATGCACCCATCCGTGCAATACTTCAATAAAACATAAGTTGAGCACTTAGTAGGTGGCAGACCCAGTGCTCCTGCTCTTGAAGAGCTCAGTCAAGCTGGGGAGAAGGAAATTTTAACCAATAATAATAAAAATCCAAAGCGATGAGGACTACAATAGAGATGTACACAAAATATTTGGCTTTCTTAAATACTTGGGATTCCCTGCACCTTGTGAAGATGTAAAAGTGGAAAAACTGATGGATAGGGAACTTCAAGTTTACTGACACCATGTGTTTTCTGATCTGGGACAGGTACAAAGGGGGTTGTACCTGTGGGAAGGGACAGGCCAACAACAGGCAAAGGGCATGGGTGTTACTTCTGCCTGAAAATACCTCCCCAGCTCATCAATTAGACTTTCGCATGCTGACAGGATGTCTATGTTCATAACTATGAATTAGATTAAGTTTATCATTGGCGCCAATACAATTCCTCTTATTTAACTTTTTTTTCTGGTAATCCCAAATTCATATGCTTAATCTGTAATGCAGTCTCAATCATTTATTTCAATTTAGCAAACAGTAACCGAGCATCTCCCTATTCAAGGCACTGTGCTAGGCACTGGGATACAAAACAAAATAGGACATCGCTTTGTAGCAGGAAAGAGAGTCAGCAGTTAACCAGAATTCAGTGTGCTGAGTCTGACACTCCAAGTGCCGTTCTGCCCACAGTCTCTCTCTGAGCAAGCAGCCGGTTCCTAAAGCAAAGGTCATCTGAGGTAAGAACAAACATGTTGGATGTCCCGAGGAGGGAGTGCTTAATTTAGGGTAGGGAGAATGTTTGGGGTGGAGGTTAGCACAGGATCAAGCAAGGTGATATTAGAATTTGGCCTTGAGGAGTGTGCAATTTCATAAAGACATGTTACAAAGAATGAGAGAAATCTGTGAGAATTTAAAGGTATACCAGTCCACGGAATATTGGAGTCATGAGAATGACTATGAATTTCACAAAAGGGTTTGGAGGTAGGGGGTTGCAGATGAGGTAAGCTGGAAAAATAGGTTGGGGTCAGATTGCCAGGTGAATTTGGACTTAATTCCATTGCAATGGGGAATCGTCAATGCTTTGTAGGCATGAGACTGACATTACAGATATGTTTTAGAAAGAAAAGTCTAGCATCAGTAACAAGGAAGGATTATAGTTTGTAGCTGTGAAGTGCAAGGAGGCAAGATGAAAGGCTGGATAACAAGTTGAGCTATTGCAAGAGTTTCGAAAAGCAGTGATGAGGGCCTGAACCAGAGTTTCAGAAATGGGAAGACATCAAGAAAATTAACTGGACATGGTAGAGCTGTGAGGGAGAGGTGTTCACGTCAGTGTGTGGAGTTGTGATGACCACAAGGACGGCAGAGCTGGGGAACACTGGAGAAGAAGCAAGCAAGAGGGGAAAGTAATTATTTTGGTTTTGATCATGTTGAGTCTGAAATGTTTGTGAATCACCCAGAAGGAGAGGACAGTAAGAAGTTACATATATCCGTATGGACATCAGAGAGAGAACTGGAAACAATGATTTATACATTCTTGGTGAACTAGTGATATTAGTCCCCTGGGGAGCATGAGAATCACCCTGGAAGAGAATGAGAAATGGCAGTTTAAAACTTGTTTCTCAGTCTCAGTGTAATTGAGGGAAAGTACCCATTTCTATCAGAAATGATGACTAACTATGAGTCATTGTGACGAAGAAATTAGCATCATCAATGGGCAACATAATTTGAAATGTGTCTGAAATAATGGTGATGGAGGCCTGCCTCTTCAGGGTGTATGTTCAAAAACCAGCAGTATAGGCTGATTAGAAAAGAACAAACCAAGGAGGGACCCTAGGGGACAATCATGTTTATGTGGAGGCAAAAGAGGACTTAGTAAACAAAATTAAGAGGGTCCATGGGAGAGTGTGGAGGACCTGGAAAGGGTGGTAACACGAAAGCCAGGAGAGGAGACAACAGTCACATGCAGAAACGCCAAGGAGGATGAAGGCCCAAGAGAGACCAGGATGGCAATTAGTTGTCACAGGAAGCTTCTAGAAGCTTAGTAGATTGGTGAGGGTGAAGCCAGACCATGGTTGAGTGGATCATTCAGTGGAAGGTAGGAAAATGGAGGCAGTAGATGCGGATATTTTAAAGAAAATTTTGTTGGTGAAAAGAAAGCAGATGAGGGTGGGTTTGGGAGAAGGTAGGACTGAGGGACACGTGAGTATGTCTCCCGAAAGAGTAGGCACCAGTGGTGAGCATGTGGTTGGAAGTGAGTTAATAAATGAAAATAAAGACTTAGAAAAGATAGAGGTGGATGAGATCAGGATTATGGGAAAGATGGTGTTTCCAAACTTCCTGGGTTATGGGAATTACCTAGAGCACTTGTTAAAAACATGGATTCTCATGCATCTTCCCAGGAAAGCCTGATGCATGAGGTGTGGGTTTAGGGTCCCTGGAATGTGTAATTTTAGTAAGTTCTCCTTGGTGATTAGCAAGTGATTATCATCATCAGAACATTTGGGAAATGCCGATTAGGAAATGCATTAGTAAGAGCCCAGTCAGAAAGCAGTACCCACTTTAGTTGTTTCAAACAGAGGAATTTAATATAGGGAATATATATTATGTATACCTTACCTAGCAAGAAGCAGCCATGACTCCTGGTGGTGTTACCAGAGTCCATAAAGGGCAGAGCGGATGAGAAGATTGTCACATGTTCATACAACGGAGAAACTACCCAGCAATGAAACAGAAGGAACTACTGCTGTATCAATAATGAGGATGAATCTCAGAAACACAATGTTGAGCAAAAGAAGCTTGACGCAGTGTGATTCCACCTGTATAAAGTCCCTAAACAAGCAAGCTAAACTGTATTATTTAGGATGCATGCTTCAGAGGGCAAAGGAAGTGCTTACCATGAAGTTCAAGACAGTGATGAGTTGTGTCAGGGGAGAAAGTGGATTGTAATACACAGGGGTGTGTGTGTGTGTGTGTTGAAGGGGGGTCCTGGTGTGCAGGGACAATCTATTTCCTGCCCTGGGTGATAGTTATATGAGTGTTTCTTTTATAGTTAGTCATTGAATGATGCATTTGTTTGATGGTCTTTTCTTCATATGTGTTGTATTTCACAATAATATATTAAGAAAAAAAGGATATTACGGAACATCATTCCAAGATGCTCCCTAGAGAGTGAGGAAACTAGTTTGGGATAGAAAGCGAAGGCAAGGAGGTGGGCAGAGGGACTACGGGTTTGTGGCCATCACCCTTGCAAGACACAATGGCTGGTATAGAACCCGCAGGGAAGACCCCCACCCCTTTGTGAGGAGCCCGTTAATTCTTATGTTGCATCCCATTTTAATGCATCTGCTTCTTTGCTTTCTCAGCTCACAGTAGGTTTAAGAAATAAAACAGCAAATTTGAAAGGAAATGCTGACCCGCTAAATGTGGGAAACTAGGGAGGAGACAGAGGAAACTGGAAAAAGACAAAGTAACAGCCAGCTGAGCAGTGTGAGTCCGTTTGGTAAATTATCGAACAACATGTGAGCAGTGACCTCAGAGGTCTGGCTGCATTTCAGCCTAGCTGATGATGCTGACCCTCAGGAGACGTTTAGGTTGTGATTGGCGTGCTCTATTTAAGAAAGCAGGGGCATGTGCCATATGTTTGAAAAAATTTCTGTTAAAAACAAATATTTTTAAGGTTTGGCACTGAAAAGGATAGAGCAAAAAATTTTTTAAATTAATTTTGTTATTGTGGTAAAATATACGTAACATAAAATACACCACTTTTACCATTTTAAGTGTACAATTCTGTGGCCTTAAGTACATTCACATTGTTGTGTAACTATCACCACTATCTATTTCCAGAACTTTTTCATCACCTCGAACAAAAACTTTGTACCTATTAAACAATAACTTTCCATTTTTCTCCCTCTCCAGCTCCTGGCAACCACCATTCCACTTTCTGTTTCTGTGAATTTGACTACGCTAGGTACCTCACATAAGTGGAATCATATACTGTCTGTCTTTTTGCAACTGGCTTATTTCAGTTACATAACATCCTCAAGTTTCATTCGTGTTGTAGCATGTGTCAGAATTTCTTTCCTTTTTAAGGCTGAATACTAATCCATTATATATATACCACATTTATCCATTCATCCATCAATGGACACTTGGATTGCTTCTACCTTTTGGCTGTTGTGAATAATGCTGCTAAGAACACAGGTGTCCAAATATCTATTTGACTCCCTGTTTGCAATTCTTTTGGGTATAGACCCAGAAGTGGGATTGCTGGATATATAATGATTCTATTTTTAATTTTTTGAGGAACTACCATACTGTTTAAAGATTTTATTTTTTCCTTTTTCTCCCAAAGCCTCCCCGGTACATAGTTGCATATTTTTAGTTGTGGGTCCTTCTAGTTGTGGCATTTGGGATGCCGCTCCAGCACGGCTTGACGAGCGGTGCCGTGTCTGAGCCCAGGATTTGAACCGGCAAAACCCTGGGCTGCTGAAGTGGAGCACGTGAACCCAACCACTTGGCCACGGGGATGGCCCCATACCATACTGTTTAAAAATAATGTTTTTATTTTTTTCTTTACCCAACTGCTCCCCATCCTTCAAGGTCCTAACCAAGTTCTCCCTATTCCAGGAAGCCCTCGCTGGTTTCCTCCACTCTTTCTACCTGTATGTTTTGTACCATGCAATTTGGCAGTTGACTAAATACTCCCCGTATGTAACACGTGGTCTTGCTCCCCTGTGTCAGTTGTATATCCCAGATTAGATCATAAATTCTCCAGTAGTGGAGAACATCATGCTCAGCACTGTCCTCACTGCTTGTTTGTTTAAAGTACAATCAGAAAGAGGCACAATGCCATAAATCTTCATCTCTCATATTTTAGGAGATCTGGTGAACATCAAAGCTGTTTTGGAATAGAACCCAGGAGAAACTCCCATGCGAGGTGGGAGGTGGAAATGGTAGGAGCTGAGACAAAATAATTGGGGTTGAGTTGGCATTGGCATTGAGTAACAATGAGAAACATAACTGAGTTTTAATCTTGGCCTTATTGCCTACTAGCGTGGGTTTGCGGCCTTGGACAAATTATTTAACTTCTCTTAGGTGCCCATCAGCAAAATGAAGATGACATTCTTTCACTTTACAAGCTCTCGATGAAGCTGACGTGGATAATGCCAGGAAATGTTGGTCGCCTACCCTTCTGCTTCACAGGTTATCCTCTATCTCCCAGTCCTCCATCTGGAATTGGTAGTCACAGGTTTCAGTCTTCCTTCTCTTTTTTTCTTACTTCCTGGAAGTGTGTCTGAGAGCAGAGTTGGTGTCTTTAAAACACAAAATTTGTTATTATTCAGGGCTGATGAGGCCAAAAGATGAGAATGTGACTGAAGAGATTGTTACTCGAAGTTCCCTAGAAGCAGGAGGCACACCACACCGTGCAGGGCCACATGGGGAAGCACCAGGGTTGGTCAGGAAGCAGAAAGGGTGAGAGGAAAGCATGGACCAGAGTCTCTTTTTTTTTTTTTTTTAAGGAAGATCAGCCCTGAGCTAATTACTGCCAATCCTCCTCTTTTTGCTGAGGAAGACTGGCCCTGAGCTAACATCCATACCCATCTTCCTCTACTTTACATGTGGGACGCCTACCACAGCATGGCTTTTGCCAAGTGGTGCCATGTCCGCACCCGGGATCTGAACCAGTGAACCCTGGGCTGCCAAGAAGCAGAACGTGCGCACTTAACCACTGTGCCATCAGGACGGCCCAGGCCAGAGCCTTTATTGTGGGTTTCCAGGAGAGGAATGGTCAAGGCGGGGTTCGCAGGGTAGGCAGGTTTATATTGTCTAATTTGACCAATATCTGTGGGCTCTGGAGCATGGTGACTGTCTCCAGTTGTCTGACTCTGGGGTGATTAGGGCAGAGGAATATTGCCTCCTGGGTGGAAGAGCCATAGAGAGGAGATGCTTTGGAGTATAGGCTCTGGGTGGGTTAGTTTGCATATGAAAGGAACACTCTTAGGTGTGCAATTTGCTCTCTCTAAAAATTGACTAGCCCTGGGAGGGGCAGTCTCTCCTCAGTCAGCCAGGCCCCAGATGCCAGAGCATCAAGAATACAGAAAATCAGGGGCCAGCCCCGTGGCTGAGTGGTTAAGTTCACGTGCTCTGCTTTGGCAGCCCAGGGTTTCACCAGTTCAAATCCTGGGTGCGGACATGGCACCGCTCATCAGGCCAGGCTGAGGTGGCATCCCACATGCCACAACTAGAGGGACCACAACTAAAAATTCACAATGATATACTGGGGGGTTTTGGGAGAAAAAGGAAAAATAAAATCTTAAAAAAAAAAAAGAACACAGAAAATTAGAGAATACAGTGTAATACAGTTGGTGAATGGGGAGTGCAGACTGGCTTTCAGATTCAAATGTTGTGATTCCTACACTCCCAGGATCCTTGGCCCAAAACTGCCCCTACAGCTAAGGAACCACTTTATCTACCAGCCTGAGAATCATAGTCGTTAGGAGAACGGCCTCTTTGCCTGAATTCCCCAAGTATTCTGACTTTCCTAGGCCCTATCAGCTGTCTTCTCTACGCTCTCTTTACACAGAAAGGTTTTAAGCTCCTAAAGATAAATATCTCCAAGAGGTTAAGAAAATGACCTCAGTGGGAAGAAAGTGAAATCCTCACTGGAAAATTTCAACACAGGATGGCTGGCTCACAAAGAGGAAACAAACAAACAAAAAAAGAACACGAATACTACTAATAAACATCTTCATAAAACATTTTCAAATGAGGATTGCAACTCAGCTATAAAACCTCACTGAAGTCTAATCTTGAAAAAAAGACTTTGAAATAATAAACCTTGCTCCAAATTAGGAACGCCTGCAAATGTAGTAATTTCTACCTAAGAGGCTTTGTGTCCAAACATGTCATTTGAGAGCCCGGGCAGACAAAGGAGAATGCCCTTGGAAACAAGGCCGCCATTCAGCCAGGCCGCCTCGAGGCATTGGATTTCCTGGCTGGGCTCAGTAACATTTTCAGCCACATTAGGCACCAGCTTCAAACCTGGTGGGAAGCAAATTTAAGTGTCTCTTTTAGTGAAAAACAATGAGAATGCTGTATTTCACAAAAGAAAGGGATCCTATCCCTCCTGGATTGGCAGACCTGGAGTCTAATGATTAACTTTGACAGTAGCTTGTATTCTTAGATGGTGAATTTTATAGACACCTTTGGGCTGGCAGAGCTTATCCCAAAGGGGAAATGCCCCAGATCCTCTACTGAGCACAAGTTCAACAGCCTAGGAGAAAGTGTTTATCCTATTCATATTTATCTTTGTATTCCCGGGGATAACTGAATGAGTAAATTAATGATCCCATAAGCAGAAAGGCAGCCCGTGGTTCTGATCCTAAAGGACAATAGGAGATTAGAAAAGCATAGATGTTTTAAATTCACCAATTCATTCACTCACTCATTCATTCAATTAACAGATATATACTGATTGCATCTGAGATACAGAGTTAGCAAAATCTATGGTGAGAAATAGAAATAGTGGCATCTGGGGTGAGGAGTGGGAGACTCTCCCATCTGCAGATGAAGGAGAAAAAGACTTTCAGGAGCTGCAGAAGAGAGGAGGAGGGATGGAGCCATGGGCACAGGATAGAGAATGCAACAATGGGTACAAGGATATCAGATCAGCCAGCAGAAAGACTTCTGGTCAAAAAGAAGAAGAAAAGAAAAGAAAAGACTGAGAAACTAAGGGTTGAGAATTGAATGGAGAAGTTTTACTGTCAAGCAAAGAGCCCAATCCAGCCCAGGTCTAGGCTCTAGGGGATGAGGTTGGCGGAGGAGAAATGGGCCTCTTTTAAAGCTGTAAGACCATGAACCATCTCTGGCCCAATTAAGGAGAGCAAAGTCTCCGAGTGTGGCTAATGGGCTTATTGGTTAGTGTAGGGGAGGAAGACATTTCCTCTACCCTCTCTGGGTTCTTCTGGCCAGAGAACAAATTATATTCACATGAGACGGAATAACAGGAGAAAATTAAACACAGCTTTATAACATGTATACATGGGATAGGCTCAGGCAAACTGAGGAACTCACCAAAATGGCTGAAGTCACCACCTTAAATATCATCTTCAGCTAAAGACAAAGGAGGATGGTGGTAGGGGGAGTTAGTTACAGGAGGTTATCAGACAAGTACAGTAAAAAAGATGCAGATTTAAGTCCTTGCCTTTGGCATCGATTAAGAGTTTCTAGAGATAAGGTAATCCCCCCTTCTTCCTGGTACAGAGAGGGAGACACCTTTACAGATGGAGATTTCCTTTACAATGTAAATGTCTCTTAAAGGGTAGGTAAACTCTGCTTTTCAGAGTTGCCTTCCTGTCTGCAGTTTGTTAAAAGTAACCAGCCCCAAATAATCCTCATGCCAAAGAGACATATCTTGGGGTGGCCAATTCCACTCCCCCACATTAGGTAAGCCCTGGACTTGCTAGAATGATCAGCCATGGGTGTTGGGGACATTCAGCTCCCTCTACCATGTGAGGTGCCCAAATTGGGATCATGGTGCCCAGTTAGGTCTATAGAGTTGTCAGCAGATCAGGAGGCCAGGTTAGCATCTGTCAGGTCAAGGAGGGAGGACAGACACTGCATGAGTGGACATCCTCCTACCCCAAAAGTTCTTGTTCTTGTATATATTCTGAGATTCTTGTGGTAGAAAGAATTCTAAAATCCTCCCCCTCCCCAAGATTTCCTGTCCTAATCCCAGGGCCTGGGAAAATGATGAGATACCATGCCTTGATTGTGTCATATTACATGGCAAAAAGGGATTTTGCAAATGTTATTAAGGTGACTCATCAGTTGACTTAGAGTTAATCAAAAGGGAGGTTATCTGAGTGGGCCTAATGGAAACACATGAACCCATTAAAAGCAGAGAGTTTTATCCAGCTGAGAGCAAAGGGACAGTTAGAGAGACTGAAAGCCTAAGAAGGATTTGATGCACTCTTGCAGGCATGAAGATGGAGCAGGTCCCATGCATGGACCAAGGAGCAGCCACTAGGAGCTAAGAGTGACTCCAGCTGACAGCCAATAAGGTGATGAGGACTGTAGTCTTGCGGCTGCCTGGAGCTGAATTTTGCAACAACCTGAATGAACTTGGAAACGGCTTCTTCCTCAGAGTGCAGCCCAGCTGATATCTTGTTTTCAGTCTTGTGATACCCAGAGAAGAGAACCCAGTTGAGCCTAACCTGCAGAATTGTGAGTTAATAAATGGGTGCTGTTCTAAGTGGTTAAATCTGTGGCCTTTGTTACACAGCAATAGAAACTAGTACAACCTTCTGAGTGTCAGACTCTGGGCTGGATACTATGGAGACATAATTGCTGCCTTGAAAATCTTTCATCTTGTGGGGACAACGGATGCAGGCTGTTGCAGAGAAATGCAGGATTAACGCCCAAATGAGTGGGGCAGGGAAAATCACTGAAAAATCACTACCGAGATGTTCTGAGGAGAGAGAGGGTACTCTGGGCTGCAGCGATGAGGCGTCTTGTCAGGGAGGAGCTGGGTGACTCCAATTACAATATTTAGGTGGTCCTGGGGCCCTAAAGATGCTCTATTGAGCGATGGGTATGCACATGGGAGCAATTCTCCCTCTCTTTTTGACATCAAAATCAATGGAAAAAGAATCAAGAAGTGAGAATTTAGTTAAGGAGAGGATGTGGGGCTGAAATGGCTCTGCTTGCTAGAAATGAATGGGCTGTCCCCTATGGTGTTTATCACAGATACTATTAATAGACTGTGTCTATTTTTCTGTAAAAGATGCTGCTACTGCCCAATTATCCAAAATTCTGTTTCTTTTCAACAGTACTTTAGAAAAAGGCAGCATATTAATATAAAAGGAATGTTTAGGAACCCAGGGGAGATTAAGCTGTCAGCCAGCTGAGGCAGGCCCTCTCTTGGGAACAGATTAATTCCTTCTCTTTTTATCTCTGCAGACTCTTCCCCAGGACCCCAGTGGATGAGGATGTCAGTGAGTTAATAAATGGGAAATACACCTACTGCAGACGTCTCCCTTCTCTGAAGGGTGAGAAGTGGGGAGGGTGGGGATGGGTAGGTTGGGCAGTGGGAGATGGGGAGAGGGAGGGAAAGAATGCTTATTTATGGGTGGCCTGAAAGGTCCCCAGAAACACCACCCTCCAAGGGGGTTATTTGCATCCTGCCAATTAGTATTTCCAAAGACCTTGATAAATGGATGGTAAAAACATCCGTTGGCTTTTGCCATTTGGTGTTGCCACATTAACAGTTTGCTTTGCCATGACAGCATGTATCTCCTTCAGATTCTTCGAACCTTTGCCCTCTTCCTGCCCAACCTGAAGTACCGTAGTAAAGGATTGGAGCCCTCAGAACATGAAAAAATAATCCAGTGTCAGAAAATATTTACAACTGCACAAATCAATTTCTTAGCTTCCATTCACTTGAGTATTTCTCTTGAGTACCAAGTATCTTGGGTATCTTGAGTATGGTCTAAATGTTTGTGTCCTCCCAAAATTCATATGTTGAAATCCTAACCCCCAAGGTGATTGTATTAGGAGGTGGGGCCTTTGGGAGGTGACTAGATCATGAGGGCGGAGCCCTCATGAATGGGATTAGTGTCCTTCTAAAGGTGGCCCAAAAGAGCTCCCTAGGCGCTTCTGCCACGTGAGGACACAGTGAAAAGATAGCTGTCTATGAGGAAGCAGGCCCTCGCCAGATACTGAATTTGCCCGTACCTTGATCTTGGACTTTCTAGACTCCAGAACTGTGAGAGACAAATTTCTGTTGTTTATAAGCCACCCAGTTTGTAGTATTTTGCTATAGCAGCCTGAACTGACTAAGACAAGTACCACAGGACCTATTTTTGGGTTTGGACATAGCGAGGAAATTGAGGGTGGACCTGACGTTGATTCAATAATTGGGGTATGACTATCTCCTTGAAGGGGCCCTTGCCTTCCCTTGAAGATATCCTGTGGGTACTTCTGTGTAGGATGTATATACAGCCTTGCTGCAATGGCTCTCTCAGTGGTTGCCTGCTGAGAAGTTTCCACATCATGGCCTGCCATGACTTGTTCCTGATTACCTATCCGGTTTCATATTTGGAATTCTTCCCTACATACTGATAGCTGCAGCCACTCTGGGCAGCTTTCTGCCTCCTAGATACCCTATGCTCTCTCTTCTCTTTTGTTACAACACTTCTCTCTATCTAGAAGCTTCTGGACACCTCCTCTTCTCTCAGGAAACTCCTACTCATTCTTCAAGTCTCAATGCAAACTCCAGCTCTATTGAGCTTCCCATGATTCTCTCAAACACCTGGGGACTGGTTTCTCCATGCTGCCACCAACCTTTGATCAGTACGTTGTATTGTCACCGTTTGCCTGAAAGGTTCTCCATTAGACTCAACTACTTGAGGTACAGTGCCTGTTTTGTTTTGTTTGTTTTCATATTTGTATCACTGACATTATTCTTCCGCAATAAATATTTAATGACTATAAATAAATAAATATAAAAAAATAAATAAATATTGAATAACTATAGAGATTATGGATTGTGTGTAGGTGACATCTGTAAGGTGTCCTGCACAATGTCTAGCTCAGCCACCACAGGTGTTCATTGCATGTTGGGCTTCTTGTGGAAAAGGAGGGATGAAGCTGAGAAAAACGCAGAATCTTTCAGAGTGGAATCACCTAAAATGCTAACATACCTTGGAGAGGATTTCTTTGTGGTGAAGGCAAAACAATAAGACTTTGGAAAGTCCTGGTGAGACATTCCGCTTTTGAGAGTTTTGGTTTGATGATCTATTAGAGAAGAAAAAATAAGTAGATACCAGTTTCCTGTTGGCACCGGTACTTATCCGTTCTCTTTGTGATTTCAAATGCAGTCTACTTTCGGCAGAACAAGCAGTTACATCCTTGTCCCTCCCTTCCCAGCATCTGCACAGAGCCATCATGTACCCCAGAATGTTGGGTCCACTTGTTTACTAAGTCACAGTGCCTATGCTCGTCAGTGACGGGCAAACGCATGGTGTACAAATAAACAATTTTTTTAACTTAACAGTGAAAAGAATAGGAGATTTGGAATCAGAAGACTCCCAAAGTCCCAGCCTTGAGTCTGCGACTCTGCCAGTGTGACCTTAAGCTCTTCGTTCCTCAATGAAGTCATCCTCAAAACGGGGGCATGACGATGACAGCTGTAATGGCCTCACAAGGCTGCAGTGACTGTCAAATGAGATACCTTAGATACTGCTAGAAGATCACTTTTTTAAATGGTCGAATTATGACTTTCACACAACTATGAAATAGATGTGTGTCAAAGATTTTATTTAACTTGTTGCTTAATGCAGGGACCAGCAAAAGGTTAAAACTGGTTCAAATTTGACTTACAAAGATTTTTTATTCCCCACAGGACACAATTGCTTTGCATTGCCATGAACAGGAATCAGTGCGTTCCTATAGATGGGGAAAGTTTGTGTGGTCAGACTTCTACAACTTACCTTCTGTCTCTACAGAGTTATTAAATAGCTTAGTCTGTCAAAAATACTCCAAGATGCAGACCTCCACAGAGCCAGCTAATTCCTGTAAGGTCCACTAGAAACCCCCAGCACTCTACTGCAGGGCCACGAGGATTCTCTTCTGACAATTTTCCCTGATACCCAACAGCTGGACATTCCTGCCCCTGGGAAGTCCTGCCTTGTCCTTGACAATCACATTACACCTCGATCCCACCCCTCCCACTCTACCCTCTTCTCCGCTGGGCCACATCCCAACCCATTTTCACCAGCCTTAGAGAAAACGCTGTCCCTTCGTCTCAAGCACCCTTCTCCTCCAAGACCTCTCCTTAACTTCCCTCTCTTCTGGTTTTTTCAAGTATCCCCCCCTCCTTCTCCATGGCTCCTGCTCTGTGGCTTAGAAACATCTTTAAATCTCTCAACTTAAAAACAAACATACAAAAATATGACATTACTCACCTCTATTTGTGCAATAATGTTGTGTAACAAAAATCCTTGACATTTTGATGGCTTATAGCAGGTATCAACAAACTTTTTCCTTCAAGGTCCAGGTAGTAAATATTTTAGGCTTTGTGGGCCACATATTGTTTCTGTTCTGATTCACTTTGTTTTTCTTTATGACTCCTGAAAGATGTAAAAACCGTTCTTAGCTTGTGGCCAAATTGACCTGCAGACTGTAGTTTGCTGATTGCTGGTTTATAGAAACAAGCATTTATTTTTCACTCAAGTCTCTGAAGCAGACTATAATGTCCACGCCTCCCCCATTGATGTTGGTCATGGCCATGAGCTTGCTTGGCTGGTGGAATGTTAGCAAATGTGACATCAGAAGAACAAGGCTTGTTACCTGTCGGTCCAAAGAGGTTGAAAGACATATAGAGCAGACCTGGACCCAGACCACAGCTTGCAACTGGATCAGCCAAACCTCAGCCAAACCTCAGCCAACCTCCTATGTTGTGCAACGTGGATGGTTGACTACTTAAGCGTGAACTGCCTGAGTGGGGAAATTTGGTAATGACACTTATTTCTGTTCTGCTAATGAAAGTCTGAGACTAGTGTCCTCAAAGTGTGCTCAGGAATCACCTGCAAAGGGTGGTCAGAACCATCTGGGGTACTTGTAAGTATCAGTTTTCTGGGGCCTCACCTTCGAGGGTCTAATTTGGAATATCTGGCGGGAAGACTCAATAATATGCGTTATTCCTGAACTCTCTGGGGAGTTTGAGAACCACTGTCTCAGACTTCTCGTGAGTTCTTTGGTTCAGGTTGGTAATAGCTACTGTTGTTGGGCACCTACTACGAACCAGATGCTTTTCAGATGTACATGATCTTATTGTTAAACCTTGTAACAACTCTGTGAGGTAGGTATGACCGTCCCCATTCTACAGCTGAGGAAACTGAGGCTTGGAGAGGTTAAAGAACTAACCTAGGGTCACACATCTATCAAGGCGCAGGATCAGAATCACCTGCTGCCTAATGCCATACTTAATTTGGTTTACGGTTTTAGTCTTGCTTGACTTATATAGTTCTGCAAATCAACCCATGCAGTCAGTCTTTCAAGCCACAAAAGTGCAGAGAAGCAAAAGAGAGGCTGAAAGCAAGGGGAAGGGAGAGGGCAGCATCCGTCCGGGAAGCTCTGCCTGAGGACTGTTTGTTAAGGGCAAGAGGAGGGGCCAGAGCCTCGCTGGCTGCTCCATCAGGCCGAGAGGCTATTTCCCGTTCCTGAGGACATAAAGGAGGTAGGGAGGCCAGAAGCATCAGCCAGGAAAGCAGGCCCAGGGCTGAGGGGCTGAGTGGTCACACCTAAAATGCCCCACAGTGGAGCCAGAACCTTGGAAGAAGGCAAATATTCACACAGGTGATTACATTCCTTAGAATCACCCAGAGAGGGTGTTTAAAATGCAGTTTCTCAGGCTGCCTCCCAGATTCTGAGTCAATGGCTCTGAGCTACACCTAGGGATCTTCCTTTTCAGCAAGCTTTCGGAGTCTGATATTGGTGTTGATAGATCGCATTTTGAAAAACCCTGAACTAAAGAAATGACTCACAAAGGTTAGGATTTCTCTTTGAAAAAAATTACGTAAGGACTATTTGTGTAGCGTAAATAAATTCTAAAAATGCAGAAAAATAAAAGGAAAAAATCACTTGAAATCCTACCAGTCGGGGATACTTTATCAACATTTTGATGTATCATCTTCCACATTTTTCCCGTGTGTATGTATGTGTGTGGCATGCCAGATAGAGATGGGGCCGTACGCCATACATTACTCTGTAGCTTGCTTTTTGCGTTTAACAACATACCTTAACACACCCTTCCATGTCAATAAATTTATATCATATTTCTGGTAGATTTTCAGGTATTAGTGGAGACCCCTGTTTTGGGGGGATGGTTTGGGGCCTTTTACCTCCTTTTCAACTTGTATTATCTACCAAACACCTACTACCCTTGGGTAGAGCTAGAACTTGGGGTTCATTTCTGAACCCCACTGTCTTGCATTCAGCTACACTTTATGGAGTCCTGCCTGGGCTGGGAAGTGAGGAGCTCTTGTCTGATTCTGGGCAAGGAGCATCCTTTACTGGCATTCTGGGCAATTGCTCTGGGGCTTCTGAAAGCAATCAGGGGAATTTTCAGCCTCTGACGCTAATCCCGAGGGTTTCCAGCTCCAAAGCCACTGTGAATCTGCAAGGCTTGCAGCTTTGGGTTACAGTGAGTGTCCATCCCAAGTCTCACCCCCGCCTCCCACCCACGGAAGCCCCACGGGGATTGGGTTCAGGACTGACTCACGCATTGAAACCTAAGCCAAGTGAAACCCCAGCGGCCGCCTCTGAACTGCAGAGAGGGCCTCCCCCAGGCTCTCTGCTCCCGTGCAGGCCCCAGGTCCCAGCAACAATGCAAAGTTCAAATCTATGGTTACTTGGAAGAGCATTTGGGAACAATCAGGGGGCCCCTGACCTCTGACATGTGACCCCAGGACTGCCCTCCCTGCCACAGAGACTAAGCTTGAGTCCTTGGAACCAAAGAAAAAAATGTGTCATAGAAGGCCCGTTTTTTTTTTGAGAAGAAATGAACTTAAAATACAATCTTCAGTAAACTTTTTTTTTTTAAGTAATTGGGATAATTGCCTTCAGGCTGAGAGATAAACAACAAAGCAAATCCTTTAACCTCCTGTCCGGGGCTGTAAATGGGGCCTACATTTGTATTTTTCTGGGGCATTTATGACCTAAGGGCTGGCCCCTCTGCCTCTGGATTGGGGCCAGCACAAAGCTGGGCTAATCGCAGAGTAGTTCCGGAAATGCAGGTCTAGAATGGAATTTCCTCCCGCGCCCTCCAGTCTGCAGCCTCCGCACTGAGCTTCCCCTTCTGGAAGGCTCTGGGCCCAGCTCTGAGCAGAGCTGGAGAACAAAGGGGCTGTTTCTCTGCATTTTCCCTGGAGTCCAGCGAGCTTCATTTTCTACAAAAATTCAATAAAAGCAACTCCCTTCCTTGTGCTAGGGCCGTCAGAAGAAAAGAAACCAAGAGCTGCATATTTATGAAGCTGATGATGTGTAAATCTCTGTGGAGGAAATACAAAAACGTACATTGGAGCCTTGCCCTCAAAAGGCTTACCGTCATTTGGAATGTCATAACTAATCACAGCGCAGGAAAAAGTCAACTCACAATTCAAGACAGCAATCCAGGCAATCATCTGACAAGTAAAAATTATAGGCCTCAAATGTTCAGTAGATGTGAAATATTTGTTGAGCATCTCCTCTGCTAGAGAAGACAGGGGATCGCAAAAACCTTATAGTGTTAACTTATCTCAAAGATGGCTGCCATCACTTCTTTCCTTCCTCCTACGTATGTTCCCCTCCCTCTGGGTGAGGTGGAGTCTATGTCTTTTCCTCCTTGAATCTGGGCTGGCCTATGACTGCTTTGACCTATAGAATATGGTGAAAGTGAGGCTGTGCTGCTTAGTTCCAGGCCTAGCCTTTAAGAAGACTGGTAGTTCCTGCTTCCTCTCTCTTAGAACCCAGCTGACATGCTGTGAGGAAGTCCAAGAAGCCACATGGAAAGTCCAAATGGAGGGCAGTTCAGGCTCCAGGACCATAGTGCCAGCTGAGCTCCTGCCAATAGCACCAACTTGCCAGCCATGTGAATGAGCTATCTTGGCAACAGGTCCTCCAGCCCCATTGATCCACCTCAGCTGAACACTACTTGGAGCAGATAAGAGCTGCTCGGCCAAGCTCTGCCCCAGCTGCAAAACTGAGAGCAAATCAAGGATAGCTGTTGCATTCATGCATCTTCTTTGTTCTCACAACGATCCTATCGAGAAGATATTATTAGTACTATCCTGCTTTGTAGACAAGGGGCTGAGATTGAAGAGGTTGAGAGAATTATCCAAGATCCCACAGCTAGTAAGTGAAGAAGTCAGGAGAACAGGATGTGTCCTGAGGTTAGTGCATACACCGATTTGTCAGGAGTCAGGGATATTAATCTGGAAGTTGTGTGATATAAAACAGGAAGGTGGATTGGTTGGGATTGAAATAAGGAGAGACCCATGTGCCAGGATAAGAAGTTAGCACTTCATTTAATAATGGCTACTTAAAGGCTTTTGAGCAGAAGTGACAGGAAAAAATAAACAGGTGGTTGAACATAGGATAGTTTGAAGGGACAAGAGGCAGTAAGCAGATGGTCTAGCCAAGAGAGAGCTGTTCAGGAGGGAAGCGATGGGGGTTTGCTGCCTGGGGTGCCAGTAACGGAAACAGAAAGAGACACATGCCAAGACCTTGGAAAAACCCAATGTTAGGATTCAGTGGCCAGTGGTTCCAAAAATTTGAATCTGGATGTCCCAGAGAAGAATGGTTTAGGTGATACTGCTAAAGAAATTGGTAATGCAAGAAAGAGAGCCCATATGGGGAGAGAAGTACATCTTAAATACTTTGAAAGTTGTTTGTAGAACTGGAGTATAATTGAGGAAGATTAGTTTTAGATATGCTGAAACTGACAAAGAATGAAGATGTGGAAATCATGGCCCGTGCCCTCCAACGGTTTATGATCCTGAGTTCTCTCTCTCTCTCTTGCATATATACATAACAATCACACATACACACGCACATGCACCCATAATAGACATTCAAACATACATACACACACCAGAGAGCCAGTAAAAGTAGTGCATAATAAATGGTAATAAAAAGAATAAACTGCCAAAACGGTTTGGTACTGAGAATAAACACTATGAGTGATCTGGAAAGGAAAGATCAGTGGCCTCGGAGCATCTGAAGGGGTTACAGTAAAACCAGAGGAGGATGTTCCTGTAACAGACACTTGAAGACAAATGTCCCGGGGGATGGAGGGACTATGAGAAAGAAAGATTATCATCGCCAGCACACATTCTTTGAAAATGTGATTTTTAGTGACCATGGAGTATTGCATCTCATGAATAACCACAGTGGATTATACTCTATCCCAGTAAGTTATGAGGGATACTCTATCCCTCATAAGGTTGATAATTTTGGCTATTATAAATAACACTAAAATGAAAGTCTCCATAAGGAAATTTTTGGGTGCATCTGATCTTTCTTTGAAGATAGATTCCTAGAAAGGGACTTACTGCGCTGAAGGGTGACAATTTAAAAATATTCTTGATACTCATTGCCAAACAGCCTGCTGAAAAAATTGCTAATTCACACTTCGTCCAGCAGCCTAAGGGGCCTTTCCCACTGGGTAAAACAGGATGAGAAGAGGACATAAAGCTCTATACTCTGTTCTTTTTGCAAATAAGTATGTGAAAATAGATGAAAAGATACCCCAAATGGTAACAGTGCCTACTCTGGGTGTTGGGGTTTATGGGTGATCTAATTTCCTTCTTTATACCTTTCTATATTTTATACATTTCCTAAATAGTATGAGTATTACTTGCAAACAAATTTTTTTAAGCAGAAAAATATGGCAGAAAGAAGACTTTGCTCAAGTCACGAAAACGGTGTTGTTGTCTCAGGTCTCCTGCTGACAGTGTCGACTTGGAAAAGCCACTCAACGCCACTGGGCTGCAGTTCGCTCACCTCTGAAACAGGAGTTCTCAGCCCAGGGATGCATAAAATCACCTGGGCACTGAACATACCTTTCCCTAAGTCACACCCCAGACTAATGGAATCTGACTTCGTAGGGCTGGATGGTGCCTGGGCATGGGTATTTTAAGAAGTGACCCACGTACCCTAATGTGCAGTTTAGGGATGAGCACCCCTGAGCCAACGGCTCTGAGGAAGGCCTTGAATGCCATGTTGAAGACCTCATCCCAGTGGAGCCGCTGTCATCTCCGGAGCCCAGAGAGAGAGGGAACCAGGTGCTGCTATGTCGGAGCACACCTCTATGTGTTTATTTGCAGCGCCCCAGCTGCAGGTAGAAGGTGATCTGATTCATATCCACCAACGTTTTCAGACAATGAGTCAGAACCAAACAAAATCGCATCTCTTGCTAGCGCGGCCAGTTCCTCCTCGATTCCAAGGGCCGGAGAGATCAGAATGATAAAGCCCGCTAGCGGCTGGCTTTGGTCCTCCCTTCCCGTGTTAGGGAAGCAAAACTGGTGGTCTCCCTTTTTGGGGGGTTTGTGGTTGAGGAGAGGGAAGTGGAGGTGGGGCAGAAGGGAGAGGTAGGACTCGGCCTGTGGCCGCCTGCTTTCTCCGGGCCAATGGGGAGCTGCCACCTCATGCTGGCCAGGCTCCCAGCCTCCTCTGAAGCCTGGAGATTAGGGCAATTTAATCCTTTGCTCCTCTCCTCTGGCTATTTCTGTGGGGAAGGGGGCTGGGCTGGCTCTTGTTCCCTCAGCAACAGGGCCTGGCCCGGCTCCATTGCGAGGAGGGCCCCAGCTGGGAAAAGCAGTGGGGGAAGGAAGGGAGGAGCCAGCCTTTCAGAGGTGGTGGGAGCTGGAGCCACCCAAGAGCCCTGGGTTCCAGAAAGGGAGGAGAAGCATTTAGGGTCCTCAGACCCTCGCTGGGAGGAGAAGGCCAGAGGAGGAGCCTGTGGGCATAGAAGGGCTCATTGTTTACTGCTGAAATTGAGGATGCCGCCAGACTTGGGGGAGGAGGTGTTAGAAAGAGGACCAGGGCTATCTCTCCCTTTGATGGAGAGGAGGAGGCCAATCCCAGACAGTCCTGCTTGGCGGCTGGTTCTGGCCTTCAGCCCTGAGTCCTCACACTTGGCATTTTCTGACAAGCCCTGTCAAAACGACTAAGTATTTGCTTAGCATTTCTCTTCTCAGAGCTCTTAAAGGCTTCTCCCTCTAAAGTCCCCTCTGGGGCAGGGATCTCCGACTGCTCCATCTTACATCTCTAATTTGCTGTGGTCCTCTCTCCCTCTCCCCTCCACCTCTTTCATCTCTCCTTCTTCAGGTCCATCTCTCCCTGCCTGCCTTCTTCCCATTTACCTTTTCTTTCTTTCTTTCTTTTTTTTTTTTTGAGGAAGATTAGCCCTGAGCTAAAATCTGCTGCCAATCCTCCTCTTTTTGCTGAGGAAGACTGGCCCTGATCTCACATCCATGTCCATCTTCCTCCACTTTATATGTGGGACGCCTACCACAGCATGGCTTGCCAAGTGGTGCCATGTCCCCACCTGGGATCCGAAACGGTGAACCCCTGGGCTGCTGAAGCAGAATGTGCGCACTTAACCGCTGCGCCACCGGGCTGGCCCCAAACTTTTATTTCTTCCACACACACATCCATTGCAAAAACAAAGGAAAATCTCCCATCCTCTTCCCAGTCTTGGTTTTCTGTCAGAATAATAAAAGTTCTGATGGCCTTGAGCAGGTCAATAAAACCATCCAGTCTTAAAGACATTAGCGAACTTTGTGAACCAGATTTGTGACACTTTAGAAAGGTTCTGTCACTAGAAATTTTTAGATGCCTCGGTTCTTAAAGATGTGAGCCTCCATTTCTAAAAACACAGCCACTTTGAAGCGACCACTTCTGACTATACCCAAGGAGTAAAATTGGTGTACTTTACAAACGTGATTTAATTAAGCCCCTTGAAAATAAAATAAATATCTTCTGGAGGGATATCTTGCTGTTTTTAGTGACTCCCATAACGCTGTTTCCTTAGGGACCGTTGTTTCCACCTGGAAAATGTCATGATATTAAGTGTCACACTGAAGAGAGTCGGTCACCCATTTGATGAGGTTTCTTTTTATTGTTGAATGCATCACCAACACAGAGGAACAATACCCAGGGTCCAGTGGAACAGAGCACGTAAACCCAAATCTGACCCCTCCTAAGACCTACTCGCCTCACCCCCGCACAAATAAAAAGATCCCAGTTCATTTCTCACGGGGAGGATGGGGATCCCTGGACCAGCATCTTTCTTGCAACTACCAGCACAGCTTTCCTTGGACAATTCAGATCACCCACAAAGCACTTAACTTTCTTAGGCTTCACTTTAGACTTCTGCAAAACAGGGTTGTTGTGAGGGTTAAGACAATTCACGGACGTGGAACATTTAACACATGCCCAGGGCCCAGGAAGCAATAGTAATATTGTCTGACCTTTTTGCCTTGGGAATGTGCCTCCATCATCTCCACGGCGCACAATAAGCTAGTGCACAAGGACTGTTAACCTCAATTTACCCACGTAGAGATGGAAGCTCAGGCAGGGGCAATAACTTGCCCAGGGTCACCCAGCCAGTTAGATGGCGTAGTCAGGATTTGAACTCAAAGCACTCAGCAACACAGAAGCCCTTTCCAAAGCATCGCCCGCCTCTCCTGCATCGTGGCAGGAGTATAAATGGCTTGCCTGACCTGAGTCCCTGGAGGTTTGTTCTATGGAGAAAAGCCCATTATGTCAGTGCATTTGAAAACTGCTGGAGGCGGTCCTTTGGTGGATGGCTCGGAATGCCTATGAAGCAGGTGGAGAAAGGACCAGATCAATGAGTGTGATGTTTTTGCAGCTCCCGCTGAGGGCTTGCAGTCCTCACTGTACTGCCCGGGTTCTGGGCCGAGGCTGGAGTGTCGAGGCCTCCGGGGAGGCGGGTTTCCCCACACTGGTGTGATTTCAGGAGAAGCAGAAACGTTCCCTCCGGCCGGGCACCGATCCTCTAGATCCAGACGGTCTGATACGACATGTGCCTGAAGAGCCAGCATCAAGGAATCATTCTTCTGAGGCCTTTACTCTCTAGAGTCTTCTTTTCAAATGAATATGCCCACCAGAAGGAAATCACCAGAACGATGGGGCCATCTTCCCGGAAAGCAATAAAGCACCGTCTCTCTGGGGTTGGGGGGCAATGGAGGGGTGTGTTAGAAAGAACAAGCAAGGGAGAGAATGGGGTAACGAGAGAGGCGCCAGGACCTCACAGGTCTTCCCAAGGCATCTTGGGAAATACCCTTGATTTGATCTTTGTTTTATGATCTCTGTTGGGTTTTCTTGTTCCTTTCTGCTAATTTTTGACCAAGTAGGGGGATGACTGAGAAGGAGAGGATGTGGTGAATGATGGAGGTTAAGGGACAACAGGAGTTGGCTGCCTAGCTGAGTGGGGGTGGGTGGATAAGACAGAAGTTGTCTCTCACCCTCAGCACACGTGTGTGCACACATATGCCACATGCCACCACCCCCCAACCCGCACACCCCTGCTGCGTTTTTAGAGAATAACAGTGCCACCTGGTGGCTATTTACAGGCAAAGACCCCTCTAAACTTTGAAGAATAAATAACACGTTATGTTATTCTGTACTGTACTTATTTACTTTGGTTTCCCACAGCTGAAAGTCCCTTTTCTCCCTCTTGTCTTTTTCCCAGAAAATGAGCCAAACCCTAACTGTGCTTCTGAGAAGTGCTTTACAGCATTCCCGGTGGTACTCGGGGTGGGAGAAACAATACTCAGATAACAGCCTCCGAATGGAAGTCCAAATCCTCAGGGTCTTAATACCCTGGATTGAGCTTATTTGGGGAAGAAGCAGCAGGACTGAGGAGCAGAGGACGGTGAAGAAAAGTCTTGGTTTCAGGAATTGATTCCAGCTGCTGTCCGACACGGTGCAATTTTTTCTCTCTCAATTACCAGAAGAGCAGAGAACACTCATCAATAGCATCCATTTCTGCTTCTCTGAGCCAAGCGTGGTCTCTCCAGTAATGGCTCATCTCACTTTGCTATAAGGAAGAGACATGCCACCCATTTGCATCCCTGATTCCCTCCCTGTGCCAGGCCCCGCACATGGGGGGGTCCTTCCCACTGCTGGTAACATCAGGGTAGATGCAGACCTGGGGCTTTGCTCCCACGAACTGAGGCCGCCCAGGTCACAGGTGATCTTTATCTCCCGCAATCGATGAGACCATGTACGTCAGGAGCGTACCTCACTGCCTGGTATATCATAAGTGTTCTGTAACAGCAGCTGTGAACGCACCTAACACGCATGGAACCATATATACGTATACAACTAGGAGCTTTGCCTAGGAAGCAGCACGAAATGTTAGTGCTTTGGGATTTATAAGGACTCATTACAAGGCATCAGGACTTCCAGCTGTGAGGTTTTTTATTTATGTAGGACTTCAAGGAGTTCTTCCCAAATGCTAAGTTGTGAATCCTCGCAAAATCCCTTAGAAGTGACTGGCCAGAAAAGGGAACGCGGGTGAACCATTAATCTGAGTAATGTGGCAGTAGAGTCAGGACAAGGAACAAGCAGTTCTTCAAACCACCCCCCCACCGCTGCCCCAAAGTCTGCAGCAGTAAAACTCTCTTGTAAACAACCTGGTTTTGTCTGTGAGTTCCAGGTAGACTCCTTATTTGCCCCAAGGCGGGGAAGGAATAAAGTTTTGAAAAATGATTCTGGGTTCATCTGTGAGCAGGACAACTAGGATGAGAGTGAGAGGGCTCACATTTTCCCTTCTGCTCGCCAACATTTGCACACAGGTGAGATCAGGCTAAGATGAGCATCAAGAGAGCCTGCAGGCGCAGGGCTTTGTGGGAAGGATCCGTCTCCCTGCCCTTTTCGGCTTCTGTTGGCCACCTGTGTTCCTTGGCTTGTTGCCCCTTCTTCCATCTTCAAAGAGCATCCCTCCCATCTCTGCTTCTGTCGTCACATCGCCTTCTCCTTTCATCTCTCCCTACATTCCTGTTACAAGGATCTTTGTGATGACATTCGCCCACCAGATAAGACAGGATAATCTCCCCATCTCAAGAGTCTTCATCGCATCAGCAAAACTCCTTTTGCCGTGTAACATTCCCACGTTCTGGGCATTAGGACGTGGACATCTTTGGGGGCCATTGTTCGGCCTCCCAGGCTGGGACATGGGCAGGGAGACTGAATGACATTGTGAGGAGAAACTTCTGTAATAAAATCTTTCCATAATGTCAGTTTCTCTAAGTCCGAGGACTATGGAATATTTCAGCAATGAGTTGCCCATTGGAGTTCTGAAATGTGCGAACAGGAGCTGTGTTTCTTGATATATTCCCCACCTTGAGGGGAAGGGAGGTCATTGCTGTGACTCTTCTGAGCTAGGGGTGGTGAGATCCTGGAGCAGGATAAATTTCCTCCCCCAGAAAGTAGAGAAAGTCCTTGAAAGTCCAGCTACCAACCAGGCAGGCCACACGGGTTGACAGGGAGAGGCCCTTGGCCACGGCAGTCACGGAGAATGGAAAATGGATTTTATAACAAGCAAAGCACAGCGAGTTCTTTTTGACTGTCTCCAATGAGACCGTTTCTGGCTTTCACTTAGTAAGAAGAATCCTGATGGGAGCCACATACACCACATATAAGCATTTCCTTCTGCTTTTCAAGACAACCAGGTTCAGGGTCAGAGTTCTCAGCAGAGAAAGCTGCTCAGAATGCCATCAAGCTTACAGAGTCCCCCATTCAGCACCATTCAAAAGGAGTGCAGCCTCACCTCCCCCAGAGTCAAGACAATGAGGTGGCATCCACACGTCCCAGAACCTCCAAGATGGTCCTGGTCATAAATCTTCTGCCCTGTTGTCAGATCTTGCGGTAGATTCTAGAACCTGGTCTGAGCCTTGAGCACATGGGCGCCTTTGACTCTCCCTGCACCACAGCATAAACTGCTGCCCACACAGGCCCCCAGCACAGCACATTTATTGCTGCCCTTCTCTTCCAGTATTGTGGCTTCAAAGCCCCCAATGGGAGACTGCACAAAACACGGTCCCTTGGGTCGGCATTGAGGTTATGATGACCATCCCTCCCTCAGCCCTGCTGCTCAGTTCCGCAGGAGCCCCGATTTCCCACTATCCTTTCCCTTTGAAGAGTTTAGCTCCATGTACCAAGTTCTGGATAGCTCCAAGCCCCAAGGATAAGCACACTGCCCCTCTTCAAAGTTCTTAATTTTACAGAGCTCTTCCAATCCTTTGATTGTATCAGGGAGAAAAATCTTAATGTGGGGTGTATCGGATAGGAATCTGTTAGGCTGCAAAACACAGAAGACTTGACTAATACTGGGTTAAACGGTCGGGCCAGGTTTCTCAACCTTGGCACTATGGACATTTTGGGCCAGATAATTCTGTTGTAGGGGCTCTCTTGTGTATTGTAGGATGTTTTGTGGCATCTTTGGCTTCTAACCACGAAATCAGTGATTTTCAAGGGGGGGCAATTTTGTCCCCAGAGGACATTTGGCAATATCTGGAGACATTTTTGGTTGTCACAAGTTGGGAAAGAATAGGGTGGTACTACTGGAATCTAGTGAGCCGAGGTCAGGAATGCTGCTAAAATAGCCCACAATTCACAGGACCGCTCCCAACAACAAAGAATTATCTGGCCTCACATTTCAATAATGCCGAGATCGAGAAACCCCGGTTTACAGAAAATAAAATGGGCATTTAAGTTGGTCCAATGAGATGGGAGGAGAAAATCCCAAGAGAATGACATCTTCCCACAATAGAATTTGTATCCTATTCTCTCTGCTGATCAAGCCAGAAACAGTTCCTTTTAACTGATAATTCTGGGATGAGTTACACTCTGGAGGCACTTCCTGGCAAGAGACTCAGAGGGGGCGTGGTGCAGGAGAGAGGGTGCACACTTCATTTTAGAGATGGCTCAGAAGCACGGCAGAGGGTTAACAGATGCGTGCACTACTAATTGGGAAAAGGGGCTGCAAAAATTCTAGAAGCCACCAAATGCAGCTGCATTTAGCAACATGAGCACTGAAGATATGCTGGAAAACAAAACGAAACAAATATTGAAAGGACCAGACGCAGACACGCCCCACTGGAGGGAGACAGCAGGCAGGTCCGTCTCCATCTTCTCAGTCCCTTTTGCTGTTATGGATTTATTTTTTTAGTACCTAATATCTGTTGAAACACTTATAGCTCAAAGTACATTCAAATGTCACCCACGTGTACGTACAAATGAAAGCAGGCCTCCAGTACGAAAAATAATGAGCAGATAACAAAGGGAAAAAAGGAAGAGTGTGTGCATAAATGCCTCAGCTGCAAATCAATCAGGCCCTGGGCATGAAAGCTGTATTTTTTGTTCTATAAGTTTAGCTAGGTGATGAGGAATAAATAGATGTGGGCTGTCACCAATTGGAGCAGCTGCTGGTCCCTCCCCAGTGACAATGCAGTGGGCACAAGTTAAGGGGGAAGGTCAGATAGGGAGCCGGAGAAAGGAGAGGTTGATTAAAAGCACATTGTGCTCAGCTGCCTGGTGTACCTGAAATCATGTTGTTTTCAAACCTCTTTCTTTTCCACCTACCACTGGCTTGAAATATAAGAGCCAATGTGCGTTGTAAAAAACCAGGTACAGGAAAATAGAAAATCATTCCTCAGTTCTTGTTCTACCTTTCTCTCTGTGCTTTCGGATCCGGGGATAACATGACCTCCCTGGCCAGGTGCTCTCAGGTTCAAGTTCCTTAAAGAGCTGGGCAGCAAAGAACGAAGGAGAAGAAGGGACAGGCTGAGGAAGGTCATCCACAGGCAGCACATCCCAAGACGTGTCAGAGTGTTAAAACATTCCGGACTGTCTTAGGTCCTTTGGTGACATTTTTTTTCTTTTTTTGCACAAAGGCCAAAACAGAGGGCATGCAGTGGAAAGAGGTGGATGGTTGGTGAGCACATGTGAATGCCCCTGTGGTTGCACTGATAACTCTTGTTAAAGGTTTTCGGTGGACATTTACCAATCAAAGTGGACAGATTTAGGGCAATTCTAGCTCATCAGGACTGGTGACTCTGACATTGTTCAAAGACGGGGAACTCACCCTTCCACCTGCTTCTGAGCCCCCGGGACAGGAACTCCTCCAGTCGATCTCATCGCTGCACCCCAGCACCCAGCAAAGAGGTGGGTAAAACTGTGGCTGTTAAGCCACATCACGGAAGCCAGTCTGTGGGGTCCGAATCCAGGCTCCACCATTTACTTCCTCTGTGACCTTGAGCAAGTCAGCCAGGCCTTGGGGCTTTAGTTTCTTCCCCTGTAAAATGGGCATAATAAGAGCGCCTCCACCAAACAGGCCTGAGTGAGAGAAGCAGTAAGCACAGCGTCAGGCTCATAGCAGGTGCTGTCTGGCTATGAGCTGTTCTTAGCATAGGGGTTCAAGTTCTGTCTTGCTCAGCCTTCTAGCTCATTGAAGGCCAAATATCTAATGCATTTTACCGGTTAAAATTTTTTTGTCATAATTACTCATTGTTTTTCTTTTATATACTGTACAGATTGTTTTCAAAGTGATATTTCAGAGGACTTTGAATAGCCTTCCGTCCTGTTTCTGAACGTGGGCAGGGCTCCCTTTGGGGTTCTCAATACAATACAGATGAGCTGCAGGTGCTGTCTGGCCGGTGCATGGGGAAGGCGTGGGCGAAGATAGGCCCCAGATGTGCAGGATATAACACCCCCCCCCACCCTCCCCACGCCCCAGGGCAGAAGGGTCCGGGAAAGTTCGTGGCACACGACGGCCTGAAGAACCTCTCATGCCCACCTTGGGATTCCTTCCGCATTCTTCTCAGCGAAATCATCCCCAGGACTCTGCCTTTTCTTGGAGGTTCAGGGTATCTCCCTGTGCCTCAGATTCTGTACATGAGAAATCACAACAAAAATCTAGAGTGGGAACAGTGTGAGCGCACTTAATACCACTGAACTGGACAGTTAAAATGCCGAAGGTGGTCAATTTTATGTTATGTATATTTTACTGCCATTCAAATAATTAAAAAAATATAATTATTAAAAAGAAAGGAGGGACCTAAGACTTTCATTCACGATTGACACCCAATTCCAAGAGGCTCAGTCTGGAGTCACGTCTTCTGGGGAGCCTTCTATACTCCTCCCGTGCGTGTCCTCCTGCTGTGTGGGTGGGTTTAGGAGCTCAGCCGCACCTGTGAGTTCCTTTGCTCCTGTGTCCTGACCCTTCCCAGGAGGGGCCCTTGGGGGGGGGGGCACTGTTGACAGTTCCTCAAAGCAGGAGCCTTCCTCAGAGGGTCCAGTGGCACGTGGCCATGCCCATGCCCGGGAGTGGCACTTCTTACGGATTCTGTGCCTTTTTTTTTTGTTAAATTTTTATTGAGTTAATGATAGTTTACAATCTTGTGAAATTTCAGTTGTACATCATTGTCTGTCAGTCGTGTTGTAGGTGCATCCCTTCACCCTTTGTGCCCACCCCCCACCCCCCCTTTCCCCTGGTAGCCACTAATCTGTTCTCTTTGTCCACATGTTTAAATTCCTCATATGAGTGGAGTCATACAGAGATTGTCCTTCTCTATCTGGCTTATTTCACTTAACATAATTCCCTCAAGGTCCATCCATGCCATTACGAATGGGACGATTTTATTCTTTTTACGGCTGAGTAGTATTCCATTATATATATATACACCATATCTTCTTTATCCAATCATCAGTTGATGGGCATTTAGGTTGCTTCCATGTCTTGGCTATTGTAAATAATGCTGCAATGAACATTGGGGTGCATGGGACTTTTGGAATTGCTGACTTCAAGCTCTTTGGATCAGATTCTGTGCCTTTTGGCACCATGGTCGTGGGAGTGAGAGGACAGGAGAGGAGAGAGCAATGACCACTTGTAATGGCTTGCTCAAGGCTTGGCTGAGCCTGGCTGCCCCCACGCCACTCCTGCTATGCTAGCAGCCTTTCCTTCCACGTTCCCTCGGCTGTCCCTACCTTCCCTATGGCCACCCCTATCTTCTTCCCATCACTGAAGTAAGCCGTGGGCTGGATGCGGTGGCCCTGAGTGTGTGTGGAAGCTCCGGGTGGTAAATGCAGAATTGCCCCCTCAGTGTGTTCTTCCCATGGCAGATGGAGAAGGTGCCAATTGCCTCCCCACGCGGGAGGGCCAAGGGCAAACTCAAGCCTGCACTGCCCTCTGCTGGGAAGCCCAGCTCAAGGCTCCTCAGAACTTCTGGACCAGATGGAAAGCCAAGCCAACGCCCTGCCCAGCGAGCAGGGGCAGACCCGGGAGCACTCTGCAGAGCCGGCCGTCCTGAAAGCCGGGCCTTGAATGCCCACAGGGCCCCCTGTAGCTGCCCAACTGCTTCCCCTGCTCGGGTCCCAGGGCTGCTCAGTGGGGTCTGACCCACCCTGTGCTGGTGCGGGCTGGCAGCATCCATAGCAAGCCCTTTCCAGGGGACCTGGATGAGCTAGCTCCCCTTCAGGCTAGGTGAGCTTCAACTCCCCCCGGAGCAGGGGTGGAGGGGGGTGCGACTCTGGCTTCTAGCCTCTCCGGGGGTGCGGCCTCACCCTGCTTGTCCCTCCAGGGTGTGCCCTGTCATCGGCTTGTCTTTCCACCATTGCCACATGCCCCATTTCTTTTCCAAAATGGAGTTGTAGGTGCCCTGTCCACTCTCAGTGCCGCCTCGTGGCACGAGTCTCTGAAGAGCTCGCCTGCCCCCAGGCCGTTCCCACCTGACCCGGCAGCCAGACTGAATGTCCAGAACGTTAACATGATGCTGCTCCGCCCCTGTCTGACCTCCTTCAAGGTCTGCCAACTGCCAAGACGATGATTACGAAACTTAGCGTGAAATACAAAGCCCTTCGCCGTCTGGTTCCTGCCTTCCTCTCTGTTTGACGTCAACACTACCTCCTCTTGCGTCTGCCATCTTCTTGTCACTCAAACAAGACCAGCATGGTCTCTGTGGCCACACGACTGGAATTCCTATACCAGCTTTACTATTGGCTAGCTGTTTGACCTTGTGGTTACCTCTCGCACCTCAATTTCCTCATCTATAAAATGGGGATGATAATAGAAAGCGCTTCATAGAGTTGTTGGTAACATATACAGGTCTATCTCGTTTTATTGGGCTCTGCTTTATTGTGCTTCACAGAAATTGCATTTTTTACAAGACCCTCCACCAGCAAAAAGATTACGACTCACTGAAGGCTCAGATGACGGTTAGCATTTTTCAGCAATATAGTATTTTTTAATGTTACGTGTATTTTTAAATTTTCATTTATTTTTAAAAAAATTTTATTGAGGTCATATTGGCTTATATAATTGTGTAATTTCAGGTGTACATTATTATGTTTCAGTTTCTATATAGACTTCATTGTGTTCCCCACCAAAAGTCTAGTTTTTATCTGTCACCATACATATGTGCCCCTTTATCCTTTTTGCCAATCCCCAACCCCCTTCCCCTCTGTAACCAGTGATCTGTTCTTCTCATCTGTTTGTCTTCCACATATGAGTGAAATCATACAGTGTTTGTCTTTCTCTGTCCAACTTATTTTGCTTAGCATAATACCTCAAGGTCCATCCATGTTGTCTCAAATGGCATGATTTTGTCTTTTTTATGGCTGAATAATATTGCATTATATATATATATACTGCATCTTCTTTATCCATTCATTGATGGGCACTTGGGTTGCTTCCAGGTCTTGGCTATTGTGAATAATGCTGCAATGAATTTAGGGGTGCATAAATCTCTTTGAATTGTTGACTTCATGTTCTTTGGATAAATATCCAGTAGTGGGCTAGCTGGGTCATATGGTATTTCTATTTTTAATTTTTTGAGAAATCTCCATGCTGTTTTCCATAGTGACTGCACTGTAATAAAGTATTTTTTAATTAAGGTATGTCCATTTTTTTAGGCATGATGCTATGGCACACTTAGTAAACTACAGTATAGTGTAAACCACAACTTTTCTGTGCACTAAGAAACCAAAAAATTTGTGTGACTCACTTTATCGCAATATTCTCTTTATTGCGGTGGTCTGAAGCTGAACTCGCAATATCTCCAAGATGTGTTTGTAAACAACATAATATACGTAAAGCACTGAGAACAGAATCTGGCACATAGTAGGCACGTTGTAAATGTCAGTCATTCTTTGTTGAAAATGTTGGCGAAGGCTTCCCCTTGACTCCATCTTCTATTGTCAATCTGATCACCTGAATATTCAGATGAGCAACTTAGCCGGCAACCTCAGATCAGTTCCTTGATCTCCTGATCTCCTGCACTCCAGTGACTTTCACTTCCAGTTCACCTAAGCCACCCACACTCGTGACACCCCGGAAGTAGTCGGGACTTACAACTCTTCACAACTGTCTCAGAAGCCTTCAACTTTAGGATCTTGCCTTCTGACGGCAGCCACGCATCCTTCCAGCTCTCTCAGCATGCACTGCTTCTAGATCTGCTTGTTTTCTTCCCAAGTTATCCAGTTTTTTGGTTCCTCTTTTTCCCTCAGCCCATCAGATGTTTCTAGCTTTTAGAAATTTGTCTGCTGAGTTTATACATTATTGATCATTTGAACTCTTACTAAGATCTTTAACTCTCTTGTACATTCATTCATTCACTCAGCAAACACCCGGGAGTGCCCTCTGTGGGTCAGGCACCGCCTCAGGCAGTGGGCACACGCGATCCCTGGCCTCAAAGCTTAGGGTCTAGTGGGAAGAGGCAAAAATACATTAGCAATCCTACACTTGCAAACTGAGAACAGAGCTAGGATGGAGAATAAAGAGGAGGCCTTGTTTAGAGGGGGTCTTCAGGGATGACAACAGAAAAGTAGTCATTGAATTTGACCAAATGGAGGCCACTGGTAACTTTGACAAGGACGGTTTCAGGAGAAAAGTGCTGGGATTTGAACATTTTAAGAGTTAATGAGGGGCTGGCCTCCTGGCCGAGTGGTTAAGTTCGCACGCTCTGCTGCAGGCAGCCCAGTGTTTCGTTGGTTCGAATCCTGGGCGCGGACATGGCACTGCTCATCAAGCCACACTGAGGTGGCGTCCCACATGCCACAACTAGAAGGACCCACAACTAAGAATATACAACTAGGTACTGGGGGCTTTGGGGAGAAAAAGCAAAAAAAAAAGAAAAAAAGAGTTAATGAAAGTGAAGCTGTAGAGGTGGTTCACACGGGATATTCCTCTGGTGACTTAGCGGGGGAAGCAGAGAAAATCGGAGATACTACAGCAGGTAGGACTGGCACCTCCTTCAAAAATTATGAAGAATTTGAAGATGGTGGGCCGACCTGGTGGCGCAGCAGTTAAGCAGTTAAGCAGTTAAGTTCGCATGTTCTCGGTGGCCTTGGGTTCGCTGGTTCGGATCCTGGGTGCGGACATGGCACCGCTTGGCAAGCCACGCTGTCACAGGCATCTCACATATAAAGTGGAGGAAGATGGGCACAGATGTCAGCTCAGGGCCAGTCTTCCTCAGCAAAAAGAGGAGGATTGGCAGCAGATGTTAAAAAAAAAAAAGAATTTGAAGATGGTGAGAGTAGAGCATTAAAGCAAGCACTGGGACCTGTGCAACTGAAAGGTCACATGCCCATGAAGCTGGCCCTGACAGTGGGTTTGTATGCCAATGTGAATAAGTCGTTAGAAAGAGAGATATTGATTATGTAAGAAAGAGGAGGATAATGAAAGACGTAAAATTTGGGGAGGAAAATAAGGAGACAGGACCCAGAGTATCTGGGGAGGGATTAGACAGGAGGAGGTTACGTCCTCCACGGTAACAGGAAGAAAGACAAATGTATGGTATGGATGCAGCTGACTCGGTAACACAGCTGTGACGGCTCCATCTTCTCAGTGATGGCTGGGGCAAGGTTTCCAGTCAAAACACAGAGGGGACAAGGAGGAGGAATGAGGGTCTTGGAAGAAAGAAAACGTGTGTGGAAGATGGTTGGGGTTGGAGTCTTGCCAGTTAAAAGAAAATGGAGGGAGGGTGGATCAAGGGAGTTATTGGTGAGAGTGGTAGAAAGATGAACCAAAGACTCCGGGTGAGACAAGAAAACAAGCTGTCAAGAGAGGCTGTGAATGAGCCTCTCTGAGAGGGGTCAGTGAGTTAGCAGCCTTGATCAGGTTGAATGGTTACTGTGGAAGGAACACTTGGGGAAGTGAGCAAAAGCATAGGCGTTTGCGATCAGAGAGGGCAAGGTTTAACTTCTGTGGTGACAAGGGCCAGGGTGGCTCCAGGGGGATGTGTGGTTAAGTTACACGAAATGGTTCCTGTTGATGAGGAAGTCAAGCAAAGGAGAGAAAAGTTGCTGGTCGGTCATCAACACAAAGTTGAATTTACCAAGAAAGATGAGAGGACACAGGGTGGAGCCTGAGACTTCTAGACCAGTGGTAAACTCTTCACTCTGTTTTCTGAGACTGGGGAAAGAACGCACTATTAAATTTTTTTCTTCTTCAAACGTATTTCTTCTTAAGTTTTGAGATTCCCTCCATTCACCCATTTTTGCTGAAATATCAAATAGCTCTGGGGCTGGAGGGGGCACACTTCTTTCTTTGGGCCAGGAGGGGGCGCAAGAGACTGCGACAGAAGTGTTGGAGCTAAAGGCAGGCTTCTGGGCAACAAAGTGGATTGGGCTCAGGATCCGCTCTGCCTCCTCTCCCATAACGTCCTTCCGAAGGCAGGCCGGGTGGGAGCCTGTCTGAGGGTTGGTTCACCTGTGCGCCGCCCTTCTGTATTAGTTTCTTAGGGCTGTCGTAACCAACTGCCACTAGCTTGGTGGCTTAAAATAACACAAATTTATTGTCTCACAGTTCTGGAGGCCAGAAATCCAAAATTAGTATTACTAGGCAGAAATTAAGGTCTTGGCAGGGCCATGCTCCCTTGGAAGGTTCTAGACTAGGAGAACTCTTTCTTGCCCCTTCAGCATGTGGTGGCTCCGGGTATTCCTTGGCACGTGGCTGCATCGCTCCCACCCTTGCCTCCATCTTCACATGTCCTTCTCTGTGTCCACGTCTTCTCCTCTTCCGTCTCTTATAAAGGCCATTGCCACTGGATTCAGGGCCCACCTAATCCGGGATGATTTTAAGTCCAAATCCTTAACTTAATTACATCTGCTAAGACCCTATTTCCAGATAAGGTCACAGTCACAGGTTCCTGGGGTTAGGAGAGAGAGATATATTTTGGGGGGCCACCATTCAACCCACTACACCTTTCTTTTCTCTCTAGTTTAATAACTCAGTGGGTGGTCCTCATTTTATTTTGGTGAAAATGTCAGTACAGTTACTTAGTTTTGACTATAGCCTGCCCGTGCCAAGGTCTTTATGTGTTACCTTATTTAATGCTCACAATACCTCTGTGGGGCAGACAGTACTGTTGACCCATGAGGAAACCGAGACATTCAGAGGTGAGCAAGCTGCAGAGTGGGCTTTGAACCCCAGGCAGCTGCCCTCTTCATCCCATGCTGCCTCTTCTTGGTAGGATCACATTTCTCCCGAGAAGGTTCGCGCAGTTCGAAGAAGTTAGAAGAAGAATTTGAGGGGCTAAAGAAATCTGAAATCTTGTGCTACAGTGTAGAGAAAACGACGAATGTCAGTTCCCAGCTTAAACACTCTGACCCTTGGAGCATGAAGTGTCCCCAGCAACAGTTACAGAGGGTGAAGGAGAATGAAACATCAGAACCAGTACGAATTTCTCTCACTGGAGAACCTGACTTCCCGCCACGGGGTGCCTTGTGCCCTGGACCTCTAGATGGGTACACGCCAGCATGGTGACCATGCATCCGAGGAGAAGGCACCAGCTGGATGCACCAATGCCAGCAGAGCACATTGTGGTCACTGGTGTGCACCTGTGTGTCATGCCGGTGTACCAGGCAGGCAGTGAGCAGCTCACGTTTGTGAACAAGTACCAAGGATGGAGGCTGTCAGTGGAGGGCTTCAAGGAGGCGCTGTTCCAGTTCTTCCACAATGGGCGCACCTGCGCCGTGAGCTCCTGGGCCCCGTGCTTGAGAAGCCGGTGGAGCTCAAGGCAGTGTTGCAGCGACAGGAGTCCTGCTGCTTCTACTCGAGCCCCCTGCTCGTCATCTACCAGCAAGGAGCTGCCTGAGGTGGCCCTGCACTCGGATGCTGAGGACTCGGAGGGCTTGTCAGAGGAGCTGGGTGACAGGTCTGCTGGTGCCTCCGCCTTCAAGAATAGAGGTTCTCTGAAATCCTCTCCTTTCAGGGGCTGTGTCACCAATTCCTGCAGGGGACTCTGCAGACTCCCAAGTCTTCCCACTTAAGAGTCCCAAGAATCTGAGGGTGGGATCAGAGCTTCCTCAGACTCAGGCAGCAGCATTGACTGGGGGAACATTTTGCATGCTCTGGACCAGATGTGAAACTTGGAGGAACAGGTCCTGCAACTGCCCTTTCATCTCTCACAGCCCTTCTGTCCCCACTCAGATTGCATTTTTGGAGATAGGCCCAGGGAGCTTCGGCTCCAGGCTGCCTGGTGACCCCAGACCCTCTGACATCTGGTCAGTGAGCTCCCGCTCAGTGTGGGCCAACCTCAGTAGCCTCCCTTCACAGAGGCCTTTTGAAAGCCAGCTGCCCATGTTGCCCACCGGAAAACAGACATGCCTCCCTCCCACCTCTCGCCAGCAGGGGGCCGGCCGTGCAGCTCAGCTGAGCAGGACCTTGTGAACAGTCTTCCTTACCCTTCCTCACTACGTTATCTGTTGACTTTCTTTTCAGTCTATGGACAAAATCAATGCTATCTAATAACTGTGCGATTTCTGCAGCCCTCCACTCTCTCTGCTGGCTAGCCTCAGCTTGAGCCTTGGTTACCCTTGTTGGTCACATGCTGTCAACAAGAGTCAGGACTTGGAAATGAGGGAAATGGTAGCCCAAGAGTCACACCGTGACCTGGACACAGCGTGGGTCAGACCTGAGATGTGTTAAGTCAGCTGATGTGGTTAAAATGGCTCCCAGACCAGCAAGGCAAGTCTGCAAGCTGGTCAAATGTATACTACTGGGGAAGAAAAACCTCTGCCAGAACGGGCGTTGGCAGCCGATGTCGGCAGTGCCCTCTGGGTGCTGTCCAGGACAGAGCGACTCTTGCCTTGGAAGCGTTCCAGGCTCATTGGCAAGGCTGGCCGATGAGATGGATATTTGCGTCATCTTAGCCTGGCGTCCTTGACCACTACATTCATCCGAGTGCCTCCCCTTGTTCCCATCACACTTACAAAAACGCCTTTGACTGTGAACTGGCCTTCCACACAGGTGTGCTTCCAGGGAGGGCATGCACGCATGTGCTGACCCAGTGTACCACACCCCTGACCTTCTCCAACAAGCACACTTTGCCTTGCTGGGGGGCCTGTCACTGTGTGGCTCAAAACCGTGTGTCTCTCGGGACCACAACTAGGTCAGGTGACACCAAAATGTAAAATCAGGTTTTAAGAAACTTAATACCTTGTTAGCAATAACTGATTCAAATGGGAAGATATCAGATGGTGTCTTGCCTTGTTAATAACTCCTACCAGCAAGTCACATCTTGAATGACAGTTGATTTAAGGGCCAAGTTCTGTGCTCTTTGCCAAAACTGCTGGTCAGTACCCGCTCATATGGCCTTTACTTGTCATCAGCAGCTCAGACTGACTGGCCTCCTGAACTGCCCCCTTTAACGGGGAGGCGAGACGCCCTCACAGCACCATAGTCTTCCCAAGGTCACCCGGCTGGTATGAGGAATGGCTGTGTGTGTGAGGGCAGGATCCCCAAGCAATGGTGGGATCTAGTGAGAGAGGAGCTGAACTGTTGTTTTTGGCTCAGGATTTTTTTACGCAAACCGAAGCACTTGGAAAGGCAGTACGTAAAACAGATAAAAGCAGAGTTGCTCTCGATGAAACAGAGGTGGGGAGCCCCAGTCCCATCCTTCAAGCGAGCAGCTACTCTGAACAGTTTGAAAACCACTGGATTCTGGTGTGAGGCCAACTGTTAGAACAGGAAATTGGGGAGGGAAACAAAGCCACTTACCCAAGCTGGGGCACAGGACAGAGGACACCAAAGCCAGATGACAATGTCAGAACCCAAGTCTGGCGGCCAGGAGGATAGATGTACATACAAGATATATATTTAAAAAATTATCAGGGTTTAGGGAAGGCACTAAATCTTTGTAATGTGGTAATGACCATTCTACACAAAGTTGGAAGTAGTAAAACTTACAAAAATAAAGTGGTCCCCCTTATCCGTGGGGGATACATTCCAAGACCCCCAGTGGATAAGGAAACCTCAGATGGTACCCCACCCTATATATACTGTTTTTTCTATACACACATACCTATGATAAAGTTTGATTTGTGAATTAGGCACAGTAAGAGATTAACAGCAATAACTAATAATAAAATAGAACAATTATAACAATATACTGTAATAAAAGTTACCATAGATCTTAGCAGCCTCAGCATACAATTTTTTTTCTTTCTGTGTTAAGTCGAGAACTTTCACTTTTTCACTTAAAGGAAACACATTATGGCTTCTCTTTGGCACATCTGAATTGCCAGCATCACTACTCTTGGGGTTTGGGGCCATTATGAGGTAAAATAAGGGTTACTTGAACACACGCACTGCAATACCACCATCTGATAACCAAGAGGGGTACTAAGTGACTAATAGGCAGATAGTGGGCAGAGTGTGGAGACCCTGGACAAAGGGAAGATTCATGTCCCAGGAGGGATGAAGCGGGACGAGCGAGATTTCACCACACTACTCAGAATGGCTTGCAATTTAAAACTTATGATTTACTTCTGGAATTTTCCATTTAATATTTTTGGATCTCGTTGATCACAGGTAATCAAAACCTAAGAAAGTGAAACTGCAGATAAGGTGGGGGACTACTGTATTGTAAAAATATATTTTTTTAGCACCTTTCCATGTCAGAACTCTACTAAGCATAATATAGCAACATTATTAACTTTAGGTCGACTCCTTTGGAAATTTTTGGAGCGTGATCTGTGACTTTCACACTTAAAGATAAATTACTTTCTCCTTTAAGAATAATGTTTTAATATTTTAAAATTCTTTTTAGAAGAATGAAATGTTAAGCCACATTATTAACACATTTTAAGTCATCAGAAATCACTGTTGGCTCTTTTTCTGCTGTGTTGGAAAAACACCGAGAGCAAGTTATCAAATTAAAGATGCCATTCCTTCTGTTTTCACAGTAGGATGGTTTCTTGCAAACTTCAATGACTTGTATCTCTTAGATATGATCTTTATTTAATACTCCACCAAATATGAGCATTTAATGTCATATCATTTTTGCATTGATTCAACATTATTCAACAATGATTGCGTGTCTTCATTATTGGCTAATAATCAGTAGCACTGTGGAAAAAATAATGGGCTCTGTTCTGGGTTCGAATCATCGTGCCTCTGCCACCTGCCAGTTGGGTTATCCAGGGTAAATTAATATCTTGGGTTAGCCTAACAATTTGTTCCTTCATCTGTAAATTGCGAGGCTAAGTTCAATGAGATTGTGTGTGCGACGCGTGTACCTACCACAGAGAGAGTGACATGCCCCACCCCAAAGGCTTATTTGCTTTCCTTCCTTTGCATAAACGTTTACAACATCTTAAGTTCCCATGTATTTATGCGGTAATAGTGATGAAGCACTTATTCCACTAAAAGAGTAGAAGCAAGCTCCATTTTAAAAAGTCAGGTTTGGGGTGGAACAGTGAATAGGAAGGGAAATAGTTTGCCCAGAAAGGTGTCAGTTTCTTGCAATATACACAAATTAATCCAAAATTATTTTTGAATACGTGATTAGTTTAAAACATTACTTGCAATTGTACACTTCTAGTCATGATGTAACGATAGGACCGGAATTACTCTCCAACCTCAAACCACCAGAAAGTCACCAAAATATCTGAAACAATAGTTTTTAGATATTGGACAAGGAGCACTGGACAGCCATCCCTGAGGGAAGGGAACACATAAGGTTAGCACCCTGGCTGCTGGTGTGCAGGATACAGTAGGGGAAGGTTCTGGATTCCCAAGTATCATCTTGATAGTTGTACTGTGGTTATGTAGGAGAATGTTCCTGTTTTCAGGTAATATACACAAGTATTTAAGGGCAAAAGGGTAACCTACTTTCGAACAGTTCAGGAAAAAAATGTCATATATATGCATGCAGATACACCTAAAAACACACATACATTTATGAGACAAAATGATAAAACATGGAAAAATGTTAACATTTACGGGATCAGGGTGAAGGAATATGGGACTTCTTTGTACTAGTTTTGCAACTTTTCTCTAACTTTGGAAATGTTTCAAAATTTAAAAATATTCAAAGTCTGGTGCTAGCAATTGATTAATGTTGGAATACTCAGCCAACCATTTCTACTACTTAAATACTGGTCAACTAAACTCAAACATGATGCAAAAAAGTGGGAATTACTTTAGATTTTTAGGAATTACTTCAGATTTACTTATTTTGTAACAGGCAGAATAAAAAGCACCTATGTCACAACTAGAAGGACCTGCAACTAAGATATACAACTATGTACCGGGGGTGGGGGGGTGGGAAATAAAGTAGAAAAAAGAAAAAAAAAGAACATTTCCTCTGAAAATCTTAAAAAAAAAAAAGCACCTGTGTGTTACTCGTGACATTAAAAAAAAACATGAAGTCCTGTGCATTTTTAAACTTGATTTCATTTACGAAAAATTAATGTATTCTAAAAGCAAATTTATTGAAGCTTAGCATATCTGCATTATACAATGTGTATATCTATATTTGAAAATTACATAATAGTTGTTCAGTTTATAAAAACAGGAACATACAGGTAAGCAAAGACAAATAATCCCACCAATCAGAGAGAAACCCTGCTAATCAATTGTTTTTGTGTGTTGATATAATGCACGTTATACATAACACTAACAAGTGGTGACATTAAATTTCCATGCTTTTTGAAAAGTGATTTTGGAATGAACAAAATTGAATTGCAATTTACTTTATAAGCCGATGCTACATTGCTAATGCTATTAAAGTACTTTGTAGGAAGTACCTTAATAACAAATAATACACCCTGTATGGTGGATGGACCGGTATGGTTTTGTGAAAGCCACATTTGAAGAACGACAATCCTTTTCAAAAAGCCGGCACTTTACAGGAATTATCTTCCTCGTCCTGCCAGCCCTGTAAAGTATTATAAGCTTCTGATGTTGTATCATCATCCCCATTTTACAGATAAAGAAATAGAAGCACAGACAAGTGAAATAACACACTTCAAGGCACACTATTTAGTGGTGAAAGCTGGAGTTGACTCAGACTCCTCCACCTCAGGAAAGTTAAACTTTGAGTCTGATGCTGAAATATTTTTAATGCTGTCAAATTGGGAAAAAATTACATACGTTTGTACAAATATTCACATATTCTGGGTATATTTTTCTTTACTAATATTTTATCAATATAAGAAAGTTATATAATGCACAGGAAAGTATTAAAAATATATTTTAGTTAGGCCTGGATAAAATTTGCAATGCCAAATGAGAAAAACAGGTTGAAATGCACAAAAATAATGTGTAAATTCTGAGTATTTGGCATCACTTAACAGTTAAAAGCAATGTTAGTATGTAAATACCATAGGAATGTCCAAACAACAGCAAAAACTTACAATTTATTAGGGCTTTTGTTAAAAAAATTTTATGTAAAAAAAATCCAGACATCCTCTTGATTTTAAATTTGTGCCAATCTATGTGTCAATTTATCAATTATCTGAGCTGTGGCTATATCACTGAATTTCCTGAGTTTGACAAGTCAAAAAGATTGTGATTACTGAAGAGACTACCTCATTGTCGCCTCATGTGCAAGTCAGAGGTGTGGAAAGCCATAAATATTGGAGATGGAGGAAAAAGGAGAGGTCAAATGCACCGTTTCAGAGTCAGCATTCTTTAAAGACTTTCTTTCCTTGGCTGTGGCCCTCTATTTATTGGACCTGTTCCCCTCCGGATGGACATTTTAATGTTTTATATTCAAATGATCTCATGTCTCAAGATTTGATTATTCTTTTATTAGAAAACACGTAACTCATAATTGCTACTTTATAATTTTTTAAGTTACTTTCCAGAAAAACACCCCCTTCCTCAGAATCAAATATTTGGCTCTGGATTTAGGTGAGTCTTTACTATCCTAATCTCTTCTTCACATTGTAATTGGCGTCGACAGGTTACCTTTCTGAAATTCCACCGATGTATATAAATCCTATGCTAATATTACAAAGCAATTGGTGTAAGAGAGTCAAGCAAAACAAAAGCATGGCTGATAGAAAAGACAAAAACTGCACCATTCTCTTAGTTATTTTAAAAAACTTTAACAAATTATAAATATAATACATGCTTAGTTAAAAAAAATTCAAATATACAGAAGAATATAAAGTGAAAGGGAAAAGTCCCTTTACCCTACCTAACTTCTAGCCCCATCCTCTACAGCTGCACAGTCTAATATGGAAGCCACAAGCTATATATAACTGTTTAAACTAAAAACAAAATTAAAAAAAAAAATCCAGTTGCTCTCACTAGCTGTATTTCCATTGCTCAATGACCACATGGGGATACAGGCTACCATACTGGACAGTGCAGACAGAGAAAATTTCCATCATCAGAAAGTTCTTTGCACAGTCGATTGGTTACTGCAGAGGAGTGACCATAATTAAGAACTAGCATAGCCTTGTTATTATGAGTTCTTCATATATTCTGGATATGAGTCCCTTTTCAGACATAATTTTCAAAGATTTTCTCCCATTCTGTGGGTTGTCTTTTCAATTTCTTGATGGTGTCCTTTAAAGCACAAAACTTCATTTTGATTAACTGCAATTTTTTCCCCCTTGTTGCTGCTTGCGCTTTTGGTGTTTCATCTAAGAAATCATTGCTTAGTCCAAAGTCACAAGGATTTACTTCTGTTTTCTTGTAAGCGTTTTATAATTTTAGCTCTTATATTCAGGTATATGACTCATTTTGAGTTAAAATTTGCATTGGTCTAAGATACAGGTCCTTTAGCATGTGGCTATCCAGTTGTCCTAGGACTATCTGTTGAAAAGACTACTCTTTCTCACTGAATGGTACTGGCATCCTCGTCAAAAATCAATTGATCATAAATGTATGGATTTCTGGACTCTCAATGGTATTTTTATATTCTGTCTATCCTTATGCCAGTACCAGACTATCTTGATTAGTGTAGCTTTGTAATAAGCTTTGAAATCTACTAAATGTGAGACTTCCAACTTTGTCCTTTTTCAAGATTGTTTTGGATGGGGGTCCTTTGCATTTCTGTATGAATTTTATCATTTTGTCAATTTCTGCCCCAAAAAAGCCAGCTTGGATTTTGATGGGAATTGCATTGAATCTGTAGAACAGTTTGGGAAGCACGCCATCTTTAGAATGTTAAGTCTTCCAATCCACGAACGGAGATGTCTTTCCATTTATTTAGGTCTCCTTCAATTCCTTTCAACAATGTTTTATAGTTTTATTTTGTTCATCTTGATGCTACTGTAAATAGATCTTTTCAAAAATCTCAATTTCAGAATGTTTATTGCTAGTATAGAAATGAAACTGATTTTTGTATACTGATCTTGTATCTATCCTGCAACTGTGGAACTCATTTATTTGTCTTTAAATGAATTCCTTAGAATTTTCTACATGACAAGATCATGTCATCTGTGGATACACACAGTCTTCCTTCTTCTTTTCCAGTCTGGTTGCCCTTTACTTCCTTTTCTTGCCTAAGCTGGAACTCTAAGGACAATGTTGAGTAGAACTGGTGAGAGTGAGCATCCTTGTCTTATTCCTGATCTTAGGAGGAAAGTCTTCAGCATTCAGTGTGCCGCCATTAAGTAGGATGTTAGGCGTGGGCTTTTTGTAGAGGTCTTTTATCATCTTGAGGAAGTTCCCTTTTACTCCTAGTTTTTTGCATATTTTTACCACGAAAGGGTGCTGAATTTTATCAAATGCTTTTTCTGCATCTATTAAGACAATGTGGTAATTATGGTAAATTTCTCCCTTATGAACATAGTACAGTTGATCCTCGTTATTCACGATTCTGTATTTGTGAATTTGCCAATTTGTAACATTTATTCGTAATCCCAAAATCAATACTTGCAGCAATTTTACGATCATTCACGGACATGAGCAGACTGGTGAAAGTTTTGCGATCTCTGACGTGCGTGTTCTCAGCCGAGGTCAAACAAGGCAACGCTTTGCCTTTTTGTTTCAGCTCTCCCACAGAGACAACCGGAGGACGGAGAAGGCAGGGGGCAGGGCAGTGTAGCACAAGCAGCTCTGGGGCCAGTTGGATGGGATGGAATCCCAACTCTGTCACCTGTTAGTGGGGTGGCTTCAGGCAAGTCACTTAATACTTCTGAACCTCATTTTCTCTTTTTTAAGATAAAGAAAACAATCTACCAGGATAAGTTGTTTTTAGGATTTAAGATTATAATCTACTTGAGTTGTGTATATGTATAAATACACACACACTCACATTTCCCCTAGAAGCAATGGCTCTGTATTCACTAATTCAGTATTCATTGTGATACTACAGAACATAACTACTGTGAATAATGAGAATTATTTGCATATTACACTGATTTTTGGATGTTAAACCAACCTTGCATTCCTAGGATAAATCTCACTTGGTCATGGTGTACAATCCTTTTTATATGTTGCTGGATTCAGTTTGCTAGCATTTTGTTGATGATTTTTGTGTCTGTATTCATAACAGATATTGGTCTGTAGTTTTCTTGTGTCGTCTTTGTTTGGTTTTCTATCAGGGTAACATTGGCCTCGTAAGAAGAGTTGGGAAGTGTTCTCTCCTATTCTATTCTTGGGGAGAGTTTGCAAAGGACTGGTATTAATTCTTTAAATGTTTGTAGAATACAGCAGTGAAGCCATCTGGGCCTGGGATTTTCTTTGTGGGCTGTTTTAAAATTATTAATTCAATCTTTTTCTTTGTTATTGCCAGTTGCCTTTTTAACTTGCTTTTAGATAGAACCAAAGGTGATAACATTATCTCCTAAGGCTAGTAAAATTCAATAATAAAATACACATTATTAAGGAAGATGTGTCCAACATTTGTAAGATTCAGATAAGCAGCTACCAAGATTATCCAGTAGCAAAATTATCCTGCTGTCTAGCTTTAACATAGACAAACATTTCATCACCTGTTATGTACTTTAATGACCTTATGAACAAGAAATTCCGGCCTGTTCAACCTAAGATTTATATACAAACCTCCTAACTGACATTTGCAGTAAAGTCCTATAATCACAAAGTAAAGTTTGTACGTTTCTAGACTATACACAGATATGCATATTTACATATCTATCTTTAAATCTATCTACAAAAATAGTACCTGTTTCAGAACCTGTTGGGAAGGCAGTGAGTAGTGGAATAAACACCAGAATAGAAATCTGGAGGTCTCAGTTCTGTTGCCAGCTCTAACTTAAAGAAGATGCCTCAATCTGTTTCTCCCACTGATAAAATTAGGTTAAGCCTGATGATCACCAAGGTTCTTTCTCTGGTTCTAGAAATACAATGACTTATTCTACAATAATGCCATTCCCATTTTAATTACTTCAGAGTGGTCAAAATGAAAGCATTTTTGTTATATACACATAAACATATACACATCCATACTTAGAGAATACATCTCCATTCTTAGAGAATAAATCAACTAATTCACAAAATTTTAAAAGAGAAAGAAGAGGAGGAAGTCGTCTGTGGTTAAATAATATAATTCCAACATCTCAAAGTCCTGAGTTTGCCATGAAACAGCTGTTATTCATTCTCTCTATATATACATATTTGCTTTTTCACAATACCTCACTTTATATAAGTACTGTTGCATAGGAGGCATCGTAATTACCATGACTTTCAAAAACAAGCAGGTCACTTTTCAGAAATTCTGAGCCCATCAGAGAAACTGAATGGTATTTCATCAGTCGTCTCTACTGGCATATTACTTCTACCAAACTGACATGAATACTGATGGGTATGATGACTTGAAAGAAATGCATCTGCAGTCCGGCTGCAACGACAACTGTCTGATGGCAGAATATTACTTGAGTTACCAAGATGTGAATGGTAAACACCATGGAATGAGTCTTGAGATGAATGATAACGTCCAGCTTCTGCTGAGGTGGCCGTAGAGCTCTGGTAAGGGCCGTTACACATGATACAAGTTTGAAAGCAAGTCTTCCTTCCTAAACCTCGATGAATGTCTAGTTTAGCAATGAGAGGTTTCCCGACATTCACTTCTTGCTTTTCCTCTACAGTATCTTCCAATCCTGAGTACTGATATGATAAACATACTGTGAAGATGAGATGCTCCTGAAAAGGTAAAGAAATAAGTTTGTTATTTTTATCAACTGTGAAAGTACATCAATCTTAAAATATTATTCATACACAAAAATACAGACAAAACCAAACAACAACAAAACTCCACTCTTGCTCCCCTTCTCCAGGTTCCAAACTTCAAGGCATCCTTTACACACCTTCCCTACACTAAGAAAGGCCTTCCTTTTCCCCTATTCAATACTTTGAATTAGTAGCATTCCAGTTCTTACTACTGAAAGTAGTCAAAATCATGGAGATCTTGTATTGTATTCCTGGTAAACGGTAGAAAGGTATTTTCCAAGCAGTGGGGCGTGGGGAACTCACCTTCCCTATTACTGGAGATGAAGAATGATTCTTTAACGAAACAAGAATCTGGCTTTACATTTAGGTCAAAGTTCAGCTGTTTTTAAAATACCATGAAACAATAATCCACAATCATAGGTGGAGAAGTATAATCGAAATAAGATAATGGACTGAATTTCAAAGATAGAAATAGACTGCCAGTAGACTGCTATGAACAGGGTGACAACAGGTTTACGTCTGTTGTCCTCGTGTAATTGTCAACAGTGCCCACTTCATTCCCCAAGTTTTGGCTGATACATTCTAACGTCATGCAGCTATAAATAAATTAAAAACTCAACTTTGACAAGGATATACTTTTATTAGAAAGCTCAACCATATAGAAGTAGTTTCTGATTTGTAAGTCAATGAGAAATGAAAAAAGATCAAAATAAATTCCAATTCTAATTTGCTAAGTTTTGTAGAAAGTCAGAAGTAGGTAATGATTATTTGAAAATGCTAAGATATCTAAAAGTAGACAATGCTCTCTCTCTCAAACTTCGCAACATGGAGAGTAATCACATACATTCTCTCGCAAAAATCCTCAGCCCAGGATCAGGGACAGAAGACGATATGAAAAGCGTCACTGGTAAGACTCACTGTACATCAGTTATCTCTGCGCTAATCCAATACTCAGTGAAGCAGCACATCTAGGGACTAATACAAGGTTCATGTGCCAAAATGAATTTCCACTTTCATGAAGTTTTCCATTAGTAGTTATGAACAGGGAAAGGAATCACCTTTAACTTTTGAAGTGAACTGAGTCTAGTATAGAGGCAATGCTTGGGAAGATCCTTTGATACTAAATAGCTGCCAGTTTCTTCAGGTGTCCCTTTATTTGCATCTTTTGGATCAATATCTAAGTCCTGTGAAAATCAGTAAACGTTATTAATGAAATCAGTGAAAGTCACAACATTGTCTATGACAATAAAACACCTTAGCATGTATTGCTCCCTCATGAATTCTGGCCTAAGTAGGTAATCTCTTATCTAGGACTAAAAAAACAATGAAAACAACATTCTAGAGTAATAATAGGAATTCTAAATTCTGCACTGATACACTTAAAAAGTTAGCTCTCAAAGGATAGTGACTTTCAAACTATGCCTAGAAACACTTCTTAACCTACTCGAGTTTCCTTTTAAGTTCCAGCCTCATTAGTGTTTTGATTCCTGGATTCTCTCTCTCCTCATTCATCACTTTTGGGAAGCTGCAGGAGGATTTATATGATTCGTATATTTAGGAAGAATAAATGGACATGTCAAAGGCAGCCCTTAACTTTTTCCTCTTTTAGAGCCAACCGGCCAAGAGCAGGAGGTCTGTTCTGCAGCTCGAGAGAGAAGCCTTCAGGCTCTGCCCTGCCCAGTGCCCAGGGAGGCCCATCCTGGTCCAGCGCTGCCATGACTGGTGGACAGACTTCTCTAATTCTGGGGTGCAGTGCTGGACCATTCGCTCTCACACTAAGCAATGTCCTCCATGAAGCCTCTATCAGCAGCAAAGGTCAAGTTTTGGATTTGTCCTACTCCTTGCTTCCTTCTCAATTTACACACCTAGGTAGGAAACAGGGGCAGTGTTTATTGACTTTTTTAGGCCAACACAAAGTACATATCCTAAGTGTTTGGAAAGAACAGAACTAGATTTCTATTCTTCCAATATACTACCACAACTAGACAAGACTTACACTATTGTAATAACTTATATTGGAAACAATAGTTTCTAAAAGAAAATTATTCTTGACATACGTAGAGCACATTTTATTCCTTCACTTTTGATACCCTATTTAGGGTAAGGGAAATTAAAGGCTTCTTTCCTGGGTGAACTTTAGACATTTCTAAATTTGACAAATTTAAGGTATTTTGGCAGTTAAGTTTTTAAATATTATGATAATATTAAATATGATTTAATTTAAATATTATGCTACCGAAATACAAATAAGTATTTCTATATATGTAATATATATATGTATACATATTTCCTTTTCTATTTACCATCAACAGTAAGTTTTCAAAAATTTAGTCTTTTTTTTTTTGAGGAAGATTAGCCCTGAGCTAACTACTGCCAATCCTCCTCTTTTTGCTGAGGAAGGCTGGCCCTGAGCTAACATCCGTGCCCATCTTCCTCTACTTTATATGTGGGACGCCTACCACAGCATGGCTTTTGCCAAGCGGTGCCGTGTCTGCACCTGGGATCTGAACTGGTGAACCCTGGGTTGCCAAGAAGCAGAACGTGCAAACTTAACCGCTGCGCCACTGGGCCAGCCCCCAAAAATTAAGTCTTTAATAAGTGAGGATATATCCTTACATTTACAATGAAAGAGAAAAGGAGAGACTTACAAGTGGAAAATCAGTAACATAGGCGTCGCACATCATTATATCAGGTGGTTTGTGGACTATACTTGTATAGATTATCATGACATTGGAAAACTCAGCTGCAAATCCTAACTGAATCTGAACGCCACATTGAAATTTAAGACACATACTTTCTGGAAGTTCTGAAAAAGAACAATAAGAACAACTTATAAATAACTATTTAAAGGGTGCTTGGTAAGTTTTCTGATAAGGAGCAAACAAATATTCTTTTTTTTTAAAGATTGGCACCTGAGCTAACATCTGTTGCCAATATATTTTCTTTTTTTCCTCCTCCTTCTTCTCCCCAAAGCCTCCCAGTACACAGTTGTATATTCTAGTTTTAGGTCCTTCTGGTTGTGCTGTGTGGGACGCCGCCTCAGCATGGCTTGATGAGTGGTGCTAGGTCCGCGCCCAGGATCTGAACGGTGAAACCCTGGGCCACCAAACTGCAGCATGTGAACTTAACCACTCGGCCACGGGGCCGGCCCCCAAATATTCTTTATGGGGCAAAATACAGCTAGACCTTTTTCTTTTGCTTAAAAATGTTATATAACTAACATATTACTTAAAGACACACACACATACACATAGAAGGAAAGCTCAATATTCTGCTGGTCAAGCAAAAATCTTTCATTTACTGTTTTCTTCCAGTTCTTGTCCCTCTGCATATATAATTTGTACAGTGGTAATCAAAAGTATACATACAATTGTAGATGTATTTTCACTATTGCCTCAATCTTCATGAAAATAGTTTTTAATATAGCATAATGTCACTGAATAGTTTATTACCATTAACAGTTCTGATACTCTGGAATATCTATAATATTTCTGGGTTTTACTTTGTTTTTCTGTCATAGTCTTTACTTCTTACACATACCTAATGCTTTAGGACTGTTGGATACAGCTATTTGATAGTTCCTCACATGCGACAGTTTTCCATTTATACAGAATATAAATATACTAGTTTTACATAACATTTCCAAAACAAGGTAACTTAAATTTTTAAAATGTTTGCCTATTTGACAGGATTAAAAAAGGAAAGAATTATACCATCATAGTTTTAATTTTCTTTTTAATTGAGAGGATCTTCGTGTTTTTGTCTTATGATTTTGCATAAGCTCTTTATTATAAAAAATTGTCTACTTAGCAAATTTGTTACAAATACTTTCTATCTGACCTTTTAGTTTCATTTTGAAAAAGCTTTTGTTTACCGTTGATCTTTACCACTGTGATTTTGTTACTGTTGTTGTTTAGAGCATTTTTAAAGGAAAAAAATCAATTTCAATTACTTATTTGATTATTTGAAATGTCAAGATAATATATTTATGGCATTTTACATTTTAATTTACATGTTAATTTACCAAAAATATATCTCAGAGAACAGACTGTCATGAGAAAAACGATACTATATAGAAGTTCAACAAATACAATTAATTTTCAATTATCTATAATTATCTATAATAGGGGATTGCCAGCATAAATATTTGGGACTCATAGAAAACTGAAAAATCTTTATTTCAGTTAATAAATCAAAGTTACTTTTTCACTTAATAGAATTACCAAAGGCAATTAAGCTACAGATATGATTTCTACCTCACCTTCTTTTCTCTTGATCACTAACTCACTGCTTCAAGCGTCAGAATGCTTAGGAATTTCCGAGGGAATGCTAAGTAGTATTCATAAGCAAACAGTATTTGCTGACCACCAAGCTGTCTCTTTACATGTGTGATCTTATTCAGTAGCAACAACCCTATTAAGTAAAGTACTATTTCCTGTCCCCATTTTATAGGTAACAGGCTTATCGAGTGGTTGGGAGAGACAGGATCAGAACTCAGGCCTGTCTCATTTTGGAAACAGCACACTGCAACAGCTCTCAGACAGGAAGGTCTAAGGGACTACATGAGACAAATTAAAAATTATTTTAAAAATAGAGTAATTTAGAAATGATTATATTTTAACTTTACCAATGGTAAAAATAACGGGTTAAATAATATGTCCAATATCAAATAAATCAGTGTAATATCTATAATGGAAACATTTTTTAGTCTTGGATTTGCCCAGGCTAAAATATTTTCACTACAAAATTGGGAGGAAGGTTGTATATTCAGGAGGAAAAAAAATTCATGATTTAATAAAAGTTTATTATAGAAAGACTTCACAAAAAATAGGCTGTACTGTACCATGTGCCTTGGCCCACTGTAGGTTCCGCACCAGAGACTCTGCAGAATATGCTGTTCCCTGTATTGGATCCGTCAGTGCTCTCTTTTCAGATAGGCTACTTCGAATCTCTAGAGCCTGTTTGCCTTTGGTAAGGTGACATTTACCCATATCTAAAAGACAAGAAGTGAATGTTATTTTTAAGACAAAAATCTTTTCATTAGGTTTCAAATATTAGGCCAAGAACTCCCCTACCAACCAGTTTATAGTCTCAATATCACTCATTCACCCAACAAATATTTACTAAGCACCTACTATGTGCTGGGCATGGTTCAAAGTGGTTGGAATATGGCAGTGAGCAAAGAGACAAAAATATTGGACCCGTTCATTTCCTAAGGTCCCTTTCTAGCTTTTATCTTCTATAATTCTCTTAATGAATCCCTAATATTCTAAGCCTTGAAGTTCACAAAGAGCTGAAAGTATATTTCTTTACTGAAAACGCAGCCATGATAATTTTACATCTATACTCTGTTGAGAAATATGTTCAGAGTAAACAAATGACTACACATCTATGAGAAAGTTAAAATAGCATGCTGTCTTTACCTCAGATTTATTTGATTTTTTTTTTTGTTTTGAGGAAGATTAGCCCTGAGCTAACATCCACTGCCAATCCTCCTCTTTTTGCTGAGGAAGACTGGCCCAGAGCTAACATCTGTGCCCATCTTCCTCTATTTTATATGTGGGATGCTGCCACAGAATGGCTTGATACGCAGTCCATAGGTCCGCACCTGGGATCTGACCCCCCAAACCCTAGGATGCCAAAGCAGAGTGCGTGAACTTAACCACTATGCCACCAGGCTGGCCCCACCTCAGATTTAGTTTTAAAAAAGGAAATAATGTGTTAAAACCACCAAGACAGTTAAAGCATCACCACTGCCCTCCCCTAGCTTGAAGTAATCATTACCCAACGTACTGTGTATACTCCCATACATATTTTAATTTTTGCCCATGTGTAGGTAATAGTAAATAGTATGTGTCAATGTTTTAGGTTTTGAACTTAAAAATGCTATGTTATACACATGCTTCTGGGATGTGCTATTTTCAATCAACACGGCTTAGAGACAGACTTTGGAATATTGATAAATCTCAATTTAAATTTATAAAAACACTGTATGAATAAATTACAGTTTATGATCTTATTTCTGTACACATTATTAATAAATAATAAGTTAAACAATAATATCTGGTTTAGGGAAAGTAGTTATTTATTGGGAAAAAAGATAAAATTAAGAGTATCCGTTTTATTCAGAAAAAAGATTCCAAATGTGTTTGCCATCTTTCAACATTAGTGAGATTAGAGAGAGACAGAGATAGAAATAGAGAGAGAGAGAAAGAGAGAGGGAGTGAGGAATGCAGCAATCGAGAGTTGAGTCTAAGTCGCATCAGCATGTTGGAGGTTGAGGAGGGAGGCTAAGGGTGGTGAGCGTGTGCTAAAATAACTATAGTCACGAGAGAGGAGACACAGAAATCGATGAAAAAAGATGAAAAAGGAAGATGAGTCAATCACAAAAAATCAATGATTAAAACAGGTACAAAAAGCCCACAATAAATGTAATTGAACTAAATTTTCTAGTTGAAAAACAAAGATTATCAGATTGGATTTAAAAAATCCAGTTATTCTAAACGTGAAAACATTAGAAGCATTCCCTTTAAAATCAGAAATAAGGCAAGGATGTCTACACTAATACTTCTTTTTAATAATGTCCCAGAGGTCCTAGCTAGTATGACATTAAGAACATAGAATTCCTCTAAATCAATAAGCAAAGCAAAAACACGACCATACAAAAATGGACAAAAGACATAAACAGATTTTCACATAAGAAGATATAGATATTACCATTAAAAACATGAACAGATGTTCACATCACTAATAGTCAGGAAAAGCCAAATCAAAACCACAGTGAAATACTATTTAACATCAATTGGCAAAAATGAAAATGTCTGACATAAGAAGTGATGGAGAGAGTGCAGATTTACATCATCTCTTGTACATTATGGGGGAGGGGGTAAGTATAGATTGGTGCAACCACTTTGCAAAACAGTTTGGCATTATCTCTTAAAATTGAACACCCAGATACTACAAATATTAGATTTATATAGCAAAGAAACTCTTTTTTTTGAGGAAGATTAGCCCTCAGCTAACATCTGCTGCCAATCCTCCTCTTTTTGCTGAGGAAGACTGGCCCTGAGCTCACATCTGTGCCCATCTTCCTCTACTTTATATGTGGGACGCCTACCACAGCATGGCTTGACAAGTGGTGTGCAGGTCCACGCCTGGGATCCGAACCAGGGAACCCCGGGCTGCTAAAGCGGAACGTGCACACTTAACTGCTGTGCCACCAGCCCAGCCCCCCAAAAAACTCTTGCATAGATACTCCAGGAGACATATAAGAGAACGTTACAATAGCATTGTTTACAATAGCAAAAAAGCAGCTGTAACTCAAATGCCCGCCAACAGGAGAGCAGTTGAAAAGCCTGTAGCACCTTTGCAAAGTAGAATATCACATAGCAGTCGAAATGAGTGAACTACAGCCACACAACAATATGGATCAAGCTTAGTAATATAATATAATTAAAAAAATTCAAGTCCCAAAAGACTACACAGAGCATAACTTTTTATAAAGTTAAGAACAACTAAAATAAAAATATACATATTCTTTGCAGATATATATATAAACTCAATAAAACTATGTAAGAAGCAAATCAAGGGAATGACAAACAAGATTTAGAATGATGGTTACCACATGAGGGGAGGCAGGGAAAGAGGTAGAGGGAACATATCCTTAGATTAGCTTACTGTTAACATCTTAGATTCACATCAAACATCCACTCACAACAAAAACTGTCAACGTTATGTTCAAAGGTAATTTCATGAAAAATAACTAACCTCACTAATTGAATAAATGTTTTTTTCTAGTAGGTCTTGGAGTTTATACAGCAAGATGGTTTTTGGGTATCTTAAATGCCATACTCTAAGAATTAGATAGGTAAGCATTTATTTTGCAATTTCAATCAACTTAATAATAAGGCTGTCCAGAGTAATACAAAAACCACAATCTAGGGTTATAGACAGACAGCTGCAGTCTCACAGCAGCAACGAATTTATTTCATATTTAGTTTCACTTGGACACAATTGAACCTGGAAAGGTGGTTTTTTCCCCCTCAACTCCTTGGCTTATGATCTCTGAATACCTTTTTTTCCTTGAGGACTTTTTAATTAAGTATTCCATAAGATATGAATATATCATAAAATACATAAAATAAAAATATATTAACATATCAATATATAATAAAATATAGATAAAATAAAAAATAATCCAGAAGTTCAAATATAAACTCAAAGCTCACACTGGGATGCTATCACTGACACAAGCTGGTATACATCATATATAGGGAAACTGGTGATTTTTATTAAGTTTTAAAATAGTTACATTATATTAAAAAAAATTACAATAAAACATTTTAGAGTTTCTGAAGCACCTTCATAGATCTCAGTTTGAAAATAACTGACATATTCCAAAGGCTTTATTTTTTTAAGCAGAAGAATCTTTTCTTCAAATGAGAGCTTAAACAGAAGCCCAATACGTAAAAAAGATAAAAGCGGAACTTCTCTGGTTGAAGAAGCAGGTCAAAAGCCCTGGCGTCTATGTTAAACGGGAAAGTGGTGAAGTCAAGTGATCCAGCTAAAAGATCTGCACTGATAAAAACAGGAAAATAAGCAACTATGACTAGCAGCTGTTAATGAAAAACTCAGATACTTTGTACTCAAGGTGCCATCGTTGGAACATTCATGAAACTCCATTTTCTAGTGAGCTGGCTTGCAAAGGCAGTAGCTTCTTTCTGATATGGCTTATAAAATGTATTTCAAAAAACACACGTGAATCGATTGATGTAATATGTACTTATCACACCTGACGCAAGCACAGCATTATACTGGGCAGGCAAGGAAAGGAACGGAAAGAAATGGAAGACATGGTGTCAGACCTCTAGGGTCATGTCCTTAAAGTGGCATTTTAAAACCACTGACTAAGTTCATCAAGAAAAAAAATGAACCTAGCTTTTTCCACCAGCGTCTCAAAATTTCTGTTTCATCTACCTGATCCTGGGAAAGGATGCTCATCGAACAGTTGTTTTTGCAAATAAGTAGACTGGGCAGCAACAGGCACAGACACAAGGTAAAGAGCTCTGAGGATAAACCTCATTTATTTCACATTCGTATCTGGTCAGCCTTGTAATTCAAGCAATGCTGCACAGATGACATGCAGCGAAGTCAACAGGGAAGGAAGGAATTAAACAGGAATGTTGCTGAACACTATATGAAAAAACAGTTTAATGAAATAAATACTAATTTCAAACCTGTGCAATAACAGTAGGAATAATTACCAAACAGAGAACCCTGAGAACCTTTCTCTTCTTTATTTTACCTTCTGCAACTTCATCCAGTAACACAGTAATTTTCTTGTCTTCTAATAATCTATCTTTTAAAAATTTCATGAAGATTCCATTTGCCAATCCAGAATGCTGGATTTCAAAAGCTTCTGCTCCTTGACACCTTAAAAACAGAAAAAGAAAGAAATTTTTAAAAAGCAAACACTTGCCACATGGGGCTTCTAAAAATACTAATGAGCTTCATTCACTCCCCTGTCTCTCACATGACATCCTAATTAAAGAGTTAATCTTTAAGCAAGAACCAAACACTTTGGCCCTTAGTAAAAAAAAAAAAAGGATGCCAAGATGTAAAGTCAGTTATTTAAAATTTTTTATCAAGAATATCAAGGAGGCAAATTTATGCCTGGATGTCTATGAATATTTCTAGGCCTCTAATCTACAATCAAAGAGAAGTCATGGAAAAATGAAGGAATCATCAACACAAACATAAGATTTTCTTACGTGGCATATCCAAACACAATATTGGCAGTGACTTTCAGTGCGTCCAAGATCGGAATGGTGTCATCGTAGTCATTTCTATTTAAAAGGTAGGAGGGGAGAAGGACAGACATAAATATGAATATAATACATAATGAAAAATATGACACTATTCTATTATGCATAATTTAAAATTACAGATTCAAAATTCCTTTATCTAGTCAGTTACATATTTATCAAAAATAATCCAGGGCTCCTACACTGCTGCGACAGCAGACAGTCACCTCTTTTCTCTTGTCGGCTTTAAAGCTGGAGTTATGTTCGAACTCTGGCATTGGATTTTGGTTGGTAAATGCTCAGCAAGAAAAAAACTGTATATGTGAGAGGAATCATCATTGGTTCTATTCCTTAGTAACACATTGGCAGACAGACAAGATCCAAACCTTCAAAAGTCTGGCTCAGCTAAACTTTCTATGTCTGCCAGACCAGGACTGACCAGAGGGACCACAGCCCCAACTCTACGGGTGTTGTTTCTGTTACTTCCCGGGGGACAACTGCAGCGAGTGTTAGAGGCATCTGAGGAGCTGTGTCTTTTGTAGTCTGAGCAAATACCCACGCCCCCTAGTTCCTCTAGTTTCCTCTTAATCAGTTTCAATCTATAATCTAAAATTTACAAACTGAAGTGGTCTTAGCATTCACAGGTTTGCCTTAGATTTAATATTTCAAGGTTGGTATTTAACTCCAAGCAGCTTTGTTTAATAAAGATTAGACAGTTTACCTTTTCCTACACATATCCAACAAGAACACATTGAGTCCAGTTTCTTTTTCTTGCATTAATTTCAGTATATTCTGTACACAGAGGCAGTTTTCAGACCTATATGGATTTGGAGCATCAACAGGAACCATAAAGCTGTTCCCAAAGTTTTCATAACCATGCCCTGCATAATATAATAATCCTGAAAAGGAAAACAAGAGGTAAAAGTTAATTCTAAATTGCACTCTGAACACGTATGTAGCAACTCTTTTAAAAAAAAAACCATGACTTTTTTTTTTCTTTTGAGGAAGATTAGCCCTGAGCTAACATCTGCTGCCAATCCTCCTCTTCTTGCCAAGGAAGACTGGCCCTGAGCTAACATCCATGCCCATCTTTCTCTACTTTATACATGGGACACCTGCCACAGCAGTGCCATGTCCGCACCCGGGATCCGAACCAGGGAACCCTGGGCCGCCGAAGCAGAACGTGAGCACTTAACCGCTGTGCCACTGGGCCAGCCCCAATCATGACTTTTATTTCCTTCAAGTTAATGTGAGCTTATTTAAGAGATACCCAATTATAAGTACGGTCAATGTTAACTATATTTGCATTGAAGATTATTTTGGCAACAGTCTTCATTTAAGTATTGTATTTTAAACCAACTCTAGATGCTGTCCTGAAGTCTATTTTAATTCACAGAAGTAATACATTTGTAACCAATGATATAACATGGAATGCAATTTTATTTCATCATGTATAAAAAGAAAAGGGCTAAGGACTTTGCACACTCATCTGTCTCCTCCCCGAGACCAGGAGCTCCTTCAGGACAGGGGCAGCCTTACATTACCTGTGGATTCCTGGCACAGAGCAGGAGCTTAGTTAAGTATTCAACAGGTGAACAAATAAACACAATTCCGATGAAAAGTAACTGCAGTATCAAGTGTTTAAGAAATTCCATAGGCATTTCCATACGATATAAAGCAATGGTTATATAATATAAATGTAGCTTTTTCTAAGCAGAGAGGGGAAATCTGATTTCATGGATTATTTCTTTTTGTTGTGAGATATAAATATTATTAATTTTCCATTTAGCATCTCTTAAATTAATAATCTAAAATTTGGGTTAGTTTTAAAGATTTTTTATTTTTCCTTTTTCTCCCCAAAGCCCCCCGGTACATAGTTGTGTATTTTTAGTAGTGGGTCCTTCTAGTTGTGGCATGTGGGATGCTCCCTCAGCATGGCCTGATGAATGATGCCATGTCCTCACCCAGGATTCGAACTGGCGAAACCCTGGGCCGCTGAAGCGGAGTGCGCGAACTTAACCACTCAGCCACGGGGCCAGCCCCGGGTTAGTTTTAGTATTAAAGAGATGAGTCATTATTTCTTTATTGAAAAATGATATTATAAAAACTGGACCAAACAACTCTAAATACTTTTGTGGAAAGAAGTTTGTTTTGGCTGTAAAAAATAATGATGAAAATAGTAGTTTGGGCTTCCTTACAAAAATCTTTGATCGAAATACTTGTGAAGACACATTCCCTTAAGCATGCAATCTGTAGAGTGCACTAATTTTGCTCTCTCAATCTTCTGGATGTAATGACATCGTCATGTGCTATGCTACAGTTAACAGTAAAAGGCATTTAGATAGGGAACAAAAAGCCCTAATCCTTTGTAGCTATGGTCCCAACTCCTAGCAGACAACGCGGCCTTGAATACTAAAGAAAATGTGCTTCATTTGGCCCTAGAGGGCAGGATCCAAGTCTTCTCACTTTTCTTGAACTCCTATTAAAATAAGAAAAATGGTTCTTTCATATGTAACATTTCGGATAAAAAAATGACAAAATGGACACACCTATTAATTCAGTGTGGGTTTATTCTATACCTCGTGCCCTACGTATTATCATGTAGCTATGGAGGGAACGAAAAAGAAAAGGAAGACAAAGTTTCTGGCCCTGAGGATGCTGCAACTCATTCAGGCATGCTCATGTTGTTAGCTAAGCAACAAAGAAAGTCAGCATATGATTAAATACCATAAATCATGTGATTAGCGCAATCCTGTAGGAAATGAATAAACTGCAGAGAGGAGTATGAGTGTGAGGTAAAGTACTAACGGATGGTCTTGAGAGAACGGGTACAATCCAGAAAGGCAGAGAGAGTAAGGTATGTTATAGGCAGGCAGAACAAAAACAAACAAGGCTTGGACCTGAAGCTAACAGAAAGGAGACTAGCCTGGCAAGGAATTAAATTATCTTTGTAAATGAAAGTGAGAGCGCACATACAGGGAGCATTTTGAAAATCATGACACAGGGAGTGGGATTAATTCACTAAGCAATGAAGATCACGTAAGTGGAAAGACAACCCACAAGAAAACATTTGCAAATCCTCTAAGCACAACTTGTATCCAGAATATTAAAAACAACTCTTCAACTCAACAGTAAAAAGATCACTCAATTAGAAAATGAGAACTGAATAAACATTCAGAGGATATACAAATGGCAAATAAGCACACAAAAAGATGCTCAACATCATTAACCATTAGGGAAACGCAAAACAAAACAATGAGATATCACTTTGCACTTACTGGGACAGCTACAATCAAAAAGGCAGTAAGTGTTGGCAAGGATGTAGAGAAACTGGAACTATCTTACTTCTGGCAGGAATATACAATAGTGCAGGCACTTGGGAAAGTATTAGGCAGTTCCTCCAAAAGTTAAACTTAGAATTATCATATGACCCAGCAATTCTACTCCCAGGTATATACCCAAGAGAGCTGAAAACGTGTCCAGACAAGAGTGTGTGCCCAATGTTGACAGCAGCATTATTTCTAATACCCCCAAAAAGGAAACAACCTAAACGTCCATCTGCTGGTGAATGAATAAACAAAATGTGGCATATCCACACAACGGAAGACTATCCAACCATAAAAATAATTGTACAACATGGACGAACCGTGAAAACATGCTAAGTGAAGGAAGCCAGACAGAAAAGGAGGCATCCAGAATGATTCCATTTCTATGCAATGTCTCAAATAGGCAAATCCATAGTGATGGAAAGTAGATTTTGCTGTTGCCAGGGGGTTAGGGTAAAGAGAACGGATATGGGGTTAAGGGACACGTGATTATGGATATGGGGTTTGCTAATGGATAATGGATTTGGGGATTCTTTTTGGGGTGATGAAAATGTTCTGGAATCAGGTGACTGATGCACAACTCTGTGAATATTCTAAAAACCAATGAATTGTACACTTTAAAAGAGTAAAATTTATACTCCTTTATCAAGTATTCAAAATATGATTCTATTCCTCATCAGTCTCTTTACTGCTTCTACAGCAAGATACGCTTATTTTTAACCTGCATGGCCCCGATCATGTTACTCTATCTCTTTTCCATCTACGCAAATCACAACCAATCCTCAAGGGTTATCTCAAGTTCGGAACTCTCCGCAAGCTGTCCCCGGTGTCTAGCTTTCTAACACACTTCAGTCTCTCCGACTGTGAAAGCCAGCAGCAGCACTCTTGAACACTTAACCACATACTGGCTTTTATGGACACTTTACAGTTCTATGACTATTTAATTTCTCTGATAAAAAGCGATCATAATAAAGACATTAATCTTATACATTTGTATCATACTTTCATGGTTTTCAAAGCACCTTCATATACATGATCTGATTTTAATTCATACAACAATTTTTAAATGATTTCTATCCCTATTTTATAGATGAGAAAATTAAATATAAAAAGATTAAATGATTTGCTTAAAATCATATAGCTGATAGGCGTTTGGACTCCATATATATAGCATTTGTTTTTCACATTATATAAAGGGACTTATAATTTTCTTAAGCATATGGATCATGGTTTTTCTGTACGTTTCTCAACACCTAGCATACTCCTTATCTAGGATATAGATATAATAGGAACTCAATAAATACTTATTGAATGCATTAAATTAACAATGCCAACTGATCAGGAGACAGGTAGATCTGGAGATCTTTCCATGAAGGGTGTGATTTTCAGTAGAAATGGTACCATTTCTACAAGTGATATTAGAGACAGCCAACCAGAAAGCTTGGGTGTTGCTTCCAGTGTATTACTTAACACGTCTGGCTCTGGCAGAACAACTTGGGAGAGGCAGCAACTGCGAGGGAAGGTTTAGCCTCCTTCATCCAGGGAAAGCTAAGTGTGCTCCACAACTGTAGTTGCTGAAATTAAGGCACTTATAAGCAAATGCCTTTTCTCCACCTCAAAATGATTTATGAAAAGCATAAGCATTTTGTATCAAAGTCTAAATGCAATATAATTAAGAAATTAAACATATGATGTGAAATAAACTAGACCAAATAGTATTTTAAAAATTCCATCTTGGGGCTGGCCTGGTGGCGCAGTGGTTAAGTGTGCACGTTCCGCTTCTCAGCGGCCTGGGGTTCGCCAGTTCAGATCCCAGGTGTGGACATGGCACTGCTTGGCATGCCATGCTGTGGTAGGCGTCCCACGTATAAAGTAGAGGAAGATGGGCACGGATGTTAGCTCAGGGCCAGTCTTCCTCACCGAAAAGAGGAGGATTGGCAGCAGTTAGCTCAGGGCTAATCTTCCTCAAAAAAGAAAAAAAAAAATTCCATCTCTAGTACTGCTTATTAATTTAATAAGGACAAAAAGACAAAACAGATATCTTTATAAATGACGAAGGATTTAATGTGGTTAGAAATGTCATCCTATGAATGAGATCTTTAGGGAATTTTAGTTCTTGGGAACATGATTTCCAAGAATATAGTTTGTCACAGATATTTATTTTTGTCTACATAGAAAATAACTGTTTAAGTGGAAGACTCCCACTTGAGCTAAGCTGCAGTGTACCTAGAACAGTGACTGATCACAACATCCACCACCATCACTGCCATCGACCTACACCACTCTTACTGTGTGCCGGCACTGCTTGAAGAAAGTGCTTTAATTATACATTAGCTCATATAACCCTCCTAACACACACCTCATAACAGGGTGGGTAATACTATCATCTCCCTTTCACAGAGGTAAAAACTGAGACACTGAGAGGTTTAACAGTTTACCCAAATTCACGGACTAATAAGTGCTAGAACCAGAATTTGAATGCCGGCCAGATTAACCACTGTGTTATATTATATTGTCTCTTTATAATCTGCTGTGGCTTTCTAGTTAACTTTCCTCTCAGAAAATAAAAAACAAAAGTGTACTGGTTTTTCATGGCTTCACTAGACTATCACTTTAAAAACCCATTCTTTTTTTCAAATGAAGTCTTAGGCTGAACTTTAAAATACAAAAACTTATGAAAGCTAGGTTTCTTTCTGTTTTTGAGGCCTGAAGTAGAATGCTACCTAGTTCAAATTCCCCATTTAAAGATGAAGGAAAACTTGAATTCAGGAAGTTACAATAATAATAGCTACAATATTTTGAGCACTTTTAGTGTGTCAGGCACAAGGATAATTATTTTATCTTATTTATTCTGTAACTACCTTATTTAGTCTATCCATTTTATAAATCCTTTTTGGCTTAGAAAAGTGAAATAACTTGGTCATGGTCACACAGTCAGTGAGCAGAAATGCCAGAGCGTGAAAGCAGGCTAGCCTACTCCGAGGCCCACTGCTTAACCTCCAGGCTACACTGGACGGGATGACGACTCGAGAGGGTGGACGGCTCTGCCATACTCTGACCAGACTCCTCTAACATTCTTCCCCACAAAAGCACAGCTAAGCTGCAGCCAGCAATGGATGTAGAAAGGCACTGGGTGGGGTGGATATGAGGCCAAATTGCTACTCTCTATTGTAGCCATCTGTATAAGATAACTGGAAATCTTTATCCCTATTTATCTTCAAGGACATGTAGTATAAGTCAGTTATTTCTGTTCTTAGATCATGTTTTTTTATGTGTATATATGTTTAAAAGTGTATTACTTATTTTCTGTTCCGTTGCAACTTTTGATTCTTTGATAAACCCACGGGCTATATAATATAAAAGGGCATAAACTTGAGTGCCTATGTTTTCCATATCTAAAGTTGTTCATGCTGAAATTGCTATGCTCTGCCTCCACCTTCCTGCCGCCCCCAAGTACCACTAGTCACCTGGGCTATCAGCTGAGGTAAAGGCACAGGCCAGGAGAAACACCCTATTCCCTTCACTACCACACTTACATGTAATGTAGATGTGTCTGATGTTTGGGATATTCACAATACTTCAAAATATAATGCAGCCACCCTGTTAAGACATGAATCAGCAGGATTTTAAAAACCTTCCGGCTTTCTTAAGCTGCCAGTTGGCTTTAATATGCCCCTTTATTCCATATTCCAAGATGATGTTTTTATACTGGGGCAAAACTTCAGCATAAAGCTGAACTCTTCTCGTCACAACTTTTTTAATATTTCTGGTTGTCTACTTTGCAGGGGCGATGAAAAGTTCGGATTTAAAAAGCTAAACAAAAGATGTAAAGCCAAGGTGACAATGTCAGTAAGAAATGAGAATAAATAATCAAGTACATAATTCTTCATAAAATTCCCTCACTCCTAAAATACTTCAGCAATTCAAAAACCTAAATTGGTTAATACTTTTTCCTTTTACCTCATTACTTTTAGTGAAGTTTTAGAAGCTTATTCCTGCTTACGCCATCTAGGCACTTTAAAAACTAGATAAATTACATAATATAAAAATAATGAAACCACCACCTTATTCTAGACTAAAACTACAAACCAATTACCAAGGGGGCACATCTGTGTAGTCTCTCCTGTTTTCATCAAAAAAAATGAATGGACTCACCCAGAGTCAGCACTCTATACACTCATAAGCAGGACTGTTATTATGACATCAACGTAATATTTGAAATCCCAAATTTGAGGTATTTACTTTGTTGACTTATTTGTGGGACAACAGTAATCCTTATTATTTAAGAGGAAACTCATTTAAATAAGATTTTGAGATTCTCTCCTATCCCATACACAGTCACGTGTTAAATCTTGAAAAAAACTGGTTTTCTTCCAGTAAAAATACTCCTTTGAGACCCATTAGCAATTCCATCAAGCTTGCCTCCTCATATCAATCTAATTATAAATAAACAACTAAATTTAGAAGTTATTGGAGTAAAATAATTTCAAAGATATAGAAGCCAAATAGATACTTTTTGTTTACCACTGGCATGCCTAACAATAGACCTGAAAATGTCACTTTCCTGGCAGTCAAATGTTATTGCACAATATCATGGTAAGCACAACCCTGTGAAATACGGCTCAAATGAGCTCAACAGCTGGCCTTCCCACATTTGTGGTTATACCCATTAAAAGAAATAAGTTACCAGAGAAATTACCTATTACTGACAGCATAATCTCTTTAAAAAATCTTTACCGTAAATGTAGTGTTCTTAACATATTTAGATGAAAGGAGGAGAAAAAGCATTAAAAATTTACAGTTACAATTTTTATGGAGGTCCATCTTTAGCTCTACCTGTATTGAACTTTAGTTCACAAATTGTTTTCATATGCCTCATTCACCAACATTACCTTGTTAAATTCTAGTTCCCACTAAAATACGAGGAAATATAATAGTGCAATAGTTAGAAAAAGGAAACAAACATACAGAATGTACATTCAGTTACAACCTTTTATACTCCAAACACACACACACACACAGTAGTAGTTTACATATTTGAGCAAACAATTTGCTATTTGGTCGAGCTTTACTATACTGTAGCTCTTGTCACTAAAAAACAAAATCACGTAAGATAGCTAAGGATTCTAACAAGGACAATATTGTTTTGACAAAATAAGAGACATGAAAGTAAAGACATTAAGCTAATTAGTTATTCACATGGATCTATGGAATGAAATTCCAATCTATCTTTTTTTATAAGAATAAAACTCTTTAACAACGTGTTTATTGTAGCTTCCTGATTTTTAACTCTTAATCTAACTTGTACCATGAAAAGAACAGTGAATAATTATAAAAACAAAGGTTATAAATATCTTACCATATACTCCTTTGTCTAAAAGTAGTAAAAATTCATCCACGGCATTACGCATCTCGTATTCGGTAAGATCCAACAATGAAACAACTTTGAAATCCAGCTGTCTTAACAAGTTGGTCAATTCATACACATCCACCAAAGGAGCTTTAAGCTTGGGGTGCTCCCAGTAATTCATATTTCCTATCAAAAGAGCAACCTTGTCCTTTGCTGTTAAAAAAACGGGGGAGAGGGATTTAAAGGCGGATATGAAGATTAAAATAAAACCTATGGAAACAGTATCATTATAATAAAAAGTATGCTTTACAAATAACATTTCATTATTATTTAATTTCACCTTTGAATTATCACTTTATGTAGCAGATCAATAGTCTCTACTGTATAGAGGCTAATAAATCAAACAACTGAAATTAAACTTATTGACACTTCTCAGAATCATGGAAAGGATACTCATTAGCTGTATATGAAGCAAAATCATAACTAATATTAAAGTAATTACTTTTATCGAACCACAACAAAAGTAAAGAATGTAATATTCAGCTAGACTTGGAGAGCAAATTTAGCAAGGGATATTTGGAACTGCGTTCGCATTAAGTTAGGTTCTGTTTTGCTGACAAAGAAAGAGGCTAAAAACAAAAGAAATACCAAAAAGAAGGACAGAAGGAATTCGCATCAGACCAAGTCACGGGAATGCCAAAGAGAGAGAAGCAGGAACTGGGAAAGAACTGCATCTGGATGCGATCAGGTGATGCGCTCCCTCCTCTTAGGTTCTTTAAAAAAAATTTCTTCTGTTTGCGCGAGATGCAGCTACCTTAGGCATCTGTGAAGACTTTTTTTTTAAAGACTGGCACCTGAGCTAACAACTGTTGTCAATCTTCTTTTTTCTCTCTTCTTTCTGCTTTTTCTCCCCAAAGCCCCCCAGTACATAGTTGTATATCCTAGTTGTGAGTGCCTCTGGTTGTGCTATGTAGGACTCAGCCTCACCGTGGCCTGACGAGCGGTGCCGTGTCCATGCCCAGGATCTGAACCAGCGAAACCCTGGGCCGCCGCAGCGGAGCGCGCGACCTTAACCACTCGGCCACAGGGCGGGCCCCCGTGAAGACTTTTTGAATGAGTATCTTAGTTTATTTTCTGACGTTTGTGCACTGAGACTTTGCTCAAAGATGCGTTCTCATACAAAGAACGTTCTGTTTTTAAGAGGCAAAAAGATCCACATGCATCCCTTAAAAAGTACTGGCTAGTTTAACCAGCTGTAGAGGTTGTCCAAAAACAGCTGGGGAAGGCTGGACACAGCTTAGTGCTTAAGAGGTTTTCAAAATTGCACCTTCGCTAATCCGGGGTGTGGTTAAAGGTTAAGGACTTGAGACTGTGCCATGACAATAGGAACCTGTTGTGACGTTTCCCCTGAGGACTGGCAGCGGGGCGTGTGCAGCACATGTTACGGTATAAATCCGTGATGGAGACACCAGGGAGCAGAGGAGAAGGCGGAACAAGAGCATCTGGCGGTTCCAGCCAACTGGCTGAAGAGCCACACTGGGGAGGACTGCAGGCCACCTTCCGATACAGGCCAGGGCTAGGTGACCAAGCTCTGTCACAAAGTGCTAAGCAGTTTATTTATGAATTATTATGAATACTATGCTTATGAAACTGAAACAAACACAAATAATCACAATGCTGACTTGTCTGCAGTATGTAATAGAACTTCAGATGTTTCAAATCATTCAACTGATTAAATTTCACCAAAAATCTCTTTGGTGAAATTTCTTCTCTTTCCACAGAACACTTACATCTAGCGTCAAACAGGTGTGGGGAAAAACTGGCACCAATTCAAAGAATGTGACTCTTTCAAAGTGGTAGAAAACCACACTTTGTGAAAAGTCTCAATACTTTTATGTCATGGTATCTTTATTCTATACTTATTATTTTTTTTTAGGAAGATTAGCCCTGAGCTAACATCTGCCGTCAATCCTCCTCTTTTTGCTGAGGATTGCTAATATCTGAGCTAACACCTGTGCCCATCTTCCTCTACTTTATATGTGGGATGCCTGCCACAGCATGGCTGGAAAAGTAGTGCATAGGTCCACACCTGGGATCTGAACCGGTGAACCTTGGGCCACTGAAGTGGAACGTGCAAACTTAACTGCTGTGCCACTGGGATGGCCCTTCTATAGCTATATTTTTAAAGATTTCTTGAAAATTGCCTATTCTTATGTGTACACACACTTTAGAAAAAAATCAAATGATACTTATGCCACATTTCTAATTCAATGAATGTCACTTCAAGTCCTATACAAATGATAATCTCTTCTTTTACCCAAAAGAAAAGGCCAATTATCAAGACTATTTCATATATAAGGATTCAGACAGAAAGCTTCTGCTAAACTACCGTTAGTTCTAAAACAATGAAAAAGTTGAGAATATTCAGGATGGAATTTAGCTTCTTCTTTTGCCAACAGAACAGGACCTAATTTAATAGGAACCCAGTTCTAAACATCCTTGTTAAATTTGCTCTAGAAGTCGAGTTCAATATTATATTCTTTACTTTTGCTGCAGTTCAGTAAAAGTTGAGAATACTCAGGAAAGGAGGCAGTATAAAATTTAACACTGCTTGTGTCTCCCTTTTTTTAGAAGTTTCTTCTTAAATAAACTAGATATGTGGTCTTATACCAAGTACTCACTATATGCAAGACTGTTAGCTGGCTAACCCATGGAAGGAAAATTCTCAGTGCACATTTTCACAGGCCCATCAACCCCATCAGAATTCAGACCCGAGTGCAATATAGTGATGGACTCGGTTGAATCTACTTCTAAGTGAGGGGAAGTAAGAGAATGTGTCTCTGGCTTATACCAAATCATGGGCTTCCCACAGTTATCAGGTGGTAAAGTGTTTGCAAATCCTAGTGGGTTTTTTTGGTAGAATATTATCATAATTCAATTCTAATATATATCCTAGACTAAGTTTTACTGGCACAAAACAATTATAAAGAATATGATAGAAAAAAATCACTGGGGTCTTTGCAGAAAAAAAGCTAGTTGTCAAACTAAGCATGTTTCTGCTAATGCCAATTTTTTATCTATTTGGAAAGAACTCTTGGTATAGTTTACAGAATGCAAGGGTTCAACAACTTGAGAACTGTGTGGCTTAAAATGTATGTGTCAACAACTGACCATAACTCTTCAAAAATTTTTCCTCAATGATAATTTTTTTAAATTTAAATTTTATTTTTCGGTGAGGAAGATTGGCCTTGGGCTAACATCTGTGGCAGTCTTCCTCTACTTTGTATGTGGGGTGCCGCCTCAGCATGCTTTGATGAGTACTGCAAGGTCTGTGTCCAGGATCTGAACCCATGAACCCCAGGCCACTGAAGTGGAGCACGCGAACTTAACCACTACACCACTGGGCCAGCTCCTCCAATGATAATTGGTTCCTTCTTCTTCTCCCCAAAGCCTCGTAGTAGATAGTTGTAGATCCTTCTGGTTGTGCTATGTGGGATGCCGCCTCAGCATGGCCTGATGAGCGGTGCCATGTCGCGCCCAGGATCCGAACTGGCAAAACCCTGGGCCGCTGAAGCAGAACACAGGAACTTGGCTACAGGGCCAGCCCCTTCAGTAATAATTTTTAATACCTAGTTCCTATGTCTTAGAGTATTTTCTGAGGTTTAATGGTAATAAAGATAATGGGTAAGTAAATCTTACCTTGCCCAATCTACTTGTAAAACAGTTCCTGAATGACAGGCGAACTGGGGTGGATTGAGAAGAGAGAAGCAGAGTGCAGTGGTCAAAATAAGAGATGACAGACTCATTCCAGGAGTTAGTTGTAAGAAAGGGAAAGGAAAAGTCAGACTTTAGAGAGACGACAGACAAAGAAACTGCAAAATCTGAAGTTGAGGAGGTAAGAGTGAAGAATCAAAGGAAACTTCAAAACAGCAACTATATAAGCAATTTATGATGGTTTTCAAGTGATAAAATGGAAGAAATTTTCTGTAGAAAAACATTTACTGTAAGAGCCACCCACAATTTCTTGAACACAAACCATTTATTGGAAAAAAGAAACACAAACGCCAGTTGATTAAGCAATAGAATAAAACCACTTCAGAAAGATATTTTAACTACACGATCCTAGACATCTTCCAAAGCTTAATGCCACGTATTCTTTAAAAACCGGTACAGCGTTACAGCATTAATTCCATGTCTAATCACTCTAATAGTGTGTTACTCATCTTATCTCACCCAAAATGAATTAATATTCACAAGTACCTGAAAAAGGGCCTGGCACCTATTAAGTGCTATATAAGTATTTGTTAAATAAAAAAATCTTTGGCTGTCTATCAAAATTGAATATTAGCATCAAATCTGGTTGAAAATAGTGTCTCTGTTGGTCTCATACCTAAACTCTTAAATCTCGTGGCCTACAAAATAAGTCCAAGTTCCTCAGTCCGGCAAACAAAGCCACTCCCACTCCAGTTCATGCATCCCTCTCCAGCTGCAGTAGAGGACAGCCCCCAGTGAACCACTGCATCCTTGCCCTCACCTAGTGTGGTCATCCTCACCCCAGCCCCCGGCCCCTACTCCCAAATCTGGGCTGCCCTATGATTCTCTCTGAACAACATAATGTGGCAAAACACTCTACAAGTTCTGGGTCTAAACCTCAAGAATACTGACAGCTTCCGGTTTTGGGATCCAGCCACCCACCATATAAAGAAATTTAGCCACATGGCAAGACCATGTGGGGAAGGAAGGGAGGGGAGAGGGAGGGAGAGTAAAGACCCAATGTTCACAAGAGGAAAACGGGAGCACATGCCCCTTTTAAAGGAACAGCCACTATTACTTTTCAAAAGAACCTAGAAATCTGAACTTTATATGATATCTGATCAGTGACAACTGAGTCTAATTGTTAAAAATTAGACCCCCGCCCCCAGGTTAGCCAGTTTGTGCCCTTTTTTCTATGGCTTGTAGCAAGCTCATGTACGCTACCCTTTGGTTTTAACTTCCATGTCTATGCTGACGATGCTCATTAACTGTATCTCCAATCCTGGCCTCTCCTTAGTGTTCCAGATCCATGTACACAACTGCTTGCTATGTATCTTCACCTAGATGTGACACAAATACCTCAAACTGGTTAGAGAGCAAACTGATGGTCATCTATCCTCTGAATCTTGCATTTGATTCTGTATTGTCTAACTCAATGGGCTCTATCACCATCCGCCCAGTGGTCCAAGCGAGAATCCTTGCAGACATGGTGATTCTTCTCTATTTTTTAAAAACGTTTTCTTTTCTTTTATTTATTTATTTTTTTTGGTGAGGAAGATTGACCCTGAGCTAACATCTGTTGCCAATCTTCCTCTTTTTGCTTGAGGAAGACTATCACTGAGCTAACATCTATGCCAGTCTTCCTCTATTTTTGTATGTGGGACACTGCCACAGCATGGTTTAATGAGCAGTATGTAGGTCCACGCCTGGGATAAACCCGCGAACCTTGGGCTGCTGATACAGAGTGCACAAACTCAACCACTGCACCACTTGGCCAGACCCTCTCTCTATTTTTTAGAACCTACAGCAAGGTGACAAAAACAGCTTACTGATTCCATCACCTAAAGACTTCCTGAATTTGTTCTTTATCTTCTGAATTCTCATTGGTACCACTCTAGTTTAGATTCCCATTATTTCTTACCAAGACTATTACAACAGTCTCTTAATTTTTCGCCTAACCAAAACATCCTCTCCTTCCAGTTTATTTTCTACACTGACACAAGACTGGTCTTTCAGAGAGACAAATCTCATTCACCCTCTATCAGAGTTCCCTTCCAATGGCTTGCCTGGGAAATGGGGCTCCTCCAGATCTGGTCTCACTCTGCTTCTCTAGCCTCATTCTCTTTATGCTCCAGAGCACTGTGTGTTACTTGCAGCTCCCCAAATTCAACAGGCTGTCTCATTCTCTACAACACTGTACTTAGGATTTCATGTTCTCTCTGCCTGTAAGGCCCTTCTCCTATTCATCCTTCAAAACATAGAGCTGCTGTGGGCAATCTCCCTGCTTTTCCGTAATCTAACCCCACCAGGAGATAGTATTTCTCACTTCTATGCAACATACATGTTTCTTTCCGTTTATAGGTTTGTTTGCATGTTGCCAAAACAAAGAAATCACTCCACAGAAGCTGACTTGGTCCCAGAAACTGAATTCATAATCTCTTTAAGCCTCCTGTCCTATAATTTCCTTTACAAATATCCAAAATAAACCATTTGGTCTCAGTGTTATTCAAATATTTATAAAAGCTGTCAAATTAAAATGTCTTAAATCCCTTCACGATCACCATAAAAGAGTTATATACTATAATGATATTTTAATCAAGCATTTTAACGCTCTACTCACCCAAAGGCTGGTCAGCTGTTTGCTCTTTATTATCTATAAAAAGATAAAAATGCAGAAAAATTAAGACGTTATTATCCATGATTCAAATATCTTCAGGGTTAGAGATGTATGGAAGCAATGAACAGTAACAAGATAGAATATGTTTTCCAACAGCTAACTTACGATTTTAAGATTTTCAGATTCTTGATAAAAACATATACCTGGCTAGACAGAGTTGGAATCAGAGCAGGGGAACGTCTTTAGTAATTAATTGCCACGGCTGGGGGTAACCATCTTTAATGTGCTAGGTGGAAATTACAGTCTGCCTGCAGTGGGTGGTGGTAATAAGAAATCGCAGGAGTAGTTAATGTTCACTGAATGCCTGCCTGGCTCTGTTCTACGTGCTTTAAATACATCTGATTGACATAGACCTCCCTTCACTCTATGAAGTTTGTACTACTGTTACCTCCATTACACAGAGAAGGACTCTGAGGCAGGGAGAGATTAAGTCACTTATCCAAAGCTATCAAGCTAGCAGATCTCATTCTACAGTCCACGCTTTTGTCATTGCCTACACATAAAATGAAACACCTCCCACCCCTGAGGACCACGAGGGAAGAAATGCGGGAGCTCAATCAGTAATGTGTCTACTCTCATAGACAGGGTAACTTTGCTTGCATTTTTAATAATTCATATGCTACTGAATGATGTCTATTAAAATTCTTCTTTTTTTTTAAAACTCAAATTTTTTGGTGTTTCTGAATCTTGAGGAGTAAGGATATAATGAAAGAGAGGGCCAAGAAAATTTTAGAGCGTAGTGGTGGCTGTTTTCAAAGGTTTTCCTGAAATAACTTTTCACAACGTTCACTGAAGGGCGAGAAATAACAGACCAGTTTAGGAAAGGAGGATTCTAACCAGGCCAAGAGAAACCACCGGCTACGTGATAGGATGGTTCTCCGGCACCATGAAGGTCTGGAGTTTGAAGCACGTCTCACCAAGGCTTCCCCTGAGCTCGAGGTTGGTTCGGCAAGACCAATGTGGTGACAGTGGCCTCTGGTCTGCCTGATTTGCTTGTATGTCATCAGCACAGCCCAACCATCACTCACAATAGATTCTATTCACAAAACATGGGCAAGGAACTAAGCAAACCAGCTAGGGTGCTAAAATAATGAGAAATAACATGTTGAGAAATAAGAGGGCTCTCTATAAACACGAAATGATATAACTGCTTTCTGAATCTACTCCTGTAAGGTCTTATTTTCAGATATACTCACAGATCCCAACACTGCCTTTCAGATTCCTCTGTGTTTATGGAATCCTCACAATCAACACCTCTTTCATCTCAGTTAAGGCTTTCCCTTTAGCTTAGCTTGTTCAGAAATCTGTTCTGATTAAAACTGGCCAAAGAATGATGAATACCTCTGCCGGCTGTCAGTCTCTTAAAGGTCACTGACCAACTACTTATCTGTATAGCGCCAACTATTCCCACTAACACACCTTTTACTTCAGATAAAGACGCCACTCAACTAGTTCATATGTTCCATGATTGAGCGACTCTGAACAAGGTCCCAGGGGTCTGGCGAGTTCAGAAACGTTACCTCTGTTACTGTTCAAAGACTTGTTTCTCATCATTTCAAATTAAATGGGCACTTGCCCCATTAACTGCCTTTTATGATATAGAATCATATACAATGATAAAAAAATTGATATTCTACATTATCTCAGTATACTTACTTTTCTATCCTTATAGTCTTACAATCTAGAATATCTTAAATATTTCCACCTGCATGAAATTGTACTTCATGTAAGTACTAATTTCAAGCCTAAATTATGATATTATTATTTTTGTTTTTTAAAGATTGGTACCTCAGCTAACATCTGTTTCCAATCTTCTTTTTTTCTTCTCTTCTTCTCCCCAAAGCCCCCCAGTACATAGTTGTATATTCTAGCTGTAGGTCCTTCTTGCTGTGCTATGTGGGACGCCACCTCAGCATGGCTTGATGAGCAGTCCTAGGTCCACACCCAGGATCTGAACTGGCAAAACCCTGTGCTGCCAAAGCAGAGCACGCAAACTTAACCACTTGGCCACGGGGCCGGCCCCTGTGATATTATTTTAATAAAGGAAAAAAGTAACTAGTACTACTATAGCAAAAGAATATCTACAGTATCTTTAACTTACTGTATTCAATAACTCAAAAGTCTAAAACTAATGTTTTACGTTTACATTACTCACCGGGATGCCCAAGATGATTTAACTCATCTAAAATGAAATGAGAAAATTGATTAGCTTTAAATAATCTAACTGCCAATTTATAGTAAATTGTAAGTAATGGTAAGTAAACTGTAATAGTGAATTGTACAATAATCAGTAAAACTAATCAAAGGAGTATTTGGTTTCGAGTTATTAAATGTTATAATGTTTCATCAGTTTAGAACTTTTCAAATGCCTTAAAGGAGAAGCCACGCAAATACTGAATGGGAAAGCACACTGTTGTGGATATCATTTAGGACTGCTTAGCTATTATTATCTTCATTAAATGGCAAAAAGCTAAATACACTGACTCATAATTTGTTCAAAGTTTTAGATATTCTGGTCAATTATGGGACAAAAACAGTTAAGGGAGAGGTCTGTCTGTGGCCTCAACTATAAACTTCTTGAAACTAATTAACAATCTCAAATGATCTTTTTTTAATAAACTTTTAACTTTAGAACAGTTTAAGATTTACAGAACTAATGTGACGACATTGCAGAGTTCCTCTATATACCCATACCCAGTTTCCCTATTTTTAACATGTCAGTGAAGTACATTGTCACAACCATTAATGTTCTTTTTTGTTCCAAGACCCCATTCAGGACACCACATTACATTTACTCGTGGCATCTTAGGCTCCTCTTCGTTGTGACAGTTTCTCAGACTTTCCTTGCTTTTTGATGACCTTGACGGTTTTGAGGTGTACTGGTGGGGTACTGTGTAGAATGTCTCTCAATTGGGATTTGCTGATGTTTTCCTCATAGTTAGACTGGTGTAACGTGTTCTTGGAGGTAAACTGGTTTCTGAATTGTTAACCTGTACCCTCTCGCTAAAGGACACATAAAACCATCTAAGCAAATATCCACGACATTATAGTCATCTATCTTTCCTTTACAAATCTTAGGAAGATAAAAGTGTACAGTAACAATAAACTACAAATGTTATACTATTCCTAAGATGTTACGCAGAAACTTATTCTTCTACGTGATGTAAGATAACTCAGGAGAGGCATCAACTGGAGCACAGGGCAATGTACGATTTCTTCAGCCTTCTGTCGCACAGGCGTCACTCATTTCCGGTTACTTAGGTCAGCACGTTGTTCTTCCTCCCCCTCTTCAGAGAGGTTGCTTTAGACATTCGTAATCCGTTCAGGTTTTTTGGTCATATTTTGCATTCCATCCTGGGATCCCCCCTCCTCTGACCTCCTACTAAACGATTTTTTTAAACTTGCTCACATGTATTCATCATTACAATGATCACAGAGAATAGTTTCACTGCCCTAAAAAATCCCCTGAGCTTCACCTATTCAATCCCCACCCTGTCCCGATGAAATATCTTTAATAAGAGACGTAAAATGAAATAGATAACATCATGTTCTACAAGTAAAAAACAATACGATGCAGGACACTGTTTACGGTATGTGTCAATCCACCAATTATAAAATGCCTCAACTTTGTAGACTTTTTTACAAAGAGAAGTTGCATCTAATTTTTCCCTCTGAAATTTTTGGAGTAGATAGTTTGATTTTCATCTCTAAGTGTTCTGAACAGATTTATTTGAAAATTATTATTTAGTAGTGTGTTCCCTACTGCAGAAATTATAGGGAGAATCTTGCAGGCAAAGAGTCAGCACAGCCAGTGGTAACTTACAAGCACCACCCTGAAAACAGCAATGCTAGTTTATGTTTATTCTTAGAAGTTGCCAAAGTTAGGAAGTTTTAAAAATCATGCAACTAGGCAAAAAAAAGTAAGAGAATGAAGAAGAGTTTGGTTAGGATTTCTTCCCATAGCTTCCCTCATGTAGGGCCCAGAGATCACGGGACTGGAATCCTCTTATGCTAGAGAATTCCGGTTCAGGATAACGTGTTGGGATGAAAGCAGTAATTATAGTATTCAAAGTGCCACCATAATGATACGAAAGACAGGAAAACCAGGAAACCTAAGATTTAACATTATTTTCTTAATTCACCCAAGTAGAGCCTAAGGTTATATAATAGTTTAAAGAGGCAGAAATTGAAAAAATACTTTGCTATCCACAAACTTAATTTTGTAAAACAATGTGATATCATACTAAGGGAAAATAAGTTTTAAAATTTACTCAATACAACTCATGTACAATGCTTTGGTTAATTACAACAAATTAGTAGCTTATGCTGAAATAGATTTTCAGTTCTCTTTATACATTACGTAAAAGTGACATGGTAGATTAATCTACAGCCTTGTAGCTTCAAAAAATGGATCTTATCAATTTTATTTTAAAACAAAATATTTAATACTTGATAAAACAAGTTAAACAATAAATCTCCTGTGCTGAAACTTTTATAGAAACTACATTTGTGTTTGAGAGGCATATTATCATGGCTCAAGGATAGATAAAATAATCTAAACAACGATCCACGATGGTACAGACATCTATCTTTTTTATAAATTTTATGAAGATAAAAATTAACATTAAGAATTGCAAATTCACTGTTGAGACGATGTTGTGCAGGAATTTTATTCTTATATGCAATAGCATATCAAGTGAAAATGAGTTATTTTAATAGTGTGTCAGTTTAATGGTCTGTGGCAATTTACAAGTCCTCAAAGACTAAGATACAATATCTTTCGATGAAAATTACTTCTAATAGCTAGTATTTTTTCCATCACTGCACTCTACCAATCCCAGAGGAACCAGCATGCAGGATATTTGGTTTCAAACCAAAGGATTACACTACCTTCAGTGCACTCCACTGCCTCATCTGTTCTTCCTTGTTCCAGAGAAAACAAATGTGAATATATTGTAATTCATGATCTTAGGAAGGGCAGCCATCAAGCAAACAGAGAGATAAATATCCTAGAAATATGTTGGCAAACCAACATATGCATCAACATCTCCTACTATTAACATAACTATAAATGCATTACGCTGAAATAGAACAAACTCCCAAATTATGTACTTCATAATGGGGATTGTTGTGAATAATCATTCTTTCCTTTATATGTCTGTGATTTTCCTTTTTCTTTTTTTTTAGTGAGGAAGATTGGCCCTGAGCTAACATCTGTGCCAATTTTCCTCTATTTTGTATGTGGGAAACCACGACAACATGGCTTGATGAGCGAGCGGTGTGTAGGTCTGAGCCCAAGACCTGAACTGGCGAACCCTGGGCCACTGAAGCAGAGTGCACAAACTTAACCACTACACCCCTGGGCCAGCCCCTGTGATGTTTGTTTTTTAAAAATGTTTTACTAAAAATCTTTCCCCACTATATCAAGTTTTTTATAACTAAAGTTTTAAAAAATACATTTTTGCCATAAATGTTTAAATAAACTATAAAATTCAAAAATAACTAAAATGATCTAAATAAAACAATTTTTCCTGATTCTTTCCGCTCTTTGTATGTCAACCTAGATTATAAATTTTGTATGCATTCTCTCAAATTTCTAGATAAACAATATAACTCCTGATACTTACATCATTAAATAGAACGGGGTAACAAGTAGTAGAATTTCCATTGCTCAAACTTCTCATTTCATATAGCTTGTATTATACTCCATTTGTCAGAACACTGAGTAACACTGCTTACCTATGATGATTTCTACCTTCTTGCTATGTTGACTGTCTCGATCGTTATAAACATGACACCAATAGGTTCCTTGATGTTCCAAATCCACATAAGGCACCTACATCAACATCAAAACACACACATTTCCTCTTCAATTTTAATTTAAATTTGCTTGGAGAAAAAGTTATTTTGTATTTTAAAAAACTACAAAACAAAATTTCAGAAGGCTTTAGACATTCTTAGATCATTTCCATTCAATTAGGTTAAATAGTAGCAAGCAAATGATACAATGATTCTAATAACGGTGAGTTTGCTGCAATACTTAGTATAAGCCCTTAGATGTGGGCTGGCAGTATATTCTAGCACTTTTGCAAATATAAGAATCACTTAATATCAAGGAAGGAGGGACTTGAAACAACAATACTGAACACATTAAAAAACCCCAAAGAATATGAATTTTAATGTGCACCTTAATTTTCAATTATATTATTTATTTCACCTACTAACACAAAAAATAGCCCAAAACCAACTTCCTACCATATATAGCTTTTTCGTCTCATGCGTCAACGGTGATTCATTTTTGAACCACTGGTACTGAGGAATAGGGCTTCCAACAGCGACACACTGTAAGACCAAGGTGCTACCAGGCATCAGCTTTTGGGACCTTGGTTCAACACAGATTTGCAACTTAGATTCAGAGACGCCATCCAAGCTTCCTTAAAAGAAAAACATTGAACATAAATAAAATCTCTACGTTAAAATTTTTTTAATAATTTAAAAAATAAATGTTTTCAAGTTCACCTTTCATTGTTTTACAATCTTTAATAGCATCTCCCGAACTATGTTTCATAGAACTGTAGCACTTCTAAAAATATTAAGAGATGTTCTGTGGATAAAAGGATGCTGTGGACAAATAAGTTTAGAAAATTCTGGGTTAAACAAATTTAAACAGTTTTTGTTTTTTTTTGAGGAAGATTAGCCCTGAGCTAACATCTGCTGCCAATCCTCCTCTTTTTGCTGAGGAAGACTGGCCTTGAGCTAACATCCATGCCCATCTTCCTCTACTTTATGTGTGGGATGCCTACCACAGCATGGTGTGCCAAGCGGTGCCATGTCCGCACCCGGCATCCGAACTGGTGAACCCCGGGCTGCCGAAGCAGAACGTTTGCACTTAACCGCTGCACCACCGGGCCAGGCCCTACACAGATTTTTTTATTGCAGGACTTCTAAGAGTTCTCAAAGTGTTAGTATGCATTGTGTATTTAAGAGGAGAAAATAGTTCCAGTGGTTTCCAAATGTGCCTGGTGGCAGAATCCTCTTGGTAAGGTGAAACAACTTATTAACATCTTGAAAGATATTCACGTTAAACACAGAAAGCTCTAAATTCTGCTGTTTAACATGACATTAAAATAAAGAATTTTGTTACTAGCACTGAATAAATACAGATAGGTTATCACTAGTATTTCTTCCCAATGCAGATATCAGAAAGCAGTATTTACTGAACACTCAATTGTTACTTTTTAAGTTCCTTGAGGACAGAGGGTTTGTCAATGTTACGCTATACGCACCAAGTCCCCATCACGAAACTCAAGGTCTAACACATTGCAGGTGATCAATAATATCTGTTGAATGAACAAGATTCCATTTATAAACATACTAAAGTTCATTACATGCACAGAAATATTCTAGAAAGATGTAAATAACTCTCTTAATTAATCATGACTATTTTTAGACTATTTAGGTGTAGGAAAAGCTAAATTGAGAGAGAAGAATGCAAGACAGACAGACCGGTAACAGAAAGTCTGTTTCCCTCCTATTCTTTCTGTCTGGCAAAAATGACAAAGAATATGGTTCTTGACTATGTGTATGAATAAATAAAATAGTATCTGATGGCTGCTCTTTAGAGTAGACTGTTTTTTTCCCTTGATCAATACTAGATATTGGACTAAAAAGATGGATGACAAAGAGCAGAAAATTAGTTTGATGAAATGCTTTATTGCAGAGAATGATACACAACATGCTCTTTCATGTCAACATCAAATCTAGAGCTTTTATTCCACAACACAATGTTTTAGGAATAATGCAATAGTTTGGGAGAAAAATATACAGTGTGGAAAGGAACTGAAAAGTGAGCAAGACTATCAGATTTTTTTCTCCTCGAAAACCAGAGACCACCACCTTCAAATCCACGAGAGAAGGCAAGTGCGAAGAGGTCAGCAGCAGGACCAGAGCAAGAAGGGTTCTGTGCCATCCTAAGGCGTCTGCACTTATACACAGACATCCACAGAGAGAGAATGACAGTGCATGGGATAAAAGCTTAACAATCGGTGACCTTATGTTGGGTGAAGTACATAGGTGAGCTTTTGGTGCTATTTTTAATACTGTGAAAGTAAAAGTAAACATTTAAACTAAAACAAAATAAGGCAATTTCCATCCCAACATTCAACTTAATTCATCACTTACCCCGGAAGCTTTCTGTGACTTCTGTGACATCACAAACATCCAGCTGTGACCATTGGCTGAATTCAAAGGTGAAGTGATTATTAACTCGACAGACGTAAAAGCCTGCATCTTTTACGTGCACTGTGTTAAAAATAAGTTCTGATGCATTTCCGTTTGGAATCTGTGATAGAATCAATAAGAGAACATGTGAATGACTCATCAAAACATGCCCTATAAAACGTGCTGTGCAAAATGTGTGATTTCTTTGGAGCTTTGAAAAGTATATCTTTTTTCCCAAGTTCTAAAGTATTTGTTACTTGAAACAAACAACATTTCGAGTAATTTAGGACTGCAGTCTTAGAAATCCAGTCTTTCAGAAATCCATTAACCAGAGTTAAGCTCTCTCCCATATAGCTTCCAAAAACTCACTAATAGAAAAGTACCTGTTGTCATTTAAAACTGTTCAATCGTTAGTATTTAAAGAATCTACAAGCGCAACATTTACGAGTTAAGTAGCCACATGCCATAACAAACGCCATGAAGTGGAGAGGAGTGCACAGAAAGTGAGGCCTGACCAAATTAGCTGTGAGCACATGAGCAAGTTACTCCACCTCAAGACTCTCTTTTCTCATCTGCAGAATTCTCTAAGAGGACAGACTCCTTATAGTCTGTCCGATAGTCTTCTTTCCAGGTCTGACAGAGAAGCGCTATGGAAAGCGTATCTGTGATGGAGGGAGCGGCCGGCTGGCCGAGGGTTTCCCGAGCTTCCCCCCACCCCCAACCCGGGCTTTGGTCACATTATGGTTTCTTTCATCTTTGCTGCTCCCATCAGCACCACCCAACTCTGCCAAGAGGCTTAGTTAAGTGCCTCATATGAGCTCCCTTGCAAAGTACTTTAACAAGCTCACCCCTCTCCCTGTCCAAACCCCAATTGAATTCAACTCTCTCCCCTCTCAGAACCTGCAGGAGAGCAAGAGCATTTTGTTGAAGATGTGACAACTGGGATGGGAGGCTGCACTGAGCACTGCCTGACAATCCTACCATGTTAATCTACTAAGTTTGCTTTCCTACCATACTGTTAATGTATCCTTTCTCTCTCCTCAAACCTCCTGCAATTCTACTTCTCTCAGCCATTGGCTTCAGATAGAAACTCTCCTCTTCCTGCCACCAAATCACAAAACTGTCTGTGTCTCTACCTACTTATAACCACTCTCTTCCCTCCTGTTAAAATGCAAAATGCATCTTCCTAACACAGGTTACTTGGGTTCAGGATCTATGAGGACCCATTGAGAACCCCAGAGTCGGTATGAAGATTAGTTCAAGCTGAAGACATTTGGGATTCAACAGACGTAGAAAGAAGCCTTCTCAGAGCTTCCCTTATCAGACTAAATGCAGAAACTTCTGGGAAATGAGGCTGCCATAAATTCCCTCTTCAGTGCAGCTTTTACTCCCAGGAAGGAGCCCAAGAGTAAACAGACCATAAATCCCCTCCCCAGGGGAGTTTTATGGCAGTGAGGAAGATGCAGAGACCACTCACACCTGCATGAACAAAGATTATCACAGACTTTCTTATCTCCTGTTTATTCTTCTGGAAAACCCTTGTATTTCCTAAAGAAAACCATTTGCTCTTCGCATAGAGGCCTCTTCTCCCTCATCCCTTTTCCCTACTAAGTTAGGTACATAAGCCTCTAACTTTAATCACTCATGGAGCTACTTCTTTTCTAAGTTTCCATATAAATAAACATTTTTCCTTGTTAATCTGTTATTTTGTCGGTAAATTCACAGACCCCCAAGGACTGACCATGAGGGTAGAGGAAAACATTTTTCTCTGACAATCCCATTCTCTCTGACCTTGCTCCTGGAATTTTCTCTCTGCTTTAGCATCTTTTTCTCTCTTATGTCATATCACTCTCAAAAATATACTCTAGTGCCTTGTATCTTAAAAAAACAAAAACAAAAAAACAAACCTCTCTTGACCCACACCCACTTCTGAGCAGCAATGAAAACGCTGACCACTCCTTTCTTCTTGAACTCCTTTCCCTTTTAGGCTCCACACCATCCTCTCCTGGTTCTTCTCCTCTCTCTCTTGCAGATTCTTCTTAGTCTCTCTTCTACTGGTTCCTCCTCCACGACAGAAACTTTCAATGTTGTCTCACCGGATATCCAAACCGACTAGCTGATTCATTTAGAAATCTAAAACTAAACTCTTGATTTTTCTCCCTAACTCGATTCCTCTCCCAAGCTTCAATACCTCAGTATGTAACACATCCCCAGATGCTTACGTAAAAAATCTAAGGGTCATCCTTGATGTCTCTTCCTTTTTCCTCATGCTTCCCATCGAATCTATCAGCTTTGGTTAACTCTACCTCTAAAATAAACTGACTTACACACTTTGATCCATTTCCAGTGCCACACTCTAGTCCACACAACCATGACCACTATTTCTAGTGTAGCACAGGCTTACATAACTTGGTCTTCTTGTTTTTCTCTTGCTTCCCTTTGAGCAGTAAACGTGTGTTTTAAAAACATAAATGCTATCCTGTTACTTCTCCTGCTTAAGACCTGTAGTGGCTTCTCACTTTACATCACCTTGTTTATTCTCCTCACAGAACTTAACTCAAACAATTATCTTTTTTTTTTTTTTTTCTGAAGAAGATTAGCTCTGAGCCAACATCTGTGCCAATCTTCCTCTACTCTATATATGGGTCACCACCACAGCGTGGCTGATGAGTGGTGTAGGTCTGTGCCTGGGATCCAAACCCTCAAATCCAGACCGCCGAAGCAGAACACACCAAACTTAACCACTATGCCATGGGGACAGCCCCTCAAAGAATTATCTTATTTGTTTGTTGTCTCTCTCTCCCCACTGGAGGAGGCAGGCCCCTTGTGAGTCAGTGCTCCTTCATCATGGCCTTGAACGTGGCCTGGCACAAAACAGCTGCTCATCGCATACTCGTTAAACGAGTATTTCTTAAAATAGACCCATGAACATACAAGTGGTTTGATAAAACTCAACTTGCTGAAGCTTTGAAGTCCATTACGACTCTCCAAACCTAAGATGTACTCCCCATCCTTTACATTTCTACTATTCTCAAATCAGGACATATTTCACAAATGATAATATAGTAAGTTTTCTCCATTACTTCTCCTTCAAAAGGCATTTACAAAAATGAAAGCAACTTTGCATTTGAGAAAATATGGTAAAAAACGTTAAGTCACCATCTCGTGGAAGCCTAGGCACAGAAAACACCTGTCTGCTAAATTCTCACGACCCCTGACAACAGGAACTCACATCGCTCATAACGACAGTCAGGGTTCCACAGGGCTGTCTGGCACCAAAGCCTAAATGAGCTCTTTTTAGTACAGTCCACAGCTGCTCTACTTTACCTGTGTGTGAGGGATGTGGACAAAAAACTGTATAAAACCACACACTTCTAAGGCACAGAGTGATCCCATTAAAGGAAAGATTGTAATCTTACAACAGCTCTTTACCTAGTTTCAGGTTTGCAAATGTACCTTTAGCATCGAGTTGGGAAGAAAGCTTAGCTATCTGACTAACAGGTTGAAAACAAAATGGAGTTTTAAGGTGCGATCTAGGAGAGAAGGGGGCAAGGGGAGATGGATGAGGGAGAAGAGAGATGCCCACCAAAGTGGGACACAACACAGGCCAGCAACACCAGTGAGAAATCCTCAGTGACAGAGGGACTCAAAGAACTTTTTTTTTTTTTGAGGAAGATTAGCCCTGAGCTAACATCTGCCACCAATCCTCCTCTTTTTGCTGAGGAAGACTGGCCCTGAGCTAACAACCATGCTCATCTCCCTCTACTGTATATGTGGGATGCCTGCCACAGCATGGCTTGCCAAGCGGTGCCACGTCCACACTTGGGATCCGGACTGGCAAGCCCCGGGCCACCGAAGCAGAACGTGCTCACTTGACCGCTGCGCCACCGGGCTGGCCCCTCAAAGACCGTTGGAGAAAGAGAATTCCAATATGCGATTTTAAATTATCTGTTGGCAGTGCAGGGATACAGTGCTTCCACAAGAGGAATAAATGCCCCCTGCCACCAACCTGAATTTTACTTTAGAATCTACCACAATAGCCGGAATCTTTTGATCTAATACAGTTATGTGGAATGCTTAAATAATACTGCAGTAGCCTTGAAAATCTTGTAATTAAAGATTTTAGTTGGAACATAATTTGTTGCAAAGGAGTTTGTATAAAGATGTTAAAATGTACTCGTGATGTTTCCTATTTGTTAACGCTGTCGGTCCAAGCTATTTTCCACAATTTTTAGAGTAGAGAACTGATTTTATTATTGCTTACAATTTTTTTGTAATATGATTTTGAAACTGTCTTACCAAAATAATTATTGGATACTTCGATAATAACACAGCAATGTCTATCAGATGAAAATTCCTAAAAGCACATTGAGGATAATAATGCTAATTAATTTTCTATCATCCTCTCTTCTTATGACAAAGGAATTAAAAGACATTTAAAAATATTACCTCTTTATTCATTTTGAACCATTGATACTGTACAAAAGGATGTCCAGTTGCCCGGCAACACAGTTTCACAAACTGTCCAGCCAAGACTGCCTTTGATTCTGGGTTTACGGTGATCTTTATTCCTTAAAAAAAAAAAAAAAAAAGTTAAAGTCACCGAAGAGGGGTTTTCCTTGTTTACATTTCTGAAACCAAAAAAAGAAGTATTTTGGAAATAACCTGCACGTTGATCCTTGTTATAAACCACCCATTCACATCTGCTTCCCCCATCAGATTATGAGTCTGAGAGTTCCAGGCTTTGTCAAACGAGGAGGAAAGACACTCACCTGTGGAAGACTTTGATCTACTGTACTTCCCACGATTGGGGGAGAAAACTGTTTGCCATATTTCTTCAATTCTCAGAAATATGTTTTCCACACTCTAACCCCTCTGAAATCAGGATGCCCCTTATAACAGATGTCTGCTAGGCAGCAGTCATAACGTCGTTTCTCAGTGCCAGCTCTTGGAATACTTGGTCATCAATGCTCACATGGGTGGCACTTCAACTGAGTTAGCTGCACTCTTAGTAAGACAAGTGTTGAGTTGAAATGCCAACGAAAATGTCTTCAAAAGACACCTGAATTTCAATGCTGTGATTCAGCATTAAAATGAAAATTATTCTCTAAGCACAAAAGCACAGAAACAGAACAGCAGGATATAAATTTGATATACGTGACTACAAACATTTCTCACATATGACTATCAGCATCAAAACTTGGAAAACTTTTGACGGGAGCTTCAAAGAAAATCGTGGAGTCAATAACGGAATACCCTCCCAGACCCTCCCTCCGGCCTCTCAGTCACTCCATCTGGGGAAGGGAAGTCTGCTGCATGTCACCGGACACTCAGGACGCCCTGCGGAGAGGCCCAAGGGGTCAGGAAAGAAACTTGGGCCTCCTGCCTACAGCCATGTGAGTGAGCCACCTGAGAAGAGGGTCTTCAGACGGCTGCAGCCCTGGTCAACAGCCTGGCTGCCCCCTCATTAGGGGCCAAAACCTGAGCCCGAACCACCCAGCTGAGCCACTTCTGGATTCTTATCCTCAGGAACTGTGTGAGATAATAAACAGTTGTTGTTCTAAGCTTCTGGTTTTTGGGTAATTTGTTATGGAGCAACTGATAACTGACAGAAAAGAAACCAAAGTAAGGAAATTTTACATCTGCCAGGGCTGTAATACAAAAAACTGGGTTAGTTGGCTTTTAGAAAGGAAGGAGAAAAGATCATTAAAACTTACAAACCTTAATTCCCCACACCTAGTTTTATTTTCTTTCCTCATCTATCCTGCATATGATCTCATAACTATCTTTTTCCTCCATAACCAACCAATCCAAAGGAACAAAACAAGATTACAACTGAAGAGGAGTTAGTCTAAATAGTAGCAATCGTATTACAGCAAAGGTACTAAACTGTCTAGGAAAAAAATAGTCTATAAGGTAAAATAGGTGTGTGAAATCCATACCAAAAAGACACGAAATAAACCCCAAATCCAAAATAAGTAAACATTTATTGCATACCTACTACATTTCAGGGTCTGGAGAAACCCTAGAAAATCTTTAGTAAATCAAGTAGAGCCTCTTAAAAAAGAACTTAAAACTTTTGTCAAGGGAGAGCTTTCATATTTATTAATTCTTTATGTTGATTCCAAATCTGCACAGGATGGGTGAGGTAAGAGTTTTCTGAATTCTGTAACACATGTTGGTAGGAAAGTACACGTGGAAGTCAGAAAATGGGATGAGCACTCTCACTTAAGCCAGCAAATTCACAACACTGTATTTTCATGCTCCCATATACCATTCCTCTGCCAGGAGAGACTGACATCGCAATTTTAAGATACAATGATTCTGATTTTCAAAGTTCAGGTGTGGTAAGAGGGAAAAAAGTTGCTATAACGAGAGAAGGGAACAGGTATAAATCTGAAAAACACAAGGGTTGTAGCCAATTCTGGCTTTAAAATGTGGCTGTGTCACAGCCATCTCAAACTCAACATGTCCCAAATCTCCCCAAACAAAATCCACTCCTCCACTTGACCCGCAGTCTTCTCCCTCTCAGAGCAGACAAACAGGTTTCCAGCCTACCCGACCTGTCCAGTTACTCAGGACAGAAACTCAGCAGCCATCCCAGAATCCCTCCTTCTCACTTGCTGATTCTCCACATGTAATTTATCTGCAAGTCCTGTCAGTTAAGCTTTTCCAAGTCTCACCACATTCAACGCCACGGTCTTCATCCAGGCCACTACCAGCTCTCAACTCAACTACTGCTACAGCCTGTGAACTGGGTTTCCTTGCTTCCAACCAGCAGCCCAGATGTCTCTTTAAAACATAAATTAATCCACATCACTCCTCTGATTAAAACCCTCTACAGGGGCTGGCCCCGTGGCCGAGTGGTTAAGTTCGCGCGCTCCGCTGCAGGCGGCCCAGTGTTTCGTTGGTTTGAATCCTGGGTGTGGACATGGCACTGCTCATCAAGCCACACTGTGGCAGCGTCCCACGTGCCACAACTAGAAGGACCCACAACGAAGAATATACAACTATGTACTGGGGGGCTTTGGGGAGAAAAAGGAAAAAAATAAAATCTTTAAAAAAAAAAAAAAAAAAACCCTCTACAGACCTCCCACTGTACTCAGAATAAAACCCAAACTCCTCACACGGCCTACAAGGCCCTACCTGAACGGACCTGCCTGACCTCGGCCCCTACCATTCTCCTTGCTCACCATGCTCCAGCCACATTGGTCCCCTTTCCTGGGAAACTAAGCTATTTTCTGCCTTTCCATTTACTAGTCCTCTGCTGGATTTTCCCCGCAAGCCCCCACTGTTTCATGGCTGGCTCACTCTTTCTCATCATCTAGGTCTCCAGTTTCCCTGGGCAACATCTCTAAATTAGCCACTCCCCCACCCCCAGGTCTCTATTACATTCCCCTCACTTTGTGGTCTTCACTGTACGAATCATCTGAAATTCCTGTTTCTGATTGTCTGTCGCACCCACTAAAACAGAGGCTCTGTGAGAGCAAGCACCTTGTTTGTCTCAGTCACCAGTTTATAACCTACAATAGTGCCTGGCACGTGAGGATACAGTGGGTGTTCAACACGTATTTGTTGAATGAATATATATAATAATAATAAAAGTCACTTTAGCAGCAATTTACTGACTGCTTTATAAGTGTTAGCAATTTGGATCTCTAACCTTCAAAATAACCATATGAGTTAGATATTAATTAGACCTATATTACAATGAAGAAAATGAAATTAAGTAATTTGTAGGTGGTCACCCAAAATTACCTTGAGTAACTGTTTAACCTCTCTGAGACTAATTTGTTTTCATTGTAAAATGGCAGAACCAGGGCGCAAACCTAGGTTTTCCTGGGCTTTAAAATCCTCATGCTTGTTAGCCCAGTGATTCTTTTTCTTTCCCCTCCACCTTTATTGAGATATAACTGACAGAGGCCGGCCTGGTGGCACAGCAGTTAAGTTTGCACGTTCCGCTTCGGCGGCCCGGGGTTCACTGGTTTGGATCCCGGGTGCGGACATGGCACTGCTTGGCAAGCCATGCTGTGGTAGGCGTCCCAAATATAAAGTAGAGGAAGACGGGCTCGGATGTTAGCTCAGGGTCAGTCTTCCTCAGCAAAAAGAGGAGGATTGGCAGTAGATGTTAGCTCAGGGCTAATATTCCTCAAAAAAAAAAAGATATAACTGACAAATAAAAACTGTATATATTGAGGGTGTACGGCATGATGATTTAATATACATGTATGTTGTGAAATGATTACCACAATCAAGTTAATCAACACATCCATCACCTCACATAGTTATCATTTTCCAGTGATTCTTTTTCTTTTTAAGGATTTTATTTTTTCCTTTTTCTCCCCAAAGCCCCCTGGTACATAGCTGTGCATTTTTAGTTGTGGCTCCCTCCAGCTGTGGCACGTGGGACAGCATGGCTTGATGGGCAGTGCCATGTCCGCGTCGAGAATTCGAACCAGCGAAACCCTGGGCCGCTGAAGCAGAGCGCGCGAACTTAACAACTCAGCCACAAGGCCAGCCCCTCCAGTGATTCTTAATGCGTCTCCCAATGCTAATCCCATCTTCTGCCACAGTGAGCCTCTCTTACTAGAGGGAGTGTATGGGGCAGAGTGCAGTGGCTTGCACCATGACAGTGCTTATAAAGTGACTGTGGCAAATGTTCTCTGCTATTATACAAAGAGACGAGACAGAGTGATGGAAAGTAAAAGGCTTCTTCCCTAGAGGGTCTTACAAAGGAATGAGCGACCTTTCTGGAAAGGGTCCATATGGCCAGGATGTTCTAAACGGTATCATTTGTGTGGGACACAGGACTAAAGGATTTTTAATGTACATTCAAATTCAGTTTATACATCTATCCTCTACCAACAACTCTAGTAGTCTAGTCTTCAGCCAGCAAGTACATAACACATATTTATCACTTATTGCTTCAAAGACTGAGAACTGAAAGGCAAAATGTGATTTGGAAACCACTCTTGGTGAGTAGTAAAGAAAAGAAGTCACAATACCTCCCATGTTTTAACCACACTCATTTCCTTCCTCCCACGTAGCGTTGTGTGACAGGGAACCATGGTCATCCTTTAACCACCCTCCTGCAGAGCCCACTAGTGAGAAGGTGCTGACAAAGGTAAGGAAAGAGCCTGGCATGGCGCTATGGAGGGCACACCTAGGCACACAAATAAAAGTTCTGTTTTAAAGGGTGAATGCACAGCTTCCTGGCAAACAAGCCTATTTTCAGATAACATCTGCAAAGAAGTCAAAGAGGTTACTTGATTTCCTGTAAGCTGGGGAGAATCTGACTAGGTATGATGGAACCTGAGGATTGCGCTTTCGACACACACCTATGCAGATCAACAAATACATGACATTAAACAATAAAACCAAAAACCCTGCTGGAACTACAAGACAGACAAATTAGGGACGATTCCTGACTTGACAAAAGGACTCATCATGGGCTCCCTTTAAGTTACTCTCTCTCGAAATGCACTTAAATATTGATGCAATTCACAAACAGCTTTTCCAGGAGATTTATTCCATACGTTCCAGTCCATCTATCTTCAGAGACCACGAACCAAAAAATTTTTTCCATCAGCTTCCATCTAAAACTCTCCCTCAACATTATTCTGAAACTTTCTAAGTCATTGTTGAAAAGCGCCCATAGAGTCCCAGAATACCTTCCTCTTCCGCCAACAATCTCCCATTACACATCGAAGTATGTCCATGTTATGGTCCCTTTTACAACGTTCTACAACCAATGTACGTCCATGCAGTTTCTTCTTACATGTCAATTTACATGTGCACCTACTGTGGTTAACCCTAGCCTCCTCAGCATCCCATATTCTTCTACCTCGCCCAATGACCCTGCACACCCAGGCGCAGAAACACATTCCTTCACACCTCACTTACCACAGCCTTTCTCTCTCTCTACTTCCTCCTCATCCTTATTCCTAGCCATACCATCTTTGCCTCTTCATTTCTTGATATTTTCCTTTTGGGAATTTTTATTGCTCATGAAACAAGAAAAGTCCCTTATAAATAAGATCTAGTATTTGTGTACTTTTTAATTTGACAAGAAGAAAAAAACTGAAGTCCATGCATTAAACAGGCAGAAGAGGTAATCATCTATACTTAAGTTCCTCAAACAACCCAGAAATTTCCTAGAATTACGGAAATGACCTTGAGTTCAGGTCAGAGTCAGCAGACTTGGGTTCTAATCTACCTTTGTCAATAACTGTGACTCTGGCCAAATGATAACTTCCAGAAATCTCATTTTTCTACATATATATTTGCTCACATTTAAAATTTAAATGTTCATAATAGTACTGTTCTCTTCCTTCACGGAATTGTGAAGATAAAATGTGAAGTAAAGGTATTTTGGTTAAATTAAAAAATAACATTCAAAGATCTTTGCTCTTGTCTTAGAGATAATAAAAGTAATAAAAAATAAAATTGACATCAGAAACATAATGAGTGTGCCACAAAAGATTAAAGAAAAAAAGTAAAGTGATCTGAAAGAAAAAAGGGGTGGGGGGGGGGGTGAATGGAAAAGATGCCCCGAGGATCTCACATGACTCTGCCGTAGCTGTCTGAGACAAACCGAGAGCAAAGCACCTACATGAAGAATGAAATAAAACAGCAACATCATAAAACTGGAGTTGGAAAGAACCTTAGGATTCACCTAAGGAAAACCACATAAAAATGTTAATGATCTCTATATATCCCCCACTGTCTAGCTTCTGCTTAACCAATTTCAGGTCAGGGCATTACTTCCTTGGCAACCATTTCATGATCTACATAACTCTAATTGATAAAGCCTATAAATCTGCACTCAAAACGTTTTCACTTAAGACAAAAGAAACAAAAGCATCTTGAACTGCACATTTGAGTCTATCTACATTTTTTTTTTTTGAGGAAGATTAGCCCTGAACTAACTGCTGCCAATCCTCCTCTTTTTGCTGAGGAAGACTGGCCTTGAGCTAACATTCGTGCCCATCTTCCTCTACTTTATATGTGGGACGCCTACCACAGCATGGCTTGCCAAGCAATGCCATGTCCGCACCGGGGATCTGAACTGGTGAACCCCAGGCCGCTGAGGCGGAACGTGCGCACTTAACCGCTGCGCCACCGGGCCGCCCCCAGTCTATCTACATTTGCCAAGCACACAGATGCCAATATCAGTTGCTTTAGGGATCAGGGTTTTTGATCCTTTGATAAAAAAGTAATGGTCTAAAAAATTGTTATGAACTTCTGGTTCAAACAATTTCAGCAAATTCATTTAACATCTCCACCCCCGCCAATTCCCACTGAGATGACCAAAGGAATAAAAACAGGGAAACAATTAATCAGCGCTGGAAATGGGGATGCACATCATCCATGCATAAAAACTATAAGCAATTTCTCGAACATAAAACACAGGCAAAAGCAGACTGAGGGGCAAGCTGGCCAACACATGTGCTGTGGAAAAGCCCAGTTAGAGAGAAAGCAGAAGGTAAACCTCAATCCCATGGGGCTCCTTAAGAAAATACATTAGGTGTCACGGCCCATGGAGACCAAGAATTTGGGGGCGAGTTACCCTCAGCTTACAGCTCATGCTAGGTGAGGGACCACTGAAGCTGGCTCCTAATCAAGGGAATCATTCCAGTCAGAGATGGGGGGATGCTGCTCCAGCTACTTCTGGGCTATGAAAACAAATACATCAGTTTCTCAATAGCAGATGAAGTCCCTTCTACAGCCATCTCCTATGGCGATCTCTGGCTGTGATCCCACGTACAACTGAAATCTGGTAAAATAAGTCTACAGTTTCCCCTTCTCTCTACATTTAGGTCTGAAAGACCTGTACAGAGGTTCTCAGCATCCTTGACAGAACTCATCTTACTCACCCAAACCAGACTGCTTCATAAAGACAATTCGGAGAAAAGTCATTGGACTTTCTGTGGAATAAAACCTAATGTCCTCCTATGAAACTGCATTACTCAAACAGAAAGAAATATTAGAATAGTTCTATTTTGTATTTTCACCAAGATTCTGGAATACACCAAAAAGGAAAAACTAGAGATCAGATCAAACTTACTCTGTATATACTTGTTTTTATGATTGTATTGGATGTGATCATTTACAGGTTTGTCTCCTCTACTAGACTATGAACTCTAAACAGGCAGGAACTATGGTTTCAGTCATCTTTGAATTCACAGTACCAAGCACAACATCTTGAACAGCAAAGGTACTGGAATAAAATAAATGTTTACTGAATGAATGAGCAAAATCCCAAATTAAGTTGATTCTATCAGAGCTTACATTCTTAATTACAATGGTTTTTATTCTCAGTATCCTTATTAAAATATTAAAATTATTCTCTATAAGTCTTATATTTCCTTATTCTAATATCTGTAAATACAGTAAGTTTTAGATTACCCACATAAGATGCAGATAGAAAACTAACAGTAATTACTTCTTCCTGAAATTACTGAGCTTTATTAGATCCCAAAATATTTCCTCTTAAATCAGTAATTAACATTCAAGAAACAAGTGATTCCTACTGGATACTATATGGCTAATATGACATCAAACTTCACAGAAACAGTGCCTAAGTGGTAACGTAGAAACTGCTTTCCTTTTCCTATTCTCCCCTCAAATGTGAAAAGGTCCCCGGGTACCTTTGAAAAAGCCTGTAGGCCAGATATCACGATGACCTGCACAGGGGAACACTGACAGTAAAGTGCTAATCCTACTATTTGGAGAAAAACACAAAGAGCAGAAATGGACTTTTCCAAAGAAGATTACTGACGTTTATTAGGATGGCACTGTATTCACTGCTGGATTGTCAAAAATCAAAATGTAAAATACTGTTTAAAATTTCAGGCAGATCGTTACACATATATATGTGACTCCATTTCAGTCAAGCCCAGTTTCGTATATGGGAAACTTTGACAAATCAGAAACTAGATCTCAGGCCAGTGATTGCACCACAGATCATGAGATGTGAGGCCTCTGCTCTTGTCCAGATGCAATTCAATTCCACACAGCATTATTCCACATAATTCTTACAACTCTGCGAGGTAGAGAACACTTAGGCTCATTTTATAGATTTGGTAACTGATGGTCAGAGTATTACGTGTAATTATTGACAAAGATAACGAGACATAAACATTCTATTTATTTCCCAGGGAGATTTCTTAAGTTTTTAGAGGCTCTGATATTCTATAAAGTTTGAGAACTGAGAAGTTAACTGAGTGCCCCGGACTGGCAGATTTCAGTCATCACAACTTCTGAGTACTATTCAAGGCACTGGGGATATAAAAACTAATAAATGTCACCTGAAGAAGTAGCTTACTAATTGGTGACAGACAACAATTTTCTCTAGACAGGATGTTCATTAGCAGCTGGTGATAGAAGTGTTAGAAGGATGTTCATTAGCAGCTAATGATACCTACCCCACACCTCTTGGTACAAAGAGGCACTGAGAAACTTAGGTCAAGCATCCAACACAGGATGTGACACAAAGGAGGCATTTTCAGGAGGTTTCTGGAAAGCTAACTCAACCCAACTCCACTCCCGGCTCTAAACCAGGCGAATCAGCACATTCCATCTCCCTGGCCACAGTGACAGGTGCAGGGACAGGCACGTGGCCAAAATTAGTTAACTAGAGTGAATCTTATGATTTTTGCTGGGTCAAAGATGAATGCAAGGAACAGCTAGTAGATATCTTGTGACAATGTAGAAAGTCAATCTCGGAAGAAAGATAATGACAGGAAAGGAAGAGCAAAAATGAAAAAAACCAACTCCTGGGGAACAGGGTTCCCCTGCCTCTCTTGCAGCCCAACCTGTTTCAAGATTTTTCCATTAGGACGGCCAACATATTCCCTTTATTACGGCAATGTGAGGTGGGGTTTCTGGTACATGTAACTGATAGTACACCACTCCCCTGTGTCCCTAATTCCCCAACCCCAGAACTGACAAAGTTAAAAATAAGATCTGGATTATAATGTTAGGTTCCTCATGTTAACTTAAAAATATATCACAAACAATTTGTTATGTAATGAAAACTGCATCCATCACAACCATGTAAAATGAAAGCATCATATCCTTCGTCTACTGCCCTCCGGATCTTCACTGGCTTCTTTGCTTCTACTGGGTCCTATAATGGCAAAGTGGACCCCTGAGAAAAGGCTGCAGTGCTGCTGTCATCAGGTGACTTAGAGGGTACGGTCTGTCCTGCCTGATACTACTTTAGTTGACCAACTCTATCTGTAGTTGTGGGGAGGAGGGACTGTTTCCAAGTCCTCACATCTGACCTTGGAAGTGAGAAACCTCACCCCATATTGGTATATTCAGGAAAAAATCATATGGTTAAGTCAACCAACACTTCAAAATCATCATGTTGGCAACTGTAATAAAGACATTCTTCTGTAGAACTACAACACCATTATCACACGATAATTCTCTAATATCGAACATGCAGGTTGTATCTGAATTGTTCTACTTGTCCCCAAAATGTCTTCTGTAGCTGATTTTTTGAACCACAATCCAATCAATGCATTTTATTGTCTTTTTATGTGTTCTTTAGCCTTAAGCTGTGGAAAAAAATGAGATTCCAGACATTGACATTTTCTAAAAACATTTAACACAATTGATCTGGTCAAATGAGATATTTTCCTCTAAGTTTGCCTCCATGAACTCCTGGAGAACATACCCAAGAGAGAAACCTACCTGGGGGGCTGAGAAGCTGAAGAACTTCAGTGTGGTCCATAGCCTGCAGGAAGTCACTCAAGTCCGTGACCGTACAACCTTTTTCACCCATTAGCTTCAGTAAACATAGGCTCGGGCTTCCTTCAGGCTCCAAGACCTTAAGAGAACACTGTTCCAAGTCCAGGCCACTGGAAACAACAGATTTAATCCAAGTCAACAATTTTCTTCAATATATGCCTGCTGTATGTTTGGCACCATCATAGGTGTTGTAGGGAATAAACCACGAGTTGCTGAGTGATGAAAAACTGTTTACATTATGACTGCTACTGTCCTTTCCTCTTCCTCCTGCCACTACAGGGGATTCCTCTTTATTCCCTTTTCCAACTCAGCTCCGAATGACTACTAAATCAGGACAATGAGGGAAATCTCGAAACAGGATATGAGAAAAATTTGGCCTTGATATTGATAAAAATTTCCACCTTTAATTTCAGAATAGGGAATAGGAAAAACAGATAAATTACTCTTTCTTGTACTTACATAAAGTATAAGATGACTCAAAAAAGAGGCATCAATCTTTGAGACATACTGAAAAATGAAAAAAATTAACACAGTATTTTGTATTAACAAAGTAATGTCTACGTGTGTATTCACATGAAAAAACTAAGATACAGAACAGTTTATGTTCTGTATGATACTATTTTTATTAACAAGAATATATACGTGTTCTTATATAGGCAGAGTAACTTTGAAGAGACAGCCAAGAAGTTGGTAGCAGTGGTTGCACTAGAGAGAGGAGCCAAGGGAGCAGAGCTCATACCCGGATGATTCATTTTTCACTATAAATCCTTTCGTATCACTGAATTTTTTACTATGTGCACTGATTTTTGCAACAATTTTTCTAAAAAGACACTTAGTGCTATTGACATTCAAAGTACTTCTAAGCACCTAGAAACACCCTAATGGGTGGGCAGGCAGACTACGGTCTGTGGGCCAAACGTGTCCAGTCGCCTGATTTTGCAAATAGTTTTGTTGGAACACAGCTATGCTCATTCATTTGCACATTTACACATGTATATGGCTGCTTTCCTGTTACGACAGCAGAGTTGAGTAGTCCAAAGCTGAAAACATTTACTATATGGCTCCTTACAGAAAAAGTTTGCTGACTCCTGCTCTAAAGAATCTTTACATTCTGTCTCATTCTCCTTTTGCTAAAACTATTCTCCTTTTTGTATTAGCATTTTCTTTTTTTTAAAGATTGGCACCTGAGCTAACATCTGTTGCCAATCTTCTTTTTTTCTTTTTTTCCTTCTTCTTCTGCGCCCCCGCCCCCGCCCCCGTACATAGGTGTATAGTCTAGTTGTGAGTGCCTCTGGTTGTGCTATGTGGGACACCGCCTCAGCGTGGCCTGATGAGCGGTGCCATGTCCGGCCCAGGATCCAAACCCGTGAAACCCTGGGCCACTGGAGCCAAGCACGCGAACTTAACCACTTGGCCACGGGGCTGGCCCCTTTTGTATCAGTTTAACAGTATTTATCAATATTTAACATACATTGCAATTTCCTTTTCAGTGTGACTGTGCTCAGTAGTGATGTACAAAGTTAGAAAGACAGGTTAAGATCAGACTGCAGAAGGCCATAAACAATGGGACAAGGAAGGAGTATGGACTTCAACTGTTTCAGAGGAAGAGAAAGTATAAGTAAAAAATATTCAAAAGAAGAAAAAAAAAATACAGTAAAATCAAGCAACCAAAACAATAAAAACCTTCCCAATGAGACCTAATAAACAACCAAGACCAAACAAAATCCAATGGTGCTCATCTCACAGACCAGAGGTTAGCAAACTGCTCCTGTAAAGTGCCAGAGAGGAAATATTTTAGGCTTTATGGGCCAGTCTCTGTCAGATATTCTTCTTTCTTGGTTTTTTTGTTGTTTTATAATTTTTAAAATATAAACACCATTCTTAGCTCATAAGCTGTATAAAAACAGGCAGTGGCCCAAACTTGGCCCATGGGCCATTGTTTGCAGACCCCTGTTGTATGTTTTGTTTGACACAATTTTGCCCTAAAACTGTGAGCTTTTCTTTCATAAGCATGTCGTCTCTACCCAACTAGATTACAGTACTCCTTGAAAACAGAAACCCCATCATATATATATATTTCTTATATATATTCTTCTTTCATGCTTACTTATGAGAAATATATATCTATTTCTTAATCCCTCAACGCCTAAAAATCTGTCTTGCCCATATTAATTACTCATACCTGAATTCCAATCAAAACTGAAGAGCCTGAAAGCCTGGGTAGGTGGAAGGGGACAAACACAAAGTACCACAGCCATGGCAGAGTCAAGGTCAACAAGCTTTCCTATGACTTGAAATACTCTTAATCCACATTCATTTTGATCAGTTTTATTAAAAGGCTGCCATAGCACTTACATAATGGTCACCCAAGATTCACACTTCTCCGATAAAGTCGGTTATCTCATAAAGAAAAAACTGTATCCAACCAAAACGATGTCACTAGTAATATCATCTATCTCATAGGATGGTTAGAATTAAATTAGATAATGCAAGTGAAAAGTACTTACCACAGTGCTCAGCAAATAATAAGTACTCAACAAAAGTTAGCTCTCATTATGCAACAAAATGAGGAGATATTAAAAGAATATTAAGGTTAATTTCTTTTATTTTTTATTTTTTAAAGATTTTACTTTTTTCCTCTGTCTCCCAAAGCCCCCCCGGTACATAGTTGTGTATTTTTTTTTTCAGTTGTGGGTCCTTCTAGTTGTGGCATGTGGGACACCGCCTCAGCGTGGCCTGATGAGCAGTGCCATGTCCATGCCCAGGATTCGAACTGGTGAAACCTTGGGCTGCCAAAGCAGAGAGTGGGAACTTAACCACTTGGCCATGGGGCCCGCCCCAAAGGTTCATTTCTTAATTATGCTTATTTCTGAAACTGTTTTAGCTTTTCCTTGAAAAAGTTTTTGAGTAGCTACTATTTTGGTAAGCTGATAATGTCCTCCAAGGTCCCCCAGTCACTATATTAACTAGGAATTCTTTTCTAAGTATCCTAATTAACCTTGTATATTCAATACTTTATTCTTGTTAAACGTGAATCATCATAATACAGAGGAACCATTCCCAATTCTGCACTGTAGACCAGTGGCAGCACAATCTGAAGTCCATGGTAAAATGATCAAAATAAGGACAATGAGACTGTCTTTTACTCTAAGATCGTCTTTCCTTCTTCTTCTTCTTCTTTTTTTTTTTTTTGGTGAGGAAGATTGGCCCTGAGCTAACATCTGTTGTCAATTTTCCTCTTTTTTCCCCCCCTCTCCAAAGCCCCACTACATAGTTGTATACCCAAGTTGTAGGTCATTAGAGTTTTTCTATGTGGGATGCTGCCACAGCATGGCTTGATGAGCAGTGTGTAGGTCTGTGCCCAAGATCCAAACCAACGAATCCCAGGCCACCGAAGCAGAGTGCGTGAACTTAACCACTCAGCCATGGGGCTGGCCCCTCTTTCCTATTTTTTTTTAGTGTTAATCTGTCCTTTCTTTTATGAAATAACGGTGACTATGATGGTAGCTAAAACAAAAACTGAAGATGCCTGTTGGTCCTGTTTTGTAAAATTTTCTTGCACTAGTCCCTGTAATGCCCAGGTCAAGGAACCAGTATTACAGATAGTATAAGGAGTACCAACTTTTCAAATAATTAGAATATGAGATCTATAAAAACAAGGATGCTGTATGCTAAATATAGTTTTTACCAGGATCTGATACATGAAATTAAAAAGCCATCTTGGGGCTGTCCCCATGGCCAAGGGGTTAAGTTTGCGCGCTCTGCTGCAGGCGGCCCAGTGTTTAGTTGGTTCGAATCCTGGGCGCGGACATGGCACTGCTCATCAAACCATGCTGAGGCAGCGTCCCACATGCCACAACTAGAAGGACCCACAACGAAGAAAATACAACTATGTACTGGGGGGCTTTGGGGAGAAAAAGGAAAAAAATAAAATCTTTAAAAAGCCATCTTATCAAATGCAACCAAGTCATGCTTTAATTAAAGTTTACATTGACATAGAGAAAATGAAAAAGGAGTTGAACTTTTCCCCCCAAATGAAGAAAGATCAAATTGAAGCAGACATGATTTCTCTTCCAATAAAAGAGGCAGAGAAGAAAAACAAGACTCCCCTTCTCCTTTCCTTTCACTGATTTTCCGCATGGGCGCTGGCTTTCAGCCAAGATGGTGCTTATACATACCCAACTTTTATTTCTTTCCTTTTTTAGTTACATTCCTGTAAGATTATGCTTTGAAGTGGTTTCTACCAGCCCTAATTTAGAATTTCTGATCTAATTTAAAAGACTTACTGAAACAAAAAGACTTTACTTTTAAAAAAATACATCTATATTTATCTTTACTTTTAAGAATATATAATCAAATAGAACACGATACACCCTTTAGGGTACAAACCATGGCACTGCTTTCAGGGTTCTCTGCTTTTCTTCTTGGTACATTTACTCTTTGGAATCTTTACTCATTAATTCAACAGCTACTTACTAATCACCTAAAATAGGCCAACCATTTTTCTTAGGTATTGAGGATACAGCAGCCAACAAAATAAAATTTCCTATCCTCCTGGATTTTTCTAGAGGAGAGGGACGGATATATATATACTGATATAGACAGACAGATAGATAGACAGAGACAGAGAGAGGGAGATTTCTCTCTGTAGGTGGTATGTGTGTATCCATCCATCCAATGGTCATGAGTGCTTTGGAGAAAAACAAAGCAAAGCAGCGGTACAGGTAGCGTGGAGCAGATGCAGGGGTAACTGTGAATAATGTGATCAGAGAAGACCTCAGTGAGAAGGTGACTTTTAAGCAAACACTCAAAGAGGTGAAGGAGGAAGTCATGTGGTCATCTGTGGAGACCATTTCAGGCTGAGTAAACAGCAGGTACAAACACCCTACTGTGTTCAAGGAAAAACCAGAAAGCAAGTGTGACCAGAGTAGAGAGAGGGAGGGAGATAATAATAGCATATCACTGGTAGCTAAATGGTGTTTTCATGGCAAGACGGCAAAGTAGTTGGAGGGTTTTGAGCAGAGGAAGGACAAGACCTGACCTAATGTTCTAAAAGAATCATTCTTACTGCTATCTGGAGAAGAGACTGGAGGTGAGGGCAAAGCAGGTGGAAGAGAAGTCAGGCAGCTATTGGAACAGTCCAGGTTAGAGACAGTGGTGGTTTGCCCCAGTGTTGTAGCAGCGGAGGCTGGCTTCTAGATCTACACTGAAGGCACAGCACACAGGATCTGCTGATAAAACGCGTGTGGTGTATAAAAGTGGACTTAGGAATGCCTCTCAAGTTTTTGGCTTAGCAACTGGATGGATGCAGTTGCCACTCACTGAGACGCAGAAAACAGCAAGAAAAAGAGGTTCATGGAGGAAGAAGCTAAATTTTGGACATGTTCCGTTTCATTCAAAAGGAGATGGCAAACAGGCATCTACTCATAAGAATCCAGGGAGTTCAAAGCAAAGATATGGGCTGAAGATATGAGCTGAGAGTGATCAATCTAAATATATGTCAAGTTATGAGACTAAAAGATAACACCAAGAAGGAGATTAGGTGAAGAAGTGTAGATAAAGAGACACAAAGCCTGGGCCCTAGGGCACTCCAAAACTCAGAGACCTAAGAGATAGGGAGACAGAAGACCTAGAGACAGGAGGAAGCCTTTTGTTGCAACTTTTCACACTCTTCTCATTCCTATCACAAAGTGCTTGAGGGCAGGATTTCTGCAGCTCAAAGGACACCTTCAATATAGTAGGTAGGCAATGACTGTTTTCCTTGGTCCACGTTCCACAGCCTATTTCTAAGTTCTCTCCTTCATGGAAGTTAGACAGTATTAGAGCCCCTTGAAAGCTCTGTCATTTTTGGGGCTCTGATGTTCTATGCCACCAGAGAATTTACATAGCTTGGGTAAGACTCTCAGAACTGTGACTATCTACAATGACAGCAAAGGGTGTTCAATATTAGGTCAGTGTGGAATGGAATTAGGGCTGAGTTTGTATTTAGGGCATTCCCATATGTCCATGGTTGTGGGAAACTAAACTATATGCAAGGATTTATTCTGAGTCATCAATAACCATCTGGAAACAAATTATTCTTAATCCCTGATAGACAGTTCAGAATCGATGTTTGTGGTGTATTTATTAAATTCTCATCTAGTTTGCAGAAAATGTATAGAGTCAGAAAAAAAGTGAAGAGAAACAGAATAGGCAACTTTTTGAGATTTCAGGGTGGTGAATCCAGCAACTTTGAGGAAAGCACTTCATACCTTCACGGGAAGTGTTATCCACTTGGACTCTCACACCGCAACTCCCAGGTCTGATACTAGAGAAAGCCTCCCTTAGGACCTTCTACCATCATAGATGCTCTTCTGTCATCAGTATTGAATAGTTTTAGAATAACTTTCTTTGTCTTAAGTAGAGTAAGCATGACCAGCTTACCTTGCCCCTTCTGTTGTCACTCTTGAGTCTCTAAGTTCTCAGTGCTAACCTCTATTATATCAGTTTACTTCTGATTTCAAAAGGTATATGAGCTTAACAGTCCCCAATTCTCCAACCTTCTGGGTTGCCCTCACACACTCCTTAACTAACCTACTCTGAACTAACCTTCACCATCTGAGGAGACTGGTGAAACTCCCTCTGTGTCTTATCAGACTTCCCACCCCGAAATTCCCAGATTCCACCACCCCATGCCCCTTGTTGTCTGTCACCTCAGGCTAGGCAACTTCCCTTCTCTCTATCCCGCCTTCACCAGAAATGTGGACTCAAACCTTTCCGTTAGTTTCACAAACAAAGCAAACACCATTCTGTAGTCTTTAACAAAACGTGACTGAAGGCTTGGGGAGGAAAACTGAACACCTGATGTCAGGTATCCACTACTTCTAGATTTCAGCAGCCTCGCTTCTTCAGTGGCAGGGCCTTACTGACTTTCTTCTCTCTCCTTGATCACCAAATAGGAGTCTTTGCTCCCAGGGCCTCTTCAGGAAAGCCTAGACCCTTCCCTAACTAGAGTACTAACTCAGTTAATAATAAAACTCAGTTAATATCACAAATTAACCAATCACAGATCTGGTAATCTGAGCCCCCGCCTCCAAAAAGACAACTTTTTATATTATCATAAGTCTAGAAATTCAGAAATCTATGGGCCTAAAATAACAGTATTTTGGATTTTCTTTACACAGCCAAAAGCACAATGTGTTTTCCTAGAACAGAAAGAAAGTATGCCATTTGTCTGCTCAACTTTGCAAGTTTACCAATTCCTGATTCCATCCTCACACCATTATTCCTCTGTATGGCCAAATAATCCCAATTCTCTGAAACACAAGGTTGTTGTGAGGTAGATAAAGCGGATAATGCATGTAAACACTTAGTACACTGGTATACACTAAGTGCTTAGCAAAGGATTAAAACCCATTATTATTATTATTTACACCCAACATGGCAGTCAACACGTTGTTTGTGAATGTCCCACAATAACAGTCCATTACTAGATGAGCCGTTATGACTAGGAGTTAAAAATGTGTCATCTTTTTACCTTCTGGAACTTCTAGCAAATAACAGGCACTCAAGTTGTGAATGAATGAGTCCCCTGTCAATTCAAAGTATTTACAGAACTCTAAGATAGGTTCTATGCATAACATACAAAACCTTAAGTGATGGTTCCTGTTCTCAAGGAGTTCATAAAGATGTGTACAAATAATTATAGTATAAGACAAAGTCATAGGAGAAGGTAAAAAAACCGCTAAGGGGTTCAAAACAGACTGAATCATAACAATGGTATAGAATGGCGGGTGTAAGTGTGGTCTAGGAAGCACGAGTGCAGTTCCTGAGATCCTGTCACTCGATCTACAAGTCAGAGACGTTATTTATTTATTTCATTCGCTCTCTCGGGAGTGTATGTGGGAGCACCCAGTGTTGTACAACCTGTGACAGTGCAAGAGAGACTGAATGTAGAAGCACACAGAAGCAGCCAGCTCTCTGCAACTAAGCCAAGATGTTAAAGAGATTTTCAAAATGTCAAACAGTGCCACTTTTCTTTTTTTTTTTTTTGTTTTGGAAATATTTGTTTTTCCAGAAGACACGTAATTTCTGTTAACATATAATGAGTTATTCTTTTCAGGTAATATTTTAAGAATTTCTCAGTTTTAATTTCTCACGTGGTAAATACCAGTATATATTATATGTATGTAACACATTTAAAGCCACATTAAAAACTCTCTGGGGTCCTCAATAATTCTTAAGAGTGTAAAGGAACCTGAGACCAAAAGTTCAAGCAGCGCTAGTACAGCGGTTCCAAGCACGGTAACAGGAAAACAGTTTTACTTATAGTTTAACGTTCACGGTGAAGTCAAGAAGAGAACTTGGTAAGCTGTTTCGACCGAGGAAGATGGTGAGTTAAGTTTGTCTTTCCCACCATCCTTCTCTCGCTGCATAAAAACCTTCACGAATTCCTGCACCCCAAAGCCTTCGCTTCCATTCTCTCTTTACCTGCACTTCTCTTTCCTAACCTTCCTAAGGCTTCCAGGTCTGTGCCCGCATCCTGTTCTTCTGTATTTTAGTATTAAGTGCTTTGGAATTACTGCCCTATCATAACGGTCTCCAGATGGCTTTCCTTCTCTCCATATTCTCCTTGGTCAACCTGGACTTCTCTCTCTCAGCTCATCGGGAGGCGGGTAGGGAAGGGGTGTGAACGCCTGGGGTCCACTCCCGAGCCTCACGCCTTCCCAGGACCTTCCTGGGTTCAGGCTCTTCTCTAGATTATTCGCGTCCTTCCCTCTGCGCTCCCGCCACACCAGCGGCCCCTGCACCATCCCGCTTGCCCCCAACGCTCGCCAGTCCCTCCCACAACAGTGTCCACCGTCCCACCCGCGCGCCCCCCGCCAGGTCCGCCCCACGTGACCCCGCCCCGCCCCCGCGCCCCCGGCGCCTCACCTGAGCCGGAGGCGCCCCCGACTCGCGGCCACCTCGGCCAGCCTCCTCCAGCCGCGGCCCTCGGGCGCTCGGTCCAAGCTCCCGCTGAGCCTCCGCAGCAGCGGCTCCGGAAGGCGGTTGAGGGTCGCGCCGGCGGGGGCGGAGAGCGGCGGCCCCGAGGGCGCGGCCGGAGGCGGCTGCGAGGCCGGGGGCGGCGGGGCCTGCAGCAGCTCCCCGCACAGCGACGTGTCCCGCGCCGGCGACCCCGCGACGGCCGCCGCGACCGCCGGCCGCATCACGGGCCTCGGCTCCGCGCCCCTTCCGCTCGCCCCCTCGCTCGGCCCGGCGCCGCGGCGGCAGCGGCGGAAGGACAAATCGGGCGGCGCTGCACCGCACGGCCAGGAGGAAGCTCCGCTCCCCGCCCCGCCGAGACAGGTTTGCCAGGGGAAGCCGGGCCGGCCGGCCGCGCCAGCCGCGCCGAGGGGGCGGGGCCTCGGGCGGGGGCGGGGCCTCCCTGCGCGCGTGCGCGCGGCCGCGTGTCTCCCTCGTCCTCCCCGCTGCCGCCGGGCTCGCAGAGGCGCGCGCTTCAAACCCGGGGAGGTGGAGTCCTGGCGGAGCAGGAAGGGTCGGGTGCTTGCAGCTGGAGGAGGAAGCGGCGGAGGAACTACGCCCGGGCGGCTCCACTCCGGCGAGGAAGCCTGCGGCGTCGGGGCTTCCCAAGACTGCGAGAGGAGGATTGCCTCACGCCAAAAGAGAGGCGCACGCGGCTCTCCACTGCCGGCCCCCGGCCTGCTACTCCAGGGGCGCGTTCGGCTGACTCAGTGACTTGCGTGTGCCGGGCGACGCGAGGAGCACCCGCCGTGGGCAACCTCAGCGGAGGCTTCCTCTTTAGGGTTAGATGTCTATGGCATTGCTAGGGGAAGTGGTCCTAGAGATACCTAATGGAACTTTCCCGAAATCTGTGCCTAGACTTTTTTTTTTTTTGACTGGGCTGTGGTGTATTTAAACCTAATCAGATCTTGGAAATGATTGTTCTTCGCAGGAATCGTCTGGTTTCCTCCGAGTCGGACTGCCACCCACAATCTTCATAAATCAAAGCAGGCAGCCTAATAGAGGATGCCCACCCCTGGAAGGGTCCAGAATAGATGAAATAATAAATGCAGACTGCGCCTGAGCTCTCTTTCCCAATGTTAGCAATATCGAAGGCCATTGTCGCATTGAAAGCTGTAGGGACAAAAGCAAGTAAGCAGCTTATGAAAGGTGACCAGCCAGGAAGCGCCCAGACCCAGGCCTCCTGGCCGAATTTCTGTTGCCGTTACTTCTTTCATCACACAGGACTATGTGTGATGCTATGTGCTATTTTCTGTAGCAATAATTTGGACACCCAAATTCCAACTACCTGTTGGCGAGGTAGTCGCTCCATACAGTCTCTAGCACAAGCCGCCGCGTTCTAGCACAAGCAGCCGCTATGCTTTTTCATTCAGTGTGAGTTCAGAGTTCAGAATGCAGTATAACGGCTAAGAGCATGACCTTTGGGTCCAGAAAGATCTGCTGGATTCTAGTTTTATGATCTTGAATAAGTTACTTAATTTCTCTGCCTCATCTGTTAAAATGGGACTGAAAATATACTATATAGAGTTGTTACCAGAATTAAAGGAGTTGATGCATGTAAAGCACTTAACTCTGCTTGACACATAGTATCTATTACCCGTACAAATGCAAAAACTTGTTCATATTCAGTCTGACTTGTTAAGCCTTTCCCAATCACTTCTGGTGTTTTCCTGTTTTGTCCTAAATCATGGAACAAATATTTTATGAGTCTAGTGCCTGCAGGTGCCAATTATGGAAAGCAAGTCTTCTAGCCTTTATTGGTCTAATCTGGATCTGTCTTGTCTTCTAGTCTTTTAAAATTGAGATTCAACAGATGTCTTTTTTCTAAATCTACCATGTGCAACGTGTTGCTTATGCCGATTCTCAGATGTGCATAAGGGTTAAAACGGGTGCCTGTGTTGTACCCTGTGAGTATCCTTCCCAATTTGATTAGGTGCTGTTTTATCCAGTCCAGCTCAGCTGGGCACTGTGTTCACCCCTCCTCTCCTCTCCTCTGCTTCTCCTCCTACCCCTAGGCGGGTGCCTCCCTCATTTCTCTCTAGTCCTGGCCCTGTTTGCCGCCTCGCAGTTTTATAACCTATGCAGTCACCCCATCCACCAGTCTCCAACCTCTACCTTGGACTGACATTACATTTTATGACTGGACTTTTCCTCCTCTCAATAAAATGTTAACATTTTTATTACATAATTTCACTCCTGCGGTTCTCTGGGCATAATGGTATAGAAAGAATGTGACCTTTAGAGTTAGCCCTGAATTTGAATCTTGATGCTGCCACTTGTTAGTGGTATGACCTAAGGCAAGTCACTTCACCTCTCAGCTTCAATTTCCACATCTGTAAAAAGTGGAAGATAGGGGCTGGCCCGGTGGCGCAGCGGTTAAATGCTCACGTTCCGCTTTGATGGCCCAGGGTTTGCCGGTTCGGATCCAGGGTGCAGACATGGCACCGCTTGGCAAGCCATGCTGTGGTAGGTGTCCCACATATTAAGTAGAGGAAGATGGGCACGGATGTTAGCTCAGGGCCAGTCTTCCTCAGCAAAAAGAGGAGGATTGGCAGCAGATGTTAGCTCAGGGCTAATCTTCCTCAAAAAAAAAAAAAAAGTGGAAGATAATAGTACGTGCTTCAAATACTTGTGAGAATTAAATGAGAGATGATATATGTGCATATATAAAGTGTCTGGGAGAAGAAGATGCAGCAGATAGTACTCTGAAAATTGCAATGTTAATTTTGGGAACAACATAATGAACCATAATCCAGCTTCCTTTTCTATATCAACCGTTATATTTATGTAAAGGAGGAGAAAAATAGAGTGGAGATCTGGCTTTTAAATGCCCCTTAAAAGTTCACGCATGTCTATAGCTAACATACTTGGGAGTTCTTCCTCATTAGTTGAGAGTGACACAAATCTTTGTGAATCCAGACAATCTGCAGGAAGTGTGTGGTTTTATTCTATGGAAATTCATTGATGTAATCTTCAGAACACTCACAAATCTGGAAACTGACTCATAGGTTTTTTCCTTTAGACAATTTGGCTATAGATGGTACTCTAGCTAAAAATGCCAGAACAACATATTATTTCATATCTAGACAGGTTTTCAAAGGCCCAGTACAGGAGAAAACTTGCAGGTCCTGGGATCTGTCTACAACAGAGGGAAATGAAACAGTAGTCTTGTGACTTACATGGCATTCCTTGTCTCTCACCCTTAGTCTGTGCCCAGCACCCTTCATGACCTCTGACTCAGCCTCTGTGTTGAGGCCACTCAGTCCACCCTCTTTCACAATGCTCTCCACATCCCTTGCAGGCCCTTCTTGCTGCCATCTCCCAAAAGATTAGGGGACTTTTCCCATTTTGATTTCAACTTTGAAATAGTAGCTAAGTGTTGCACTCATATTCCACACCTTTCCGTCATGACGAATCATCCATGGCAAAGACTACATTTACTTGTCTGAATTCACTCATTCATTCATTCATTTGTTAACAAATATTTATTGGATGCCTACCTTTTGCCAGACTCTCTTCCAAATACTGATAAAGGATTGTTTTTAAGTTTTTATTTTTTTAGAGCAGTTTTAGGTTCACAGCAAAAGTGAAGTAAAGGCACAGAGATTTCCCATGTACCCTCTGCTCCCACACATGCACAACCTCTCCCATTATCCACATCCCCCACCAGAGTGGTACATTTGTTACAACTGATGAACCCACATTGACACATCATAATCCCCCCAAATCCATACTTTACGTTAGGGTTCACTTGTGGTGTTGAACATTCTATGGGTTTAGACAAATGTGTAATGACATGTATCCTCTATTATAGTCTCATATGGAGTATTTTCACTGCCCTAAAAGTCCTCTGTGTTTTGCCTATTCATCCCCTATCTCTCCCAACCCTTTGCAACCACTGGTCTTTTTACTGTCTCCCTAGTTTTGCCTTTTCTAGAATGTCATACAGTTGGAATCATAAGGTATGTAGGCTTTTCAGATTGGCTTCTTTCACTTCATAATATGCATTTAAGTTTCCTCCATGTCTTTTCATGGCTTGATAACTCATTTGTTTTTAGCGCTGAGTAATATTCCATTGTCTGGATGTACCACAGTTTATTTTTCCATTCACCCACTTGGACTTGGTTGCTTCCAGGTGTTGGCAATTATCAATAAAGCTGCTATAAACATCTCTGTGCAGATTTTTGCATGAACATCAGTTTTCAACTCCTTTGGGTAGATACCAAGAAGCGTAATTGCTGGATCATATGATAGGACTATGTTTAATTTTGTAAGAAACTACCAAACTGTCTCCCAAAGTGGCTGTACCCTTTTGCATTCCTACCAGCAATGGATGAGAATTCCTGTTGCTCCACAACCTTGCTAGCATTTGGTGTTGTCGGTGTTCAGAATTTTGAATGGTATAGTTTTTTTAAGAAAGTTAAAATCATGACTTTCAATGAATGGATGATGAACATGTGTCAAAGATTTTATTTAATACATTAGTGAACAAGGGAACTGGAAAGGTGTTGCAACCACTTCAAAGGAGAATCCAAAGATGAGATGAATATGTAAACCTAGCAAGATGCTGAATTGAATTAGCATAACAGACGCAAAACTGGCTTCTCCCATAGTGGAGGAGGAAAACAGATTGAACCTCCACCTGACAGAATTTATTTATTTATAATTAAGAATTATTTGTCTTACTATCAATTTTCTACAACTTCTACCTCTCAGAGTAGCAAAACAGCCCAAAGACAACGAAAGGCATAGATAACCCAGAGAGATGAGGAGTCAGAGACCCACAATTCAGTCTTTGTCAGGTTTTCCTTACAGTGCTTCGAGCACAAGGTTGACTAAATCCAATCTCTGCTTGAGGCAAGGAAACAGAGTGGTGAGTACTCTCTTGGCAGCAAGAAGGAAGTGTGAACATACTGAGGAGAAAGTACCGTGTGGAGGAGCAAGAGGAAAAAAATTCCTTGCATGCAAGGGAACTCCCATGAGGCTGTCAGTGGAGAGTTTAGCAATGCTTTCTGAGATGGAAGGCACTCTTATGCGCAAGACCCTCACACAGAGATCGTCAGCTTTCCTTCCTGTTCAAGAAAACATATCTGAGCACTAGCATTATGATAGGAATAATAGTAGGTGTCATGATAGATATGGCATTATGATAGGAAAAGTCTTAAATCAGGTCTAACTTGTTATCTACAAAGCAAATCATTCAGAAACTCTGATACTTGAAAGATCAATACTAACAAATCACTGGGGACACATTTCACCTGAAGGTAGGAACTGCAGTTGAGGTGATATTTCTCATGGCCATGAGACTCTTTGTTGGCTTTTTCAAAAGGGTACTAACTATATTAATCCACCCAATAGTCTTTTGACTTTGTGGCAATAATGACAGCATTGGGCTTCAGTGCAATTTATGAAGAAAGTCATTCAATAATGTTTACCAACTACCAATCAGTACTCTATTAATGTAAGAGGGATGCTGGCCACAGTAGTGTCCCTCATCTTTGACTGCACGTAAGACTCCTATGAGGCTATATGGCAGGCTCACCATAAAGTTAAACATGCAGGGGCTGGCCTGGTGACAGTGACATACTGGTTAAGTTTGTGTGCTCCACTTTGGTGGCCCAGGGTTCACCTTTTCAGATCCTGGGCACAGACCTATGCACTGCTCATCAAGCCGTGCTGTGGAGGCATCCCACATACAAAATAGAGGAAGGCTGGCATGGATGTTAGGTCAGGGACAGTCTTCCTCAAACCAAAAAGGGAGGATTGGCAGCAGATGTTAGGTCAGGGCCAGTCTTCCTCACACACACAAAAAAGTTAAATATGCTTTGGTAGCACATTACTAAAATTCGAACATACGGAGAAGATTAGCATGGCCCCTGCACAAGGATGATATGCAAATTCATGAAGCGTTCTGTATTTTTTTTTGTTTGGTATCTATATGAAATGATGGATATTAACTAAACTTACTGTGATAATCATTTCAAAATATATGTAAGTCAAGTCATTATGCTGTACTCTCTAAACTTATACAGTGCTGTACGTCAATTATATCTCAGTGAAACTGGAACAAAAAGTTAAACATAGAATTACCATATGATCTAGCAATCCCACTTCTGGGATTTTTGCATACCCCAAAAAATTGAAAGCAGGGACTCAAACAGATCCTTGTACACCAATGTTCACAGCAGCATTATTCACAATGCCCAAAGGGTGAAAGCAGCCCAAATGTCCATCATCCGATGAGTGGGTAAACAAAATATGCTATATACATACAATGGAATATTCTTCACCCTTCAAAAGGAAGTTCTCACACATGCTACAACATGGATGAACCTAGAAAGCATTATGCTAAGTGAAATGAACCATTCACAAAAGGATAAATACTGTTTGATGCCACTTATATGAGGTACCTAAAAGACACAAATTCATTCTACATACAAAAAGTAGAATAGAAGTTACTAGGGCCTGGAGGGAGAGGAGAATGGGGAGTTGTTGTTTAACGGAGGCAGTTTCTGTTTGGGATGATGAAAAAGTTCTGGAAACGTGTAGTGGCAGTGGTTGGAGAACATTGTGAATGTACTTAATGCCACTGAATTGTACACTTAAAAGTGGTTAAAATGGTAAATTTTACATTACATATAGTTTACCACATACAAAAAGGATCACCCCCAGGAAGCTTAAAAACATACTGATAACCTGGGCTGCAATCCCCAGAGACTCTGAATTTAATTGATCTGGGGTGGGTCCCAGGCAACAGTAGCTTTTCAAGTCCCTCCAGTGATTCTAATGTACAGCCGGGCTTAAGAAGAGAGTCTCCAAGGGCTCTGTGGTCAGCCTTGACTGTACATTAGAGTCATTTAGGGAGTTTTAAATTACACTGATGTCTGGGTCTCACACCCAAGATTCTTATTTAATTGGCTTGGAGATGCTGCCTGGTGACTGAGATTTTTTTCTCAGTTCCCCATCTGATTCTAATGGGTAAACCAAGGTGAGAACGCTTGCTCTAGGGAGAGCCCATGATCTCTGCCTTTCATTCTACCTTTGGAGAACGAGTATTTCTGTGTGTCAATGATGGAATCAAGAGCATAGTGCAGGAGGGACTTCTGATGAGAATCAAAGTGCCAAATTCTCTAAGGCCACTTGATTCTTTCTCTTTGAGTCAGAATGTTAAAAATGGGAGAAGCAAAGAAGACCAGTAGAGGGCCCAGGAGAAAGAGGTGAAGATTGATCTGTAAAGCTTACTCATAAGGGAGAAAGGCTCTTTATTCTTCTTCTAGGCACCCAGCTCCTAGCACCTTCTAATATGAGCATTGCTCCCACCCTAGCCTCAATCTCCATTTGAATTCCTCTGCCTCCCCTGGAGGGGCTCAGAGCTGCCCTGGTCAAGCAGGGTTCCAAAGAGGCAGGGCTGTTAAGAGTATCCCAGTCAAGGGACTGTAGAGCTGATGCATGAAAAATTGGCCAGTTTACCTTTAAAGGATCATGGAGATGGTGGTCATACACCATCCCCAGATTGATCCTGACTGACTTCAGCCAATCTTTTATCCTTGGTATTTGTATTTCTGTTGTTCTGTATAAATCCTGGCTCATTCTGCTTATTAGGTCTTGTTGCATCCTGCTGTCTTATTTCGGAATACCCTGCTCTAACCCTAGGTCCTTGGAACCAAGGCAATTAGACCAGGGGTGATGTGGGCATTTAGATATGCAGCTGAAAGGCACTGTGTGATCAGGGCAGTACCTAGACGACAGGAAGTATGAGAGAGCAGATGAGGCCAGCTCTGCTCTAGGCCTTGAGGTAAAGTAGTGGTTCCCCGTTAGTCTATGCCATCTCATGAAGGCAGAATCCACCATAAGGATTTTGGCTGATGACTAACCCCGTGGTAAAGAGAGTACATCTGCCTGCAATGTCTCTGCCATCCATCTATACATCCCTTAGGAGCCAAGCAGACATTGGCAAGGAGAGTTGGGATTCCAGATCCCGGCTAACTCTTCAGACAGCTGACAAGGGACACAAAATGTAAAATAGAACCATATTTTCTAGGAGCCTATGATCTTGTTGAGAAGACAAATTGTACAAACATGAAAAAGTGAAAAAGCAAGGTTTTGAACCTTAGGATTTCTGCATTTTTGGTGTATGTCATTCGGTAGTTCTCCAGAGGCTTTTATCGAAGACCTAGAGATGGACCAGGAGCAAAGAGAAATAACTTTCTAGGATTAGGAATGGTGGTTTCAGAGAGGTACAGGAATTTGACCAATGAAGGCATGATTATTTCCTGGGTAATAATGGTGTTATATTTTTTAAAAATGTGACAGCTATGACCATTGCCAGTTAATGACATTAACCTCTGCAGGTGGGCACACTCAGATAGAAAGGTGGTTAAATACATTTGTGCTGGCTCTGCTCTCTGCTTCCGGAGGTGACCTGCCCTTAGTTTCCTGGTGTTACTGATGGAGGAACCTTAGCAGACTCTTCACAAGATGTTATGTGCCAAGAACTGATTCAAAGCTCCTGATTGCTCGGGCTGTCCCTTCAGAGTCTGGGAATTCTTTGGCGTGGTACCCCAAGGACACATTTGATGGGTCAGATTTGGGGTGTGGTCTAGACATTTTCTAAGTCCCCTTAAATCCTAAGGTTCTGAGTTGGAAGGGCACTAGGTCCCAGAGGGAGGAGAGCACGTGATCAAAGACTAGCCATGGAGGATGATTCAGCAGCTTCAGGATTGTGGAATACTTTGAGTTAAGCAAATTAACACGTAAATAAGATTTATTTGTATAGGGCAGAGGAGCAATATTTAAATGACTGACAGTCCAAATTGTAACGTGTTAGTTATATGCTAAAATTAGATGTTGAGAATAAGTGTAGCTATTTCAGGAGAATGGACACAGTATTACATGAAAATGCAAATAATATTTATTTGTTAGGGAAAGGGGAGAAGAAGGTACGTGTTTAGTTGATGAACAGTTTAATTAAGGCCTTTAAATATTAGTTATATGCTATCCTCATATGCTAATTATTACTTTGTTCGTAAAGCAATATCAATGAAAACTTCAAAACATTTTTGTAGGAGGCTAGTTGAAATTATGAGTAAAATGGCATTTATTTGAAATGTTCTATAAATTAAGCTTTTCCCTAAGTGACTTTAATGAATTTAATGAGTTTTTGCTGCATATAGATCAGCGCTCTGAAGCTCCTGGAAATTTTTATAATATCTTAATAAAGATAAGCGATAATTATTTCATGATAATGAGAATAGCCTGACACAAGTACACGTGTAGTCACCCATTATAATCACCTATAATCATGGAATGTCAGCCCTAAAGAGCACCTTAGCTGACCTAAGCCAATACCTTCAATTTCAGATGAGAGCCCTGCGGCCTAGAGAGGTTTTCTGTCTCTTCTTGAATCTCTACCAAGGTAGCTCTCAACGTGTACCTGGACCAACAGCATCAGCTTTTTTAGAAATGCAAATTCTCAGGCCCCACCCCAAACCTACTGAATAGAAACTAGGGATGGGCCCAAGAATATGTGGCTTAACAAGCCTGCAGTTGATTCTGATCCATGCTAATGTTTGAGAACTTCTCCTGCACACTTTAGCTTTAAAATATCTCAGGGCAATAACTTCTCTTAGATCACTCTCAGCCACTAGAGAATTACTTCCTGTTTTACGTCTAAATTTATCTCCCTGAAGCTTTGAAGGGCGTGGCACACAACTTCACAAGGGTAGAGACATGTCTCTCCGTTCTTTTATGCGTAGCACTGCAGCGTGGGTCTCAGCAGAAGGGGAACCAAGCCCAGAGGGGGGATGAAGACAGAACTGGGGGTGGGCAGAGAGTGGGGAACAAGGGCTGATCTTCAGCCCCTCCCCATTACCATTATTTAATAATTTGATAATCCAAAATCTATTCCAAAGAGGAGCATGGCACAGTTTAGTTTGGGGTCTGAGTTTTTAAGACAAATAACACTGAATCAAGGGGGTACAGAAGGGGGAAAACTTAGGAGCTATGTAGTAGAGATAATGGGAGTCTTGGACACTGGCCAACATTGTTCCAGAAATTGTCTGAATAAAGCAAGATAGAATAGAGAAGGGTCCTGCCCTGTGGGAGCCAAGTATTGACTGACAATCTAAAAAGGGCTGCAGATCATTGGGTATAATTCAGGGCAGGAATCTACTGCTCCCTACCCACTCCTGCCAACCCAATGTTAGCGGAGAAATCAGAGATTCAGGATGCCAAGGTAGCCAGGTAGGTGGCTGACTGTTTCTGAGGTCTTTGTAATGCTGTTTGGAAGGACTGTGCAGTGGATGGTTACTGTTTTGTCTGCCTAGAGTAGCACTCTTCTCAGCAATATTGCTTCTCAATGCATGGTTCCATGAGAGCCCCAGTTTCTTTTTTGTTTTTTTATTTTTATTTTTTTGTTTTGTTTTTGTTTTTTGTTTTTGTTGAGGTAACTTGGTTTATAACATTATGTAAATTTCAGGTGTACATCATTATATTTCGATTTCTGTGTAGATTACATCATGTTCACCACCATAGAGCCCCAGTTTCTTACCACTCTGCTTCCTGAGCTCAGTGATTGGCTACAGGTAGGCATATTCCCCAAGCTCGGCCAGTTCTGGGGATTTCTGACCTTCAACCAGATGAAGAGGGTCTCAGGTTAGCTCCAGTGGCAAAGCTGTGAAGTATGAATCTGAGCTGTTTGGTGGCTATGTCCCCACCGGCTATGTGGAAGAAGCTAGTCTGTAGTGGGAGAAAGTGACTGATGTGCTGAGAGGAGCAGAAACGAGAGATGGAGAAAGGATTGGTGTTGTTCCAGTCCCTGGTTGTGTTCATCTCTGAGGTCCAGCTCACATCCTCCTTTCCTGCAGTTCTGTTGTCCGAGCCAACAAATTCCCTTTTCATCTTCCCTCTTAGGTTTATTACCTGGGGACTGTGAATTACACAGACAAAAGACAGATTAACAAGAGAAAAGATTTATATTGACTGTACGTGGGAACCATCAAAGGAAGTAGCTCGCTCCTTAAACAGTTAAAGGGTTATATAACTAATTTAATAGAAGAAGGGGAGAGGGGAGAAAAGGCTTCTTAGGGAAGAACAAATAGGTTTCTCTAGGAAAGGCCAATGGGTTTTTAGGAGAACAGATGGGAGATAAGAAAGTTTGCGATAATGTTTGTCTATACAAATATGAGTGGTCTTTCCATCTTCTTCAGGGTCACAACACTCCCCTGGAGAAGGGATTTGGGGTGTCTTTTATTCACGTTCTCTATTCTGGGAGTAAACTTACCCTAAAGAGGAATTTATGGCAGCCTTATTTCCCAGAAGTGACTGCTTTTAGTCAGATAAGGGAAGCTCCCAGAAGGCTTTTTTTCTTTTTCATCTGTTGAATCTCAAATGTCTTCAGCTTAAAATAATCATTTTGCCAAAGTGGCATATTTTGGGGTGGCATACTTTGATCCCTTTCCTTGCCTAAGCCAATTCGTCCCCCTAGGTGTCACCGACTAGTTGCCCAGAGAAACTCAAGGGTGGGTTTGGAAGCATTTAACTGTTTTTCCCAATTTTTTTTCCTTTTGTTAAGTTAACGAGATGCAATCACCAACCACCCTGAGCCAGATCAAGCCTCCACAAGAGTCATGCCTATGACCTTTGCCTTGTGGTTAATGCTGAGATCTCTCCAGGAGGAGCTCAGGCCTTATTACTGTAACCTGCAGTGTATGTGGAAGCATGTTTTCCAACTGAGCCTGCACAAGTGAATACCCACCTATCCCTTTTGAATATTCAGCCCTCATCTGAAATAAAAGGTCCCTGCTTCCCTTTGCTCCAGGATGCCATGACTTTAGAAATGATTCCTCATGGTCTCCTATTTGCAGAAATTATACCTTACTTTGTGAGACAACTACTTCTGGTGGAGAGTCTGATTTAGCTCACCAGGAAGGAACCCACTTTGGTTTTGGTAACATAGGTACTGTGTCTAACTTCACAACATCTTGCTGTAGATGCTTTAACTAGTAAAACACCCAGTAGAGGTTTTTAAAAATAATTCTTTTCTTTTCCAATTGGATAAACAAATCAATTCATACTATATTTTAGACTTCGTTTTTTTAAAGCAGTTTTAGGTTTACGACAAAATTGAGAGGAAGGTACATAGATTTCCCATATAACCCTGTTCCCACACATATATAGCCTCTCGCATTATCAACCTCACTCACCAGAATGGTACATGTGTTACAACCGATGAACCTACATTATCACATCAGAATCACCAAAAGTCCATAGTTTACCTTAAAATTCGGTCTTGGTGTTTTGCATTCTATGAGTTGAGATGAATGTATAATGACGTAAAGGAGGGAGACGTTTCCTCGACCCACTCTGGGTCCTTCTGACTAGAAACGAATTAAATTAACATGAGACGGAATAACAGGAGAAAATTAAACAAAGCTTTATAACATGTATACATGGGAGAGACTCAGGCAAACTGAGCAACTTGCCAAAATGGCGGAGGTTCTCATCTTAAATACCCTCCTCAGCTGCAAAGGAGGATGTTGGGGGTGGGGGAAGTCAGTTATGGGAGATTACCAGAGAAGCACAGTAAACAAGAGTAAGGTTATTATCCTTGCCTTCTGCATAGATAACAGTTTCTAGAGATAAGGTCATCCCCCTTTCTTCCTGGTGCAGAGAGGGAGCCACCTTTACTTACGGAGATTTCCTTTACAAATGTAACTGTCTCTTAACAAAGGGTAAATTCTACTTTTCAGAGTTTCTCTCATGTCTTCAGTTTTTAAAAGTAACCAGCCCAAAATAATCCTCGTGCTAAAGAGACATATCTTGGGGTAGCCAATTCCAATCCCCCACAATGACATATATCCATTATTATAATGTAATACAGAGTATTTTCACTGCCCTAAAAATCCTCTGTGCTCCACCTATTCATCCCCCTCACTCTCATCCTTGGCAACCACTGGTCTTTTTACTGTCTCCCTAGTTTTGCCTTTTCCAGAATGTCATATAGTTGGATTCATACAGTATGTAGGCTTTTCAGATTGGCTTCTTTCACTTGATAATAAGCATTTAAGGTTCCTCCATGTCTTTTCATGGCTTGATAGCTCATTTCTTTTTCACACTGAATAATATCCCATTGCCTGAATGTACCACAGTTTATTTATTCGCCTACTGAAGGACATCTTGGTTGCTTTCGAGTGTTGGCAATTATGAACGAAGCTGCTATAAACATCCGTGTGCAGGTTCATATGTGAACCTAAGTTTTCAACTCCTTTGGGCAAATGCCAAGGCGTGTGATTGCTGGATTGTACGGTGAGAGTATATTTAGTTTTATAAGAAACTGTCAAACTGTCTTCCAAAGTGGCTGTACCCTTTTGCATCCCTACCAGCAATGAATGAGAATTCCTCTTGCTCCACAACCTGGCCAAAATTTGGTACTGGCAGTCTTCCAGTTTTTGGCTCTTCTAATAGGTGTGTAGTGGTTACTTTTTTGTATTATGTCATCTGTGTTGTAAATCCTGCCTTTAAGTGCTCTCGTGCCTCTTTAGAATGTGGTGTCTGTTTCAGGAGCCTCAGCTGAAAATTTCATTTTTAACATCACATTACATTTATGTTTCTTAGCTTGGCATTTTCAGAAGCTCATTGATGTCCACAAACTTGTAGATTTTAAAGCTCACACCTCTTCATTGTATATAACAATGCCTCGGGAGGGCTATTACCTTCCTCCCTCGAGAAGTGTTTCCCTTTATTGCTACCCTTCATTTACTGTCATTGAGCCAACACTGACTCTTTGCACATTCTTTAATCTCATGATGACTATGTGTTTAGAAAAATTTTCTTTTAGGAAAATTTTGCCAAAGAATTTTATCACTATAAATAATTTACATCCACTTATTTGCACAATATTAATCAATTATGCTTTCCTTTTTCTGGATACCATCTTACTATTCACTCTATGGATTGATTATTATTGCATTTAGATATTCCTACATTTTGTGACAGATGCCACCAAGGCTGTCCTCTGGAACTTTTTTTTTTTTTTTTGCATGCAAGTCGTATTGGCAGCTTGACGGCCTCTAGCTCAGGGTCATTTGTAACATCAGTTTGATCAATAGTAACTCACCCTCATTCCTAGCTGTCTTCAGAGCTCTTCAATGGATACTGCCTAATTCTGGTGACTTAATATTCTGGTGATTTGTCAAGTGAGTTCTAAATAGCTCCTGTTTAATTGAATGCTTTATATCTACTTACTTCAAAAGAGATTTGGGGACAAGAATGTCCCTAAAATATGGAGTAAAGAAAGACTAAGGCAAAGAAAGTTTAAATGCTCTAATCGTTTCATTCCTGGATGCACATTTGCACTGCGTTTATCTAGTAAAAAATGTAATAACATGGACTCTAAGTTTTGACTGTAAACTTTTGGTTTCACACTGTTATGTTTCCTCCCTTTGTGGTTAGACACTGGGAGGGGATTTCCGGAGATGCAGGCTATATAGTTTGTTTCCCAAAATATTTTGCATTGTTTTGGGTGAGAGAGTATATTGCCTCCTCTGTAATACCTAGGTCTCAGAGAGCTGATATGACTGATAGCCATAATCACATGATCATAATTTGTCTCAGTGGTGAGGGGAGGTGCCTCTATCATGACACATTCTTTCATAAGAAAAGAAAAGTTTTAAAATATATATTCTTTTCTAATTTGGTAAAATAAGCATAACATAAAATTTACCATTTTAACCATTTTTAAGTGTATAATTTGATGGTATTAAGTTCTCAGTGTTGTGCAACCATCACCACTATCTATGCCCAGAACTTTTTCGTCATCCCAAACAGAAACTCTGTATCCATTTAACAATAACTCTCTGTCTCCCCCTCCCCCAGGCCCTGGTAACCTCTGTTCTACTTTCTGTTTCTATGAATTTGCCCTGTTCTGTGTACCTTATGTAAGTGGGATCTTACAATGATTGTCCTTTTGCTTCTGGCTTCTTTCACTTAATGCTTTCTACGTTCATCCATGTTTTAGCATGTATCAGAATGTCATTCCTGTTTAGGGCTGAAGAATATTCCATTGTATGTATGTAGCACACTTGGTTTATCTACTGATTTGTCTTCATCTGATGATAGATATTTGGGCTGTTTCCACCTTTTGGTTATTGTGAATGATGCTGCTATAAATATTGGTATACAAGGATCTCTTTGGTTCCCACTTTCAATTCTTTCAGGTATTTACCTAGGAATGGAATCTTATGGTAATTTAACTTTTTGAAAAATGAAGAAAGGAAAACTTTCAAGGTATCATTTTTTCTTCACTAACCACAAGTTGGCTCTGCAGGCCCCAAATGTGATGTGACAGAATGTCTTAGAACACACCACTGCCATTTAGAACCATGAGGTTTGAGGTCATGGGTACACCCCCCACAGCCTGTGAAATGCTGTAGAAACTGGTTTGGTTTTCCTGGCACAGAACATGGTGGGGGGAGGCAATTCACTTTGGGGTATCTTGTCTGAACCCATGATATCTCTTTACAGAAGAACTCTGGTTCTTTTTCCAAGAGGACCCTGATTTTCAGGATAACTCCTAAACTAACACTGTATCCTTGGATTGATCCAGATTGGGGCCTTTACAGAACTGGACTAAATCCCAGAGTTGTTCCAGGCAAGACTAGAAAACCACTTACTTCTTCCTAAACTTCCTAAACATTCATCACCAAGTCCTGCCAACTTTTATTCCTCCTTACCTTTGATCCTATTTTCTTTCCACTTCTACTGCTACCATCTTGTTCAGGGTTACCCTCATCTTGCTGGTCTTCCCTCATTCACTCGTGTTCTTCACACTGTAGCCAGAGTCATCTTTTTGCAATTCAGATCTTATCTGATAATGTCACCAATAGGAATTTGGTGGAGGGGGACCAGGCAAGATGATTATAAAGTTAAGATGGAAAAGCAAACAGGTAATAACCAGGAAGCTTTTGGAAAACAAGAATAATGAGAAAGGACCAGCCCCATCAAATATCAAAATAGATTTTTTTTTTTAAAGATTTTATTTTTTCCTTTTTCTCCCCAAAGCCCCCCAGTACACAGCTGTATACTCTTCGTTGTGGGTTCTTCTAGTTGTGGCACGTGGGACACCGCCTCAGCGTGGTTTGATGAGCAGCACCATGTCCGCGCCCGGGACTCGAACCAACGAAACACTGGGCCGCCTGCAGCGGAGCGTGCGAACTTAACCACTCGGCCACGGGGCCAGCCCCTCAAAATAGATTTTAAAAGCCATAAGGACTGAAATGGTTTTACATCAGCACAGGCAGATGGATAAGCAGATCAATGGAACAGAATAAGGAACCATAAAAGAGACCCAAAATAGATGAGAACTTAAATTATAATGAAGATGGCATTTTGAATCAGTGGGGAAAATTTGATTTTGAATAATTGGGTGTTCAGACAAATGGGAAAAAAATTGTTTCCTTAACTCATTGCATCACACCAAAACAAGGTCCCAGTGTATCAAAGATTTGGATAAATTTAAAAAAAATGAAATCATAAAAATAAAATAGAATTCAGGAGAATGTCTTCATGCCTAGTATTCTCTGAAAAACTCCTACCACCATCGCTGATTTTAAGAATTCAGGCAACTCAAAGTATCAAAACAAATGGGTAACAAATGAGTTCAGAGAAGGGAGGTACAGGAGTGTTGGATTCAGAGCTGCCAGGAGGAGGGTGCCCCTTAAGTTGAGCCATGAAGGAGATGGAAAGACGGGTGTCAGCAAAGATACAATGGGAAAGATTAATATAGAGAGTTTGGGGGAAAATGAAGAGATGAGGTTAGTCGGGATGCAGAGTGCCTATAGGGGAAGAGCAGAGTTCAGTGGAAGCATTTCTACCTACGAGTCAAGCTATTATGGTCCTGGAAATGAGCTCTTGGATAGTCTAGCTTAAGGCGAGTGTAAAATATATTCTCTTTGACAAGTCTCTGAGGTGCTAATGACATATGCCACTGATTAAACTCTGATCCATACACATTACCAATGGCCTGAGGTGAGAGTATGGCTGAAACTGATAAGAAAGTTGAGGAATCTGGGCAGGATGAATGTCTGAATACAAGGCCTGCACCCTCCTTACAGAAGAGCAGAGTAATCTAGAAACAGGACCTACATTTTCCTCAGAATTTACTTCTGGGTTGACTTTCTTCATGGGACAACAGAAGACTCAGGAATGTCAGGCTGAGATGTTTTAGCTTTATCCCATTAATGATGGAGAATCAAAGAAGATTTATAATCAAGGGAGATATGAAAAACAACAGTGTTCCTAGAGGATTGGTCCGATGGTTGTCTGCTGGCAGCCTCAGTCGGTGGTATGGTGCTGGGAAGTGGTGGTGATGGTAGCAGACCCGGAAAGAGGAGGCTGGTATGCTGTTGCTGTGGTCCCATCACTAGGGGGTGGGGGGGAGTTGGGTAGAAAAAAATGGACTCAAAATATCGCTCATAAAAGAAATGAATATGGAGAAGTGCTTGTGTAACACACACATGTGTTAACTGGTTGTTATATTATTTTTATTGTTACTGCCACATGCAGCCACCCTTGCAGATCGAGATGATAGTTTTTCACCCCGGAAAGAAGTTCTCTTTTTGTCCTCAGGAAGACAGGTTTGGACAAAGTCTGAGAAAGAGGGCTGTGAAATATAAAGAGAAAGAAGGGCCGTGTTCTCAAGGCGTAGTCACAGATCCTCTCATGGGGGCAGCAAAGACGGGAATCTGCTGGGTTGGCAAAGCTGAGCCCGGAACTCAGCCTGCTGAATCTTACACCACGAAAGGGATCTGACTGCATGGAGCTGGGGCAGGACTTCGGAGTTCAGGAAAGGGAGAGAGGGCACTGGGGGTAGACAGCATTTCAGAAAATGGTGACAACTCCACTGAGGGAATCTCCTTTGTGAAATTTAGCTCCAGGTAAGGAACTTACACTTTTCCTGTTGATTTATCAGTTAGAATTGGTTGATCTCTTAATTGACCGTGTAACTGTAACAGTAAATCATAGGAACATGAAGCATAATATTTTGCCAAAAAACCTGATTTAAGATCAGGTGAGTTTTACTATGGTTTTAAAGTTAATGTTATTAATGCATGATCTTGGGCATTAAAGTCTTCAAGGCGACCTGACCAGCAGGTAACACGTGATGCGAGTTCAGGAGCTCTGCCTCCTGACCTTTGCAGAGCTCCTCAGACCGCACCATTTCCCCTGCCCGCCCCGTTTCCCCTGCCGCCTTTACATTCGTCAGAGGACAGGCTCATGAGCTGTCTTGTTACGTAAGGGAGCAGCATAATAACACTGTCACACGAGCAAGTGTCACACGAGGTGGCTGGTGAGAATTCTTATCTTAGACTTTTGGCTCTCTGGGTATCTGTCATGAGGAATATCATGTTCAGGAGGATTTATTCACTAGTATCTGCTTCTCAGGCTCATGGGAATTGAAGTCCGAAGTAATCATGCAAAGTCACAAGTTTACCAAGTAGGTCTTATGCTTTTTGATATGACTCAAAAAAGAAAGGTCAGATAAAAGGCATCCAGATTGGAAAGGAGGAAGTAAAGTTATCTCTGTTTGCAGGTGACCTGATCTGTAGATCTGATACGTAGCAAACCCTAAAGACTCCTCAAAAAAACTGTTAGAACTAATAAATGAATTCAGTGAAGTTGAAGGATACAAAATCAACATGCAAAGATCAGTTGAGTTTCTGTGCACCAAGAATGAACTATCTGAAAAGGAAATTATATCCCATTTATTATAAATCCCATTTATAATAGCAGCAAAAGAATAAAATACTTAGAAATAAACTTTACCAAGGAGGTAAAAGACTTATACACTGAACACTATAAAACACTGATGAAAAAAAATTAAAGCAGACACAAATAAATGGAAAGACATCTTGGGTTCATGGATTAGAAGAATTAATACTGTTAAAATGTCCATACTACCCAAACAATCTACAAATTCACTGCAATCTCTATAAAAATCCTAAAGACATTTTTTATAGAAACAGAAAGAACAATCCTAAAATTCGTATGCACCCACAAAAGACCCCAAACAGTCAAAGCAAGCTTGAGAAAGAAGCACAAAGCTAGAGGCATCACACTTCCTGACTTCAAACTATATTACGAAGCTACAGTAATCAAAACAGTATGGTACTGGCATAAAAACAGACACATAGATCATTGGAACAGAATAGAGAGCCCAGAAAAACACCCGTGAATATACGGTTAACTAATTTTTGACTAGGGCACCAAGAACACACAATGAGGAAAGGACAGTCTCTTCAATAAACAGTGTTGGGGAAACTGGATATCCACATGTGAAAGAATGAAATTGGACCCTTATCTTTCACCATAGACAAAAAGTAACTCAAAATGGATTAAAGATTTGAATGTAAATCTGAAATTGTAAAACTAGAAGAAAACGTAGGGGAAAAGCTTCTTAACATTGATCTTGGCAATGATTTCTTGGCTATGACTCCAAAAGCACAGGCAACAAAAGCAAAAATACACAAGTGAGACTACATCAAGCCAAAAAAGCTTCTGCACAGCAAAGGAAACACTCAACAGTGAAAAGGCAGCCTACAGAGTGGGAGAAAATATTTGCAAACAATGTATGTTTATACCTCAATAAAGCTGAAAAATAAGTAAAAATAATGAAGTACAAATAAAAATATATTTTTTAAAAAGGATAGGCAAGGGGGGCTGGCCCCGTGGCCGAGTGGTTAAGTCTGTGTGCTCCGCTGCAGGCGGCCCAGTGTTTCGTTGGTTTGAATCCTGGGCACAGACATGGCACTGCTCATGAAACCACGCTGAGGCAGCGTCCCACATCCTACAACGAGGAATATACAACTATGTACTGGGGGGCTTTGGGGAGAAAAAGGAAAAAATAAAATCTTTAAAAAAAAAAAGGATAGGCAAGGGATCCACTAACTGTTCTATTCTATTTTTTAAAAAGCTTTACTCAAATATAATTTACATAAAATAAACTTCTCCCATTGTTAGTGTACAATTCAACAATTTTTAGTATATTTATATTTGTGCAAACATTACCATAATCCAGTTTTAGAGCACTTCCATCATCCCAAAAAGTTTGTTCGTGTCCATTTGTAGCTAATCCCCTCTCCCACCCCCCCAGGAAACTACTGATAGGTTTTCTGTCTCTATAAATTTGCCTTTTAAAGACATTTCAGATAAATGGAATAATTCAATATATAGTCTTTTGCATCTAGCTTTTTTTACTTGGCATAATATTTTTGAGTTTCATTCAAGTTGTAAGATCTATCAGTTGTCCTTTCTTTTTTATTGTTGAACACTATTCAATTGTATGGACAGATGTACCATAATTTGTTTTATCCACTCACTGATTGACGGCCACTTGGATTGTTCCCAGCGTTTGGCATACAAGTTTCTGTTTGGACATGCATTTTCATTTCTCATAGGTAGATTCCTAGGAATGGAATTCCTAGGTCATGTGATAAGGATAGGTTTAATGTTTTAAGAAATTGCCAAACTGTTTTCCAAAGTGGCTGTACCATTTTACATTCCCACCAGCAATGTATGAGAGTGCCAGTTTCTTCACATCCTCATGGACACTTGGTATTGTCTGTCTTTTTTATTCTAGCCATCCACTGGGTGTGTAGTGGTATCTCACTGTGGTTTTAATTTGTATTTCCCTAATGACTAATGATGTTGAGCATCCTTTCATGTGCTTATTAGCCATTCGTATATTTTCTTTGGTGAAATGTCTATTCAAGTCTTTTTGCCCAGTTTTTTTTTAAGATTCTATTTGCCCCTTTTTTTCCTGTTTGTCTTTTTTTTTTTTTTTTTTTGGTGAGGAAGATTGTTACTGAGCTAACATCTGTGCTAATCTTCCTCTATTTTTGTATGTGAGATGCCGCCACAGCATGGCTTGATGAGCACTGTGTAGGTCTGTGCCCAGGATCCAAACCAGCAAACCCCAAGCCACCAGAGTGGAGAGTGCAAACTTAACCACTATGTCACCACGCCAGCTCCTGCCCAGTTTTTAACTGGGTTATTTGTCTTTCAATTGTTGAGTTTTAAGTGGTTTTTAAAAATATATATATATCTTCTGGATACAAGTCCCTTATGAGATATATGATTTGCAAATATTTTCTCCCAGTCTGTGGTGTGTAATGTGATGTCTTTTGAAGTAATAGAATTTTTAATTTTGATGAAAGTCAATTTCCTAATTTTTGCTTTTATGGATCATGGTTTTGGTGTCATATATAGGAACTCTTTGTCTAACCCAAAGTCACGATTTTCTCCTATGTCTTCCTCTAGAAGTTTATAATTGTAGCACTCACATTTAGGTCTGTGATTCATGTGGAGTATGGTATGAGGTAAATTTCAAAGTTCAGATTTTTTGCGTATAGATATCCAATTGTCCCAGTACCACTTATTGAAAAGACAATCGTTTCCTTTATTGAATTATCTTGGTACCTTTGTCAAAAATCAATTAACGTAAATGTAAGGGTTTATTTCTGGACTCTCAATTCTGATACATCTATATAGACTACCCATCTGTATGATAGTGTGCCAATATTGCACTGTCTTGATTACTATGGTTTTTTGGTAAGTTTTAAAATTGGGTAGTGAAAGTCCTCCAACTTCGTTGTTCTTTTTCAAAATTGTTTTGGCTATTCTAATTCCATTGCATTTCCATATAAATTGTAGGATCCATATAAATGTAATATAAATATAAAATGTATTTAAATATTTTCTAAATATAAAATCCATAAAGTATATATAAATATAAGTATATAAATAAATATACATATATTTGTATATAATTTATAAATATAAAATACATAAAATATATATCCATAAAATCCATATAAATATAAAATCAACAAAAACCCACGTAAATTCCATATAAATTTTTGATAGGGCTTGTGTTGAATATATAGATAAATATGGGGAGAATTGCAACCTTGATAATACTGAATCTTCCAATCCATAAACATGCAATGTCTCTCCATTTATTCAATCTTCTTTTATTTTTGTTTCAGTGTATTATAGTTTTCAGTATAGAAGTCTTCTTTTACATTTATTTCTAAGTATTTTATTCTTACTGATACTACTGTGAATGGAATTGTTTTCTTAATTTCACTTTTGAATTGTTGTTAGTATATAGAAATACAATTGATTCTTGTATATTAATTTATATTTTGTGACTTTGCTAACCTTGTTTATTCATTGTAGTGGTTTGTCTGTTTAATCCTTGGGATTGACTACATACAGGATCTTGTCACCTGTAAATGAAGTCTTACTCCCTCCTTTCCAATCTGAGGCTTTAATTTGAATGTTTTTTCTTTATTGCCCTGCCTAGAACCTCCTGTACACTGTTGAATAGATGCAGCAAGAATCACGTCCTTGCTTTTTCCCCGATGTTGGGGAAATAGTAACCCATCTTTCACTGTTAAGTAGAATATTCACTGTGGGTTTTTTGTTTTGTTTTGTAGATGTCCTTTAACAGGTTGAGGAAATTCCCTTCTACTTCTAGTTTGTGAGAGTTTTTATCATGAATGGATGTTACATTTTGTCAAATGTTTTTTCTGCCTCTACTGAGATGCTCATGTGGTTTTGTCTTTTATTCTATTAACGGTGTATTACGTTGATTGGCTTTCAGATGTTAAACCATCCTTGCATTAGTAGGGTAAATCCCAGTCAGTCGTGGTGTATAATCCTTTTCATATGTTGCTCATTTCAGTTTGGTAACATATTGTTAAAGGTTTTTGCATTTATGTTTTTGAAAGATGTTGGTCTTTGGTTTTATTTTCTTGTGATGTCTTTGGCTTTGGTAGAAGGGTAACACTGGGGGCACTCAGAGAGTTTCTATTGACTGCTTTTTTTCCTGTGTAAGAGTACATTGTCCTGGTTTTTTTGTATGTTTCATAATTTCTTGTTGAAAACTTGAAAAATTTTTTTTAAGATTGGCACCAGAGCTAACAACTGTTGCCAATCTTTTTTTATTCTTCTCCCCAAAGTCCCCCAGGACATAGTTGTATGTTCTAGTTGTGAGTGCCTCTATTGTGCCGGGTGGGACACCCCCTCATCATGGCCGGATGAGTGGTACCACGTCTGCACCCAGGATCCAAACCTGCAAAACCCTGGGCCATTGAAACAGAGCGCATGAAGTGAATTATGTGGCCACAGGGCCGGCCTCAGAAATTGTAGATAATATATTGTGGTAACTCTGAATTGCAAACATCCCCCCAACACCCAAGGCTGTTGTTGCTGTTTGGTGTCTTTGTTAGTTTAGTAACTTGCCTGAGATAAATCTGTGAAATCTGTCTCCCCCAAAGTATGTGGACACAGATATTTCTGTTCGGTTTTCTTCAAATTTTTTTAAAGCTTGGCCTCCTGAGGGTCACCCCTGTGTCTGCACAGCTTAGTGGTCAGCTAATCCTTGGACAGAAGTTGTGCTCAAACACCCTGAGCCAGTTAAACTTTCACCTTCTGCCGATGGATCTGTGTGTGGGTAGGGGAGTGCATTCAAGTTTCAGCCACGTTCGATCTGCCCTCATGTTTAAGCTAGTAGAGCTGTTGGCCTTCGCTCATCTGCTGCCAAGAGTTACTTCCATTGATAACACTGCCGGGCGTAGGTGTTGTGCACTGCCCCAAATCCAGTGAGCCCCCTTTGACCGTGGCAGTGAAGCTAGTGCTCACAGCCTGCCCTGGCAGACCCTCTGTGACACTGGAGCAGGGCGGAGGAAATGGGAGCAGCTCCAGGCAAGAATGCCATAGAGACTCATTGTTAGTGCCCAAAGTTGAGACTTTTTCAATCATAAATGCTTCTCAAATTGTTGCATGCCTTTGGTTGATTTCTAGAGCGCTAAAATGGCTGTTTGTCTGTGCTGTCCATCTTTATAGTTGCTTCTGGGGGGAGAAGACTTTCCAGCCTCCTCATTCAGTCACAGCTAAAAGTCTTAACTCCCATTTTATTCTCTTTTTAATGGGGGAAAGAACGTAGAGTGTCCAATCAAAATCCTAACTATTATATGACTCTCTTCGTTGCAAAGGGTGGAAGCCTCTAAAGCAGCCAGGAAGCTGAGAGCCTTAGCTATCTGGGTTAAGGAAAAAGACACACACTGCTCTAGTATTTTAGCACAGACCAAGTAACATGAAAAAGAGGGAGCAGGGCTGGATTTGAACCCGACTTTACTCTCTACTCTGCCTGGAAGCAGTATGGGATAGTGGGTAAGCACCTGGAGGGATGGGGGCTTTATAAGCAAAGGAAGGAAACAAAGAAAAAGATAGTTTTCTTTTTCATTGTGGTTAAAAAAAATAACAAAAATTTGCCTGGTTAACCATTTTTAAGTGTGCAGTTCAGTAGCGTTAAGTATATTCACATTGTCGTGAAACAGATCTCCAGGACTTTTTCATCTTGCAAAACTGAAACTCTGTAGCCATTAAACAACAACCCCCCTTCCCCCTCAGATAGTTTTTATTAAGTAAAAATTCATAACTTCTATATATCAAAACTTCACAAATAAAAGGGCAAGCCACAAAGTAGAAGACAGAGCCCATCTACAGCAAATTCTACATGAAGTGCTTTTGTATGTGCCAAAGGAAAACGCTGGAATAGCAAAGTTGACTCAAAAAGTTGAAAAGATAATTCATAAAAGAAAAAAGGCCAATGAACCTAAAAAATAATATTTAACCTCATTAGTAGTCAAACAAATGTATATTAAAATACTAGTTTTGCTTCTCAGATTGGCAAAAAGATTTTCAACGACAGTGCTCAGTGCCAAGAGTTACTCTCTCAGGGTGACCGGCAGGCTCGTACCTGCTGGTAGAAACATAATGCAGTACAGCTGCTGGAGTTTTATTCGACACTATGTTTCAAAATCTTAAAATAGTCCTAACTTTTGACCTAGTAATGTCACTTTTAACATCCTGTCCTCAGGCAAGAGCAATGTGCCCAAAGATTTCTTTACGAGAATGTATATCACATCATTATTTATAAAAGCAAAAATGTATAAGCAATCCAGATATCTGACTGTAGAACACTGGCTACATAAAGTATAATGCATGCAAATGACAGAATTCCTGAAGAATTTTTAATGAGAGGCTCAAGCTAAGTGGAAAAAAACAAAAGAGCAGAAAAGAAAACTGTATGTATAAGCATGCATAAAGGGAAAATAAAAGGAGTAGAAGGGAATACACCAAAATGGTGGCTATCTCTGGGTGGCAGAAGATTTGAAATTTTCAAAATCAGAATATTAAACATTTTCAGTAGCGAGTATGAGTTTTCAGTAACAAGTATGTATTGCCCTTATAATCAGAAGAAAATTGTATAAAAGGGAAACTTTTAAAAAATACTTAGTATACATAACATATGGAAATATTTTTTAAAATTTAAATTTCCATACACTGTTCAACTAATTAATCTGACTTAGTATTTGTGAAATTGGACGTAGGGCTCAATATATAAATTTGTGAAAATTGGAATTTTGCTCCTCTTCTGAGAGTTGTAATACTTTTTTGTGGCTGTTTTTAAAATGCAACTGAAACACTGGAATAAATTGTGTAAGAATTTTATCTTGGAAGGTTGGATTTTTCTCTTCAGGTAGTTAGACTCTTACATTTAGTTAAATTGAATTTTAACCTGGTTTTGATACTTGTGGTTTTAGGAACCTGAACTTACTACTTCAGGAAGTATTACTGAATAGATTAATATAAGTATTACTATGACAGATTAACTATTTCTGTCAGGTGTTCTGTGAACCTAACTACCATTTATATATATGTGTGTATACATATCTTTTTTTTGCTGAGGAAGATTAGCCCTGAGCTAACATCTGTCAGTCTTCCTTTATTTTGTATGTGGGTCGCCGCCACAGCATGGCCACCAACGAGTGGTGTAGATCCATGCCTGGAACCGAACTTAGGCCACCAAAGTGGAGCATGCTGAACTTAACCACTAGGACATGGGGCCAGCCCCTACCATTTATAATTTTGATACACTGGCAGAAAATAAAATCCCAAATTCCAAACAACATTCATATGTTTGGAAAAGTCCCTGTCAGATACATGAATTCTGATAACATTGCTTTTTGTTGTTGTTGTTGAGGAAGATTGGCCCTGAGCTAACATCTATTGCCAATCTTCCTATTTTTGCTTGAGGAAGATTGTCCCTGAGCTAATGTGTGTGCCAGTCTTCCTCTATTTTTATGTGGGACGCTGCCATAGCATGGCTTAATGAGCAGTCTGTAGGTCTACGCCTGGGATACAAACCCATGAACCCCAGGCCACCAAAGCAGAGCATGTGAACTTAACCACTACGCCACAGGGCTGGCCCCCAACATTGCATTTTTAATTATTATTTTGCAAATATTTTTAATCTTCATAGTCTCACGAAGAATTTTATAAAAATCTGTTACCTGGGATGAAAACACTATGAGAGAATGGAGTCTTATTTACATCAATATTTCTTTCAACACTGTACTTGAGGGATAAAAATGCCTGCTGAGTCGCCCAACCTGAGTGACTGGCAGCCATTTAAAATACAGAGAACTGAATGGAGGTTGCAAAGGCCTGATTCAGGTCACGTCCACTGAGCAAGTTCCCACAGATAGTGCAGAAACTTTGAGAACCTGTGGACCCTGGATAGGGATGAATTGTGGAGAGGGGGAGAGTGAGTTGATGCTCTCAATGGTCGGGGGACCCTCTCCAAATGCTAACTGCTTCCTGCAGCAGGAGTGACCCGCTCAGTTCCAGCTTGGCCCAAGGACCCTGGCAGAAAACCTGATCTGACCTGACATGTGATTGGTACCAAGCCTCAGCCAAGAATGTGCTTGCTGGGAAGGGCATCCATCACTTGTACCATTAGACACAAACGTTTGAGGGCCTTCTGTGCCAAGAGGAATAAAAGGAGCAGATAAACCCCTCACGTAGCAGTCCAAGCCCAAGTTATGGGAGTGAAGAGCAGCTTAAGAACCATGAATTTGCTTTAAATATTCAGATGACTTGGGAACTGACCACATCCCAGTCCTCTCTGAGCCTAGAGTGGCGGGTGAATCAATCAGCACCCATTCATTCCAGAAGCCAAGAAAATAGCAAAACCCAAAAGGCCTTTCAGAGAAGGAGTTAAAAAACGCGTGATGCAAACATATATTTCCAACTCTGCTTCTTAGATGGAAAAATCTCTTCACAAATGAAGTGGGTTTTTCCCCCTTCTCTTATAGCCTCAGAAAAAGAGATTTTTTTAAACACATTTTCTTAAATCCATACTAACTTGAAATGATGCTAAACATTTTCAAGTCTTTACTCTTAATCACAAAATCATGTATTTTTTGGTGCTATAAGAGGAGCACAAACACATACCCATCTGTGTCTCCTTAACATCTCTCCTTCTATCGTCTCCTTTGAACAATCACAGAAAATTCAGAATCGTGTCCTGGCATAATTGAATTGAATCCCCGGGGTCTCTGTTTCTGATTTTCTTCCATTCCTGCTCCACTAAACCTACAATTAAAACAGAAGTTCTGTGTCTGCAGGCTAATGAGACAAATAATAAAATACACACAGGCAAATCCATATGTTTGGTTTTTTTAATCCTCTGCTCCTTAACTTTCTTTTGCTAGGAGATGAATGCCAGGAGTTGAGGGAGTTTATCTTTCAACTTGTTTGCGAGGAACAAAATTCAGTTTCATAATGAGCATCAACCGTTCCATGTAAGAACTCCCCGGCAGCCCTTCTTTCATGACCACATCACGTTTATCTACTGCATTGGGATGTGGGTTCCCTTTTGGCTTTATCCTATCCTGCTGCTGTGTGATAACATTTGTTTATTTTTTATCACCACACCTTCCTCTTCACGCTCAACCTAAAGTTATCTCCTTTGATCTGGAAAGATCCTCCGTGAAGAGGATCCAGCTTTAAACAAAACCAGCTGATGCCCACAGTAACCAAGGTTTGGTAATTTCTGCATTCTGTTGCATTTAATAGCCGTGTTCCCAAAGAGACAGTCATTATTTTAGAGTCTCTCAGCTTTCAATATCTTTCGTCTCATATGAAGATACAACTGAAAATCAGAACACACCAGCCACACACTTCTTGATATTTAATACATTTAGATCATTTTTCATCTGGTGAAAAATTTCATTCCATCAAGGTATGGTGATGTACATACTGTGCTGTGTAAAAGCAGTTTGCTTTTGAGGATTATAGTCCTACTACAGATTGAATATTTACAGTTATGTCGCTTTCAAAGTCACCCAGTCAGAGTTGCTAATTTTAGCCAGCTCCGTGAGTGAGTCTCATAAGAGGTTTCTTTCTAAGCTGTCGGTTTCCAGCTGTGGCACATTAAAATACTTTTCTAGAGAGGCAGCGTAGTCACAGAATGATACTTCTGGATTTTCTGTGTTCTTTCTTGGATTTGGACAAAATTAAATAAAAGAAATGCCCACGTTACAAAACCTACTTTGCCAACAGGAACAATTCTCGGCAATTTGAAGGAACAGGGCCCATGGTATTTCTTCTATGAATTTCTTCTGGTCTTCCTCTATTCTCTTTTTACGGCTGTAGCCAAAATAGGAAGAGAGAGAGAGACAGTGTGTGTACGTGCGTGTTGGGGTTGGGGGAGAGAAAGAGAGAGGTGGGGGGGCACCTCTGGGGGAAGTGGAGAGAGGAGGGTGGGTCCTGCCTTGCTGTGGCTTCTGCTTTTCTCAGAGAACTTCAGAGAATGACTGTAATACCAGTTCTAAACGAACAACATATGACTCTTATTTTCATCTCCCCTCCACCCCTCCACGGGTTTCCTATGTGTACTTCAAATGCCTGATACCCTTGGTATGACAACTGCTCGTGTTACTCTGGCCTCAATCACTTTATCAGGCAGCAAGATTTTTTTTGCTTTTCCAAGAGGCGAGCAACTAAACCTGAGGTCCTGCAGGGGCTTTGCAAAATGCTGCTCAGTCTCTTGAGCCATCAGTGACAGCTCGTCTGGGTTTCATCAGCTCACTGGGGCTGCATTTTACCAGGCGCCTTTGCCAAGGCCTCCCCGGCAGCGTCAACAAGTATTGCACCTACTGCAGAAAGCCCTCAAGTTTCATCACGGTGATGCTAAAAAATATTCTCCAGGCTTCAGCAATGACCTAGTTCATTCAAGGGCAGGGGAAAAAAAAATGCTCTTCTTCCAGGACTCCCCTGAGCACGGAATTTTCCCTCTTAGGAAGATAGGAGCTTTTCTGGAAACAGACCCAACTGTGCTTTGACCCGTTCGTGGAAAAGACCCTGAACCCTGTAACTCCTCTGAATCCCCAGTCCCAGGAACAGGGACACCCAATCAATGCCTCACACACAGCCTGGGGAGCCCACAGCCGAGCCAGCCCTCCTATCACGTCTCTTGGACAAAAAGTATTGAAAAGTAAGTATCTAGACTTTGGTTTTTATATAAGGAATGGCTGTGCTTTAAATATGTAGTTGTTTACATTTTCTACGGTAGGGAACAAAGCAGATTCTTTCCTTATGAAATAGAACAAGGTAAAACAAGGAGGGGCTATACAGCATATTTGGGTATGTAGGGTTTTAAAGTGGCCAAATTCTCATGTTTAATTTAGGTCCACTCTGACCCTTTTTGGAAATTTTTTTTTTAATGTCTGTTTATTTTGGCTTGACAATAATTTAAAAAGATTTCTTCCACATCATGGCTATTTCAACAATTAGGAAATAAAAATATGTAGGATGATTCAAAGGAGTAATTTGTAAAGACTTTGCAAAGTAACATGAAAAACTGAGTTACCTGTCCAGAGAATTCAGGCGCTGGACACTTTTGCCTGAAATATTTGAGTATTTTAATCAAAAGTTATTCCTTTTACTTGGATTATCTGGATGATTGAAAACCCCCGCTTTCTGAATGGACACAGCAGTATCTTGTCTGACAAGAGGAATGCAAGTTGCTGAAAAGCTATCGGGCATTTGCAAATGGCTGATGCAAGCATTTGTCGGGTCGTTAAAATAGATTTTCTTTCCTTTTCCTTTTTTTTAGTGTGGTAAGAACACTTAACATGAGATCTACCCTTTTAATAAATTTGTAAGTGTGCAATAGAGTATTATTAACTGTAGGCATGACGTTGTACTTGAGTTGTTAAATAGATTTTTAAAAAATTTAAGGCAAAAAGTCAACCCCCAAAATCCATCGATCAAATGGCACCACTGTCACGTTACGTTTTGGTGAACACATCCAAACTTCAAACCACTGATTATGGGTGTCAGTTACAGACATCTAGCAATCATTTAAAAATAGAGAAAAGCAAGAACAGCATTTAGAGCTGCTTCTGCTCTAATTATTTCCCTTCTACAGCATTTTCCTTAAGTAAAGGTAGCCTTCAGTTTTGAAGATTAAATAACCAGGAATGTAAGAGACGTTTTATAACAGCATACCAGCTAAGGATAAATTGAACAAGTGTCTTTGCTGTGAGGCTTCCGAACTGAAACCCAGGATGTTTTGAGCTACCTTCTGCATGGATAAACTGACGAGTCTTGTATTGAAATGCACTGATGGTCAATACACATGTTCAGATCTTGGAAATCTGGATTTAAAACAAACTAAATGTATTTTAGCTCCCAAATTACATGGCCCTGTAAAGTTTCTGCAAAAAATTCACTCACAATTTGGGGAACATTTTTAGGCAGGGTGGAATTCCTATTTTCTTCACCTGCAAAGAACCCCCCCCCCCATTAATTAGTTTTTAACAGCCCCATGCACACTACACGCAGATATCAGCCTATGCAAGGAGTGTGCGGTGGAGCATCCTCGTCTGGGTGGAGGTGGGGGAAGCAGCGTGGGGCTGAGGAAGAAAGCCCAGACCCTGGAGTCAGATTTGGAGACAGTTTTCCAGCCTGTCTGAACTCCAGTGTTCTCATCTGTAAAATGAAGATAACAACATCCACTTTGACAAGATCAGTGGGGGGTTAGATGAGTGAATATGCCTGACGTACCATAGTTTCTTCACAAAGGCTGGTTCTTCCCATTGATTCATGAAAAAGCTGCTCTCTCTTTTTTTGCTAAAACTTCGGAATGTCTTCATAATATACACTATTAAAGTAATAGACATTACTTTCATGTCGATTAAAGTAATACCCATTTTTGACATCAGTGCAATAATTAAACAAAAATAACATAGAAAATTAGATTCTTTTGAAGAAAATTTTGTACTTAAAAACAATGTGTTTGACAGCAAAGTGAAAAAGGATTATATTTTAGAATGCCTCTACAATAAATAAGAAAAATATTTTTGTCTGAAAATGATTGATGGTGTATTTATTATCTAAAAAGAGAGAGAGAGAGATTTATCAACGTCACCTGGTAATGCTTTTTAGCGCATATCAGTCTCATATTTAAATAGGAGTTTTCATGAGTCCATAGGAATGGAAGGCAAAGGTAAATCTATGCATAGAAGATGACGTCTGTGATTACTATGAAAGTAAGGCAGGAGCCCAGCCCTTCCTCCGAGATTATAGTTGAGCCGTGCATCTGGGTCCCTTTTTGCGTAGACACAGGCATGGTAGAGTGAGGGGGTAGGAGCGGGGTGAGAATGCTCTGAAATGGACTAGCCTTTGGGGGACGGGAGCTTTGTGGGCCATCTCAGGAGCCATGGCTGGCATCTCAAGGTCAGTGATGATGGTTCACGAACAGAGTGCTCCCTTGTCCTGGGGTGAGGGGGAGTCAGGCATGGAGGGATGGAGCAGGCAGGAATCATAAGCAGGGTTCACGGGACAGCTCTGAAGAATTTTATCAGTGTCTTTATTGCCCTGTTGTCTTTACTGAGATGCCCCACAGATTTTGCCCAGGCACATCAGAACATCTTGATAAATTCTTTGCTTGAGTTACTGACAGGTTCTCAAGGAACCCTGTTATTCTGGGCTTAATTCTGCCAAAAAGGAAATCTGGAAATTCAGAAATGTAAAGAAACTTGGGAGAAAATGATCATGTCATCTTAGGTTTGGTAAAAATGAAAGAATAAACACCCGAGCCACAAGAGGGAAAAGAACATGTAAAAATGTTTAGAGCCCTCATTGAGGTTTCTGCCAACGCACACCCACCCGGCACAGACCAAACTGACCAGGAGAATTTGGACATCGAGTTGAAGAGATGGACCCAGGTTGCGGAGACGTCAGTTCTGGATAGTTTACTTCTGAATACATAGCGCCCTACCCCTCCCAGGGCCACCTCCTCCATGGCTTCTGCCGGTACATCTGGGGCCGCACAGCTCAGCTTGATCTTCACTTGGTCTTCAATCCTGTTCTTAGATAACCAGGCTCATTCACTCCTCAGTCAGTAGTTTAAGACGTTCCTCTAGTCCAGTAGTTCTCAAACTTTAAAGTGCAACAGAATTTAGAAAGCTTGTTAAAACACAGCTTACTCAGTCCCACCCCCAGAGTTTCTGATTCTGAATGTCCCAAGAATTTGCACTTCTGACAAGTTCCCAGGATGCTGGTGGTGTGGTCCAGGGACCACACTCTGAGAAACACTGCTTTAGCCATTTCTTTGGCCTGTAATTCCTGAAGAAAACCTATTTGCACGTGTTCTTTTCAATTACTAAAATTGCCTACTTCTCAGGGATGCAGAAGGCACAACCACAAGATGCTAGAGCTGAGGAGAGCACAAAAGATAAACCCATCAGGTGTCCTTCGGGCAAACAGCTTGCAGTGGAGGGTGGGGGACTGGGTGTGGGGAGAACACACTGAGGCGAGTGGTCCATCATTTGGGAGGGGGCATTTTTTCCAGCTGAGGCTCTCAGGGGAGGTTTCAAGGACAAGCTAGCACTTGAGCTAGGGTTTGAAAACTGGTGGCATTTGAATATATAAAGATGGAAGGTGGTCCATCTGTGTAAAGGAAACAACAACAAAACATGGAAGGCAGAAAGAGCTACGATGAGAATAGAAATCAGAAATTCGTTTGGTTAGGCTACGTTTTCCACAGTTGTCCCTGGAACTTTCTAGGAGAAACATTCTTTGATTAAGCCATCTAATCGTAAATCCTTTACTTCTGTCTATAGCTTGGTGAAGGCATATCCGACATAGAGATCTGGAATAGAGGCCCTCTGGTAGGAATTTCAGGCACCATGGGCCAGGGAGGGGAAGGTATGGATGCTTCAGTATGCTTTCTAGATGTAACAATCAACTCAAACTGGCTTAAACAATAGCGGGGATTTATTGCTCACAGAACTGAGAAGTCCAGGCGTTTGGTCAGGTTCTCTGCATTCCTGGAGGCTGTTTTTCTCTGTGCTTTAGTTTCCACCTCACAGCCTCACTAGTTTTCTCTCAGTCTCATATGGCTATCAGCCACCCCTTGAGTCCACAGGCTTTCTTTTTCCCGTTTAGAGGACAGAGTAAAAGACCAAAGCTTTGCCCTGATTGGATCACTGCTCAGCTACTTTCTTGAGAGAGGCATGTGCTGATTGGCTTATACCTTGGTTAATGAACCAATCACCAGGCAAGAGTACTTGATCACTCTAGACCAATCAGAGTCCACTGTCCCCAGGCTCGAGTGATGGGAGTGGCGTGGAACGGAGTTAGGAGGACCATTGAAAGGGCTGCTTTAGGAGCTTTTGGATATTTTGGAGAAAGGCCGCTAAAGTCATACTATCTTTTCCCTTAGTCATAAGGTGAGCATGGGCAGTGTTCATACTTTAAAGATGTAGGGTGGGCCAAGTTAGAATATTCTCCCACAGAATGGTCCTGCCTTTGAATGGAATGGACGCTTGGATACAGAACTATTCCACTCCTACCCCGGCGCTTTTCGCTCGGTGTGGTGCGCCTTCTCTCTCAGGCACACTTCACCAAAAAAAAAGATTAGATACAGAAAGATTAAAAAAATTCTTCAGAAAACAAGGCAAGAGGAGGCAAAAATAAAGTTTTCTCCTAAGACCTTCAGACTGGCTGGGTTGAAGGATGATGGTGGAAGGTGGCGGAGGTAAGACTGACATTCTCCACAGCACCCTGTCCCTGGTCCTCAACTAGCTGACTTATTTGAGCCGGTTTACTTACTGAGAGGTGATTGGTTCCTCGTAGTAACTCCAGGCTCAGTTCATTACACCAGGGGAGGTCTTACTCTTGCCCACTACAGGGCTGGGAGTGGGACGGAAGAGAACCTGACATTTCCCAGGTACTCCACTATACTGACTGATGCCTGAAATTCCACAGGGTGTCGCCTCTTGGTCCCATTTAAAATAAACAGTCTCCAGTAAAGTATAACTCGGAGTTGCTCTGGGGTTTTTTGTTACAGGAAAAGCCAGCATGAGGACACAGGGAGCCAGGGACAATGTGGAGGAGAAGAAGAGGAACCAGAGGGAGGGTTTCTTCACTACACAGTGATGACCCTGATGACACATGCCTAGCTTGAGCGCAACCATCAGCCCACCACATTCAACCTCAAATCAAAGTCATTTTAACCAGTTAATTCACGAAAGTTGGTCTCATTAACAACACTGTCATGCTCTGCATGTTTATAGCATTATGGTCTTTCCTCTCTTCCCTGTCTTTACCCTGAGAGAGGACAAGGACAAGATAGGCAGAGGAATGTATCTTTTCAACATAGTAAATTGAAAATCAGAATCAAGAATCCTGAACTCTACCACTAACAAGCTGTGTGACCTTGGAAAACTCTTTTTTTTTTTTTTTTGAGGAAGATTAGCCGTGGGCTAACATCGGCTGCCAGTCCTCCTCTTTTTTGCTGAGGAAGACTGGCCCTGAGCTAACATCCATGCCCATCTTCCTCTACTTTATATGTGGGACACCTACCACACCAGCATGGCTTGCCAAGCCGTGCCATGTCCGTACCCGGGATCTGAACTGGCAAACCCTGGGCCCCCGATGCAGAACGTGTGCACTTAACTGCTGCACCAGTGGGCTGGCCCCATGGAAAACTCTTTTAACCTGCCTATGTTTCAGGGGCATTTTTCAATTGTAAAATCAGAGAAGGTACTAAACTCTCTCAAGGGTGTCATTTAACCTTGAGCTATTTTTTACCCTCCCTTAAAGAACTGGACACTGCCACAGATTTTAAATAGCAGAGGAGAGGAGTACCAGTAGGAAGACCCTATTCCACCTAAAAAAAAAAAAAAATTCAAAACAAATCCAGAGAGAGAGAGCAGCAGCTACTGCTCAGCATTCACCATATCCGTGTGTCTGGGACTTGGAATTGCTCAATATTAATATTTTAAAATTATGGGGCTGGCCTGGTGGTGTAGTGGTTATGTTCGATATGCTCCGCTTCAGTGGCCTAAGGTTTGTGGGTTTAGGTCCTGGGCATGGAGCTACACCACTCATCATGCCATGCTGTGCCGGTGCCCCACATACCAAATAGAGGAAGACTGGCACAGGTGTTAGCTCGCGGACAATCTTATTAAATTGTATTTGTTTATTAGGTAACATTTATAAATTAAAAATATCCAAAAAGATGTGCAGAGACAATCACTATCTCAACTACGTCCACTCCTTTCCCAGGACACTCAGGCCTCCTCCCCAGGGGCAGCCAGGTTACCAGTTCCTTGTGTATTTCTAGAATCATTATGTGTATAAATAAACATATTCGAATATTTTTCATTTTTTGCTTATATAAGTGATAGTAGACTATATATTCTTCTATACTTTATTTCACTTAATAATATGTCTTGGAGATTATTCCATATCAGTGCATACAGAACTGCCTTATTCTTTTTTAATGCCCATTGCTGTTAAAAATAAAAAATCCCATTGTATAGATACACTGTAACCAGATGCCTATTGATGGACGTTGAGGTCACCTCCAGTCTTCTGCAATCACAAGCAATGCGGCAAGGAATCTTGTAGGTGCTTATTAAAAGTTTGTCTCCTGGCCTCTGTTTTAAAAATTAACTTTATTGAGGCATATTTTGCATATCGTGTAATGCACCCTTTCTAAGTGTTCGATTCAATGATGTTTTTAGTTAAATTTATCAAGTTGCACAACCATTGCCATAGATCAGTTTTAGAACATTTTCATGACCCCAAAAAGATCCCTCATGCACATTTATTGTTAACTTGTGTTCTCCCCACTGCCTCCACCTCCATCAACCACTAATCTACTTTTGGTCTCTAAAGCTTCTTTTGAACATTTCATATAAGTGGAGTCATGCACTGTGTGGTCTCTCGTGTCTAGCTTCTGTGACTGAACGTAAGGATAATGTTTCTGAGGTTCATCCGTGTTGTGCCGTGTATCCTAGTTTGCTTTTTTTGATTGCTCTGTAGTGTTCCACTGTATGACTGTACCACATTTTGTCTATCTAGTCAATAGTTGGACATTTAGGTTGTTTCCAATGGACATTTAGGTTATTTCCAATTTTGGGTTATTATGAATAATCTTGCTAAGAACATTTGTGTGCAAGTCTGTGTATGGATATATGTTTTCATTTCTCTTGGGTAGATACCTCAGAATGGAATTTCTGGGTCTTTTGGTACATTTTTCTTTAACTTATTAAGAAACTGCCAAACTGTTTTCCAGAGTGTCTGTACCATTTTGCATTCCCACCAGCCACGTAGGAGGGTTGTTTTTTTCCGTATCCTCGCCCACATTTCACCATCTATTTTATTATAGCCATCCTAGCAGGTGTGAAATGCTATCTCATTGTGGTTTTAATTTGTATTTCCATAATGACTAATGATGCTGCGCATCTTTTTATGGGCTTATTTTCTGGCCTCTGTTTCTCATATATAACCCTAAAGTCATATCCAAGAAAGAGCACAATGCTTGAGCTTCAGCAAACCTGGACTCGTACCTCAGCCCTGCCACTTGCGGGCAGTGAAGAATTAGGTCTGTTGTATCGACTCTTTCAAGTTACCTTAAACTTACAAGTCATTGTCTGTGAAACGGGAACGAACACTTACCTAGTAGTTCACTGTAAGAATTAAATGCAATAATGTCTATGAAGTGCCCAGCCTGGGGGCTGACATGGAGAAGGCACCCAAAACGTATTAGTTGTCTCCCTCCACCTCCCAAATTTTTAGACCCCATCTTTGGAGAGAGTACTTTCCCCTAAGTAACCTAGGGGCTGGGTGTTAAGTGACAGTAGGTGTGGCATCCAAATGTATAGTAACTCAGATGGCAAATTCAGGAACCCAACTGTCATTAGATTAGGCTGGGTAATCAGAACTAATCTCTCCTGTCCCCAGTGAGAAAGCGCTCTGACAGCTGGCTTTCCTGCCAGCTCCAGGAGAGCTGGTTACCCATTATCTGCATGTGGGCTGGGAGCCCTCCCTGTCCCCTTCCGTTGACAGCAACCTTCCTGCTGACAGCAGTCACGCCGCCAGCTATCTGTGCAGGGAAGATCAGCCAAAGTAAAACTTGGCCTCAGTTGAGGGCTTAAATGTTCAAAGAATTCTCCTCTAACCTCTTACCTGTTCTCCACCAGTTTGAGAGGAAGATATTTTTGTAATTTTGCTGACGTTAAACCCAAGGCACCTGATAGCAGCTAACACTTACGTAGTGCTTACTGTGCTGTACAGAAGAGCTTTATACAAAGGCACTTAATTTTCCTAAAAACCAAAGGAGGTACATACTGCTGTTATCTTAGTTTTACCAATGAAGAAACCAAGGCAGAGAGAAGATAAGCCAGTACTTGGCAGAGCTAAGATTTGAACCCAGGAATCCAGGCCCTTAATTCTGCATTTTGGAGTATCTATCAAAATGTAATATGTGAATACTTCTTCATCCAGCAATTCTATTTCTTGGCATTTAGTCTAGAGACCCACTTATGGGCCCGAGGAGGCGTGTGCCAGGATGTTTTCTGAGACAGATTCGTAAGTCTAAAAAACTCCAGCCAAGCTATATGTCATCAGTACGAGAACAGACAGATTAATTGTGCTATTGACGTGCTGTGCACTACTGATATCATCGAGCGGTTTTAAAAAAATGATGCAGCCTTTGATGGATTGGGTTGACGTTGTAAGACTGCCAAAACGTATGATTAAGTAAGATAAGCCAACTGTATGGCAAGTGTATATAATTTAATGCCATGCATACAACAAAATCATATATATATTTAGATGACTATATATGTAAATGACAGAAAAATGCCCGAAAGGATAGCAAACCCTTCCTCTTGGAAAGGTATTGAGATGGAAGGATAGTGCTTGTGGAAGATTTTACCTTTATGTGTATTTTTAAGAATATGAATGTATGCCTTTAGAATCTGCATAACTAAAGGTAAACAAAATTTTTAAAAAGAAAGCAACTTGCCCTGGATCACACAGCTAAAAAACAAAAACAAAAACCTGCAAATTTTGTGTCCTTTCCAGTTAATGTGTTCTCCCTCCAAGGTTGTCTGTGAACCCCTCCACAGCCCCCTCTGCTGATATCAGTAATTCAATCTTGGTTACCCATCTCTAGCAGAGAATGATAAATCTGTCTTCAGAGGTTCTCACCTTCAGAGAAGCCACGAAACATGAACCACAGCCTGACTTAACTGTCCTTTCCTTTATAGTCAGTGCCCCGTGCCTGGGCTATGTGGTGACTGAAAGGACTATGTGAGTCAAATAGTGTGTTCGTCAACCTTGTAACCTGTGGGGCTTCGCTGTCAGGAAGCAGTCACCTGGGGAGGAGTCATAGATGACACATAAGGTCTTTAATGTCACCCCGACTCTTGATAGCTTGACTTATCCTTTCTTCCCTTTCTAACCGTAGCAGAGGACCCTGGGAATTGGAACGGAAGGAGTCATGTCTTGTAAATTACTATTAGAGGCGAATATTATACCAGGAGAAAATTTTTTTTCCTTGAGGTATAATTGGCATACAGATCCTATTAGTTTCAGGTGTACATCATAGTGATTCGATATTTATAAACATTAAGAAATGACCACTACAATAGGTCTAGCTACCGTGCAAAGCTATTACAATATTGTTGACTGTATTCCCTATGCTGTACATCACATCTGACTTATTTATTTTATAACTGAAAGTTTGTACCTCTTAATTCCCTTCACCTATTTTTCCTGCCCCCTACCATTCTGCACTCTGGTAACCACCAGTTTGTTTCCTGTATCTATGAGTCTGTTTCCGTTTTACTTTGTTTGTTCATTTGTTTTGCTTTTGAGATTCCACATATAAGTGAAATTACACAGGATTTGTTCTTCTCTGTCTGACTTATTTCAGTTGGCATAATACCTTCTAAGTCCACCCATGTTGTCACAAATGGCAAGACTTTGTTCTTTTTTTTATGGCTGAGTAATATTTCATTGTGTATATACGCCACATCTTCTTTGTCTCTTCGTCAATGGATGGACACTTAGGTTGCTTCCATGTCTTGACTATTGTAAATAATGCTGCAGCGAACGTAGGGGTGCGTATATCTCTTCGAATAAGTGTTTTCGTTTTCTTTGGATAAGTACCCAGAAGTAGAATTGCTGGATCCTATGGTAGTTCTATTTTAAATTTTTTTGGGAACAACCGTACTGTTTTTCCATAGTGGCAGCACCAATTGACATTTCCACTAACAGTGCACAAGGGTTCCCGTTTCTCCACATCCTCACCAACACTTGTTATTTTTTGCCTTTTTGATAATAGCCATTCTGACAGGTGTGAGGTGATATCTCATTGTGGTTTTGATTTGCATTTCCCTGATGATCAGTGATGTTGAGCATCTTTTCATGTGCCTGCTGGCCATCTGTATGTCTTCTTTGGAAAAATATCTATTCGAGTCCTTTGCCTATTTTTTTAATTGGGTTGTTGTTCTTTGGTATTAAGTTGTGTAAATTCTTTATATATTTTGGATATCAACCTCATATTGTGTGTGTGATTTGCAAATATCTTCTCCCATTCAGTAGATTGCCTTTTTGTTTGATGGTTTTCTTTGCTGTGTAAAAGCTTCTAGTTTGATGTAGTCCAATTTGTTTATTTTTGCTTTTGTTGTCCTTGCCTGAGGGGACTGGTCCAAAAAAATATTGCTAAGACTGATGTCAAAGAGCTGACTTCCTATGTTTTCTTCCAGGAGTTTTATGGTTTCAGGTCTTACATTCAAGTCTTTAATCTATTTTGAATTTACTTTTGTATATGATGTAAGGTAGTGGTCCAGTTTCATTCTTTTCGCATGTAGCTGTCCAGTTTCCCAACACCATTTATTGAAAAGAATGTCTTTTCCTCGTTGTATATTCTTGCCTCCTTTGTCAGAGATTAATTGACTATACATGCGTGTATCGTTTATTTCTGGGCTCTCTCTTCTGTTCCATTGATCTATGTGTCTGTTTTCATGCCAATACCATACTGTTTTGATTACTATAGCTTTGTAGTATAGTTTAAAATCAGGAAGCATGATACTTCCAGCTTCTTTTTTCTTTCTCAAGATTGTTTTGGTCAGGAGAAATTTTTAGACATTAATTGGTATATCACTTTAAAAAAAAATCATTGTGGTAACCCATAGAAGAAAAGGAAATTGATGAAACAAGTGAAGTCTTTCCTTAGACTCTACTGATTTATCATCTTGGAAACCAATTATAACCGATTCTTCCTAGGTCATTTGCATATATTATTCTAATCCTTAGAACATTACCATCTCCTCTTACAGATGAAGAAATAGGCTCAATACTGCAGCCAGGTAAGTGGCAGAGCTAGATGTAGATTTGTCCCTGGCAGGTAATGAGGCCTGGTTTTTGTCTTCAGTCCTGTTATACCTCCTGGTCAGGAGAGTTTTCTAGCCATGAGAACCTCTTCCTTGCCCCCCGCACCCCTCCACTAGTCTGGGTAAGTCTCCTAGGAATGTGGAGAGCCAGGGTAGTCATCCCTCTGTGCCAATAGCTGCTCCTAAGAAGGCTTGCAGATCAGCCATAAAAAGGACTGAAGTACTGACACATACTACAATGTGGATGAACCTTGAAAAATTATGGTAAGTGAAAGAAGCCAGTCACAAAGGACCACATATCATTTGATTCTATTTAGAACAAATGTCCAGAATAGGGAAACCCATAGCGACAGAAAGTAGATTAGTGGTTGCCTGGGGCTGGTGTGTGTTGGGGGGTGGGGGTTATGGGAAGATGAGAAGGTGAAAGCCAAGGGGTGTAGGAGTCTTTTTGGGGGTGATGAGAATGTTCTAAAATTGATTGTGGTGATGGTTGCACAACTCTGAATATATTGAAAGCCATTGACATGTACACTTTAAATGGAAGAATTGTAAGGTATGTGAATTATATCTTATTAAAGCTGTTATAGAAAGGAGAAGCACTTCAGAGACTTGAGCATCACAGCTGATCAATGAGCCAGATGACCTAGTGTTTCCAACTTGAAGCTAGACCTTTTTTTTTTTAATAATTAGTGCTAACATTTATTGAGCATTTACTTTTGTGCCAGGCAATGTACTAAGAGCTTTACAGGCAATAACTCATTTAATCTTTGCAACAATCTATGAAGTATATGCAACTGTTATGCCTCCATTTTACAGATGAGGAAACTGAGGCACAGAGAGGTTGTGACATGCTGATTGAGCTCGTAAGGAGTGGAGTCAGAATTTGAACCTACAGTATCTGGGTCTAGAGCTCTTCATCACCTTTGCTATGCTGCCATTCAAAAATTATAAAAGGAAGGGTCAGGACTAGAGCTTCTCACTCCTGGCCCACTGCTTTTCTTTGATAATAAACTCTAACTATGCTCCATGTCCAAATCAATATACTAATTGAAAATACAAAATTTGTAAGTTACATGGTTCTTATCTTTGGGAAATTTACCAGACCAGCAATAAATACACAAAATATGTTTCTGTGCAGGATGATTCTAAATCTAATACTCTTTTCTCTGTCTCTTTATTTTTTTTCCTTTTCTTTCTTTGTTTCTCTCTCTCTCTTTCTTTCTAAAGCTGCGCTTTTATATGTTTGCCAAGCCTTGTTCCATATCTTGTATTGAGTCAAGGACAGTTGATGAAATTGTGAATACAATTTGCACTTCTAGTTGCAAAATGCCAACAAAAAATTAAAATTCTGGGGCCAGCCTCATGGCCTAGTGGTTAGGTTCAGCATGCTCTGCTTTGGCAGCCTGGGTTCCATTCCCGGGCTGTGGACCTCCACCACTTGGCAGTGGCCATGCTTGGTGGTGACCCACATGCAAAACAGAGGAAGACTGGCACAGATGTTAGCTCAGGGTGAATCTTCCTCAAGCACAAAAAGAGGAAGACTGGTAATGGATGTTAGGTCAGGACAAATCTTCCTCAGCAAATAAAAAAATTAATTAATTAAAAAATAAAATTGGACTTAGATTCTGTTCTTTCTGCCTTATGCTTACATTTAGCCCTAAAATTATTTGCTCAATAATCCTGAGAAATATCAACTTTTTGTCTCAAATCAAATCCACAGCTCTAGCTCCCATCACCAGCCTGAACCTCTAAAATAGGATGAGTAAATACACTGGTGTTAACAGAAAAGCTTTTTCTTTCTGCACATGTTCTGCAAGGCTGGGCCCACCTTTCCTCAGCAGTGAGAGGACAGCATGTCCCCACTCATTTTTCTTGGTTCTTCGTTTACTGTTGGACCCATACTCATTACGGTTTATTTATTTATTCATACAGTAATTCAACAATATTCACCAAGTTGTCTCTGAACATCTTCATTTTTGTGCAAGATGGCTATCATAAACTTGTCCTTTTGAATTTTTTTTTTAGATACTTCTTTCAATGTAGTTAAGAACAACTTTTCCGTTAGATATTACTGTGATTTCTAGGTGAATAACGAGTGTCAAAGCTGGCCTTTTTATACCAATTGGAACCCTCCAATTCCTCAACTACCACATGTACTTGTCGCTTAATCTGGAAAGAAGTTGTCTATTTGCCATCTTGCGGATGAATTTTCTTCCTGTTCTGTGCAACTAATTTACCAGCTACACTGAGAGGCGCTTACGATGCTTTTAAATATAACACATGTCAACCAAGGACCCTATGTGGTCCTATCTCTGCATAGTTGCATTTAAAAAGTCCTCTAACTAAAAATAATTGGAAATGCAACTCGAGTCTTTATTAAAGAATGTCAAAGGGTCCAATTCACAATCACAGAGAAAAATTTCTTAAAATCGTCTTTTCAATCTCTCTGGCTCAATAATTCTCCCCACATCCCTACAGCTCTTCAAACTTCTCTCCCAGGCCATGCATGTGCTCTGTCTCACGCCCATGCAGTTTTCTTCCTTTTTGATGCTAACATGTGACGTCTTCAACTTGACCGCTCTTTCTACACATTAACCTGAACCTCAGGTCTCAGCGCAAAGTTGCTTCCTGCACACACTCTTCCTGAGAGGAGAAGGCGGGGTGCTCTCCTAAAGTAATTTTTTTCACCCTGATATTCACAGAGCTCGGGTGTTTCACATGGGAACAGTTTGGGAATGCTTTTTTGTTTTTGAGGACTGACCCTATTTCTAAACAGAACATCTGGAGGTTCAGGAAATGCTGTGGGAACAGCAGGAACAGCAGGAGAGGCCTCAGAGGGAAGGACGAGCAGGCACTCATAAGCAGGATTTTCCAAGGAACACGTCTACCGGCCAGGGCTGGCTGCGTGGGCCCACCATCTGTGCCTTCACACAGGCCCTGTGCCCAGAAGGGCCCCAGCGCTCAGTTTAATGCTCTGCTGTTGCCATCTTTAATAACTTAATCATATTTGAACAAGGAGCCCCTCATTTTCATCTTGACTCACGCCCTGCAAGTTGTGTAGCCAGCCCTGCAGCAGGGGCAGAGTCCTCAGATACTGACCACCTCCCGTCCCAATTCCCTCACCTTCTACTCACTTCCCACTCATCGGAAGGTTTCAGGTGGTGGTGAAACCTTGAACTGTTGTCAGGAAACTTGTCCCTGGCACTCTGTCTCTCAAGGTATCTGAAACAACCTGGAAAAGTGGGAGGAAAGAAGGAGGAATTGGTCCTGAATGGCTTAGAAGCTGTTACGCCCATACGGAGGGGGGTTGCCCCTTCTACAAAAGTTGTGGCCATTGAGATCCAGCCTCTACCAGCAAGAGCTTAGCTCAGGCTTCTGTTTTAGGACCCTCAGCATCCCTGGATTCACCATTGCAGCTTCTAAGCGCCCCTCACCTGTTCATGCTAAATGTGTCCTACTGTGGTGTGGGCTTTCCTTTTCCTGAGCTTCCTGGTATACGAGAACTGCTCACCTATGAAAGAAGTGGGATCCTACTGTTTGGATAGAGCAAAATGTTATTTCCAGACTTGGGCTCCACAAAGGATAGATTTGGCAGTGTGGGGCTAGCACTGTACCCAGAGGATAGAGTGGAAAGGGTCCTCTGGGTTTAGACAGACCTGCGTTCTTAGGGCTGCCACACACCTGTGTGAGTTGTGCACTGCGCAGCTTCGGGAGTACCTTACACCCTGAAGGTGTCAGCCTGCACAGCTGTGAAGGGGATCCCAGAGCTGCAGCCACGTGAGCTGTGTGCTCCTGAGCAAGCTGTTGAACCTCTCTGAGCTTCATCTGTAAGATGTAGGAGGTATTGATAACCATTTAGGTAGTTTAGGAGACATTAAATGAAATGATATACCTGGTAACTAATCAAGAGTTTAATGCCTACTTGTATCTGTGAATACGTGCTTGCTCAAAAATGCTAGCCCAGTCACTGCCCTCCCTGGGGGAACCTGTCTGGTACTCGGAAGGAGCAGTGCTTTCCCAATTTCAAAGTACCTCCTGTTTGCATTTAGTCATCTCCTTTTCTTGGAGGCAAATATACATACACATATTTTTAACTCCAATATGAAAAGTCTTTAAGGAGAGAAAGAAAGAGATGAGAGGAGGTGGCACCAGCTACAGGCTCATGCAATTCTTCCCTCTCAATCTGTGCTCTGGCTGCCCTGCGATCTACCTCAGACGATGGGTCCTCAACTGGGGCTGCCCTCCCAGGGGACGTTTGGCAATATCTGCAGACATTTTTGATTGTCGTGACTTTTGGGGAAGGCCGTTACTGGCAGCTAGTGGATCGAAGCCAGGGATGCTGCTAACCATCCTACAGTGCTCATGACAGCCCCGCAACCAAGCACTGGGCCCAGAGGCCAGCAGTGCTGCAGGTGACAAAGCTTGCCCCAGGGCTTCCAACCTCCCCACCAGCCTGAATGCCGACACCCGGCCTTCTGTAAGCCAGGAGAGCAACTCCATGCTCCCTCTCTCCTCAAGAGCCGTCAACCGACTGCGTGGTTTCTCGAATTCCTAGGAAAGTCAGAGAAGTGTCAGAACAAATGGTGATGCCTGGGGTTCTTATTTTTCAGATTCATGTGGCATGAAAGGATGGCCGACCCAGGAGGGCCCCAGAGGCGCACACTTTGTTTTTTATCTACTTTGCTTTCCCGGAAAGTTCCTGAGAAGTCAGACACTGTGCTTCACTGCATAATATCTGGTAATGATCACCAGCTAATCGCCGTCTGAAATCTCCCTGCAGATCAGGGTTTTTGGCTCACAAAGGCATTATTAAAACATCATTTGGGAAAATCACCTGGGAAGTTAGTTCTGAGTAACCGATTGAGCAACTAAATCCTCTATAACTTTTTTCCAAAAGATTTCCTTGAGTCACTTCCTGGATGCATTTTAGTGGTCTTCCTCGTGTCACACTGTGGTTCTTGCTTAGGCAACTCCCACGCTGGTTATTTTTCAGATGATCCACTGTAAATTTCCTGTGGCACACAGGAATGGCGTGAGTAAAGTCACTTTAGGCAATTTATTGAACTCTTCTTCCCTCGCTCTTTTACTGATAGCCTCAGGCTGGCTAAACGTGTCTTCCGCTGCTTGCTCTCTTCAGTCGTGCTCATCCGCAAGGAAGGGGTTCTATCCAAGGCACAGGTGGAGGAAAAGCAGGGACTGGAATTTCCCTTGACTGGATAATAAACGGCCTACAGCTGAGCCAGAATTGGTGCCCTCCCCACCCCAGGGGTAAAAAGGGTTTGTTATTAAAAGAAAACAGGGGGCCGGCCCCGTGGCCGAGTGGTTAAGTCTGCGCACTCTGCTTCGATGGTCCAGGGTTTCACTGGTTCGGATCCTGGGCCTGGACATGGCACTGCTCATCCAAGCCACACTGAGGCGGCATCCCACATGCCACAACTAGAAGGACCCACAACCAAAAGTATACAACTACATAGCCGGGGGGGCTTTGGGGAGAAAAAGGGGAAAAATAAAATCTTTAAAGGAAAAACAAAGGAAAATAGAAGCAAAATAATCAGGTAGGGAAGTGGTATCTTGTACCTTGTGGGTTGCTTTCTTTCTTGGATTATGTCTCTACCCTCAAAAACATGGAGGCACCAGTGGTCTTTCCTGTGAACAGACAGAAAGCTCTTGTCCCCCGATCCCTTTTTCTAAGTCCAGATAGAAGAGCCAGCCTCTGAAATGGCTGCGTTTCCTTAGCAGGAGTCGTAATCAATTTTCGTCTTCAGTCTGGAAGCTGGGGTGTAGAACTGTGTACTCAGCCTCTCTGAGCCCAGAGCTGAGCCGCCGCGCCCTTTCTCAGTGTTGTCCATAGCCATTCAAATAGCGGGACAGGCACATAGCCACTATTGAGCCTTCAGAGCAGGACCCCATGACTCCCCAGGAAGGCCCAGTGTTTGGATGTTCCCTAAACTTGGCTACTGGTCCCCATATACATTAGCCAGATACTTGTGCAACATTCTGGAGGTGGCTTTCAATATGTGACTTGCAGGTAGGCTTAAAAAACAAGGGTAGGATTTTCGGGTGAGGTTTCCAGCAAGTGGAGGGAGAAAAGAAAACACCCACAAGGTACAAGATACCACTTCCCTATGCAAGTCTCATTTCTGGCTGATTATTCAGATCTATACCCCACAGAGGGAAAAAACGAGTCAGCCATTAAGAAACTGAGGGAATCAATCAGCCCTGATCAGTCTGAATGAGAAATTGGAGTCCAGGAGATGAGCAGGAGTTCCCCAGGCCCAGCTCATGCATTCTTTATAGACACTCTTCAAAAGACACATACACACAAAAAAAGGTGCAATTAAATGCTTCCTAAGAAGGAATCTAATAAAACTGACAAAGGGGGGCAGGCAGAAGTGAATTACGATCAGCAGCTTCCTTGATGGTTTTTCAGGGAAGCTCATATTTGGTGGTTTAGTCATTTGCCTGCAAGAGACTCAGCCAAGCAGCTGCCGGAGAAGGACGTGTCCTTGCCTGCAGCTCTGTCTGCTCCTGGCTCCGGGGAATGACTACTCAGGTGCCTACCTGGAGGAGGAGGCAAAGAGAACACCTCCAGTTACCACAGGGCACATTCATGGTGTTGGCACAGAGGTGGCCTAGCTGGGAGACCCAAAATGAGATGAGACAGGGGCTCTGAGCATCCTCGGGTCCCATCCGTGGTACATGTCTCAGAAAAACATGGAGTTCTTCTCTCAGTGGTCTCTGGGATTGCTTGTCAAAAATCATGTGATAAATAAGACAGAAACACAAGAATGTTCCTGGGATGGATTCAGAATGGCGTGTTGTTTCCAGATACCGGGCTTTCCTCCTGTATATATGGCACATTTCGATACGTTTTTCAGTGACATGGAGGCTAGTGACAAAGCTCTTTGGGACACACTGGAAACTTTCCTGCCCTGTCACAAGAGGAAAAAACCCCCAAGGGGTAAATGGAATTCCTGGGGGATTTACCAGATTAGCCAATTAGCATCCCATCCGGTTAATGATCACCAGGCGAGGAAGATCCTCTTCTGAGGGAGAAAGCATAGGTCAATTTCTGTAATGACATCAGTCACATATGCACAGTACCAGCCTGGGAAACCTGCATTCCAGACTCCTTCATCCTCAGAAGATAGGGCATTTGCTAATCCACATTGTTCGACCCTCTTTTGTACCACAATGTACACTCAACTCTGAGCACTGTTGCAGTTCTCCAAAAGGTGAAGCAACCCCCATGCAAATATGAAATGAACATTTCAAAGATGTTATTCAGTTCTTTAAATAAAGAGGGAACCAGAAAGTATTAAGACCTGGTCAAAGACTGTTTGAGGAATTTGATATTTATAGGCAGTTTAATAAAGGACTGTTAGGATAAGATTGCTGGGTTAGGTAAAACACTGGTTAGTGTCCTAAAGGGCAATAAACCATAACTACCGAGTTATCTTTTCTGCCAGACAGAGATTATTTACATCTCTGTTGGAAAAAAATCTGCAAGTTTACAAGTAACTTAACTAAATCTGGGAATTTTAATCAGTGGTAATCATTGAATGAAACAAAGTACATTCCCCTAGATAATTCTGAGGTGGATCCTTGTCCCCATTTGACATCAAAAGAGGATACTATCCACATTTTTGCCTTATTTCTAAGTTTTAGATAATTTTTCTTAATAGCTCCTTGAGATTAGGGACAACACTGTTCATTTTTTATGCTCCATCTCCACCCAGAGCAGCCCCACTGTAGGCACATAACATGCTCAGTAGTGCTTATTGAATGATGCCTTTGTATCTATCGATGAGAGGAAGATTTTCCAGTTTCCCCACTGACATATCACTCATGCTCATCCCTATTGCTTATTACCCATTCTTGTTCATAACTTTATGACTTTCTTTTCTAAAAATGCTTAACGTAATAATAATATTCTTATTTCTTTATCATCAGGTCAGCCCAAGCCAGAGGTAACTTGGTATAAGAATGGTCAAGCCATAGATGAGAGCGGCATTATTTCCAGTTATGAATCCTTTGAGAATCAGTATATTCACATGTTACATCTCTTTTGGTAAGTGGGTGAGCCTCTGTGGACTGTTTATTAGGACCCCTGTATTCTCTCCTATGCTGTTACTAGAGGTAAGGCCAAAAGATTGGCTCACGTTTGCTTTTAAAGTCCTAGTGTTAGATGTTATTGTTAGGCACCAGCAAAGGCATCAGCAGTGACTCTGCTGAGCTCTGCCTGGTAACTAGTCACACTCTCCTCATTTGCTGCCACTGATGGAATTACAACTTGATCTAGAATTTTATTCAAGGTGGTCCAGCTGTCTTCATTCATTAAATGAACTTTTAATTTAATCTTATTCTCTCTGGAAAGTTAAGAAGCACAATAGGAGACATATATATGTATATATTTGTGGTGGTGGTGGTGGTGGTTAGTTTGTTTAAATTGGTGCTGGCAAACTTTTTCTAAAAAGGGCCAGATAGTAAATATTTTAGGCTTTGAAGGCCAGATGGTCTCTGTCACAACTTCTCAACTCTGCCATTGTAGTGCAAAAAACAGCCATAGATGATACCTTTTTTTTTTTCTTAAAGCATCGCTGTGTGTTCCAATAAAACTTTATTTAGAGAAATAGGTGAGGGGCCAGATTTGGCCTGTGGGCTGTAGTTTACCAACTTCTGGTCTAGATGGTGAGATCCTTGAAGATCTACACTCTGTACTACTTTGTATGCTTTCCACCCTTGCCTCTGACCCTCTGATCACTCAATACATAATTTCTTGATTGATTCATTTTAGTCTCACGCTAAGTGAAAATACTGTACTCACTTTTTAGCCAGAAGAAAAAGCTTGATGTTTCTGGAAAAAGTATTCACTCCTGATGCAAGGACTAATGGTAGGGTAATATGATAATAGACATGATTGCATTTTTCTGCTTAGTAGTAAATGTGCTGGGTAGTAATGATCTTCGTAAGTTCTGACTTTTTATACCAGTAGTTCTGCACTGTAGCTGCCCATTAGCATTGCCTGGGGAGCTTTTAAAACCCACTAATGCTTTGCCTTCACCCTTGACTAGTTCATTCCAGACCCCAGGTGATTCCAACATGTTGCCCAAGATAGAAAATGCTTTACGTCCTAAAATATTCATCTGCAAAGTAGTTTGACATCTACCAGTGTGTTAAATGCTGGTTAGGAAAATGAATGGTATTTTGTGCAAATGCCCTTCAAAGATTAAGTTAGTTGCTAGTTACAACGTTAGTCTCAAATTTTCTTGCCATTATCAATACACCATAAACCACCAGATTAGTTCATAGTTCCCCAAAGAAAAGTACTTTCCTTTATCTACTGGAGTTTAGTTTTTGGGTCATTAAATCTGCATTCTTAGATAGTTGAAAGTTCCTATTTCTGTGTTTCCCGAGGGCTTTTTCTGGTTTAACACATCTAATCTGTAGTTCTGCTTTGAGGCCCAGAGCCCTGCTGCCATGTTGATCAACCTTCTGATCTTACCTCTCCTCAACCTGGCAGCACCCCTTCCCCCATCCTCCCTATGCTGTCCTGCTCACACTGTTCTAATCTCATTCATCTCATGAAACTGTGTGCCTTGGACAAATGAGACTGCGTGGAAGAGATTGATCCGCACTGTTGTGACCTTCACATTACCACAGGTCAAGTGTGCTTGGCAGGCAAGAGAAATGGAAAGCCAAGAAAGCATTCCAAAGGACAGAAACATCAATAATTACAGGAGGGTTTGTACTGTAGCGTGAAAAAAATGTTTTGGTTTTTTTTTTTCCCCCAGAAGATATGGGGGTTGAGAGAAGGGGAAGAAAATGCAAATAGATGTTTTCTACCTCAGAGTGACAGCAAGTTGTCACGACCACGTGTATAAAAGTGGGGAATTGTGGTCTCTTATGAACACAATGTAAAGAAAGGCAGCAAAGCAGCAGATAAAAATCTGTCGGGGAACCCACAGTTAGAGAGAGACACTCCTCTCCACAGCAGGGAGGCATCCTTTGGTGGTGACAATCATATCCCGCTGTGCTGAGGGACAGCAGAGATTACAAGTGAGGCAGGAGGGTGGGTCAGGGAAGTTGGGTGGATGGGGCAGGAGCGCCTGGGTTAGAGGGAGGGGCAAGCACCCCTCTGGCATTGGCTGGGCTGGAGGCCCGCCCTGCAGAGGGCCAGGTGAGGACAATGGCCAGGAGAAATGAATGCACAGTCACCACAAGCCAGTCTGCCCATGGTGTGTACAGGGTTGAACAGTATCCTCCCCAAAATTCATGTCTAGTCTACTGGAGGATAAGGTCCAGGCCCCCTGGACTCTGAGAAGGTGACCTTATTTGGAAATAGGGTCTTTGCAGATGTAATTAGGTGAACTAAGAGGAGATCATACTGAGTTGATATGGGCCCTAATCCAGTGACCAGTGTCCTTATATAAAGAGAAAACAGAGATACACACAGAGGGAAAACGACTGTGTGAAGACAGAGGCAGATTGGGGTGATACACCTGCAAGCCAAGAAATGCCAAGGATTGCCAGCCACACCAGAAGTTGGTAACGGCCAACTGAAGATTCCTTCCTAGTGCCTTCCCTGCCAACACCTTGGTTTTGGACTTCTAGCCTCCAGAACTGCAAAAGAATAAATTTCTGTTGTTTTATGCTACCCTCTTTATAGTAGTTTGTTACAGCAGCTCTAGAAAACTAATATGTGATGTGTCTGAGCATTCTAATTTTAAAAACTGTGCCGCCCTTCGCCTATATTGGCATAGAGCTGACCAACTTTATCTGATAACGTAGTGCTGGTTCCCAAGATAGAAGCTGAGTTCATCCCGGCCACCTGGGAGGCATCTATGGGTCAAGGGCAAAGAACATTTTTCCAACTCTACCACCAAAGTGGGTATTGATTACTCAAAATTTTGAAGGAAAAATCAATAAGAAGGTTTCCTGGGTCACTTGCGTTTTTGCCCCCAGGGGACGTTTGGCAATGGCTGGAGACGTTTTTGATTGTCTTGACCAGGGAGGGGTGCTACTGGCATCCAGTGGGTAGAGGCCAAGGATGCTGCTAAACATTCGACATTGCCCAGGGCAGTCTCCTACAACAAAGGACTCTCCAGTCTGAAAGGTCAATAGTGAGGAAGTTGAGAAACTTTCTAACAAACCACCACAAAACAGAGTGCTTGAAACAGCAGCAGGGGCTGGCCCTGTGGCCAAGTGGTTAAGTTTGTGTGCTCTGCTTTGGCGGCCCAGGGTTTCACCGGTTCGGATTCTGGGCACAGACCTAGCACTGCTCATCAAGCCGTGCTGAGGCAGCATCTCACATAGCAGAGTCAGAAGGACCTACAACTAGAATATACAACTATGCACTGGGGGGCTTTGGGAAGAAGAAGAAGAAGAAGAAGAAAGAAGATTGGCAACAGAGATTAGCTCAGCTGCCAGTCTTTAAAAAAAAAAAAACGAAACAGCAGCAGCTCATTAATTTCTCATAATTCTGTGGCCTGGCTCTGGTTCCTCTGCTGCTTTGCCTGGCCCGCTCATGCTCACATGTCTCTTGAATCAGTCTGAGGATTGGCTGGGCTGGAAGGTCCCAGATGGCTTCACCAACAGGTCCAGCGGTTGTTGCTGGCTATTGGCTGAGCCACCTCCATTCTCCTCCACATGGGCTCTTATTCTCCAGTAGGCTAGAACGGGCTTCCTCCATACCATGGTCTCAGGGCAGCATTCCAGGATGATGGAGCTGCAAGTCTTCTTGAGCTCCACCACCACACCAATCCTACCACATTCTCTTGGCCAAAGCAAATCACAGAACCAGACCAGATTTAAGAGACAGGAAAATAGATGCCACGTCTTGAAGAGCAGAGTGGCAGTCACATTGCAATGGGACATGCGTAACTGGGTGAGACGAATTCTTGGCCAAATTTTGTAATCTACTACACTCTCCATCCATCCATCTAATACCTAATTAACCTTTTAAACCACCTATTCGGGAACCTTTTTATCTAGCTCAGAAAATTTTTTATGGGGGCTGGCCTGGTGACATAGTGGTTGTGTCTGCGTGCTCCGCTTCGGCAGCCCGGGGTTCACAGGTTCAGATCCCAGGTGCAGGATCTCCAGCCCCTTTCTTCTACCTGGAGGTCAAAGGTGGGTCTGGGAGTTCCAACCCTCTAATCATGCCTTGGTCTTTCTGGTAACCAGCCCCACTTCCGAAGCTATCTAGGGGGCCCCCCAACGCCCCCCCCTTCCCCCGCCACCAGTCATCTCATTAGCATACAAAAGACACACTTATCACTCCAGAGATTCCTAGGGTTTTAGGAGCCATGTGCCAGGAAGCTGGGACAAGGACCAATTATTTATTTTTTATTACACCACACCAAGTATGTGCTAAGATAGAGGTAAAGAGAAGACATCTTGCAAGACCAGAGAAAGGGCAGCTAAGTCAGACTCTGCTGGGTGAGGGATGTGTCAGGGGCTGGGGGCTAGGACAGGGAAGTTTTCTCAGAAGAAGTGCTCCCAGCAATAAGCCTCGAAGGGCATGGCAGGAGTCCACCTGGAGAAGGTGGGTAGAGAGGGAGGAGAGGATAAGCCTGTTCCCTAGGGTGGGAACAGCCTCTGGGAGGAATTGCAGTGCATTCCGTCCCTGGCAGGGTAGGGAGGGCTCCCAGAGGAGGAGAACCTCAAGGTGAGAGAGACGAGACTGAAGGGCAGGCCGGGTCTGGACCCCAGGGGCCCCACGTGCCATAGTTAAGGGGTCTGCACCTTTATCCTGAAAACAATACCCAGTCTGTGAAGGAGTTTTGGGGCAGCAGAGGGTCATGGGAGGGGTCAAACATGAGTAACATTAGGCAGTAGAAGCCCTTTCCTTCTCCAATGTTGCCCACATGGCTACGCTTCCAAACTCGGATCCCATCCCTCCTGCTCACTTGCTGTTTGGGGGACAGGTGGAGCAGCTCGCCGTCCTCACCAGCATCAGGACCAGTCCCGCCTGCCCCGATCCCTTCTCCCTGAACACCCTCCCTCCCCCACTCCACTTCTCCAAGCCCACCCATCCTGCGGGGAGGAGCGCGAGCGCACGGATCCAGGGGCTTCATGGACAAGCCCTTGACCCCTGAAAATGGTTGCTCCATTCCGGAGTATATACCACCTCAGGAAGCTTCTGAATGCCTTCTATGAAACAGCAGTCAGCATTCACCTCGTGTTAGTTTTCCTCCTGTTATTCTTTTGTTTGGCTTCCATCTGTCTCCCCAGCTAGCCTGAAGCTCCATGAGACTGCTGTCTCTTCAGTTCCTAGACCGGCACCTAGAGTGACCGGCACATAGCTTGTGCTCAATAAATATCAGTTGCATAAAGTTAGTAACTTCTGCTTTGCTTATGTCCTTTCTTCTGTGTTGAAATGTAAACTCCTGGGGGCAGGGGCTGGGATTTCTATTACTTCCTGTCTCCATGGCCTCATGTGTTTGTAAGTGATGATAAAATTCTCCAATTCCTTCCTCAAAACCCACACTTTTCCTGTTTTCGTGCTCTGTCGCTTATTAGCTGTGTGGCCTTGAACAAGTCAATTAACTTCTTTGTGCTTCAGTTTCTTGATTCATAAAACAAGTTTTTGTAGTGATTTAAATGAGATTGTTCATGCAAAACGATGAACAAAGTGTGCATTTAAGTGTGCAATAAATATTAGTTGTTAATCTCATTTTGCTGACCATGCCCTAAAAGCACTGTGTTCCCGGAATTACTCTGAAGGAATTACTCTGTCCTGGTTTATAATACCAGGTGTGTTCGGAGCCAGAATAATTTTATATGAATAGTTTTGAAAAGTGTTAGAATCAATGGAGAAGTTTCAAAGACCAGAAGGGAACGGATATTTAACAGGAGAGCTATAACCCAGACACAAGGGTTGAAGCTGTTTTTTTGTTATATACATGTTTCTACTGGAAACTCTGTTAGGATGGTTTTTAGAAGGTGGAATCTGGACTTGAGTGAAGTCTTGGCCTTCTCTGTTATTCCTCATGTCTGGCTGGACAGACAGACCCCAGGAGCCTTGGGACACTGTTATATTCCTGAAGCCACTTTGGTTTCTAGGAGGCAGAGTTGTCATAAGTCCTTATTGTGTGAGCAAAGACTTAGGCCCCTGGTGGCGCCATCAGCCTCTTTCTACACATGATCACCCAGGGAAACACAAACGCCTTGTCAAATGTCTGAAAAACTAATTGGGGTGGTGAATGAGGCTGAGCAAATGAGGACAGTCGTCCCTAGGTATCTGCAGGGGACTGGTTCCTGGAATGCCCTCGGATACGAAAATCCCCTGAGGCCCAAGTCCTTTATACTGTACTGTAAAATGCTGTAGCCCAAGGAATACAGTTGGCCCTCAGTATCTGCAGGTTTGGCATCCATCGATTCTACCAACCACAGATGGAAATCAACCCCTAATTGGTTGAATTTGCAGATACAAAACCTGTGGAAACAGAGGGCAAGCTGTATACGTGACTCAGTTAAAAATGTCTCCGTTCCTGAAAGAAATGCCTCAAGGCACACATCCTGCTAAAGGTACAGTTGTCACCATCAACTTTACTTACAAAGGACAAGAGATTATTTCCACCATTGAGAGCAAGGATCTGAAGGCAGGTTGTCTGGATTTAACTCCCAGATCTAACTCTTAGAAGCTGTGTCATCTCAGTCAAGTTACTTAACCCCTCTGAGCCTCAGTGTCCTCATCTACAGCATGAGGATGATGTAGGACCTGCTTTATAGGGTTGGCATGGGGATTAAATCAACACATGCAAAGAATTTAGAATATTCTATGACTAACAGTTATTTTGTTAGCAGCTTGAAGATGTTCCCCATACTGAACTATAATTTTGGAATTGGTTAAAAATAGGACAATTTGGAGGTAAGAAAGGTAGCTTAGTTTGGCAGCATTTTTCCTCTCTGCTCTTTCCCTCTTGGAGGATAAAATATAATTAACATGTTTGATGAAGGAATCATTGGGTAGAAATAAAGATGACTGAATCTTGCTGTGTCTTGGCTAAGACAGAAGAGGCATTTCATCCAAGGTTGGAAAGCATTTTGTCAACTTCGAGTTCCCGTGAGCTTAAGTAGGTGTAATAAGTCTTAAGATGACTCTCTGGCACCTGGAAGGCCTCTGTGTTCCCAGCATGGAGCCGAGGCGGGCTGTTTCGGCATTCTTCCTGAATGAATTCAGCAGGCACACATCGTGACCATTCCCTAGCCCACGCCTGGAGTGTTTCTTGAATGAGCCTCAAGGGTCTGACGAGAAGCTCCCATTTAGTCCCCAGGGTGATAGGTCCTTGCCGAGAATCCACTGCCCGTCGTCATATTCTGATTTTGACTTTGTACATAAGTGTCTTGCAGGAGTGAATGGTGATTGGAGCCACACCGTGGGGTGTGCGGCTTTTCCTGTGTGCTCACTCATCTTTTCCTGGGGACTGGACTTGGGCTGCTGCTCCCACCATGATGCTGACTCTCAGGGCAGGGGGCAGGTGACAGATTGATCCAAGAGCCCATCCCAAGACCTTGGAGAGCTAAAAAAATGTGCACTGATCACTGGAAACTGACACGTTCTGAATGTCCCTGAAAATGTCACTCCACAGACACTTTCTGAGAACTTAGAGCAGACCAGGGACATCAGGGAAGTTCTTGGGCCAAATGGAGTTCAGTCTCAAATAGTAATCACAGAATCATGGTCAGACATTTCTGAGGATTGAAAAGATGGGGGTCTCTCTGATGTAGAAATCATAGCCTTATGACCAGCGATCATTTGACCAACTCCCTTTTTAAAGGTGAACATCATAAAGAACTTACTTGACAAAGGTGGACAGCTAGTTAGGACCAGAGCTGGAACCAAATCAGGCCTTGTGAGTCCCTTTGCTCCAGCTCTGGGGGGAGGGCAGTGGGGGCAGGACCAAGAACAAAGTTCAATTTAGCAACATGTATCTTTGTCCTGACCAGCCCAGCCCTATTTCTCTCTCTGGTACAGTCAGCCAAGGGCCTCCCATGAAATTTCCCTCCACCTTTGCCCCATTACGCCCAGAAGCCTCTCCTGCTCCTGCCTTCCACCCATCTCCTCTCCTTGCTCTGTCTTAGAGTTCTCTGTGAACTACGGCCTGTCTTGGACCCCATTCCTCCTCTCTCCCTGCCTCCAGGCTCCATCACTCTGCCTGCCTGGATTGCTGTCTCCAAAACAGAGATGCCACTTCCCTCTTCTAGAACCTACAAGGTTGGGCCAGTGCCAGCACCTTCAACCCCTCAGCTCCCAGGGTCAACCCAGGTCTCTCAGTTTGAGTGCTATTCACATGAGTGGGGAAGGCCGATACTCTGGATCTTTCCAGCACCCCCTCAAGACCACACATGAGCCCAGATGAACCCAAGAATGTGCTCAACCTATGAGAGGGGTTTGGACTTGGCATGGTCCATCTGACCCTCCCTGTATTAATGTGTTCAAAAATGCCATAGACTAGGGGGCTTAAAAGACAGAAATTTCTTCCTCACAGTTCTGGAGGCTGGAAGTCCAAGTTCAAGGTACCAGCATGGTGAGGGTCTGGTGAGGGCCGTCTTCCAGGCTTGTAGACAACTGCCTTCTCGCTGTGTCCTCACATGGCAAGAGAGAGAGAGAGAGCAAGCTTTCTGGTATCTCTTCTTCTAAGGGCACTAATCCCATCATGAAGGCCCTACTCTCATGACTTCACCTAACCCTAATCACCTCCCAAAGGCCCCATCTCCAAATACCATCACATTGGGCGTTAGGGCTTCAACATATAAATTTTAGGGGGACACAATTCAGTCTATAGGACTGCCCCAAATATGGAAGGGGTCCCAGCCATGTACAGGGACAGGCCTGGACCAGGCCAGTGGGAGTGTCCTGGGACCTATTGGTTAAGAACCAGAGATTTGCAGCATTCTGTGAGGCCATATGTGGGTACTTACGAGGGCTGGCTCCAGAGTCGTACTGCCCAGCTGCATATCTTGGCCCTCCCTCTTAATTGGGCATGTCATTTATCCTCTATCTGCTTCAGTTTCTATATCTGTAAAGTGGCAATAATAATAGTATCTACCTTGCAGGGTTGGGTGAAAATTAAATTAAATAATGCACTTCAGATTTTTAGAACAGAGCCTGGCACTTAGCAAATGCTGAGTAAATGGTAACTCTTTGTACCCTGAGGTCTTCTGTGTTTTGTTAGACACAGTTAGTCACTCTTAGTCATAAAAATTTGAAAAAGGAATCAGGCAGTCTGCCCATTTCAGAGAAGATGGAGTCAAACAGATCTCTGGAATGAGAATCTTAATGCAGATTCTCAGGCTGGTGTAGTGTGACTACTCCTTATGTAGGTGTTAAGAAGCCAGGCTCAGGCCAAAGACGTGGACTCTGCCTGGGTTGGCAGCACAGACACAAGAGAGTATATGAAACTTGGGGCAATTGGTCCAGATCTTGAAGTGTTAACTCAGGTCTGAGCTGTTACAGAGCTCAAAGATGTTCATCAGGCCTAGTGTAGGCTCCCACAGGGTCTTTGCAACTGCTCTTCCTTCTACCTGGAATGTTCTCTCTCCAGAGAGCCCCATGGCTAGTTCTCTTACTTCCTTCAGGTTTCTGCTCAAAATCGCCTGATCACTGAGACCTTCTCTGACCAGCCGTCTAAAATGGCACCGCCTGACCCCAGCATGCACATAGCACATGACATAATGTGTGTATGTGTGCAAAGACACAGCTTTGTGTAGGTATAACTGACATACAATGAACTACACATATTTAAAATGTTCAATTTGGTAAGCTTTGACACACACACCCCCATGAAACCATCACCACCATCAAGATAGCAAACCTATCTATCACCCTCCAAAGATTTCTCGTGCCCCTTTGCAATGCCACCTTTCTGCCCCTCTCTCCCTACCCATCCTCAAACAACAGTCCATCTGCTTTTGGTCACTGGAGACTAGTTTGTCTTTTCTAGAATTTTATATAAATGAGATCATAGAGCATGTACTCTTTTGTGTCTGGCTTCTTTCACTCCACATAATTTATCTTGAGAGTCATCATGTCATTTGGTGTGTCAGTAGTTCATTCCTTTCATGGCTGAACAGTGTTGCAGTGTTTCATTGTTTGGATTTACCAGAATTTGGTATTCTGTTCACCTGTTGATGGACACTTGGGCTGTTTCCAGTCATGATGTGTATTTATTCATATTTTTGTTTCCTGTGAGTCTCCCCCACCTGGACTGTAAGTTCCATGGGAGCAGAAACTTGTCAGATCTGTTCTCTGCGGGATGTCTCACACCCAGTGCAGTGCCTGTCTCTCAGGAGACATTCAGTGAAGATCTGTGGGGTGAATTACACGACGCATTCAGTGCTCTAGTTATATTTTTCACCGAGTCTTACCCTGAGGCGAGGAGAAAGAGCTGATGGGGTTCAGGACATGCTACCCCAAAATATGGCACCTTAGCATATTAAATATTTTAAGTTGAAGAAATTTTTTAAAAAATGGCAGAAACAGGAAGGTCACTCTGATCTCCCTCTCCCCTTGCCTTTCTTCCCTGGAATAGATCATAAAACTGCCACGTGAAGGCTGCCCTCCTTGTACTGGAAGGAGGAAGACCTTCTTGTCACCAGAGTTGAGAAACTGGGGGCCAAGAAATCTGTACAATCTAACCTTGTTCAGCTCACGCTTATCTTCCTAGTTCCTTCCCCACCATTTTCCTCCCTCTAGCCCAAACCCCATTTTCTTGTCAATTCTTCACAAATTTATTGTTTCTTTGTCTAAAAGGTTTAAAAGCTTCCTGTTGTGGTGACCTCTTCGGGTCTTTATTCTCTTGTAAAGGTGCTCATGTACATGTAAAAATTCAATAAAACTTATGTGCTTCTCTCCTGTTCTTCTGTCTCTGTCAGTTTAACTTTCAGACCCAGCCAGGGACCCTAACAGAGGCGAGGAAAACCCATTCCTCCCCTCCAAACCATTTCACGGGCAGCCATCTGAACGTGGGGAAATGATTTGATTTATTGTGGCTTCTTGGTGGTCCACCTCCTAGTAGATGCTATACGGTATAAGGGGATTGTGAAGACAGGAAATAATTTGAAAAGGCCTCCTGCAGGAGCGGTAGGAGAAGGTCACCATGTCAGCAACTCCTGTCATCCATTGAACTCCAGGGAGCCTGAGCTTCTGGTCACTGCATGGCTGTCCCCTTTCTGTCCTTGTCATTCCCCATTCCCTGGGCTGCTGCTCCAGCAGGGGGGGATTCTTCCTCCTTGCCAGCCCTGACTGGCCTTCCCCCGACATGGGGCTGCTCCTCCAGGCACCCTGCCAACTCCTCGCTTTCCTGTCTCCTGCCAGTTGCTGCGTCTGCTCACCCAGCAGGCACCAGAAGATGGGAGGAGGCAGAGGCACCATAAGATGACCTGGTAAAGATGACAAAGAGGGACACAGCAGGCACCAAGGCCCTGACAACAGAGCAGCAGGCAAAGAGAAGCAATTAAACTGTGACGGGTTTCTCCCTGACCACAAGTCTCCCAGGCTGCTTTTGAGAGAGAAGTCCTTAGGTCTGGTTTTGTGCATTCTCCCTGCCTGGGTCCAGCAATTAGTTTTTTAAAAAAGCAAAATCAACTCGAACAGCCACAGAGTTGCGTGCAGGGGCAGCTTGCCAGGCATTTACTGGGAACTCAGCTCAAATTGAGCAGCAAGTCAAGTGACAGCTGATATTTTTCTGAGAATTTAATAGAAGGACTTTCATTCTTCGTAGAAATGTTGGAGTCAGAGTTGGAAGTGACTCTAAGACCTTGCCACTCTAAGTAGATTTCAGACCACCAGCAGCACCATCCCCTGGGAGCTTGTTAGAACGCCAGAATCCCAGCCCCTACCCCAGAATTAGCCAATCAGATTCTGCATTTTAACAAGATCACAGTCGATTTGTGCGCATATTCTGGGATTCTCCCGCTCCTGGGTATATATTACGCCTGGGGAACTCTTAAAAAGTACTGATGCTCAGGTCCCATTCCTAAGAAATATTGATTTAATTGGTCTAGTCCAATCCTTTTACTCTATAGATCATCCAAGGCCCGGAGAGATCATGGGACCCATCCAAGTTCTTAACAACTGGTTAGGAACAAAGCCAGGATTAGAAGCCAAGAGTTCTGTCTCCCAGGGCCCCTGGGTCCTATTGTATCACTCACTGCATCTCATTCTACCAGAGCTGTCCTCCAAAACAAAATCTATTAACGCATGTGCTGGAGTTTAACTCAAAAAGAAGTGATCATGAGGACTTCCTTCAAAAATGACTAATTGAGGCCCTGCTATATGGCAGGGACTGTTCGAGACCCTGGGGATCCAGCAGTGAGCACAGTAAAGTCCCCTGTCTCATGGATAGGGATAGAGGAGAATTGGCACATTAGACACACCAGCAAAACCAGTAAAGTGTCAGGCGAAAACGAATAAAGGAAGGCGAGGGACAGAAGGAGTGTCAGGGAGGGAGGTCTCTCTGATGAGGTGCTAGGAGCAGAGATGTGAAGGGCAAGAATTAGGGAGGGATGTGTTCTCATCAGAGGGAACGGCAAGGGCAGAAAGAAGGCCAGAGGTGGGTGCCTGCCAGGTCACTGTGGCTGGAGAAGAGGGAGAAAGTGGGGGGTTGGGGGTGGGAAGGTAGGGGAAGGGTCTTTTTTTTTCCTCTCCCCAAAGCCCCATCACCTAGTTGTATATTCTAGTTGTAGGTCTTTCTAATTCCTCTCTGTGGGATGCTGCCTCAGCATGGCTTGATGAGCGGTGCGTAGGTCCACACCCAGGATCCAACCGACCAACCCCGGGCCACCAAAGTAGAGCACGCAAGCTTAAGCACTGGGCCATGGGGCTGGCCTGGGGGGACAGTCTGAGAGGCAGGATTGTACGGTCCTATAGGCCACAATCCATGATCACAACTTTGGATCTCTGAATGAGATGGGGACACATAGGAGGGTTTTTAAATGGAGAAATAATCTTTTCCGGCTGTACTTTAAAAGGATGATGCTGGCCGCAGCATTGTGAATGTTCCGTCTATAGAACAGACAGGATGCAGTGGGGAGACCTGTGAGCCGAGATTAGAGTAATTCAGACAAGAGATGAGATGGCCCAATCCAGGATGGTCCTGGAGAAGGCGGCAAGAAGCTGCCAGGTTCTGGATTCATCTGACAGGAGTTGCTGTTGGACTGGATGTGGGAGGGGAGTGAAAGATGGACTCCAAGGTATGCCACCTGAGCAATGGGTAGAACGGAATTGTAATTTTTTGAGACAAGAAGCAGGTTTGGATAGGAAAGTCAAGAGTTTGGATTTGGGCATTCTGAGCATTTGATGAGCGAGCAACATCAGTCCTTTAGAATTCTAAATTCACTTACTTCTGTAACAGAATGCTGAGTCCTCTGGGCCAGTGTCTAGTGGTGTGTTATTCTCTGTCCCGCTCTCAAGATGCTATGTCTTTCATGCATTTACCATTTAATCTGGGAGTTTTCTATTGTTGCAATGTCCCTTGAGATTTCTGGAGACGTACTGGGACACTAAGCCAGCTTAGTGGCCTCCTGGGAGGTGGGAGGTGGGGACTGTTTTCAATTACCCTTGAATTTTCTTTTGATAAGAGGGATCAGTTGTCTGTTAACTCAGCCTGATGGTAATAAGGCTGCAGGATTTTTTCCTTTCTGAAGTCAGTTTGCTCATTTCTTGTTCAAAGAAAGTCTGGTCGGTCTGCACTGCTCCCAGAGCTCAAAAGACTGTCAAAAGCTCAGCACTTTTGTGCCAAACAAGACCTGGGAAACCGTTCCCCCTACATGCCTAGGTGAAGACCCATCCTCTACTAGTTGGCAGCATGTGACCCAGGCAGACTTGCTGCTAAGTCTGTCCCTTAACCACTATGCCGTCCTGGTTTTGCGATCTGCCTCTCCGATCTGCTCAGAAGCGCACTTGGGCCAAGAAGAAAAGTATGATTCCCCTGCAGGTCGCATGCATGCTGCATTCCTGAGCAGAATTCTACACCTTCCAACCCACAGCTCCTGGTCTTCAGGGCGCTCTCCCCACACACCAGCTTCGTTTCTTTACCGATCCTTACACATGACCTGCTCGTTCCAGCACTGGGACATCTGCCCTGAATGCCCTCCCTACTCAGCCAAAGTTTAATCCTTCCCTGTTGGGCTCAAGTTGCACGCTCCTGGCTCCGTTCCCTGAAGATCCAGGCCACTGTGAACTTCCCTCTTCTAGCCACCACAAGAGCTCACTGCCTCCACTGTGCCTTTTGGAATTCAGTGACACTAGAGTTTGCAAATTGCGTACTGCTTCGTATTTAATACCTGAAAGTCGTATCTCGGCAAAATTGGCTGTTCCCCTAGGGAAAGAGTCAAGTCTTACGCCACCAATTGCTTGTCTCCCTTCTCGAGTCCCATGCAGTGCTGGGCATATATAGTTGTAGGTCCAACAGGACTTATAAGAGAGTGGGGTTTTCCTGCTCAACCAGATGCCACAGGTCGTATCAGCTGTGGTGAGCGGGAGGGCTACAGCCTCACCCCCGGTACCCTGTGCAAATGTGGCGGGCATCTTACAGAATGATTTCCATCCCTCCCTAAGTGGCTGCTTTGACCTGCTTCCCAGTGAATTAGAGCCCGAGGTCCAAAGCCCTCAGTCTGGGATGGGAAATCGCCCACCATCTGGGCCCTGCCCACCTCCTGGTAGGTGACTGTTCCTCCTGATTTGCCCGGGCCAGCCTCAGTTTCCCTGGCATGGCCCCAGTTTCTGCCTGTGGTTTGGGGTAAATCTTAGTAGCATCCCTTTTCACTCTCTGAAGTGTCCTCTTTAAACAGTAAATAATGCCATTGTGCTACCTTTCAGCCTGCCACTCCCCCAGGTTCCAAATAAAGGAAAGTTTATTGTTTCCTGGGGGGCCTGGAGCGGTTGTACCTCCTCCAGCCCTTTAGACTATTCCTTCTGCCTGGAATGATCAGAACCCCCACCCCAACCCCAGGCATACACCATCCTTCTTGCCAAATTCTACTGTGTGTTTCCTAGGCCAGCTACAGCTTTTATGTGCCCAGGAAGACTTCCCTCATTATCTTGCATCCCTCTCCTCTGAATCTCTGCAATTAGTTTGATTTTTAATGGCTCTTCACACGTACTGTCCTATACTGTAACTATTTGTATGGACCCCTCATTTCCTTTATTGCATGGGAAGCTCCTGAGGAAGGGCCTAGGAATTTAACATCTTTTCTGAATCTCCTCCACAGTGCCTTATATATGGTAGACATTTCTTATAATTCTTTTTTCAGCTGCGTAACTTAATTCAGTCTCGTCTTCTTTGGGCCTCAGTTCCAACATCTGTAAAATGAATCATCTCTGTATCAGTCAGGGTCTAATCAGGAAGACCATTTTCAAGCCTTAAATGCAGGGTTACACAGGGGATTGAGCCAAACGGGGCAGCAAGGTCACCCAGAGATCAGCATCAGCAGGAAGCCGCCATCTCCTCGGCTACAGAGACAAAGGGAGTGGGGAGGACTGCTAGTTCCCATCAGAGGGCAGGAGCTGGAACCCTGGTGGCCTGTCCTGTGGGACCTGGAGCTACAGGAGACGTGTAGCCTACTAGAAATAGCACCTGAGGCTGGCTTCTGCCCTATTCCCATCCTCCAGTCTTCTGCCTCTCTTGGTCAAATGCAGCAGGAAGCCAGCGGTCCTGGGAGCTGGGGAGGCGCAGCCTCAAGGAGTCAGCCCCGTGTGCAGAGCAGAGTGGGTAAGAGGCACACAGGCCCAGGAGCGGCACAGCTCCAGGGCCCCTGTCACCTCTTCAGACGTATGGTTCAGTAACTGTTTGGATAAGTCACTGAACAAATTGGTAAATATATGCGGAATCTCGTCAGTTTTGAAATGCATCTAGCTGTAGAAAATATGATCAAGCAATTCTGTGTGTCTCTAGGATTAGAATTCTTCTCTCTCTATAACAAACACAGCTTTGGGGCATGAAAAAAAACCGGAGCCTTTCTCATTCCTGTAGTTACTCTGAATAATTCAATAATGAAATTATTGACAGCAGCAGTTAGGCAAGTAATAAAATACGGACAACATAAGAAAACATGATGACCTTCACCTGGTGCTATGACTGTGGCAAGGACACGGATGTCATCACATAAGTATTTATTGAGCCGAGCCCCCTCCCCCTCCCTACCGCATGGGCAGGCAGGCAGGCTCAGAAAATGCGCAGCCCAAGCCAGTGGGGGAGGGGGGGGCGGGGGGACTTGGGAGGCCTCCCCACCCCCACATTCCTGGCTGATTGGGTGAAGACATGCTGACAGTTCCTTCCCAGATCTTGTTTTCTTCCACTGGAAGGTGGAATACATAATAAAATGAAATAATATCTGAATCTTGGAGAGGATTCCAACTCTCCCCGGAGCCGAACAGTTTCAGCGTCCTCCCTTCTGAACCCTGTCTTCTGGGCGCCTGGTCAGATTGCATAGTTTGAATTTCAGTTATTTTAATATTGTTGGGAGAGTTTTTTGGGAGCAGGGGAGTGACCTCAGCAAGACAAAAAGGAGAAAAGCAGCAACACAGGCCAAGGCAATCTACTTTTCAGTCCACACAGACGTAACTGATTTCATTTGTGCCAGTAGAATCACCCACCTTCATCATGAATAAGTAGATGTATGAAGTAATGCACATGAGAACACAACACCTGTTAAGGTGTTATAATGATGAGGACGATTTAAAATGATGTCAGGGTTTTTTTGGTGAGGAAGACCTGCTCTGAGCTAACATCTGTTGCCAATCTTCCTCTTTTTGCTTGAGGAAGATTGCCATGGAGCAAACATCTGTACCAGTTTTCCTCTATTTTGTATGTGGGAGATTGCAGCTGAGCTAACCTCTGTGCCAGTCTTCCTCTGTTTTGTATGTGGGACTCCATCTCAGCATGGCTTGATGAGCGGTGTGTAGGTCCAAGCCCAGGATCTGAACCCAAAAGCCCCTGGCCTGCAAAGCAGAGCATGCAAACTTAACCACTGCACCACCAGGCCGGCCCCCAACGATGTCAGTTTTGATAGGTAGCTAGAGAAAAAAATAATGATTCCATATCTTCTTTTTGCGTTTCTAATATCCTCTTCCCCGACCCTTTGTCTTCCTAACCTTTTTTTTCTTTTTTTGAGGAAGATTAGCCCTGAGCTTAAATCTGCCACCAATCCTCCTCTTTTTCTTTTTGCTGAGGAAGATTGGCCCTGAGTGAACATCTGTGCACATCTTCCTCTATTTTATATGTGAGACACCTGCCACAGCCTGGCTTGATAAGCGGTGCGTAGGTCCACATCGGTGGGCCCCTGGCTACCAAAGTGGATCATGCAAACTTAACCACTGCACCACCAGGCTGGCCCCATTGTCTTCCTATTCTTGATAGGGTTACTAGTCCTGTGGATACTTGCCCTGTGCTCTTAGTTCTCAGTCACATTTAGAACCCTTGTTCCCAAAGCACAAAACCATCCTAAGTTGTAGGGATCCTGGGGAACTTCTAGGATTAGACCCCTAGCATTGATGGAACCAGCCTCCTCCTGCCCAAAACTACAACACGTGGACCCTTGTGTTGAGTATCAAATCAGAATCTCTGGAGAGTGGAGTCCAGATATAGGTCTTCTTTCTCTTTATAAATCAGGAAATTGAGGCCCAAAGAGATTAAGTCATCTGCCTAAGACAGCACATACACAATTGTACCAAGCAAAACAGTCAACCCTCCATGCTAGTGCCACCTTCCAGCGTCCAACGGCACTTCTCTGCCACGTGTTACGCTGCAAGAGAATGCTGAGAGCATTTTAAAGCTTCTCTTGGTGAATAGCTTTCATCAGTGGTTCTCAAAGTGTGGTCCATGGATCCTTGTGGGGGGGGTCCCTAAAACTCTTCCAGAGGGTCCACAAGATCAAAACTATTATCACAAAAATACTCCAACCTTATTTGCCTCTTTCACTGTGTTGACATGTGACTGATGGTACAAAGCAATGGATGGTAAAACTGTTGGTGTCTTAGCATGAATTAAGGCAGTGGTCCCGAACTATATTAGTTGTCATAGAATTCTTCACTGATGTATAGTCACGGTTAAAAACAAACCAATAAACAAAAAGTTTTACTTAATAATGCCCTTGATGCATCAGTAAAAATTGTTAATTTTATTAAATCTTGTCAACTCACGTAAAAGCCATTTTAATACCCTGTGTAATGAAATGGGAAATATGTGCAGAGTGCCTCGGCTGGATTTCCTTGAAATGATGGTCATCTTGAGGAAAAGTGCCTGTAGGATTGTTTAAGTTGCAAGCTGAACTAACCACTTTTTTCATGGAGTACAATTTTTAGTTGAAAGAACAAATGATGGTTATTCAGCCTTGGATGTTTGGCAGACATTTTGTCAAAGACGAAGAAAGTAGGCCTGCCACTTAAGGAAAAACTAAAAGTATCTGTTGCCAGTGATAAAAAATCCAAGCTTTCAAGCTATCATTGCAATCCCTCCTCTGAACTAGGGACTTCCAGTTTCTTTGAATATTCTTTTTGCCTCTCTCTTTCTCTCTTCCCCTTCTGGGACTCTCATTATGCCAATATTATAAGCTTGATGGTGTCCCAGAGGTCTCTGAGTCTCTGTTCATTTTTCTACGTTCTTTTTTCTTTCTGTTCCTTAGACTGGATAATCTCAATTATCGTCTTCAAGTTCTTTGATTCTTTATTCTGCCTGCTGAAATCTGCTGTTGAGCCCTCTGAATTTTCTATTTTGGTTATTGACTTTTCAACTTTAGAATTTCTATATGGTTCTTATTTATAATTTCTTTGTCTTTATTGAGACATTGTTCTCATGCTTTAGCTCTTTAGACATGGTTTCCTCTAGTTCTTTGAACATACTTAAGATAACTAATTTAAAGTCTTTGTCTAGCAAGTCTATGGGCAGTTTCAGTTGACTGCTTTTTTTCCTGTATGTGGACCATACTATATTCTTTCTTTGCATGTTCTGTAGTTTTGGTGAAAACTGGATGTTACAAACAATATAATATGGCAACACTGGAAATCAGTGTTGGATTTCAATGGAAGCAATGATTTCAGTGGAAATCAATATAATATGGCAACACTGGAAATCAAATGCCTTCTCAGGGCTTGTTATTTGTTTGTTTAGTGATTTTTGTGAACTAATTCTTTAAAATCTGTATTCTTTGTTGTTTGTGGGCACTGAAGTCTCTGCTCAGTTAGCTTAGTGGTCAACTAATGATTGGACAGAGATTTCCTCAGATGCCTAGAACCAGTAAGTCTCCCAGTTTTTGTTGAGGGGCGATGTGTGCAGGTTGGGGCATGCCTTTAGTGCTCAGCCAGGCAGTTGACAACTCTGCCTTAGCCTTCACTTCCTGCTAGCACAGAGCCTTAAGGTCAGTTAGAGGTGAGAGCTTAGTGTCTTCTCAGGTCTTTCCTGAGCATATGCACATCCCAGGACATGCTCACAGCCTCACACATGTGCATGGCCTTCTAGATGCCCGGGAATATGTCACAACTTTTCAGTGCCTCCCATGGACACCTCATTCTTCACCTTTCCCTTTTGATCTTTCTGGTTAGCCTATTGTGTGCCTCACTTGTCACCCACTGCCTCAGATAGCCATGATGTTAAACTATTGCCTCTGAATTTTTTTCTGATAAAGACCCCCAGGTAAAATGTTCACGCTAAGTGAGCTCTGAGTCAGATCACATAAAGACAGTCTTGTGAGTGGGACCTTCCAGAGAACCACCAGACAGGTCGAACAGTTACAGTTCCCTGGGAATGGGGCTGTGGAGTTGCTCCCACCCCTGTTCTGTCCCCTCCAGTGGCTGCCAGGCCCCTGGTTTTCACCGCGATTGTGGTCTCTTGGTTTACAACACTATCATGGAGCTGAGGATGGGGATAGGATGAGGGCAAGTTAAAATGCCAGAGAATTTGTTATTCTTACTGAGATTCAGTGATTTTCCATGAATAAATGCTCCCCAGATTGCTTTTGTTTAGTTTCCAGAGTTCTGAAGAAGTTGATTCAGACAAATCTTGCTGGTGTTTCTACTGCTTTTAAGGAGGAGAAAATTTCCAGAGGTCCTTATTTCACCAGTTTTACTGATACCCTTTGCCTTCTATTTCTCCCATGGAACTTAGCACAGAATTGACTTATATCATTATGATAAATTAGTATTCATATTATTTCCCTTACTAGAAATTTGGAAAACTTGTATTCTTCATCATAAACTTGGCAGTTTCCCAATGCTTCAAAATTGTATTAATGAATGTGATTTTTAAAAATATTGTATGATGAAATATATTAATATTTAGAAGATCTCATGAACTAAGTTTTTCCAAAATGACCAATACATGATGTTACAAAATCATCATGCATAAAAGATGCATGTAAAGTGCAACATGGACTAATAGATTTTATGTAACTAGTAGGGAAAGTTCATCAATAAGGTTTCAGATTCCACATTGCGGCTAATCTTTGTGTAGTGTCAAAAAAGATTATCTGAAATCATATGAAAAGACTATAAAAATACTCCTTCCTTTTCCAGCTATATGTGAGGCCAGATTTTTTTCATATACTTCAACCCAAACAAAGTATTGCATCATATTGAATGCAAAAGCAGATACAAAAATCCAGCTGTCTTCCATTAAGCCTAAAGATACATGAAAAAATGTAAAGCACTACTTATGAAATTTTACTTTGTTTTGGAAAAGTAGAGGTATTTTTCATAAAAATATGTTATTTATGCTAACATGTAATAAGTTTATTTTTGTTGTTTTAAAATGAATAGATAGTTTTAAATTTTTCTTAGTTTTCATTTTAATATAAGTCTTGATAGATATAATTCCTATGAACAAACGCTCTTTGGAGTCCTCAATTATTTTTGAAAGTGTAAAGGGGTCCTTTTTCCAAAATGTTTCAGAACCTCTGGTTTGGACCAATCCAGGGGGTTCGAACTCAGAAGAAACCCCAACCTCTTAAGGTCACATGGTCCCTCTTTTCCTTTAACATGGAAATGATCAATTTAGAAAGAACCTGGAGTATTCAAGCAAGACTTTCACAACAAGGTGAAGGAATGTGGCTGCTTCCTTCAGCCAACAGGAAAGGTATGCAAGGAGGGAACACAATTAATTGTTCAGGGAATTTCTTCCAGGATGGTTTGCATTCCTGTCAGATCACTGTGGGGCACACAGCTTACTCTGCTAGCATCTTGCAGAGATTCTAAACCCAGACCCTACTCTCGCCATTTCAACTGCTACCACTGAAGACTCTTTGAACTTTGTACCATGCAACTCAGCACAGAAGTGACCTACAAGGTTCTCTGAGAAATTCATATTATGATATCTAATATTAGAAAAACAGTAGATTTTTAGTTGTTTTAGGGCTGAACATGATGTCCCTCACATCTCCTTGACTCTTCCTCAGCTCTTAACATAATATTGGTATATATTCTACACAAATTGTCACTTGACCCATCAAGGTGAAAACATAGGACAGAAACACTTATTTGCAAAAATGATCTATCTACACTCTGTCTTTTCCCTTCTCTGAATGTTAGTTTCCTAACAGGATAAACAGAGCTAGGCTTCAGAGTCAGAAGGCTCTCGTTTCCTGTCCTAGCTCCACCACTTACCAGCTTGGTCACTTTGGGGAAACTCTTCAACTTTTCTCAGCCTCAGTTCTGCACACAGGGATCGGCTAGCACATTGTTTAACAGCGGAAGCGTTCAACAAGTTCTGGGTCCCTTGCCCTATTTTTCTGCACTTCCTCTTTAGGATGCTTAGAGATAATTATCCAAGACATGTCAACCACAAACCATAACTCTCTCAAGGCGTTCATTAGCCAGTGAGAAGTTAATTATACTTAATCCAGTTTCTTTTCCTCTGTAGTGTACTTAGGATGACTTGTCAAATCTTATATCAGCTAAAACACATGTTCTATAAAATCATACATTACTAAATCATAACATTTTCCCATCTGTTTACTTAGTCATTCAGAAGTTAAATGTGTTTAGCCCAGTTATTTTCTCCATACTTTTCTAAAATTCGTTTTGTTTTCCCTCCTTGATTCTTGAGAACCATCTCTGTTCCCCTCCTTTACTGATTTCTTACCTGGTTCTTTGTGCCTTTTGGCCTTATCTTCTTCTCTTCCTTTCTCATCTTTCCACACGGTCGTGGTACCTTCAGGGTAAGTGGTTTCTCTGGCAGAGGGATCATGGCCTGGATACATCAGGGATTTTCCAGTAGCCCCTGGTGCTGTTTTATGCTCCTTGTAAGCTCTTAACTGACGCCAAATCTCCGAGAACTAATGGGAAAAGGCATGAAGGGAAAGACATGCACAATCAAGGTGAAACTCAGGCAAAAATCACCTTTTTCCATCCTTCCTCAGTTTTAATTGAGAAGACCTAAGCCTAATTAATGATGAGAAGGATGAGGATGTCTCCAAGGGTGGGCCAAAGACAGTTTGTAACAGAATGTGTTTGGGATCTTTAAAAGCAGATTCTCAGGCCCCTTACCCACAGATTCTGGTTCAAGAATTTTAAATAGAGCTCCCTGCTGATTCTTCTGCACACTTCTTGGGAACCAGAGGTGACCTGGCCTTAGCACTTCCTCATCTTTTCCTTTTAATTATTGAGTTATATTTGACATACCACATTGTCTAAGTTTAAGGTGTACAACATATTGATTTGATACATTTATATTGCAATATGATTGCGATAGTAGAGTTAGCTAACACCTCTATCATATCATATCATTATCATTTTAGCACTTCCACATTCTTGTAGCATACATGTGCATAAAGTTTCTGCTTTGCAAAGCCCCTTCACATTGATTTTCTCATTTGATCCTCAGAATAACCTTGTGAAGTAGACAGGAGTCGGTACTGTTTCCCCCAAAAAGTTACCCTAAATTTCAGTCTCCCCATGCTGTTGGCCAAGACAAAGCTGGATATTAGCTATGGGTCGGGCTTGATGAACCTCAGCCACCCCTGAGTGGCTTCTACTTGGGATCGAGGTTACTAACAAAACAAGATATTAATGAAATTGGAATTAGTCTATGATTTCCAAAAATGAAGTCTATGTGAATGGGCACCCAATGATGAGGGCTTCTGAGCACATATGATCTCGAGGAGACAAACGGGTCCCTCCAGTGAGAAAGAGCGAGGATAAGGAAGACTGTGTGTGTCGTAGCTGTGAGCATCTAACACTGACCCTCCTCAGTTACATATTTGTTCACATTTTACACAGATCAGTCAATAAACATCTAAGCATCGCCATTAAGTCCAAGTCAGACCCACAGCTCCTGCCTTCTGAAAATGGTTGTCGACTTCTGAGCTGGATAATACATAGAGTGAGATCAGCAATGTTGCAATTACAATGAGGTTGAATGAGATCAATAAGAGTACAAATTATAAAGCAAGTGTAACAAATTTTTATTGGGACCGCAGAGCCTGGAGCAGGGTCCTAGTGGGAAAAGTCAGCAAAGCAGGTCAGGCTCCAGGCTCAGTGTGGCTCCAGTCAATAAAGGGAGGGTCCAAAGAGCACCATCCCTCCTGGAGCAGGGAGGGCAGGCTTGGTGTGATCCAGGATTCAGTTTCTTCCCTGCTGGGCCAAAGCAAACACCAGGCTTGGACTATGTAAGTCAGGATGGCATGTGGACACAGGTTTCCAGCCAGAGGGGCTCACAGACTGAGGTTTAGATCTAATAGTCATGTTAAATTACAGAGGAAATGGCACTATTCTTCAAACACATGATCCAATTAATTATCTTTACAGCCTCCTGGCAAGAACCGTGCCTTCTTAGCCTGGTCTTAGAAAGAGTGGTTGCTTACGCTGTTCCACTACGTGAAGTAGAATGCTTCGGTTATTTGTGTACAATATCTCACTCCAGAATATAGAGTGAGATTTTCAAATTCCTGTAACATAAAAATAACTTAAAAGGAGAGAAGAAGAAACTAGCATATAAAACGTTTCCCCCTTCATCTAAGTAATTCTCAGCATTTTCAGTGTGGGGTAAGATTGTGCAAAGTCTTAAGGGAAAATGCTGATTCCTGGAAACTGGTTGCCTCTGACCACAACCCCTTTGCCGGAGACACCACAGGTCTCCTTGAGTGTGCAATGCAAACCACGGCCATTTTCCGTGCGTGCCATGGTGTGAGAAATGTTGGCATGCACGTCCAGACATGGCAAGCTTACCTGTGTCTTCTCTTCATCCTAGCTGTACCAAAAATGACACTGCTGTTTATCAAGTCTCTGCTAAAAACTGTTTTGGAATGATCTGCTGTTCTGCTTCCATTGAAGTTGAGTGCTCGTTAGAGAACCTACAAGTCTCTCCTCACCCAGAAGATGACAGGGACACAGGTTGGAAACATGAAACAGAGACATCTGAGCAGGAAAGCACAAATCAACTTGGTGGGAAGGATCATCCTTATAAGGAAGAAGACAGCCCCTCCTCGGGTGCTCCCATGTCAGCTGATTCCCCTTCCTCCAAATTCAACTGTTTATGGTCACTCCAGTTATTGGCCAGTAATGATGTTAGTGCATCCAGTTCTGAAAATCCCTTGGATGTTAAAGGAACCGGGCAAACTGAAGCGGCTTATGATCCAAATAACACAGAGGACATTGCAGATGGATTACTTTTTCCTAATTCGAGTAATATTCCCGATAAACAAGATATACATTGCCAGAACACAGTGCATTCCAAAGTGTCAAGGTCAATGGATGGTGCCTTAAATGATGATGGCCCTAATGATGATGTCTTGATCTCCAGTCTTCAAAATCCTGAAGTACAGAAATGCATTAGCTTCAGCCTACTGCTGTCAGAGGCAGTCGCATCCGTTTACCCAGGTGAGAGAGCCACGATCAACAAGCAACTCAGCCCACAGGTTTCCAGCAAAGACTCTGACAGTGACTATGAACTTTGCCCAGAGATAACCCTAACCTGCACCGAGGAGTTTTCAGATGATGACCTGGAGTATCTGGAATGTTCCGATGTTATGACGGATTACTTTAATGCAGTTTGGCAAAGGAACCTGCAGGGAACTGAGCATGTTTTTTTATTAGAAAGCGATGACGAAGAGATGGAATTCAGTGAGTGTTGCCTGGGTGGGTGTGAGCACCTCCTCAGTGAAATGGGTTGTGGGCCTCGGGTGTCAGATGACACTGGGCCTATGGATGCCACCACTGGCTTCTGTGGTTATCACTCACAACCCCAAGAAGTGGGGATAAGGAGAAGCGGAGCCACCACCCACAGTTCCTCATCCCTGCAAACAGGGATGACTCTGACTTTGGGACCTCACCAGGATGGAACGTCTACGGTGATGGACCGGGGGAGATATAAACTACCCATTGCTTCTGAGGCTGCTGAAAATGATTATCAAGGAGTTCAAGGAGAAACCAGAGACAGCAACCAAGGAGAGGAATTTGCCAGTGACAATCTGCTAAACACGGATAAAGCGGTGACAGAGACAGAGATGAAGCGTTTATCTGGTGAATTAGAAAAGTCAGGGATGAAGCAGTGTTTGAAGACCGTAGTGGAGAAACGAGTAGGGGAAGAGGATTTATTGAGCAAGAGAGGTTCAGAGAAACCTGCCAGGGTGAGGCGACCAGGAATTAAGGGAAAACCCAAGAAGCTGAACCCCAACGTGAAAGAAAGTGCAACAGAAGACACCCTTAATCTCCTCTATCCCAAAGAACCTGTTAAGCACCCACTAACCCAGGGTGATAAAAGAGCAAGTTCTCATGCCAAAGCAGAAGCGACTGGTCTGAATTTCCAGTTCCGTGCAGGAGAATGTGCTGTTTCAGCCGAAGCAGAGCAAGAAGCAAAAACCCCACAAACTACGCCAGGCTCACTCCCCAAAGAAGGGAACTCACCCTTCAAGGGAGGAGGGGTGCGGGTTAATAGGCTGTTTGAACTGAGCCGGGTTCCAGACTGGAGTGACCATCCTCAGGTAAGACTCCTCTTTTTGAAAATTACAAGATACAACTATTTGTATGTGTGTGTGTGTGTGTGTCTTCCTTCACTTCACATTCACGATCGCTGTGCCACCATGTAAATCAAAGTAAGTCCCCCAATACCGTCGGGATACTTGTGGAGAACAGCTGCTGCTGCTGCTGCTACTGCTGGGAAGGAAATCTGGTTTTGAAAAAAGGCCCAGATAAACCCTAAGCCATCCTAATTATAGCCCAAGACAGATAGAAGTAAGAGGCACTAATGGGATTCTGGACAGCTGGAAAAAGAAATCTGATATTTTGTCTACTGCCTGGGTTTTACCAGGGCATGTCACTATTCAGGAAGTTTTTCAAGCAAATGTTTTGGGTGTAGCCTCTAAAAGAAAAAAAAAAAACATTCTTTTCAGTCATTTTTCGGGGGCACTTTGAAAATAGTAAGTGCTGTCTTTAATCAGAATTCATAGTTCATACGAAAAGACTTGTAGGATTTACTTAGTGATGCTGGAGAAAGTAGAAGTAGATTTTGCTGTGCTGGTGGGGCATTTTTGATTGTATGTGTATTTTATTTTGTTTTGTGTAGACCACACAGTATAAAAGAGACCAAGAAAATACTGCCAGGAAGTAAATTTATTTTACCCTATTACTGACTTGGGGGTGTATTTGAAAGAGATGGAATTGAATTAATGGGAATAATTAATGCACAGAGGATGTTGTGCTTGATATATGAATTTATTATAATCTTAATTTTAAAAGGTTCCAAATGGGCTTTGAAATGATGCTCTACTGTGGTCAAGATTTGATTTTTGTAATACATAAGGAAAGTTATTTGTTAATTATTTTTACTATACTTGTGTTCTCCCTTCCCCCAACTTTCTAGTGTGAACCTAGTATTGTTTTTATAGAAGACTAGATATACTCCAAAGAAAATAAAATATTGCAAAATGCACTCAAAGTTATTGAACTCTCTCTGTGAAAAAGTAAAAATTTAATACATTGATTTCCAAAGACCCAGTAATAAAATAGCCAATCTAAAAATCTCCAACTCTGAGGTAGCTTCTTTCTGAGTAGATTATCCTGTTCCACTGGCCAAATTAGCTATATAAATATAGCTACATTTATCCTTTACTTTTTGCAGAGAGCCAGCTTTATCCTAGTTGGTTAACACATGCCAGTTTGCTGATCACACACCAGTGGCCACAGATTCATGCCCAAGATAAGTTTATGGAGGTGGTTTGGCCAAATATTACTACAAAACTAAGTTACAACATTAATTTTTTCATGTCAATGACTATAGCATTTCTTTTTCTATTCATAAAATGATCTTTTTGGCTCAGCTAAGTGCCTTTTTACAGTTGTTCATCCATGTTGAGAGTTTCACTGGGCAAATTACTTTATTAAAAGTTGCGGGGGTGGGGGTAGTTAAAGTGGCCAGAAAGGAGTATGGAGGGGAGGGGACTATTGACAATGTTAGTTTTAGACCCACCACTGTGGGAGGCAATTTCCAGCTCCCTCAACTGCCTAAAGGAAGGAGCCCCCTTTGTCACCCTCCGCTTGTGCCCTAACCCGAGTTCTGAGATTGAGAGTCCTGGTGACCAGCAAGCTCCCTTGTGTACTGGCAATGCAGCTATGTAAAATGGGCCATCTCTGAGACCAAGGTCGTGTGTCTTGTGCACATTCTTGTCTCTATCAAATTCTTATGGGACTCTTGCTTATACACTCACACCTTCATGAATGCACACTCACCTCACCAGATATCAGTTCAAGGTCCGACCTGCATTGTGTGGCACGCCTAAGGCAATTATCTCAGAGCTATGAACAAGACTTCTTAGCAAATTTGCATTCTGCAGGTAGTCGGACCACATCTCCCTTTGCTGCGCTCAGTAGCAGAGCCAACCTCTCCCTCGAGGGCCAACCAGAAACTTGAGTGGAAGCTGTCTATTCAAGAGCACTTCTGTGCAGCCTGAAGTTAGAGATAGGATCTCTGGATCTGTGGCGTTTATTTTCCCGGGACTAAAGCAGGGAAATTTTGCCACAGGGATAAGCAGCATAGTGAGTGCAAATTCTTTAACTCATGCAAAAAGTTACTAACTGTAGGAGAGGTCTGTGTTTCTCACACACATACACAGTATGGCCAAATTTACAGCAAATGGCTAAACATCATTGTAAATGTGACAAAAAGCATTGGGCCATCGAGAACTAAATCAAACTTTTTATAATACTGTTCAAAAGAAAGATTGGTGAGTCTTTTCATAACCAATTTAAAAGACATTTTAAATATTTATTCTCAGACATCTGAGGCTTGTGGGAGCTTAAAAATTTGAAATGGTTAAAAATCTTTGGTTGGGGGTAATATTAGTAAATTTGCCCGCTCTTGACTCTTGCCTGATTCACTTACCTTCAGGTGTCTTGTTGTAGAAACAGTGACCAGCAGCTTATCTTTAGTATGTTGTCTTCATCTGTATATTACTTTTAGCATTCTGAGAAAAATTCCGTGTCTCTAATTCTGCATTATAAGAACAAGGCTATATTGTAGACTACCTCTTGCCCAAACATATGTCTCCAGATGTATTTACTTCCTGTCTTCTTTTCCTTCTTTTACAATGCAAAGCCATCTTGTTCTGATTTGTCTTCAAATAGTACTTACTCAGGCTAGCACTGGAAAGCCCCCAACTTCTCTACATTTATGGAAGATTATAAAGTTAATCCCAGTTTGGGAGTGGAAAACCAAGAGGGTACCCCAGGCTAACTTGAATCTTCTTCAAGGGTCACAACACCAATCCTTCACCTTGGTTTTGATCTCACTTTCCTGATCCAACTCAGAGGCAAGACCTGACAATCCACCCATCTTAAGTTTCTCCGTAGCCACACTGGGGTAAGGTCATCCTCACTCTTAAATCAAAAGTGCTGTGTCTGTCCTTCTGCATAGCTGCCCAGCTTCACCCCAGAGCGATTTGCATTCCTCTTTGGGGTCATGGGGTCTCAAGTGGACAGTATGGAAATGTATTCTTAGGTTCTCATAGTTAAGAATCTTCCTGATCAGGAGTCAGCATTAAGCATAGATGGTGAGCTCCATGATGGCTGTGAGTCTGGTCACTGTATTCTGTCCACTGATATATCCCAAGTCCTTGGAAAGTGCTTGCCATATAAAGGCACTCAATAATTGAATGAATAAGTAGCCATACAGTACTAGATTAAATTCCAGGTATAGTCAGGTATGATTATAATGATCATTGGTCTCAACCACTTTATGGCCTTCATTGTCATAAGTACATTCTTTGGTTCCCTTCATATAACCAATTTTCCACTAGGAAACTGCTTCCCATTGCTCTTGTGGCCCTGAGAATGGGTTGGTTTGTGCTAAACTCTCCGCTCCTTGCTCTTGGGTTCCCTTGTGAATGCTGGTGATTCACGCACAACCTTGGCCTTCTCAGTGCCTTATTAGCTCTCACAAATTGCTAACTAGACCCAGGAAGATCTGACTACATCTCCCTAGCATTCAAGACCTTCCACGATATTGCTTCCATCTACCTCTGAGAGGCAAAGCAGGCGGACACATGGATTTCCTCATCTGGAAAATGAAGCATTTTCTCAGACGTGGGGTTTTTTCCATCTTGTCTGGAATGCCCTCGATTGCTCAGCTTGTTGCCAGCTCAACTCATCTAGTCCTTCAAGGCCAAGATCCTGCGGGGTCCTTGAAGTTGCACCTCCCCCAAAGCACTTTCCTCATCCCTAGCTATGATTTCTCCTTCCAGAGCGACATAGCATTCTTTGTACATTTGTCGTGGGCTCCAGACCTGAGTTTGGTTCCTGTCCTGTGGCTTTCTGTCTCTGGGACTCTGGGAAAAACTACTTAAGTTCTCCCAGCCCAGTGTCCTCATCTAAAACAGAAATAATAGTAATAATAATAATGCTTACCTCATAGAGTCTTGTGAGGATTAAAATCTTGCATGTAAAATGCTCAACACAGAACCTATTATGCAGTTAACATTTAATGAGAATTATCATTTGTAGTTTGTTTATTTACCTTACTACATTTGTCCTTTCTCCCCATATTAAAGACATACTGAGGGCTGGCTACAAGTGGTTTTGTACCTTTTTTTAATTGAAATTTTTATTGAGATAATTGTACATGCACGTACAGCTGTAGGAAGCAATTCAGAGAGATCGCGGTACACTTTGCCCAGGTTCCCCCAATGGTACCATTTTGTAAAACAACAGTATAATATCACAACCAAGATACTGACATTGATCCCATCTACTGATCTTATTCAGATTTTCTAATTTTGCTTATACTTGTGTGTGTGTATGTGTGTGTGTGTGTGCACATTAATATCTATAAAAATTTATCACCTGAGTAGGTTCATGTGATAAACGTAGTATGAAACTTCATGTTAATCTAAGTTCAGCCTAGTAACTAGGCAGGTGGTACAGTAACACACTAGAGTATATGGCAGCTTGAAATATGCATGGCCATCCAGTGACAGACAGGGCACACAGTAGGTCTCAAGTAAATATTATTTTTAAGCGTAGGAAAATATAAGCAGATAATCTAAACCTTCTTGCAATATAGTTTCATATCTGGGACAGAACAACCTGAGATTTGAATTCACTTGCATAATAAACTGCATCCTCCCCAGATAACAACTGTTAAAACTGACTCCAGAAGCCTGATAAGCCATCTCTCTGTTGATGACCGGAAGGGCAGAAGTTTATAATCGCTCATCTCTCAGCACGTGGCCGTCACGCCTCTTGTCAGCACCACTCCATGGCTGACCCAGGGAGTGACACAAACATTTGTTTTGTTTTTAATCAGAAAGCCCACTGTGCCACTTCTGCCGAATGCCAGTACTATAGAGGTGCAAGATGATTTAATACGCTGGCTCACTACACTAATTGGACTCAGCCAGGGTTAAGTAATCAATGGGAAGTCATTAGTACCTACAGCCTTGCTGTTCACAGTGCGCTCCACAGACCAGCTGGTCAAAATGCAGGATCGCAGCGCCCCCCCCAGTCTTGCTGAATCAGAATCTGCGTTTTAATCCCATTCTTAGGGGATTTATATGCCCGCTGAAGTTCTGGACGCCCTTGTCTAGAAGGAGGAGATCTTTCTTAGATTAGAAAAGAGGCTAAAGCAATGGTCTCAACCCTGGCTACATCTGGGAACATCTGGAACCTTGATACATTCTGATGCCTGAGTTCTGCCCCCAAAGATTCTGATGTAATTTGGTCTGTGGGGTAGCCTGGACGTTGGGGGTTTTAAAGCTCCCACGTGATTCTCTGACCCTCCAAGGCTGAGAATCTTAGCTGTGCTTTAGAACCATTCCTGGTATTTTCTAAATATACAGTTGCCCAGGCCCCACCCCCAGAGGTCCTGATTTCAGAAGTTCTAGGGCAGGGCTCAGGCTCCTGCGAACTAGAGCCCGCAGCAAGTAGAATGCAAGGGTGGCCTGGGGGTCTCCAGGTTCCAGACCCACAGACAGGCCCGCAGAGGCAATGGGTATTCTCTACGCATAAGACGTTTCTGCACTAGTACATTGTACGCATTCCTAAAACACCTCACATTCTGCAAAATCAAACACCTGAAAAATAAGGGCTTCTGGGGAAGATAGCATTCTTCACAGGTCACTTCATAAACAGGCCTTTTTACAACCAGAGACAAAAGCAGAAAATGTCTCCAGGAAGCTCACTTGGACCACCCAGGGACCACCCTGAGGTGGCGCAGGTTGGCCAACGGCTGTCATGGCAGATGCTAAAAATACGCAAGATAATTGAGTGGAAATGCTGGCAGCCCTGTAATTAGAGCAAGCTGGAGGGTGCTGAGGCCAGGAAGACAGAGAGGGTCACTGGGAACGTGGGCCTGTGAGGTCAACCTGCCTCAGGCACTCAGGGCTGGAGCGTGCTTCTCAGGAGAGAGGAGGCCTGGGGCAGGCTTCATTTGTTATTTTATTAAAATGCGACTTGAAAGGGTCCCTGTTGCCAATGCAAAAGCTGAATTAAAGACTATTCCTTTCCTGCTTAAGATTCTGTAATTTACTCCAGCTATTTAGGGCCCAGTTGCTTAGGAAAAACTGCGTATAAACCAACGCAGCGTCTGGGTCATAATGACGTCATTCCCCAGTTAACCCATCTGCTAGGGCTAACTCATTACAGAACACGTGTTATAGTGCAGAGACAGCATCACCCCGCCTCCGTGAGGGCCCGCAGGTGTCCTTCTGCTCAGGTGCTCTGAGTCCTCGGGCAGAGCATCAAAGTGAGGGCCTGGATTATTTGTGTTGGAATCACCTGCAAAGGTGCATGTTTAAAAATAGAGATCTCTAAATTTTACCCCAGACCTTTTTTTTGGGGGGGAAGATTATCCCTCAACTAACATCTGCTGCCAATCCTCCTCTTTTTGCTGAGGAAGACTGGCCCTGAGCTAACATCCGTGCCCATCTTCCTCCACTTTCTATGTGGGACACCTACCACAGCAGGGCTTGACAAGCAGTGCCATGTCCGCATCCGGGATCCGAACCAGCGAACCCCCGGCTGCCGAAACGGAACGTGCTAACTTAACCCCTGTGCCATCGGGCTGGCCCCAAGACTTGCTGAATCTGCGCTTTTAATAAGCTCTCTAGGGGACAGTAAAATTTAAACCATGGGCTTAATTAGACTGAGACCTGGAGCGAATCCTACAATGTGAGGCGTTCCCATAAAGAATCAGAGGATTCTGGAAACAACAGGAAGTTTCGGGCTTGTCAAGTTTAACCTCTTCACCCTAAGAGGAAAAAAACCTCATGATTTGAATTTTTCTCTGCTTTCTAGTTGGCTCGCTATAAATGCGGCTTGTTCTTCACCTGTCCGGCCACTGAAATAAATACAGAGCCTGATTTATTGTAACTAATCCAGAACAGGTGTGCCATCTACAGCTGAGCTTTATTTTGAGGAGTAGTTCAGTGACAGGAATTTGGGTGGCAGCAGTGGAAGCTGGTGAGAGGAGGGTCATCTGGCTGCGAGGGTGGGTTTTAGTCGCTGTAGCAGATCTCTCATCACTGCCTCAGGCGGGAGCTAATGCTGGAGACGTGCCTTAGTCGTCTTTTTTTTGCTGTGACTAAAAATGAACTTGCTTCGCTGAAATGAGATAGAAAAAATATTGGACTAACCAATCATCTATCAATGTAAATGATAAAGCTATGGTCATCAACACAGTGTGGGAGTACCCCAAATAGATCAATAGATAAACCAAACAGAGCACAGAATCAGACCCAAGAATATACTAGAATTTGGTTTATGATAGAAATAGCCTCTCGAGTTGTAGGGAAGAAACAAAATCTTCACCGCTGACAAAATTGGCCATCCATATGGGAAAAAAAATAAGGCCAGTACCTTAAAATGGACCCCAAATAAACTCCAGGTGGTTCTCTGAGTTAAATATAAGAAAATAAAACTGCAAACTACCAGAAAAAAATATTGGAAACTATTTTTATGACTTTGAAAACCATAAGATCTTGGGATACAAAGAACACCACCAAAAAAGAAATTGATAATTTTGACTACATCAACCATAAGCAAAATTAAATGAAAGTGACACACCAGGAGAAATATATAGAACATATGTAATAGACCAAGATTAATTTCCAAAGTATATGAAAAACAGATAAAAATATTCCTAACTGAATTTTTAAAAAGTAAAAATAAATAAATATGAGGTTCATAAAGAGGCAATACGAATGTTTAATAAACATATGAGAAGTAAAACCTTATGAATAATTAGGAAAATATAAATTTTAAAAATATAACATCTTTCGGGGCTGGCCCCGTGGCCGAGTGGTTAAGTTCGCGTGCTCCGCTGCAGACGGCCCAGTGTTTCGTCGGTTCGAATCCTGGGCGCGGACATGGCACTGCTCGTCAGACCACGCTGAGGCAGCGTCCCACATGCCACAACTAGAGGAACCCACAACGAAAAATACACAACTATGTACCGGGGGGCTTTGGGGAGAAAAAGGAAAAAATAAAATCTTTAAAAAAAAAAATATATATATATATAACATCTTTCATCCATAGATAGACAAAAAATTTAAAGGATGATAATATCAAATTGTTGAGATTGTGGAGAAATGGGTACATTGCCAGCAAGAGTGTCATTTGGTGATATCTTTTAAAATTAAAAAGGGTATTACCCATTAGGTAGTAATGTCACTTGTCAGTATTTGCTCTTGAGAAAAGCTTGCACATGGGCCCAAGGAGATATGTACCATAATGTGCATTGCAGAATTGTTTGTCTAAGGAAACTTTTATGCAAAAATGGCTAAATAAAGTGTGGCTTGTTCAAATGATGGACATCTCAAAACATAAAGTAGAGTGAGAAAGGTATATTGGACAATGACACATATGACATGATATCTTTATGCCCTCCCAAACCAACCCATAATAGTATATGTTATTTTTACATACATATATAAGCAAATGAAATTATTTTTTTTAAGTCTGGAAGGATTCACACCAAAATGATAATGGTGACTAACTCTGTGGAGGGAAATAGGAATCTTGCATTCGGAGGGATGATTAATAACATAATATTCTTAAAGGAAACTGTATTCATTTATTATATGTATTATTGAAAACTAATTTTTTTAAAAAGGAAAACAAACTGGAGCCTAGGAATCCTTGATTTTAGTCCTGGTTCTGTCATCGACGAGCCGTATGGCCTGGAGTCGTTTCTCCTCCTCTTTGGGGCTCTCTCCTCAGTGGGAACTGAAGGGTTAAACACGAAGTTCTGCTTACAAGGCACTAAAGTCTTGTGAATCTCTGATTTTACATCAGCCAACAAAATAAATATCAAATAAAGTGGAAGAAAATGTGGATCTTATGGTGAGGAAAGCCTTTCTAAGCATAAAAGGGAAAAAAATGGATAAATCAGAAATGTAAGAACTTTGCATATAAAAAACACCATAAACAGAATTTAAAAACAAATAGAAGCGTGGAAAGGTACTCGTGATGCATAGGCAAAGAAAACAATGTATGAAAATAGGCAAAGAAATCAAATAAGCAATTCATTAAAAAAGTACAATTACATAATAAACTTATCAACTTCCTCCCTTCTCTTCCCCGATTCCTTCCTTCCTTCCTCAATTTTCAAAGATTGTTTTTAAAGTGATAATACCTTGTGCTGAGAAAACTGTGAGGAAACAGGCTTTCTCCTACACTGCTGTGGAAGTACAAACTGGTACGAGCTTTCTGGACGGCAAATTGGCAATATTTACTAATACTTTTAAAATGCAAACTTAGGTCCAGTAATTAACCTAATAAAATGATCAGAGATATAAACAGAGCTTGCTGGACAGTAATGTTCATTGCAGCATGATTTGTAATAATGAAACATTGGGAACATTCTAAATATTTAACAACGAGGCGGTGGAGGATGGTTGAATATTGTGGTACACAATTCTTTGGAACATTATGCAGCCATTAAATCATTTCAAAATATCTAAGGATGTGAGAAAATGCTTGTAAGCAAAGCAATATATATAATATATATGTCGTCTCTTCCCTTGAGAAACTGAGAATTTCATGAGAGAAAGATTAAGCTCTTTGCCTATGATCCCAGCATGGGGTCGTTGGCAGACCATAAGCTAAAGCCCTGGTCATTTTTCTCAGTTTAATGTCCTTACATCTCACTGCAATTCGAGCATAAATGAGTCAGTCTCAAAATTACTTATTTTACTCTTACCTAAGGTAGTTGACAGTAATTGGTGGTTTTAGAAAGGAAATGGCTCCTCTTCTAGCTACTTTACTAAATAAGTAAGCTCCATTCCATTTTTCCACAGGAAAAATAGTGTATATATTACAACTTTTCTAAATCCTTTAAGAGACTGTCCAAAATCCAGCAAGAGAATGTTTCTCTTATTGAGGAAATAGCATGATCATGAACATAGATGCTGAAAGTTAGATGCCAAGTAGAGGCCCCATAAGCATCCAAGAGACCTAAACATTAATATTAATATTGTTAAAAATGGAATTAATAAATATGGATAAAATTTCATTTCTTTGTCATTTCCTAGAACCATTTGTGGTAAGACTGTATTATGTGAGATGCCAAATTCCCCCAGAGGGAAATCCACTCTACAATGGTAAGCAAGGTGTTGAGGACTGAATGCTTGTGTTCCTCCAAATTCACATGTTAAAGCCCTTACTCTCGGTGTGATGGTGTTTAGAGGTGGGGTCTTTGGGAGATAATTAGGTTTAGATGAGTTTATGAGGATGGAGCCCCCATGATGGGATTAGTGTCCTTATAAGAAGAGGAAGAGAGACTGCAGCTCTCTCTCTGCCATGCAAAGACACGAGAAGGCAGCCATATGCAAGCCAGGAGGAGAACTCTCACTTGGAACTGAATTGGTTCTCCAGAACTATGAGAAATAAATTTCTTTTCTTTAAGCCCCGCAGTCCATGGTATTTGGTTATGGCAGTCCAAGCTAAGACATAAAGTCACCCTCAGAATTCACAGCCCCAGGTAGTTTGGGAGCCATTTGGCACACTAATGTAGTAAATTACTAAAAAGCATCCCTATAGTCTAAAACAGCTTCCATTTGTACCTCATCTATACCAGAGATTCACATATTCACTGGGAGGCTGTGAATTCTTATGAATGATGATATTGATATTTTTGTTTTCATTGCATGACACTTTAGTGAGGCATTTTTCTGAAATGAAATTGTTATTTACCAAAACTAAGTAATAAGTAACAAGTCCTACCAGTCAGTTATGTAGTTAGAAGCCCAAAGATGAACCTGTCTTAGAGGTACGCTTTCAGATCATCATCTCAACTTCTATACCTGGTCAAAAGTTTGCACCTATTGTAGGGAGAAACAGAAGTGTTGTCACCACCTGCAAAAGTAATACCCAATTACTAAGTGTTTGCATGTTCCAAGTACTATATTAATGCCCTACATTTGGTATGTCCTTTAATCCATATAACAAAATTGTGAGCTGGCCCACAAGGCTCAAAGAGGTTAATTAAAATGCCCACAGTACATTTATTTTAAGTGACAAAACTGGAATTCAGATTCCCTAAGAAAATCAGATCAACACAGCACAAACTGAAGCTGGTGATTACGAGGGCCACTGAATTTTGACTGAGGGCGGAGTCAGAATCATTTAGGTAAAAGAACCCCAGTGATTGGCTCCAACATCCAGATTGTTGATGAAATTATCAAATTGTTCTGGCGGCAGATGCAGATGACGCCCTCCCCCATAGATCCTCGGTCCGCCTGGGTGCAGTTGCAGGTGAGGTGAAGGCAGTTGCCAGCACCCGACAGCTTCCCACTGCCTGAGGAGTTTCTTCATGACCTGGGAAGTTGTTTTTCCACACACGAGAGTGTAGCTGGAAGCAGGAAAACCTCAACCAATGGTGGGTAGGAGCTGGTAGATCATGTCTCAGTCTCCCCACCTTCCCGTGGAATGATTCTAAGGCTTGTGTCACACAGTTTCTTCGAGAGCCCCCGTGGGATCCGGCCCCTGTTGTCCACAGCAGCAACATGTTCATTAATGTCCTGGCTGCCTTCTCTTCCCTGTCTCACAGTCTTCTCTCTCCCTTCTTCCCGGGGTCACCTCCCAACTAAACTAGCTGCATCCACGTTCTTGGCTCAGGGTCTGTTCTTTGAGGGGAACTCAAATTAAGACAATTTCCTAAAGCCTCCAGTTAAGCTTGAATCTCCCATCCCCTGGAACACTAGGGGCACTCTCTTTAAACGGTTGGCCCTGAAGGAGTCTGGCCCATTCTTTAAGGCTCAGGGTTTGAAAGTCACTTATTTCTCAATGCTTTCAGGATTCTAATCTCCACATGACCATCCAGTCCTGGTTCACTCCCTCTGCTGCAAGTCCTATAGCTCCTCATTTTACTGACTGTAGCATCTTTACTGTAAGTTACACTGGACCAGCTTGACAGTGTACTGATTTGTCTGCACTGCTAGATGGTAAATTCCTTATGGGCCAGTGGTGAACTTTATTGAGCACACACAGCAACAAATAAGAGCTCAATAAATGTTGAGTTGAACGTCAGCGTGTGATCTGATAAGCTCACTTGTGAAAGGGGATTTCCACTCAGCAAGTGTGACAAGAACTCCAGGAACTTTGTAAACCAAAATCATATGAAAAGATTGGAATTGTAATAATTCATTTTAAACTATACAAAGATATAAATAGGGAAAAGTAGTGTTTTAGTTTACTGGGGTTACCATAATGAAATACCACAGACTGGGGGGCTTAAACAACAGAAATTTATTTTCTCACAGTTCTGGAGGCTGGAAGTCCAAGATCAAGGGGTCGGCGGAGTGGGTTTCTTCTCAGGCCTTTCTCCTTGGCTTGCAATGGCCATCTTCTCACTGTGTTCACGTGGTCGTCTCTCTCTGGGAGCACGTGTCTCATGTATCTCTCTGTGTCCTAATCTCTTCTTATGACACCAACTACTTTGGATTAAGGCTCACCCTAATGCCCTCATTTTACCTTAATCACCTCTTTAAAGGCCCCATCTCCACATGCAGTCACATTCTGAGGTCCTGTGGTTAGGGCTTCAATATATGACTTATAAGAGGTGGGGCACAATTCAGCCCATAACAAGTAGTTTATAAATCTCTCACTGACCATTTTGGGGCGTAAGTTGAGAATTAGGATCTGGAAAGTCATCATTCAACTACCTCAAAACTCAAATTAGGAAAGTCCCACAATTCTAAAAAAGCAGATATGCTCAATTTCTTCTCCCTATGGAATGAGGGCGGCAGAATGCTGGCTGAGGGACCATCTAGCAGATTGCCCATGCCTGTTTAATATTATGGTAGGCAAAACAATTCCCCCCTGAAGATTAGCTCCATGCCCTAGTCCCTAGAACCTGTGAATATGTCACCCTACATGGCAAAAGAAACTTTGCAGATGTGATTAAATTAAGAGTTTTGAGATGGAGAGATTGCTCTGGATTATCCAGTAGTCCAAATGTAGTCACAGAGGTCCTTCTAAGTGAAAGAGGAAAGGAGGGGAGTCAGCGTCAGAGAGATTTGAAGATGCTATGCTGTTGGCTTTGAAGATGGAAGAAGGGGCCATGAGTCAAGGAATGCAGACAGCCTATAGCAGCTGGAAATGGCAAGGGAATTCTCCTCTAGGGGCTCCAGAAGGAATGCAGCCCTTCTGATACCTTGATTTCAGCCCAGTGAGATCCATGTTGGACTTCTGACTTCTAGAACTGTAAGATAATAAGTTTGCATTGTTTTAAGTGACTAAGTTTATGGTAATTTGTTACAGCAGCCATAAGAAACTAATATAGATGGAAAGGGTAATTTAAAAACAAACTACCTCAAAGGTACTTCGGTGATATCCTTCTTCAGGTTTTTACTTCAGGCATCACAGAAGGAGCCCATTCATGATACAGGCTTTGCAAATTCCACTTGTCTCGGCTTAGAAAATATGATGTGGCCGAGAAAACAACAAGAAAAATGGCAATCTACCCAAAATGAGGCCAGCTTAATTTAAAGTAAGTATAACATTTTGGAACCCAGGAAGCCTCAGAGAGTAAGGACAGAGGCATGGACTCCACAGCTAATCTACTGGAGAACCCCTGGGCCCTTTCAGAGCTCTGCCTACCATGTCTCCAAGTCCACGAGGCTACCGGGGTCCGGAGGAGGTCCTGGCCCGTGAATACGTGTGTGTGGCTGGACTCTCGGAGAAAGCGTTCGGGGAAGGCCGCACCCAGAATGTACCGTCTAACCTCAGGGCAGTTGAAGAGGCGGAAATGGTGCAAAGGAGACAGGGAACCTCTGAGCAGGAAGCCTCTAGATCAGGGCTTCTCAAACTCAACACTGCTCACATTTGCGGCAGGATAATTCTTTGTTACGGGCAGCTGTCCTGTGCATTGTAGGATATTTAGCAGCACCTCTGGACAGTAGCAATCTCTTCCTCTCCCCCCACCTTAGTTGCCAACCAAGAATATCTCTCCAGACATTGCCAAATGTCTCTCGGGTTGGGGTGGGGGGTAGCAAAAATCACCCCATGTTGATTAGCTCTGGCTAAATTCTGTACCTTCACCAGTGTCAGCTGGGCAAGAAACAGTTATGTCATCTAAATCAGCACTGTCCAATAGGAATTTAATGCAAGTCACATATGTAGTTTTTTGTAAGTGTCCACAAGTTGTGCAACCATCACCACTCTTTAATTCCAGAACATTTTTATCATCCCCAAAAGAAACCCACACTCATTAGCAATTACTTCTTATTCTTCTCTCCGCCACACCCCCCACCTCCAGCCCCTGGCAAACCCTAATCTACTCTCTGTCTCTAGAAGATTGCCTATTCTTGACATTTCATATAAATGAAGTCATACAATATGTGGCTTTTGTGTGTCTGCCTCCTTTCACTTAACGTAATATTTTCAAGGGTCATCCATATCGGAGCATCTATTAATACTTCATTCCGTGCTATGGCTGAATAATATTATATTGTATAGATATACCACAATTATTTTTATCCATTCATCAGTGGATGGACATTTGAGCTGTTTCCACTTTGTAGCTATTATGAATCATGCAGCTATGAACATTTGTGTACAGGTTTTTACGTGGACATATGTTTTCAATTCTCTTGGGTGGAATTGCTGGGTAACTCTGTCTAACCTTTTGAAGAACCTCCATACTGTTTTTCAAAGTAGCTGCACTTTTCTACACTTCCGCCAGCAGTGTATGAGGGTAAGCCACATAAGTAATTTTAATTTTGGGGGAAGCCACGTTTTAAAAAAAGTTTCAAAGACACAGGTGAAGTAAACTTTAATAATATATTTTATTAACTCAATATAAGCAAAATATTATTTCAACATATAATTCATGTAAAAGTTATTGAGATATTTTACATTCTTTTTTGTGGTATTAAGTCTTTAAAATCCAGTGTGTATTTTACACTTACAGCATATCTCAATTTGGACGCTCACTATTTAGTGGAAATACTTGATCTGTATTGAGTTTCATGAAATTAACAGCTGAAAGAGTAGATTCACATACCCAAATTGTTCCAAACCTACTTAAAGTTTTTCCTAATTGAATCACACATGTCAGTTTTAAAGCTTATATGTAAATTAACTAAAATTCAATAAAATTTAAAATTCAATTCCTTCCTAGTTGCATTAGACACATTTCAAGCGGTCACTAGCCACATGTGGCTAAAGTCTTCTAGATTGGACAGCCCAGCTCTAAGTTATTTCTGCTGTAATTTTGATTTTTAAAAAGCGTGCTGCCCCAGGCCTCAGCCTTGGTTTTCTTTTCTCTTCTACAGCTGATCCAGGGACAAACTGTTATTTGCTCTCTCTTTTTTAAAAAATAGACTTTCTTTTTTAGAGGAGTTTTAGGTTCACAGCAAAATTGAGTGGGAGGTACAGAGCTCCCATGCCCCTGCCGCCACACATGCACAGGGGTGCATTTGTTACAATCGATGAACCCACACTGACACGTCGTTATCACCCAGAGTCCATATCTTTGCATCAGGATTCACTCTTGGGGTTGTACATTTTATGAGTTTTGACAAATGTGAAATGACACATATCTACCATTGTAGTATGTAATTCTATTTTAGAGGAAAGGGTTGCTTCCTGTATGCCACGTATTCCCAGCCGAGGTCTACCAGTTTGGAACAAGTGGCAAACAGCAGCAATTGTCACCCCATCAGCCCCTCCAGCCTCCCAGTCCTCACCCCATGCAGACCTTATTTCTAATGACAAGTTCTAACTAACGCAGCCCCCCACTGCCAGGGCCTTGCTGTCCCAGTTGGCATCCTGGCAGCCCGGCTGCTTGTTGGGCAGGTTCCACTGTGTCTCTTGTATCACTTTAAAAACAGCATGCCACCCTGCCCCCAAGACATCTATTGGGTTACCATCAAGCTACAGGACAAAAGAGGGCACATTCTGGTTGTTTGGAGGTCATAGGTTATTGGGTTTGGAAAATCAGATGTGGAATAGAAAGCTGGGGAATGGGAGGAAAAAGGCTTTTCCTTTAAAAGTGTTTCTGTCTTGAGCTTTCATCATGAGAAGTCTAAGGGCTCAAGTCTGAAGGCGAAGAAACAGCATCCCCATCTCCCCAGAGGCAGGAAATCTACAGCCATTCCCTCCAGGATTCCTGAGCTTGTGTAGGATAGGGCTTCTCATACTCTACCGTGCACGTGGGGCGCTGGAGAGCTTGTCAGAACGCAGCTTCTGATTCCGCAGGTCTGGGGACGGGCCTGGGACCCTGCGTTTCTAACCAGCACCCAGGGACTTCTAGTGACCACACTTTGAGCAAGAAAGACTTAAGGCTTTCCCCAGAAAGTGTTCAATATGCCCCACCCTTCCCTTCCTCCTTCCTCCACAACATGCAATCTCCAGATAGCTAATAATAGCTGACATTTACCGAGAGTCAACCTGTGCCAGGGACTGTGCTAAGACTTCAGTGGGTTTGCTCATTTAATTATCTCAACAACCCAGTGAGATAAGTCCTATTGCTGTCTGGACTGTGGGTCAGGAGGTGGTGCCGCCTGGCTTTGAACGCGGTCTGCCTGACTCCACACCCTTGGCCCTAACCACGACATTACCTAACTTACTAATTTCATGTTAGGTCTGAGTTCCTTAACTTTCTTAGACCTAAAATAAACTCTGATAACTCTGATTGCCTCTGGGGAAGGGGACTGAGTGACCGGGTAGCAGGGGTAGGAGGACACTTGTCATTCTATATCCTTTCAGTGTATTCTTTGTGAATTTTGTACTCTGTGTTTGTGTGTGTATTACCTATTCAAATAAATCAGTGAATGGTTTAAAAAAATAGTTAAAAAAAAAAATAAGTCCATGGCCTTCATAGTTAGCACAATATACCAATAGCTGGACCAGTATCAGATCTGTTCTCGGGGCAAGGGGATCAGCTGTTTTCCTCCAAGCTGGACATTCAGCATCATTGCCGAGATGGTGAAGGTCCTTCAGGCTCCAGCCACATCCTTCCCATCCTCTGGGAATGTCCACAAGGCTGGCCTACAACTTCCCACCAGACGGTAATCGATACATTTGCCACCTGGTCGGTGAGGACTTTTCCAGAGCTGGTAGACTCGATAGTAACAATTCGATGAGCAGATGATGTTGGTAAAAATAGTGCTTCTCAAAGTCGCATGTGAGCATCCCTTCCCTTCAGACAGCGTTGCATGGTCTGAATTCCACTGTGCTTATCTGTGCTCTTTTGTGACATCACACATTAACAAAGGTGTTAACAAAGGGAGAAAATAATGATATTAATCAAAAAATGGTTGGACTCAGCCACTGTGGGTATCCAGATGTGATTGGAACCTCAATGCTATCCCACTAACCTAATCCAATTGCTGTGCTCATAAAACTGTGAATTTTAACATATATTTTAAAGGGATGCAGATTAATTACCTCCAAATTCATATAGTGAGTGAATCTAACTGATAAGAAGAGTTTACAAGAAGAGGCTCTGACCTGACCAGTTTTCCCCAAACATATAAGCTTCTGATGTAATTAGTCATAATTAAAGTGTCCGTATTAGAGCATTAATTGGCTGAAGGGGACACAGTAGGGGAAGGCGAGGTCCAGTTTGGGTGGAACGTGGTGAGTATAGATGATAATATTAGGAAGGTTGAGACCAGAGCCTGGGGGTGGGGGAACTTATCACTGGCCTAAGGAATGGGAAGAGACCCAGCCAAGTGCCTGGCACATGGCAGAATGTTCCTGCCATGTTCAAAATACCTTTGGACACCTCCAACCAGCCCCCTCAAAAGCGCTAGTCCGAAATTCACTTGCTTCTTACATATATGCAATAACCACGTGGTCCTTACCCTGTCCCTCTGACCGCTCTGCATATTGCCAAGAGAAGGGATTTAGGCATGTGGTGTGCACAACAAAACCCGGGGTCTTCACAAACACAGATGGCTGGAATAAAGCCCAGCCTAACACTTGAGTATAAAAAATATTACTATAACTCTGCCATTTTGAACCACACATTTGCGGACTGTGGGAAACACTCACCTGAGTCTTTGGAGGTCCTCATGCCCTGTTCTGCAGAATTGTGGAATCTGCCCACACACCAACAGTGGTGCTGTTGGTCTACTGGGGTCACTGATAAGAGGTGGCCATTGCTCTGGCCCACGTGACCTCAGATCTGGTGGCTCCTGCTCTTTCAATGCCACACTGGGGGCCTGATGGCCCATCTTGCAGGGTGCCACACAGCCATGTCCCCCAGGGCTCTTGCTGCCTCCCCAGCAAGAGCACTGACCTGGATGCTGGGAGCACAGACACCCCAGGTCCCTCCTTCCTGCCTTCACTCCCAGGCCAGCAGATCTTTCTCTCACCAGGGAAAGTCCATCTCTGGTCAGAATTCTCTTTCCGGGTCCTTGTTCATCCAAGAAATATTTATTGAACACTTACTATGTATCAGACCCTTTTATATGTGCTGGGGATGCAACAGTGAGAAAAGCAAAGTCCCAGCCCTGAGGGTACTTACCTTCTATGGGGGGGAAGACGGACGACAAACCAACAGCCGTGCCTGCAACATCAGTAGAGATAGATGCTCTATAGACAGACAAAGCAGCATCAGGAGTGAAGGCGGTGCTGCTTTAGGAGGGGTGTCAGGCCTCTGTGAATCTTCTAACTGTTCTGAAAATCCTCTAAATTCCCCTTAGATTTTAGACATTTTGATACCCAAGAGCTGAGAGTCTAGAACACAGGCTGGTGGTGTTTTTCACACCCCCACATCCCCCCCAAGGCAGTGAGGAATAACCTCTCCATCCACTTGACTAGAGAGAGAGCAAGAAGGAAATAGAAGGAGAAAAGCAGCTGTGGAGTAATATTCCTTTAACAGCAGGGTGACGGAAAGAGGAGTGAGGTGGTGTCACACCCGCTTCAGGGTCTCACTACGACCCTCCATCTCTCCATCTGGAATTTCTGAGTGGTGGTTCCACAGTTGCTCTCTTGCTGTCAGGAGGACCTATGGGGGTTGGAGTGGGCAGCACAAAGATTGAAGGAGAGCAGGGAAGTTTTGAGCTGCCGAATATGATAATTCCATGTTCAAACCTGGCCCTTATCATTGTTACTATGCTGTGCTTTTCTGAGGTCCCAGAAGCTCAGATGAGTAGCTTGGAAAGATACTGACAGATCTGAACTTAGAGAAAGCCAAAAGTACAAAGCAGCAGCAGTGGCCCCAAGCCCGAACGAACTGCATTTACCCCAAAGGCTGCTACCTTACGCCCCAGCTTCTCTTCTCAGTTATCTTCATCAAGAGGGGCAAGAGCAGGAAAGACTGAAGAAGGAACAGAGGGAAGGTAGCAGCCAACTTCTCCTGGGGCCCATCAGATGTCATCTCCCTTCCTCGATTTTGAGTATCTTCTCTGCAAAAAGGCTCCGATCAGCCAAATCTCCGGTTTTCTGTGGTATTAGAAGGTTCCCGTCGTTTTAATGTGACAGATGCTAAGAGTACACCTGCAGGCCCTGCGACGTGCGTGTTGAGCTGGTGCTCCACCCATGGGGGACGGACTAGGCTAGTTAAAAACCGCCAGCCAGATCTCTCAAGTTGCCACACCTCTGGGAAAAGGGAGGGCAAAGAAGCCTTTTAGCCCGTGACAGATCCGAAGGACCAATGGACGTGTCAGAGATACTCATCCTGAGGATCTTAGGGTCCTCAAGAGAAGCGGTGGCTGGAGACACTTGGCAGGCTGCTGGGAAAGGGGGCTCCACATCAGGTGGGAGCGGGAGCACCTCCAGGTCGGTGCACTCAGAGGTGGTGCAGTTCGTCTTATGATCAAGGCTGGAGGAGCAGAGTTCAGGATGTGGCCTGTGGTGACAGAGAGAAATGAACCACGGCACCCATCAGCTCCACTCCACCATGGTGTCTGGTGTTCCTCCCCAGGCCCCTGCAGTCAGAGACAGGAGTGACAGACATCTACTGTCACGACTCTGAACCCATCTGCACTTCCTGGCAGCCCTGAGCACACTGCCTTCACCTTCTGCAGAACTTCAATGCATATAACTAAGTTGTACAGTAGCTCTGTTGTAGCCCAGAGATGATAGCTGAGCTAACACGTTTATTAAGCACCTACTTAGTGTATCAAGTGTTATAGCAAGCAGGTGTCTCTATCCCTCGAAGAGCTTGCAGTGAAATTCCCTGAGCTGGAAACCTGAGAGTAGTGCTTGATGCCCTCCTCGTCTTCAACCCCTGTGTGTAACCAGTCCCCAAGGCCTGTCCATTCTGCCTCTGCAGTGTCTCCTGAGTCCGAATCTTCCTCTCTTTATTGGTTTCCAAGGGATGCCATGCTAAATTCTCACACTGGGTGGCTTAAGACAACAGAAATTTATTCTCTCACGGTTCTAAAGGGAGGAAGTCCGAAACCAAGGTGTCGGCAAGGCTAGTTCCTTCTGGAGGCTCTGAGGGAGAAGCCATTCCATGCCTCTCTCCTAGCCTCTGGGTGGTTGCTGGCAATGCTGGTAGCTGTGTCCTTCCAAACTCTGCCTCTGTGGTCACATGGCGCTCTTCCTGGGTGTCTCTGAGTCCAAATTTCCCTCTTCTTATAAAGACACCAGTCATTGGATTAGGGCCCACTCTAATCCAGTGTGACATCATCTCAACTTGATCACATCTGCAAATATTCTGTCTTCAAATAAGGTCACATGCACAGGTGCCAGGGGTTAGGACTTGAACATATCTTTTGGGGGACACGATTCAACCCACAACACTCTCCATCCCTCCAGCCGCTAACGTAGCAGCCTTCATAATCTTATCTGGATCATTGCAACAGGGTTATTTCTAGACTCCTTGGGCCCGTGTCTCGCTCTTCTAAGACGTTGTCCACAGGCTACTGCAACAATCTTCCTGAAACCTAAATCTAGGAATGTCATGCTCTGGTTTAAAACAATGGCAACCACGCCTTCCCAGCTCCTGGTAAACTTTGGCAGCCCTCTTGTTATAGGAGTAAATCTGAATACTATGCATGATGTGCAGGGCTCTCTATAACCAGGCTGTAGCCTCTCTCTATTTTGACTCCCTGCTTCCACCCTTCCCTTCCCATGCACCCCTCATCCTAGTCATCCTGGATGACTCAGCGCCTGCCTGCCCCAGTGCCTTTGTTCCTGCCGTTTCCTTTACCTTCTCTCCTTATAGAACATCTGCTAACCTCCTTCACTTTGTCTGCCTCCTTACAGAGAATATAGATTCCAAGAAGACAGAGTCTGGCTGGTGATGTTCTTTCCCTGGCAGCTAGGATGAGGTCTGGCACATAGAGAGCTTTCAACAAGTATTTGGGGTTTTTTTGAGGAAGGTTAGACCTGAGCTAATGTCGGCCGCCTATCCTCCTCTTTTTGCTGAGGGAGATTGGCCCTCAGCTAACATCCTTGCCCAACTTCCTCTACTTTGTGTGTGGGATGCCTGCCACAGCATGGCTTGATAAGCAGTGTGTAGGTCCGTACCCAGGATCGGAACCAGAGAACCACAGGCCGCTGAAGCAGAACATGTGCACTTAACTGCTACGCCGCCGGGCTGGCCCCAACAAGTATTTGTTGAAAAAAGTAATAAAGGAATTCATAAATGTAAATGCATAGGCAGCAAACAAATGGATTCTGGATCTTTCCCTGATAGCCCTTCTCCCCTCCCTGAAGGAGAATGAATTTCTCCCATAATGTTCTATTCCTACTCCTGCCAGCATTTACTGAGTATTATAGCTGTTTGTTGGCCCAGCTGGGCTGTTACTCTGTGAGCCACGTGGAGATGGATGCTGGGTCTGATTCATCTATGAGTGCCCAGAACAAACGCGGTGCCTATCAATATTATTTGTTGAACTGAATGAAATCTAGTTAAAGAGGCAAGACAGAAACACGAAAAATCATATTCCCCCACCCCCTCCCTCTTACTGCCTCCACCGCTCTTGCAGAGCTGAGTGGGGTGGGGGCGGGGCAGGAGGTAAAATCGCAAATTCTGTAAGTTCCTCTTTCTGCTGATGTTTGAAAAATTATCTTTCTGAGTCAGCACAGGTATTTTGATACTGCATTGAGATTTCGGGCTTTTTTTTTTTTAAGTGATGGTGTAAAAACAAGTGCTTTCACATTTACCATCAAACTGACAGTGTTGGGTAGGAAAATAACCATCATGAGACTGTTTACCCCTTCATCTTTTACATTTCTTGTTCAGGGTCTAAATCTGACAACAAACATAAGGAACTCCTCAGTCACCGCCCCTCCAGCAGCGGGTGGGAGGACATCCAGCTCAGGCACAGGCTGGTCTTTGTAATAATGTTCTGAAGTGGCTGACGTTGATTACAGGGTCTGGGAGACTGGGCTCCAGGGTGCCAGCCTTCGTGAAAGCAGGACAGTGACAAAGGATAGACTCTTGGTTGTACTGATTTCCACTCTCCCCACAGACTCGGCTTGCCCCAGAAGCAGCTCCAGAAGACAGCCGGCCTCCCTATAATTGTCCTGATGCTAGAATATTATTCTAAGGCTCTCTATTCTCAAGTCCACACCACCCAGTCAAGTGACAAAGCTTCACTGTTGAGGTTTGATGGCAAACCGGAGGCTGTGGGGAGGCAGGGCCAGTAGGACAGCTTGGGAAAAGAATGGGTTGCTGCAGCGGGTTGAATAGTGTCACCCCAAATTTATGTCTACTTGGATCCTCAGAATGTGACCTTATTTGGAACTAGTGTCTTTGTGTATGCAATTAGTTGAGATGAGGTCATGCTGGATTAGGGTGGGCCCTAAATCCAATGACCAGGGTCCTTTTAAGGAGAGGAGAGGACACAGAGACTCACACAGAAGGAAGATGGCCATGTGAAGAGAGAAGCAGAGATCGGAGATTCATCAGCAAACCAAGGAATGGCAAGGATTGCAGGAGCCTCCAGAAGCTGGAAAAGACAAGGAGGCGTTCTTTTCTAGAGCTTTCAGAGGAAGCACAGCCCTGGGGACACCTGAATTTCAAGCTTCTCACCTCCAGAACTGAGAGAATAAATGTGTGTTGTTTTAAGTCACCGAGTTTGTGGTCATTTGTTTCCGCAGACCTAGGAAACTAATGCAGTTGCTGATGGTGTGTACAGGGAAATGTCAGAAAAACTTTTGGTTTTCCATTTTTGCCTCTAGGACCTTCTTTCAACGCTGCAGGGGACACTAGGGTCGCCTTGTGGGTGAGGCGGAGATGGTGATTAGGGTTGGACTGAGGAAAGCAAAGAGAGGAAGAGAAACAGTGTTTGTTTTTCTTTAAGCAGGACAATCTCTTTAAAGTCCAGCTTTGTTGTGAGAGGAGTTTTCTAAATTCCTTTCTTCTTATTAGATCAGAGTCTTATCTCTGTACAATCAGAAACCGGGAGTGTGTGAGAGAGTGGACAAGGGGACTCAACATCCCCTAGGAGATACTGGGACAAAAAAGCTGGCAGTGATAGTCAGGGCTGAGAGGTACATCCTGACTTCACCCCCGCCCCCATCTACCAGCGTGGGCAGCTAAGACACCAGCTTCCAGAGCAGCAGAGCAGTCCCTAAAGGACTGTTCCACTTATTGGTCAGAGGTAGCCTTAGTCAGAGAGGAACTTATTCTCCGCACAGCCTCCAAACGCTTACATGTGATTGGGAGCTCATGAGGAAGACAAGATCAGTTCCAGAGAAAAAATAAAGAGATTGCATTTACTCATGCATATGAGAAGTGATAGGGGTGAATTTACGACCCAGCGTAAGTGCCAATATCAGCTCAGCATGTCTTTTGTTTTCCTAGCTCAAATCACTGCATTAAATCTCAGACATTTTCTTTCTTCCTTGGTTCTCAAAGTGTTCCCTCTACAACTTCAGCTTCTTGGAAGCTTCTTCGCGAATCTTTTTGTGTTCTTTCTGTGTTCTTTTTCCTTCCATCTCAAGAGGAAAGTTGATTTTGATGAATCCATCAAAAAAGGTCCCTGAATTTCTAGTCTAATCTGTACCATGCTCCTCCCCACTCTCCATCTTGCCCTTGATTTCCTTCATCTTCAAAGGATAGATGTTTTAAATTTAACCCTCCAGCTGCACATTGTAATTTTAGAATTCTGTGCCCACGGTCAGTTGGACATCCCCACCTTCAGTGGCTGGTGCCCACTGGTGCAATTATGCTGATGTCTTCCGGGCATTATCTATCTGGAACTTCAGTTGTTTGTGGTTAAAATAAGAGATGCTTCTCTCTTTCTGCTCAAAAGAGAACAGATGGCATCAGTTTGGATCTAAAGAAGACCAAGGCCAACCAAGCACCAAATTATTAATGATGAAGAAGAGTTATAGTTTAGTAGAAAATACATATTAACCAAAGCACAGGACCTTTGGGCAATTTTTCAGGTAGGAGAGCAATGTCTCCACAGAGAACTCGACAGAGAATGAGAAAAGAACCAGAAGCTGAAGAGGCAAAATCTTCCTGCCTGTTTTGACAAAGGGACACTGGACCAAGAGCAGACTGGATGGATGTTCACTCGTTTGACCTATTTTTTGAGCACCTACTATGTGCCTTTCTCCAAGTTGAACAAGACTAACCCTAACCCTGTCTTCCCTCTCATGGATCTCACTAGCCCAGGAAATTTTGTTTCTCCTGCTCAACGAAGCTGTCTCTGAATCTAACTAGGTAACTCTGCTGGGTAACTAGATGCTCCTAGAACTGTGCTCTCTAAGGGGATGTTTTCTGCTTAACTTCTAGTTAAGCCAAATCTGAGGGCATATAGCTAATAGCTATGTCCTGCTATTCACTATAAGAGACATATGCCATATCAGGGCTCTTCAAGCCCCAAGCCTGCATTTTCTCTTCATTTTTGGTAATGACCTTACGAGACAGGCAACCTGCCTATATTTATGTGTATATTCAGATTTTCCAAGTGCCAAATACCATCATTGCTGTACACTTTGAAGCCAGGCTGAATAGGCAAAGTAGTAGTGTAGTCACCATGGCAAGTACTTCCTGTTTCTAAAGTTTACAAGAACTTGCTTTGTATAATGTATTATTGTCAGTGTAGTACCGTAATTGCTGTTACCTTGGTTCTGATTTTGCTCACACATTCTAGAAACTATAAAGAGCAATATTGATTTGAAAACACTCTTCTAGAACCTGACTAAGGTTTAATATTTTCCCCCTGGTTATCCCATCTGAAATCTGCAGAGAGGTTTCAGTCTGCGGTAAGTAAACACCACGCCTCTCACCCCCAGCTCTTGACCCTCATCAGGGATTCAGTCTGTGCTCCTGTGGCCTCTAAGGAGCAGATTGATGGGCTCAAGGGGGTCTGGAAGCCCCTGAAATTATACACAAAATTGTGTGGGTAAAACAAGATTTTCTGAGGAAAAGAAGCCATAACTTTCTTAAACCCCAAAAAGGATTAGCCAAGTTGGGGGCTGACAGCCACTGGTCTTCCATTATGTGGCTGTGATGATTTTCATTGGCTTGGACTAGGTCTATGAGCCTCTAGAACTCTCCAGCATCAGCTTCAGGGCCCATATGCTGACACAGTGCTGTCTACCAAAAAGATGAGGCACTTACTGCACAGAGGAAGGGGCAGCAGCGATGAGGGAGGCAGGAGTAGTGCTCAGAATCCACGGGTTCCATGCCCCATGGTGACCCATCCTCCAGCCCACTGTCTCTTCCCTGGCCCTCTCTGAGGCCCCCAGTGGTTCATTCAGGATCTGTCTACGTATAGTGACATGCTGTGCCCTTTTTCCTGATGACTCTAATACTTAATAGAGAGGATTAGATCTAGAAGCCTTAGGAGTCAACGGAAAACCTGGTTGCAAATGGAAGGTGAGGTTTAAGCCCCATTTCAATGTTTGTGTTGTTTACATGGCAGCAGGTCATAGAACACCAGAGCCGTTGGGGCCAGGAGATCCTCTCCAACCCTCTCACTTTACTGTGGGAGAAACAGCCTCAGACAGATCCGGTGACTTCTCCAAAGCCATTTCCACATAGCGCAGAACCAGGACCAAACCCTGGGTTTTCTGAGGTCTGCTCCTCTTTCCATCATTCCTACTCCACTTTCCCTTCACCTCCTCATCCAAGTCCAGTCTCTTCAAGACACAGCAAGAAACCCGAAGACTACTTTGAAACACCTGGTGGAATTCAAGAAAAATTGCTGGCCTTCCCAACTCCATTTTTCTTATGCTTGCATATCTCCCGGTTTCACTTATGGACATTAAGTCTCTCTTTCTCATCTCCAAGCAAACTCCCAGATGCAGGAAAACAAGATGCCCACAGGCTAGGAAGACGGCTACTTTTCCGACCCATTGTACTTGGGAGCTTGCCACTAAGAGGCTGTCGTGTGTGTTGGAAGAGCTGGTATATTTCTCCCTAACATTACACAACCCAAAGTCCCAAAGGTATACACTTCCATGCCACTTTATAAACATTAACTGTCTTAACATATGTAGATGTGTTAAGTGCTGTATAGGGCCTGGTGATTGTTATTAGCAAACTACTACTTGTCACCGCACATCACCCGAGATGCCCAATAAACACATAAAGCTCCTGTCTCATGGTCTAGTGCTCTTTCGTTCACACCATGCTACCAGGCAAAGATTCCACTTAGCGCACAGAGCCGCTTAGCCCCAGGAAAGTTGTTCTTCGTGGAAACCCAGTCCTCTCCCAGTAAGAGATCAAATTGGTATTTTACAAACTCTATGACTTTCCCAAGAAATCAGGACAGAATTATAACACCAGCTGGCTGAAGATTTCTTCTCTCCCAGGAGGGAATGGAATGAAGAAGAGCTGGTCAAATAGAGGTATTCAGGATCAGGTTTCAGGATTGGGGATTTTAGTTGAGTGTCCTCTTTATTATGTGTTATTTTAACATTCAAAGCCTTTAAAAGAAACTCCTTTCTGGGCAACCCAGCAACTCCTAAAAATAAACTCAAGTTCCTGAAATATTCTAGTTTGCCTTTAAGCTTTCTTTGGCTGGGGACTGGGCTATTTTCAGTTTCACAGCCCCAGGTGGTATGGATTTGATCTATCGAATGACGAACGACCTTATGACGCTGTGCCTGCAGTGAGAGCTCAGCAGATATTTAGGAAAGGTTAGCTGTGGGCGAGGCTACAGCAGCCCAGGGTGGTTGGGGAGTGGGGAAGGTCCCATTTAAAGATTCCTGGAACCACAAGGGGAAATTGATGATGTGTAGACAACCGTTGAAGGACATGGTGCTATTTATATTTAGTTCAGATAAGGAGGAAAGAACATTCAAAGAACATCAAAGAAGAAAAAGAAGTTAGAGAAAGAAAAGTATTCCATGGGAGGACATGTTGGCAGATGGAAGTGCTGCCCAGTGGAAGCAAGGAGCTAACTGACTTGATTCTCTTGGCCTTGGGTCATTGAATTTGGCCTTTAGAATCTCTGTCTCTCCTTCCGTGATCTATCCTCTCACATTTCCTCATTTTCCCTCCCCAACTCTATTTCAAGTTCACCTTGCCCTAGGCCCTTTTGATCCCTGGCATTTGACCAGCCCCTTGAGTTCCCTTTCCAGGAACCACACACCTTGCCCTTTGTGACACTGTCCCTCAAATCATTCCCTACCCAAAGCTGCCCAGTACCTTCAGAAGGGCTCCAGGTTGGATCTGACATGGCTTTGCCTTCATCCCTCAGCAATCTATTTTCCTCTTGTATCCATTAGGAATGCTTCTAGCTGCACTTAACAGAATAACCAACTCACAATGGCCTCAAACATATGGAGCTCTATTGTTCGCTTCTTAAGAAGTCTGGAGGTAGAAGGTCTCTGTGTCGTGCCAGTGGCTCAAGGATGCCTGCATGCTCCCAAGTCCTTTCTCTCCTTCTGCTCCACCAGTCATAGTGTGTTGACTTTTTCGTCTCGTGCTGGTTGCCTCATGACTGGAAGGTGACAGCTGCAGCACCAGGCATCACATCTACATTAGAGGAAGAAAGAAGCAGGTAGGCAAGGTACCCACCAAATCCGTACCCTATATAAAGAGCAAAGCTTCCTCAGAAGTCTCTTAGTGGAATACCCCTTACACCTCATTAGCCAGAACTGACCCCTTGACCCCGCCTAGCTACGCAAGAGGCTGGGAGGGTACGTGGTTTTCCAGCCTCTTTAATTGGAGGTAGCAAGGAAGAAGGGGATTGGAGATGCTGTTGAGTTAGTCAGCCAACAGCGTCTACCATATCTGCCTACTCTAACAAGTGGAGAAGGTTCCTGAGACCGCACTGAAATGTCCAAGAATTACTTAAGAATTGATACATATAACTTGAGTGCAACTGTAAGTGAACATAAGAGAGGCCATCTTATTACCCTAAATAACCCTTTCCTAGTTAAAGCCCTTCTTCCATGTGATCATTATAAATTGCTACACGCTTTCCTGATTTTCTGGCTCTAACCCTGTGCACATACCCCTGCTGAGGTATTCTGATAGCTTTGTTAAAAATCTTCATAAATTTTCCCAGGGCATAAGAAGGCCTCTAAGAAGAAAGAACACCTGTAGGATATTCATCATCACTGACAAAAGAAAAGCACAATGAGGGACCCTAGAGTCCGTCATGCCCGAAGGCCAACATTTCTAAACTCCCTCCTTACTGCCCATTTTTCCTATGTAACTGCCTCAAGATTCTGTAATTAAGATGGGTTTTTGAGACATTAGTCACTCATCTTCCGATTGTGCTGGCTAATCGAATTAAAGCTTCCTTTCGCGATCCCCAGCTTGTTGTGATTAATTGGCTCAGATGGCGGCAAGCAGAGCCAGCCCATTGCCCAGTGTCGCAGCCTCTGGTTTTTGCACTGCAGAGATCTCATCCATTGAGCAGAAGAGGAGATTCGGTGGTGACCTTCCTTCCTCTCCTGGAGCAGTGCTGCTGGTTTAGTTCCGTCCATTTGGCAACCAGCACAACTTGTCAGGGATTGTTATTTATCTTTTCCCTGTACATCTTGTCTCTTCAGCTGGATTATAAGCTATTTGAGAAGAGGGATCTTAGCTCATACCACCTTCTATTGTTAGTGACTCAAATTAGTGTCATGCACTTTGCTGGCATCCAGGTCACTCTCATTAATGATGGAGTATAACCCTGAACATCACTGGCTGGACCAAGAGACAGCACACCTTTCCATGGGATCCATGGCAGACACACTTAGGAGGTGGAATTTCTAGAAAGGCCAACAGATGAAAACAGTGTGTTTGTAGAATCAGAGGCATATTGAGTAGAGATGGGGTTGGAAAATGCTGTGCAAGCGGAGTGTAAGTTTTCAAGCTTCATGCTGCTTTCAAAAACAAGTCTGGAAGTGTTACTAAATTTAATTTACCCTTTCCGCTCCTTGCGCTCATTCATATGTTTATTCATTCAAAATTAATTGAGCCCCCACTATGTGCTGAGGTTCTGGAAATTCAGAAATGCATAACGCAGAGTCCCTGCCCTTGGAGTTTGTGAGGGAGCTGACAAATAAACAAGTGGTCACGTTGCATGTAATAAGAACCATTATAGTCTTCTACCCAAAGTGTCTCTCGACAACTGATGCACCCTTCCGTAACGCTTGGTGATAACAGAATTCCATTAACTTTTTCTTTTTTCTTTTTCCCCCCTTTTTTTTTTTGAGGAAGATTAGCCCTGAGCTAACTACTGCCAGTCCTCCTCTTTTTGCTGAGGAAGACTGGCCCTGAGCTAACATCCATGCCCATCTTCCTCTACTTTATACGTGGGACGCCTACCACAGCATGGCTTTTTGCCAATCAGTGCCATATCCGCACCCGGAATCCAAACCAGCGAATCCCGGGCCGCCAGGAAGCAGAACTTGCAAACTTAACCACTGCACCACCAGGCCGGCCCTGTACCTTTTCTCTTTTAAAGTAAGCACGATGTGAAGCTTTCTCAGGACATTGTAGGAGGAAGAGGATGCCTGTCATTTTCAGCATCACTGGGGGGTTGGTGATATGGGTTTGTGGTCATCCCATAGAACCTGTCCTGGCCACGGGGCCCACAACATGGTCCATCTGCGACCTTGTAGCCTTGGCCTAGTGGTAACCTTCCTGCAGCCCTCTCTGTGCAGAATCCAGAGCGCTGCGTGGCCTGCCCCCTCTGAAGGCCTCAGCCTATACCAACATCCAGACTCCACTCGTGGCCCGGTATACACAGGGCTGTTGTTCCCTCCCCTTCCTCTCAGCATGTGGCCCACCCACTCTGACGGCCTCGGCCTCTGCCCCAGCCAGTGCCCAGACTCCCGCTGCGATCCTGTGCACTCGGTGCTGACGCCTGCTTCCTGCCTTCCCTGGGCAGGGTGCTCTATTGCTTGCCCATCAATTCCAGATCAGGTCTGGCCTGGGTAAACCTGCAATCTTCTCTGCTATCTGGTGGCCTGATTGTACCTTCGTCAACCAGGTCTGAGCCCCTTCCAAGCTGTCCTTCCTTGGTACTCTCCCTCACCCTGGAGCACTGTAGATTTCCCTGTAGATAATAGTTACTCTTCTATTACATTTAACAATTCTTTATATTCAACTTCCCTTATTGAACCTGCTGTGTGGTTTCTATCTCCTGATTGGACCCAGGCTATTTACCTCATCAATAAAGAAGAGATGATGGTATCAGTATTTCAGATTTATTTTACCAGTCAAATGAGAAAGCCTATGTAAAACCCAGAGTACACTATTCTGCTCATTGGCATTGCTCAATTTTCTCTTTGCCTTAACCACTACTTTCTTTTTACACAGAACAAGGGAAACTGATGTCAGGGAGTGTCAGGCACTTGACAAGATGGTGCTGACATGCATGTGGTTAGCCTTGGAAGAGGAGACAGAGGTTCAGAGAGGCCAAAGAGGTTACCTGGTGTCATGCATGCAATATTGGATTGAGCTGAACTCAGATGGCCAGTCCTCTGAGTCCTCTCTCCATACACCACACTAGGCTTCCTCTTAGAGCCCCAGACCCTCCTTCTTTTCACCTGACTGAGAACAATTTTCCTATGTAACAAAATGACAAAACCTCCTGAGTCTAACCACTTACTCCATGATGACAAGAGCTGAGCAGGAGGAGAATCATTTGCTGGAGTTTTTTCATAATGACTTACCTAAGAGATCTCCTGAAAGAAAGGTCTGACTCATTTGCAAGGTACGAGTCTGTGGTTTTCCTTTCTCATGAGTCTGCCTCTGAACGAGACCTGAGGAGCCTGCCCTTGGATCTGATGCTGTAAGACTTGACAAGTATGGACTGGGCTGTTAAAGGCTCCACTTGGAGAAAATCCCATTGGTTAAAGTCAAATTTATGGAATTCCACAACAGCAGTGGACCAATCGTGTGGTTTGTTGCTTGAATATAACTTCCAAAAGGCCAGCAGTCCATGTTACATTCACTGATGCTTCCCCGGGGCTCAGAATAGAGCCTGGTAGAAAGTAGATGCACGGTATACGTTTGTCAAGTGGACAAATTTACATGGTGAAGGATTCGCCATATTTCTTGACATGTGGGACCTCACTCCGGTATTTGAAAGTAGGATTTTATTTAAAAGCAAGAGAGGGAAGGACCTTAATAGAAACATGGCTATTTTGTCAATCAAGGCCTGATACCATGGCTATGATGATATATTCCAATGACCAAACTCATTTTAGTCAAAGCTTACTTGTCCTGTGTTTCACCACTCCAGGTAATCGTCTCTTCTAGGTATCAGCCTATTACTTTTTGTATATGGTAGTAAGCAATAATGAGTGGGTACCATCCCAGTAAGCAACAGTGGCTTTTTAGCTGGAGCCCTTTGGAAAAAATTGTACACTGCCTGGCAGAGAATTCTGTGCATGGCAGCTACTCCATGAATGTCTGTTGGCACTGATGTTGTTGTGATGATGGCAAGATCTTAAAATAAAGGACTGACATAGGTAGTGGAAATTCAGGCAGGGGAGGAAGGCTCAAGAAAGGGTCGTGGTATTTTTAATTGGAAAGTCGCCTTACACATCTCAAATCGTGACCAGGAAGCTCCCCACACTGTCTCTGCTTAATAGTTCAGTATATTTGAGCTAGAGCTCGTTATAAAAAATCTGAACCAAAATAGCAAATGGAAAGTACATTCTCCACATGTGTCATGGATGTTCAGGTATAGAGGTGAAACCATATGCATATTAAACTCCTGAACTCTTTTTAAAAATCTTGCTTCTTATTTCACAGAAATTACCTTTCTTGCTTTCCCTTTTCCATTTTAATATGATGGGGGGAAAAGGGAGATATAGAAAGAGAGTAAATACATTTTTCTTTTTAGAAACACCAGCAGGTGAACCAGGAGTGCCCTTGTTTACGGTTAAAAGTCTGTTTTAAAATACAGTTGTCCCAAAGTCAGGAGCAGATGAAAGTCCAAACCATGCCAAATGTAGAGGTTTAATGGGTGAGGTGGGGTGGAGCTGTCTCAACTCGTGCGTGGTTCATTCACTTACTCATTCTTCCACCAAGTGCTTATGGAGCACCTGCTGGGCGCTGACCGCTGTGACAGACCTCAAAGACAGCGCAGAATGGGAGCTTCCTGCAGATGCCTGTGTTGTGTCCCCATCAGCTGGGAGACTCCCTCGTACATTGGAAGCATTCAATAAATGTTTCTTGAATCAGTGAGTGGTCTCTGTCCTCATGGAGTTCATAGCACAGGAAATTTCTTCTTAGTCAGTTAGCACTCTTACGCCAATAAATTCTAAGTTAATGAACATCAGGATAGCTTTAAGGAGAAAATGAGAGGTGAATCACTGACGGCCACAAGCAGCCTTGGGGATTGTGTGGAAAGGAGGGTGGTGACACGGTTGTCCTGTTTCCCAATGGCAGTGGGTAAAGGGATTGGCCTCAGGGCAGTAAGATGCATTCTCATAAGTGATTTATGCAAACGAGCCTCAGAACCCAGAGCTGCCCTGTGCGCAGGGACATTTCAGCTCTACTGTGTCAGGTGCTGGGAGAGAGACTCTATCTGCTGCCCTCTTTAAGCCCACTCATTGGCTCCTGCACATTTGAATGGGGCTGCCCCAGAGCAGGAGTCTTGGGGGCAAAGATGGAGTCGCTTGCCAAAATTTAGTAGCAATGCCCTTCTCCTTGGCTGGGCATAATTTTGATATGTATTGAAATAGTCAGTGAGATAAAAGTTTCAAGAGATGAAAATTTAGTCAGAGAGAGTGCTGCTTCCTTGAACAATATTCAGTGTCATAGAACATTCAGATTCATGATGGGTTCACACCTCACAATCCGCATTCCCTCCTCCCTCTCTTTCTCCCTCCCTCCCTTCCTTCCTTTCCTTCCTTCCACCATCCCTCCCTCCCTTTCTCTCTGTGTCTTTCTCTCTCTCTCTCTCTCTCTTTCATCCCCAAAACCTAAGCAGTCCTGAATCCCCTGCTCCTTGTAGACATGGTTTGCCTGCCACAGAGCATATGTTTTAAAGAGGGGGAGGCATTCCAAGATTTTATAACTTTCCTGGGACAGAAGTGATTGGCAGTGCTGATGACCAATCATATCCCCATTACTTTATTAGAGGCAGGTTCAAAAGACAGTCATCTCTCTGTTCTTTAGTAACATTTATTAACCAACAAGCTGTTATATTTAGGGAACAAAAATTGCTCATTGCTACTTTAAAGCGCTGCATATTTCATTTGTCATGATCGTGTGAAGTTTGTCTTTCTGATAAGATGCACACAAGCTCTTGTGACTTACTTTATCAAAATAGTTAACGTGCAATTTATCTCCCATCTTTTTTCCTGAGAGAGAGATAAAGAAATCGCTAAAAGATGATTGTCAGGGGCTTTTGGCTTATAATGGGAAATTTGACCAAAGGTTTTCTGGAACATACAGTTGCTTACGTTTGTATTTCTCCAGGAAGTCTGTAACAGCTAGGGAGAGTTTGGGGATTCGTGTTCAGATTGCAATCATTCCTGCTGCTCTTCTTGCCCATTATTACAGTTATCAAGGATTAACGCTCTAGGGACTGCAATTATGCCCTGTTGTGGGCTCTCCCAGGAACAATTCTATTAATATCACTTTTCATCTTCCTAGGTGCAAATTCAGGAAACCATCAGGGAGAGAAGCCCTCTCAGCCGGATGCCAGCTTTCTCAGAGCCTGCCAGGGAGGAGCCTGCATTTACTGGGACCACAGCAAATTCCTTCCCCAACTTCAGAGGGATCCACAATCAAAAGGCACCATTGGCCCAATACCTGGAGGTAGAAATCTGTCCTCGAGGCCCACGGCATGGAGAAAACCAAGACAGAGAAGACAACGCACCCAGACAGTCTCGGGGAAAACGAGGACCTGAGCTGAGCATCCCAGAAGCCAATAATGCAACTATGTCCGCCTACGAGCTGTCAGCTCGCCTGCCCCAGGAGGGCAGAGCTGACCTCGTGGAGCCCGAGGTTCTCTCTGTTGCTTCCCCTGAATGTGCAAATACCGTCCCCACCCTGGAAACTGTGTGTGATGTGCCAAGGGACAGAGAAGCAATGTGTGCAAGGGAGCTTCTTGAAGCAGGTGAGCAAGAAACATGTGATACCATGGATTTTCCTGTTAGAGCCTCAGTTGATAAATATTTGCCTCAAGAAATTTGCCCCATGGACTTAGAGCTGGCAGAAGGTCAGAGCAAAGTATCTGATTTATGTTCTCCTGATGACAAGACACTGGATGTTCTTTTTCAGACACGAGGTTCTGAGCCTCCACAGGCTACTTGCGAAAGCAGCAACGACAGAAACTCGGCCGTGTCCCCTCTTTTTATCAGTACTTTCACCTGGAACATTTCACAGAAAGCCAGTGAAGGTGCCACAGGGGAAAGTCTAGCCGAGGTGGAGAATCCCACCTCCACATTGGCCTCCGTGGTACAGTCTGGCCAGGAGAAGCCGAGCCCCAGCTTCTCAGGAGGGCTTGAGGAAAGACAGCCTCTATCTTGTGAGAATAACTCTTTCGTGCGATTTAAAGAAGGAGATGACCAGAGGCCCAGTACCAGTGGCCCAGACACAACAGACACACCAGCTAGTCACAGCTCAATTGTGAAATTTCCTCAGGAGAGGCCGACAACAGTAATTGCTAATCTTGAGTGCCTTCAGGTGACCAGGGAGAGTGGGGACACATCAGCTGTTACCATTGCCACCAAAGTCCACACAGTCAAATACCTCCCTGTTTCAGTTGCTGGGAACAGCCACGCAGATGGCCCAGGGGAGAGCTCACCTCAGGCACCAGATGAAAATATTTTCCAACTTCCTTCCAATGTATGTTTGGGTCATATTTTAAATGGTTCCACAACCGAATCTCCGGAAGAGCTCCTTTACTTGGCTCCCAGTGGACCAGGAGTCCACATCTGTGTTCCCCCACTCCCAGAGGGAGAGGGTTTCTGTAGCAATTCCCCTCTTCAGATTGATAACCAGTCTGGAGAGAAGGGCCGGACTGTGGACAGAGCAGACAGTAGGGGCCTTGAAGAGAATTTACAAGAAAAAGGAAGTGAAACAACACAGAGGGTCCAGCAGGAGAGCCTGCCCCACCAGGGTTCTCGTTCTGAAGATGATTTCCAAGAAAGTTTGCCCATGACATCGGCTGCTCAAGGGGAAATGAACCCAGTGCCCTCAGACCACTCATCAGCAAACTCCAGGGAGCAAAGAGGGCAGAGCTCAGGCCTGGGGACTAGCATGTCTGTGGTGGCAGAAGCTACTGTGGAAGAACATGGTCAGGCTCTGAGCAATGTTCCACCTCTCTCTAATATCCTCCTGGAGGAATCTAAAGAGAGCGGACCAGGACTTTGGGAAACAGGCAACAAGCTGAAGATTATAACTCTAGATGCTCCCATTCCAGAAGTCTGGCCATCAAAACAACTGACAGATTCTGAGTGCAAGGAGTTGCAAGCTGTTCCCATGATCCCTAACAGGATCTGGGCTGTTTCTGATGTTCTAAAGGCAGATGCTGCCATGCCTGAACTGTACCCCTCTGAAATTGCAGCTTCAGTTCACTATCCTCAGGCTGAGTCTGGCTCAGCCCTTGCTAATAACAGAAAAATCCATGAAAGTGAAGAGCCAGCCCGTCATGCACATTGGAGTTGTCTTTCTTCCCGATATTTGAGCCAAGCCAGACTCATGGAGTCGTCTGTGGACCCTGTAGATGAAAAGGAATTATGTGTCACAGATTTGCTATCAGAGGCTTCCAAAACTGGAGGGAAGAAAAATGATAACAATGTGAGTCAAAACCAAGAGGAAAACCAACTCAAGGTGGATCACCCTGCCTTCTTTAAACAGTTTCTGACCTGCCCTAAAATCCTAGAGTCCTCTGTAGATCCCATTGATGAAACAAGTGTGACGGAGTGTGCCAGGGCTGAAATAGCAGAGCCCTCTGAATCCACACTGGGTGTCATCAGAGAGGAGAGTAAATTGAATGATGGAAACATGAGCCAGAGAGTGAAAGTCCAACCTGCCATCTTACAAGTCCCATGCCCCCAGCAAAGTGGGGAAACCATTCCAAGTGAAAACAGCATCAACCAAAGCCAAGAAGACAGTGAGAGAGGGGAGGCTGAACAGAGTCAACATGACAGAGCGACAGCAGAAGTCCAACCAGCCATTTTGCAAGTCCCGTGTTCTGACAAAGGTGGAGAAACAATTCCAAGTGGATACAGCAGAAGCCAAACACAAGAAGGCAGGGAGAGAGGCTTAGGGAAGGCCGAACAAAGTAAAAACAGCACAGCAGAATTTGTTTTCCCCACTTGGCCTCTTTCTAGCTGTCTTGAAGTAATGACTCATGCATCTGTTGGAGCTGATACTCACAGCTCCACAGGTCAAATTCATGACATCCCCAAGAATGATTTAGTTAAGCCCAGAAACCATCAATATGCATTTTCTGACTCAAAGGAAAGGGGAGCCTTTGAGAGTGAGTATGGGAAACATTTGCCCTCTCCTAGTGGTCTTACTCAGGTGCCCTTTACTTCCTCTCCTGAAGGAAACATCACAAACTTTTCAATAAGCCACAAAATTGAGGAACCTAAAATAGTGGAGCCCCAAATTGGGGAAACCAAATCCGCAAGTGCGCCTGGCTCCCCGGCAATGACTTTGGCATTCATTTCGGGAGAATGTGCATCAGATAAAGTGCCTAAGACGCTGCAGGACCCGTGTCAACAGGGCTGCACCCTGGGCCATGGGAGAAAGTCAAGAGAAGAGAAGCCCAGCCACATGGCAGACCAGACTGACAGATTCCCCCCAGCACCCCCAGCAGCGACTGGGTGGGAGGAAGTCAAGAGGAAGCAAGAAACCTCAGGAAGTGGACATCTAGCTGAAGGAGTAAAGAAGAAAATTCTGTCCAGGGTGGCTGCCCTGAGACTGAGATTGGAAGAGAAGGAAAACATCAAAAAGAGCTGGAGCTCTCTTAAAAAGATTCCTAAACTTGAAACATCAGTATCACCCACAGATGAGAAAAAAGACCCAAAAAGGTCACCTTGCCAAAGAGAAGGAAAAGGTGAGGCTCTGTTGCTTCCTGTCGTTGTTAAAGTTTGGGTTTGTTGACCAGATGTCAAGTTCCAGTGTCCTGCTGAGTCCTTTGCAATGAAGGTAAGTTTCCACTGGGTAAGTGTTGATGCTATGGCTGTGACCAAATGGCTTGGCATGTAGGCCCGTGGTTCTCAAACTTGAGTGACCTCAGAATCACCTGGAGGGTTTATTAAAACACAGATTGCTGGCCTTCAGCCCCAGAGTTTCTGATTCAACATGTGGGCTTGAGAAATTGCATTTCAAATAAGTTCCCAGGTAATCTGGGGGGAGAACCGCTGGTACAGGCTGCCTGTAGGTATGTTTAATTGCAGGAGCGTGATTAAGATGCCTTTCTGTTTAATATCCCTTAAAAAAATATTTTAAAAGATAAACAGAAGTGTTAATCAGTGTAGCTAATTAGTGTAATTAAATAGACCACATGCTAAGCAGGATTTACAGAAATAAACATTTAGGTACAATTTGGGAGTCTTCTCTTTAATCATTTATTTTCATTAAAAATGGCTTAATTGAACATTGGATTTTCTTCCAGATTTGAGTATAAAATTTCTTTCCAACTCACCCTCCCCATTACTGGAGTCTGAAGCCCCTTGGGGTCTCTGTTCCAGGTTCCAGACTCAGAGCCCTTGTAACTGCTGTCCCTTCTGCTTTGCCTGGGAAATCACTTCAGCCTCAAACTCCATCCCATAACCTGAATTTTAGCCTTTTTTATTTCAGAGCTCTTCTTTCCCTTCCCATGAAATCTGGTAGAAGTCAGAAGAGAAAATATTGCAACAAGGTAAAGTGGCCCACGTGTGCTGGAGCAGAACGCTATGGCGTTCACCCGAGTCCTCAGACCTCAGGGCGGGCGCTCATTACTCCCAGTCCAGCTCAGACGGGCCCTCAGCCTCTGGTGCAGAGAGAATTAAATACAAAACTGCCTTCCGAAGAGTTTGGAGGTATCCAACCAGGTTTCTAGTATATGTGTTGTAAAACATATTTAAAGAGAATGAAGCAATGTTTTAAAAGATCTCTCAAGTGGTTTCGGCCCAGAGGGAAACAGTCTATTTGGACATTTTGTGCATAGTTGTTCAAGTTACTGTGGGAGAAAGGACTCTGCAGAGGACCACGTGCAGTGGGAAGGTTCCATCTCAGTCGTGGCACAGCCTCCCCATCGTGAAGGGCTGCAGCCTGGGAGCACAGCATTCTGGGAGGGTGGTGACCTGGTGGGGTAGGAGTAGGAGCAGGGAGGGGAGTGGGGATGACTTGGATGATTCTGAAAGAAAGAAAACAAAACAAGTGATGTTTTTTTTCTTGACATTCAAAGCTTAGTACAGCCGAAGCTTTATGTTCACCAGGGGACTTCTCCATCTTTTCCCTCAGCGCTTGGCGGGAATATACACAGAAGATGAACTGAGCTGTGCTCCCAGGCCTCCTTTTAGCTCCTTCATCTGCATTTCTACCTCTGTCTCACACAAACAGGGGTCCTTTCCAAAGCCCTGAGGCCTCTTGTCCAAGCCAGCTTCACATCTCTCAGAGACCCTCATTTTATGCTCCTCCCTCCGTGCCCCGCTTTTCTATGTTCAGAACTGACAATGGGTTGTGGATGGGGTTGGCAGTCTTAGGCACATTTCTGTATCTGCAAATCACCCATGAGGGCTGCCGCCACATAGTATTGGAAAGGCCCTCGAGGAAGTAAGTCCCAAATGAGGGGACGGGTAGCCCAAGCGTTTGAGACTGTGGGCCTGAATGCCTAGCCCAGCTAGCCAAGTAGGGCCAAAGGACCTGAAATGGGTTTTGCCATCAATAAGTACTTGGTATATTTTTTCTCTCTCTCGATTATGCGCTTGGATCCTGTAATATCATTAGTAGCCTCAGCTACTCAGTTACCCAAGTAGCCCATTGTTACCTCCTGGAAAGAAACTAAGCTTTAAAATATGCATTCTGTTATCCAAATGCTATTGGACCAGGGAGAGATGGGAGGCACAGTTAACGCACCAACTATTTCACGGTAGTGGAATTTGAGGCAACAGAGCAAAAGAGAGCATCAGTATTGATGACTTTTGGCTTGGCTGTGGCTTATAAAATATTTTGTGTTACCAAACTGCGGAGTTATGGAACTTGGTCTGTAATAGACTGACACCCCATTTCCAGTAACCTCACTGCTTGCCAGATTATTCTGACCACTTGGCCGGGTCAGCCATCCTTGTCTTGTTCTAATGTCTATGCTGCCGCCCAGTGGCTGCCCCAAGTAATTACACATGTACCTGGCGTGCCAGGCTCTCATCCCTGATTTTAAAAGGCGATATTCAAAGGTCACAGCCTAACCCCCGGGAATCGTTTCCTTATTGCTCCCATTTCATCCAAGGAGATACTGCTCTTTTGCTAAGGAAACTGATGTCAGACATCACTGCAATACACTAGGATATCTTCAGCACAGACAGCTGAAATCAGAGAAAAGATGGATGAATATTTTTCGGCAATTAACTTGCTGTTGAGTTGCCTTTTGCATCTGGGGGTTTAGCCACAATTACTACTTAGATAATCCAGATTTTATTCTACTCCCTAATCTCAGCTCTGATTTTGACCTGGACCATCTGGTGATCATTTAAAAGTATCTTTATTCTGCCCAGGTCCTACAGACTAGGCATCTATAACCGCCCTCCCCCATCTTAAAAAAAAAATGTTGCTAAAGTCCTATTTCACTTTGTGCATTACAGACCTCACTCACGGAGTTTTAAGTATGAACAGTGAGAGTTTTCTGTTAGGTTGATTGGTTCATTTTCCTACTGTTTAGGCAAGCCACACCTCCTCCCAGACACTTGGTTTCCTCATCCATAAATTGAGGGTAATAATTCTTATCCCTGTCTCTGGGGATTGTTGTGAGAATTAAATGTGATAAAATGAGAAAGTCTTTTGCCCACTGCAAAGCTCTTTGCAACTATCGTCGGAACACTGACCTGCAAATCTCGCGTTTCCAGCTCCGGTATTATTGAAGAAGATCCAAGCCGAGATGTTCCCTGACCACTCCGGAAATGTAAAATTAAGCTGCCAGTTTGCAGAGATTCATGAAGATTCTACTATCTGGTGGATGAAAGATTCCAAGTCAATAGCGGAAGTGCAGAGAAGGTGCGATATTTGCCCCAGTTACTTGTCACAGTTGTTGCTTGAGTATTTCACGACACAGTTCTAGAAGAAAATAACAAAATTATAGGAAGCAAAAAGGAAAATTGAAGCAGAAACTCCACACCCAAAATATCCAAGAAGAGTAAGTAATGGAAAACAGAAGTCTGGACAGGGAAAATGGTAGAGGGTTCTTGCACTGGCTCTGTCACCATTGAGTTTTGTGGCCTTAGGAAAATATTGGAACCTTTCATTACATTTTTAATAGCAAGGGAACGTGTCAAATCATTTTCTAGCCTGAGGTTGTGTGGTTCCGAGATTAAAGAGGAGCTCTCTTCTGCATGTCTGTGAATTTTGCTGTGTTCTCTGTTTCATAAATTTCCATTAACCTGATGAACCTCAAACACAGGTAAGAAAGTGAATCAAAAGGAAAAAATAATCCTTGAGATTATAGAAAAGTAGCAGCTATTGAGGGTGATACCAGCCATCTCTAAGAAGGAATAACGGGTTTATTTCGGGGCCCTAGGATATTAGAGGAGAGGAGAAGGAGGAGGGGAGAGAGATGAGAGTGAGAACCATTGCCAGGAATTCCCCGTGTGGAAGGAACCTGATGAATGGCTTCCTGAAGCCCTTTCTTGGCAATAAATTGAGGAGGGGTGGCTCATTCTAGAAACAAATCACCTGTTTAATGGAAACCAGCGTAACTCAAACAATCCTCAGAAGCTTCTTACTGCCGAAGGAGGTCCCAGTTCAGCTCCCTGAGTCACAAGAGGTGTTTCTACTCCCTTAATCTCGTCACGAGTAGACTACAAAAGTGAGAAAAATCTGAGCTTTCTATATAACTAAATCAAAGTTGTCTGCTTGGAACAGATGTCTGGAAATTATGTCCCAAAAGCAACTATGGAAGAGTTGAGCTATGGTTTCGTTTCCATAACATCGCTCCAGAAAATCCAACTGGATTGTGATGGATGTAATAGGCCCACTTTGCCTAAAATGTTGTCATCCCCCTGCTTGTCTTACATATGGCTTAGGGAGAATTATAATGGAGAATAAATGACTTGATTTTCAAGTCAAGGAGATCCCCCAGAGCTTTATAAAAAAGAAGTACTAATTATTCATTTGAAGTGCTTTCTGTAGCCGTCAGCCCAGAACAGTTAACCAGTGTTTTGCAGCCTTGCTGGAAGCTCAGAATTGGCAATTGAATCATTCAGGTCCGTTTTCCATTCGAGGTGTCTTAAGAAAACGTAACCTCCTTCTAGGGAGAACATGTCATGAGTAAACATGCTATTTACTAATGACATGTGGCCAGGGCCTTTAAATTCTTAGTGATGTTTGCTTCCTTTCTTCTTGGCGACATTCCCTGGTCTAGGCACACACATTTGCCTTCTCACTGCGAAAATTCAGGAATGTTTGGGAGTCATAACTCCTTTGTATATTAAGAGATCATTTATATTATTTCAGGTGGGTTTTCAAGTGTTATCAAATTTCTTTCACCCTTAATTCCAGTTGAGTGTTTCCTTTTCATATCCCTCCAAGAAATATCTCATTGCCTTCTCAAGATAGAATTTTCAAAAATCTGAAATCTCTCAAACAAATATAATGGAAACACGTAGCAAAGATCTTCTTCGACTCATTAAGTAATGAAGAACCAGTAGGATGGTAAAGCTGTTCAAAGGAGCAGTTGAGGAATAGAGATTTATATCATCAATCTGACAAAAAAATGCTGAAATAAATTTACAGAAAGATACTTGGACAGATAATAAACGTCGGGGGTTATCTTTTCTCCTGGACAGAAAGCTTACAAGCTGTAACTTAAAAGCGTCTGAGGGGGTTCTGTTTAAGTGGTAGATGGTGATGACAAGCACGGGCGCATTCTCCTATAATTAAATCCTCTGTGGGTGAGCCCTTGAAACAGTGACATACAAAGGGAGATGCAATCATCCTTTCGCCTTTGTCCCCAGGTTTTGGATACTTTTCCTTAACAGGCTAAAGTGTGGAAATTAGGTGTCAGGACACTTTCTTGTGGCTGGGGCAAGGCGAATGTACTCTGAGGAAACCAAGAAGAAGGAAGTGGTAGCTTTCTCTGAGTGTTTGTATGATGGTGGTATGTCTTGACTCCATGAAGATCTCAAGTTGGCACACTCTGGTGCTACCCTGGCCAACAGTACCTTCTTGGTAACTAGCGTGCCCTGAGCCTTTGACAGAGCAGTTGTCTCATGGAGTGATTGGCTGGAAGCTGAGCAATGTTTTGGAGCACAGGTCACATCATTCCTGCTGGACAGCCAGGGAGTAAAGAGCTGGCTGCCGTTGCAGGCAGCTTCTCATTGGTTGGCGATAGGAAGGACACCCCAAGGACTTCTCAGCCCAGACTGGAGGGGGACAGCGGGTGCTGCCCCCTACTGGCTCCCTGGGGCTGATGGTGGATAATGGGGTCCTCTGAGAAGTCCCCAGGTTAGGTACCCTCTCGCTTCAGCCAGTTTAGTTCTTGGCCATGTTATTCTGATCGCGTTCATGGCATGGCCTTCTTTTGTGCTTGTCTCCAGCTAAGCTCCCCTCCTGTTCAGCTCTTTCTGCATTTGTCCATTTCTTCCCCTAAAAGTAAAGAGATTTGTCCCTCACAGGGTAACAGGATGTGAAACTGAGCTTTTTCCCTATTGATTTAAGAAGATGCAAGATCACTTCTTTTCACTTTCCACAGTTTAAGTTGGTATGTTCTGTTTGTGCATCTCCTCCCAGACTGGAAGGGCAAGGACTGTGCCTTTCTTTAATTTTACCATTGAATGCCTCAGTACGGGGCACACAGCTGCTAACCCACTCTGATGGTCCATGACCAGTCACTAGACTAGACCCTTTGCTGGAGCCTCACATGCCTGGTGCTGGTCACTCCTCATACTTCGAAGAGATGGTCTTGCTCTTTCCTCTTTCCCAGAGGAGGAAACTGAGGATGAGAGACTAGGTAACATGCCTGAGGTCAGCTCAGGATTTGAATCCAGGCCTGTCTGACTCCTAAATTATTCCTCCCAGAAAAAGGTCTTGGATGGGAGTAATAGGTCAAGACAGAAAAAAGTTCTGGGCCAAGTCATCAGAGAATCAGGGAATTTCTGGGTTGGGAGGAAGATGTTCATGAGACAATTCTAGTTCAGCAGCCAGCTGTTCTGGTGGAGCTCGACTGCTGTTTCAGGAACAGACATGCTGTGCTAATCAATGAGCCACTAGAGAAGGGCGTTGCACCAGCCCCTCTGTGACTCTCTTAAGACTTTCAGCCCTGTCAGGAAATCTTCCCCTTATAACTGGGCTTTCAATCGTGTGTTCAGGATGTGTTCAGAGGCCCCATCAATGGAAAAAGAATTATGATTTAGGGGACTTTGTTTTAAGTCACTGGTACATTCCAGAAGAGTCATGTATACATCAGAGACTTCAAATTTATTGAAAAACCAACCACTAATGAACTCTTTTGTTGAATGTGCAACTGAGACAAACTCAAGACAAATGGACTTTGTTGTTGAGCTGTGAAATGAACCAAAAGTGAAACATACCCTGCACACACACAACTTGGTGAATGTTTAAACAAAATTCATTATATAGAACAAAACTAAAACAATATTTGAATATCGTTTTTTGGTTGCAAAGCAAGTTTTTTGTTTGAGACTTTGGACTAAAGATTGTGGCTTTACCCACAATTCCAGTTATCCCAGATTTGAGAGCAGGAATCACAAATCACCTGGGGAGGCAGCTTAATGAAGGCAAGATGAGGGCTCCAGGCTCAGGCTATCTTGGTTTAAGTCCTGAGTCTACCTTTATCAGCGGTGTGACCTTAGGTCATTTGCTTAATCTTCCTCTCTGTGAACTGGGAATAGTAAGAGTACTTCTCTCATTAGATTGCTCTGAGGGTGACATGAAATAGACCTTTCAGTGATTAGCACAATGGCTGGTACATACCAAGCACTTGATGCACATTCGCTATCATCATCATCATCATCATCATCACCTCTGCCCCCACCAGTTTTTCTATTCATAGCACAGTGCTTGGAACTTAATAATGGTGGGTGGGTGGATGGATGGACAGATGGATGGATGGTTGATATTCACTAGGGGAATGCATTATTTAAAAGAGTTTTCAGCCATGAGTCCTTATATACAGCAAAGACCTTCTTTCTCTTGTGTCTTACTGTGTCTGTGTTCAGATCTGGGTTTGGAATTTTTAGGTTTCCATCAAGCACACGACACCTGATCAGTAACATAATGGAGGTGAATTCTGATCAGAAATATTAACAACATCCTCCAGATTTCACAATTCCACTTCCTTGGTCTACTCATGGCAGTCAAAACTCCCAGACATTTCTGTGTATTAATATTGCATATTCGTTGAGGGTGTTAAACCAAAAATGTATTGATCGTCCTCTACAGATACATAAGTTATTTAAACCGCTTATCACCATCTTGTCCTTTAGCCAGCTCATTCTCTAAAAACATTAGGACAGGAGCATTAGCTTCTTTCTCCTTAAGTGTATTAGAAAAATGCAACTTCAGGATGATGATGCGTGCAAACCTTAATGTCCCCCATTGCAGTGCAGGAGACAACTCCACTGTGTCCTTGGCCATCGTTCAAGCCAGCCAGAAGGACCAGGGCATCTATTATTGCTGCATCAATAACAGTTATGGAAAAGTGACTGCTGAATTTAATCTCACCGCTGAAGGTAAACTTCAGCTTTTCACTTTCAAATGAAAAGCACTAGCCCCTACCACTTCCAAATGTTCATCTGTACTGAGGGCATTCTCTTCTTTGTCTTCTAGTTCTCCAACAACTTTCAAGTCACCAGGATATTAAAGGTAAGCCAGTCTGAGTTGGATGTTAGAAGAAATGGGAGAACCATAAGGCATGAGGTAGCTCCTGGAGTCAGTGGTAGAAGCAATATTCCCATGGACTCGTCTACCCAAGTAGGAGAGAGCCCAGGAATGACAGAGAAATGCATGACAGCTCAGGAGCTGTTTCAGCCTGATTGCAAGGCCTATTATAAGTGCATGAGGCCATGAATATCCAGAAGTGTATTCTTTATGAAAGAGATCAGACTGTAGCCGTGCACTTGTTGGGAACCTGTGGAGAGGGAGTTTGGGGTTAAACTTTTTCCTTTAAGCGTCAGACTTGCATTCAGCCCATCTGCATGGAGTTTTCAGCCTCTGGCACTTACACAGCCTGTTTTGTTTCTTCAATTTACTTTTCAGTTTGACTAGCTGAACAGATTCCCAAAGGGAGCCAGGTGTCTAGGAGAGCAACTCCATTCATTTGCATCTTAATAAAAGTGAAAGATGGGGTTTCATGCTTTCCTTTGACATTTGTGCACACCTGATGTAGCAGGAGCCTAACAGCTCCTCCTGAACACTCACGCTGCCGCTGGGCCACCCGCTGAGTACGTTTAATGGAGTCCATGCTCCTCATGGATTTCCTCTTAGGGAAAATTACCAGTCCCCACACTCGTGCCCACCCCCACCTAGAAGGGTGCTGGTAATTTTTTTTTTTTTTTTTTTGAGGAAGATTAGCCCTGAGTTAACATCTGTGCCCATCTTCTTCTATTTAATATATGGGACGCCTGCTAAGAGCTGACTGTGGGCCTCTCTTCCCAGCTCCACATTCCTGTGATGTCGCACCAGCAGTTTAAAATTGGCCACAGTGAGAGTGTTTACACCATAGAAATTGGAAAACACTACAAAAACCAGGGCCTCCCCACCCCCCAGGCAGGTTGTTAAAAATTTACCAGCTGTGACAGGCACAAACTTCTTACTTTTAAGAGTAACTGAACTTTAGAAATGTTGAGACTTTGAAGGAAAACAGTATGAGTAAATATAGCTCATATTCACTGGGCTCTGCTGTATATACATAAAACACTTCCTATATTCTTTAAGTGGTATTAGGGTCCAAATTTTCCAAATAAATTAATCATGTAACTAGAATTGACAAGATCTGGGTTATAGAGAAAGCATTCCCTCTCCATTTTGTTGTCTAATTTTTAAGTTTAACTTTAAAAAAAAAACTATACTCCTCTCAATAAATTAAAAAGAAAATTTCTGGTTCTATTCCTTAGGATGAAATCTGTGATACAACTCTCTCCTTAGAATTTATCTGAGAAAATATCCTATTTGCCTGCCTGTCTTCCTGCTGCCCCACCCGAATTCTCTCTAGAAACAGTGACAGGTCACTCTGCCGGAGGCTGCTGCTAGCCTTTGTGAAAAGTCTTGGAGCATCTTTCCACTAGCACCTTCGCCCACTTTTTCTATTTGAAAATCCCCCACCAGCCCCCTTTATTTCTTTCTGGCAATAAGTTGGCCTGGATCAATACCCTTTAAGAGTAGTTTTAGTCTCCTTGTACTTTTAATAGCTAGCATCAGTCATAGTCTGCTCTTAACACATATGATTTGAAAATATTTTTAAAAGGAGAGAAAAATATTTCTCTGAATATTCTAAATAAAAATGTGAAGTGGGATTTTCATTCTGATGGCTTTCTTCTTTTAAACATTCAGAAAGATGACAGTTTTCATTGACTTTAGGAGTGGAAGGTGTTTTTAAAAATCTTAACAATCGTATTTAATTGAAAGCCATCTTATTTTCTTTTTTTTTTTTTTAAAGATTTTTTATTTTTTCCTTTTTCTCCCCAAAGCCCCCCGGTACATAGTTGTGCATTCTTCGTTGTGGGTTCCTCTAGTTGTGGCATGTGGGACGCCGCCTCAGCGTGGTCTGACGAGCAGTGCCATGTCCGCACCCAGGATTTGAACCGACGAAACACTGGGCTGCCTGCAGCGGAGCGCAAGAACTTAACCACTCGGCCACGGGGCCAGCCCCGAAAGCCATCTTATTTTCTTCTCTGAACTCTGACTTGGTCGTCTCTAGTTTAAAATGGAACATTCTGATTGAATGCATGGTCATCTGAAACACGTGCAGAATCGACTCTGAAACAGCTGCTAGAAAACTCAAAAAATATTCTACTTTTTTTTTTTTTTTACAAATAATTCTACTTTTTTTCAATTTCTCTTCAAAGGCAGTTCTTTTTACTTATTTTGCTTCATTTTTTCGCCTATTATATCTACGACATGCATTCTCAACAGAGGCAGTATCATCCCCAAGAGGCGAAAATTGATTCTTGGGGAGGCAAAAAAAACGTATTCTTCTTGTGTGTAAAGCATGGATATACACACAGTACATGAACAGGTATACAGTACATCTGTGGTGCTAGAATTTTATGGGGGACAGTTAGAAAAAAGTCTAAGAGGCTCCTCACTGGGGGGCACAAGGAAAAAAGGTTGAGAAACATTCGTTTATCAGACTTTACCGTTGGTCCTTCCTCCCTCTTCTGTACTTTATCTTCTCAACTTTTCTTTAATCACCTTGCATGGTTCTGCTTTTGTTTTCCAGATCCGTCTAAAATTCTTTTCCCAGTATCCCCAGTTTGGCTTCAACCAATCTTTTCCCCTTTCATCTGATCCACTAGGGCCTCACACTGATCTTCCCACATCTCCTCAATGACCCGTCTCCCTGTCAGCACCCACCCATCTCATCTCTGAGCTATGCCTCTGTGAGGGGTTAAGTGTGGTTTCCCCTCCTAGGTTCTACAGGTCAACCTTGTCATTGTCCCTATGTGGGAACGTTTGTTACCCAAGGAGCAGGATTGGGGGATATTCTGTCTAATTAAAGTTGTGCTATGTTTTAGGATGTGAAGAGATTGAATTCAGCCAGCTCATCTTCAGAGAAGACTTCCTCAATGACAGCTACTTTGGGGGCCGCCTGCGCGGTCAAATTGCCACAGAGGAGCTGCACTTTGGGGAAGGCGTCCACCGGAAAGCCTTCCGCAGTAAAGTAATGCAGGGCCTCATGCCAGTCTTCAAGCCCGGCCATGCCTGCGTACTCAAGGTGCACAATGCCGTTGCCTACGGGACCAGAAACAACGATGAGCTCGTCCAGAGAAACTACAAACTCGCTGCCCAGGTGGGTCCACCTGCCCTAAAGGTGGCACTTGAAGTGGGAGAGGGACCCATGATAACCTGAGATGAAAATTAGACTCAGAATTAATGGGATTGTCTCCAAGAGGGTGTTTACTCCCTTTGGGATGTGGTTATAAGGGAGCCACTGGGTTAAGGCTAAATGCTGGGAGTCATGTCTCAGTTCTCAGGAGTAATTTCTTGGACTCAGCCTATGTCTGGAGGCACCTCATCAGTTCTGACCCGGGCTGGGATCGTTTCTGTTCCTAGGAAGCCCTATGAGATCCCTGGGCGTTTCTTGGATGCAGGATGACATGGAAAGTGGGGGTTCTAAGCTACACCAAATTCCAGGATTCCCAAGGACAGCTAAAATCAGAACCCGTTTCTGGAGTGTTTTGTTTTGTGGAGGAGGAGGTGGCTGGGGTGTATTCAGAAGGGTCAGCACTTGTCCTGTTCCCTGTCTTTCTGACTTTGGTTCAGTGTCAGCCCGTAAGCTATGGAGAGAGATTGACCCAAGTCTCTAGCTAAGTTCCCACCTCTCTGTGTTATTCAGTCACAGAACTCTGAGGCAAGAGGAGAGCATTAGCTTCTCTTCCTGCCTCCCCATCCCACTTTGGTCCGTGTATCTCACTTTTGACATTCGCACTGGCCAAGCTTCAGGAGAGCTGAGTCTAGCTCTCTCACGAACCAGGTGCCTTTTAAAAAGCATTACCTATAAAATGAATAGGTGTTCTCCGATGAATCTCTCAGGTGCCCTAAGCATTAGTTATCCATGATTCTCCCAGATGTGGCAATGTCACGTGGGACTTGGTGCTCATGAAGGTAGCCCCTCTTCTCCGAGTATAGGATTTTGCTAATTGTCTTCCTTTCTCCTCCAAATCCACCCTTCTTTTTTCTTTTCTTTCACTGAATATTCCTTCCATCTCAAGTATCATCTGGCCCAGTCATGGAAAATCCCCCAGCATCCAGACTCCTACTCAGAGAGGCCCTACTGAGTAGAAAGCAGAATCCAGTTTGCTTTTTCTAAGACAACAATCTTGGCAAAGTGTTCACTGTTTACAACTCAAATTACACCTTTGAAGAAGCACCTCAGGTAGGAGAACTCATGGAAAACCCAGCAGGCCCCAAGCTTACCTGACGTCCTGCCAAGGAACCAGCACCCTCAAGGGTAAACTTCAGCCATGCAGGTTCCAGAAATTTTATAGTTCAGGGACACTTGGCCCCAGAGACCACTTGGCCTTCAGCTGGATAGTTCCTTCAGGTCTCAGAGCTCTTCTGTAAGTGGCCAGCTCTAGGTTGTAATAATTTTTGGTTTTGTGTTCCCAACCAGGGGATAGGTTTGAGAATCCACTGGCTGGATCTATAATAGGAAATCTGATTAGCATTTCCAAGCAACTCTCTCAATTTCTTCTAATCACTTGGATTTCCTGTGTTTTCGGGTGATATAGGAATGCTATGTCCAAAATACGGCCAGACACTATGCCAAGATCTATGCTGCTGAAGCACAGCCTCTGGAAGGCTTTGGAGAAGTGCCAGAGTAAGTGTGTTCACCCTTTCTTGTATTACCACCCTTGACTGGTTGGGGGCCTGGAGGGATGAGAGGGTGAGAAGGACCAGTAGGACAAGCATGTCAATTGGTCTCTGTCTGTAAGCTCCATCAAGGCACACATGGCTGCTGTCCTGTTCTCCACTGGGTCACCAGAGGTTTACAGAAAGACACTTGATAAATAGTCTTCAAACAAATGTACGTATGTATAGGTGGTTGGATGAATTCAATAAATGTATCCATCATGTTAAATAGAAAGGAAAAGGTATCTACTCTCATGGATGTTACATTGTCTAAACAATAAACAAATATAAGGGAACACAAGAATATCACAAAATGGTTCATCTCATGGTGAAAATAAAATATGGCGCTGTGTCAGGGAAGAGAGAACTGGGTGATCAGGAATAGAGAATCACGGTACCCACTTCCTGGAATCCTACAGAGATAAATTACACCGATTACTTTTATCCTCTTATTAACTAAATATTTGTTGACCCAAGGAGATTTTCGGATGTCTGGAGCTTGTGTTTACTGATCTCTTTATCTGGTTGAGATCATATGTGCGTGCTTAAGTGGAAAGAGAAGGTGCTGTGTCAGTGCACATTGGAAATTTCAGACAGAACAGTCTGTCATTCATATATCAGTAAAATATGTCAAGGCGAGGAAAGAAGGGAGGAATTCTTGTCTACACCATCCCTGTTAGCTCACAAAATTGGAAAAATTCTCTCCCTGAGGTGGTATGTGGAGCATACTATGTATAAATTCTAATACTTTCTGCCCTTTGCCAAGAAATGCTTACATACTTATTTAGTCCACAAACGTTTCTCAGCAACTTCAAGACAGATTAACATAATGCAAAGAAAAAAACACTCAAATTGCCTCTGTGTTGAATACGCTAAGACAGCAACCCGGACCGAGTTGGGTCCCCTGTTATAAGAACTCCTCCTGCCCCGTTCTCTCTCTTCTCCAGCCCCCCTCCTCCCAGTCTCTGTCCTCTTAGCCTGTGCTCAAGGAGGAAGAGTCAACCCCGTGACCAGTCCACCACGCACAGAACCGCGGCACCCTCCTGCAGGGGCAGACCCAAGTTTTGTGTGGCTTGACTTGTACACAATTTGGGGCACTTTCTAAGGAAAAGAACACAAAATTATGAATATAAAGATTGGTCCAGGGACTTGGAAAGGTCTTGCACAAGTGAGGGTAAGGAGGGATAGGGATAAGGGTCCTCAAAAGGGCATCTGTGCCAGATCCCACGTTCATTTGAATCAGAGGATTCTACACCAGAAAGACACACACACACACACACACACACACACACACACGGTGCCTACTCATCTCCTCTCCACTGCTTTATTTTTTCACGTAGCACATAGTGCTGTACATTTACTTGATTATTGTCTGTCTCCTCCATTCAATGTAAGATCCTTGTGAGCAGAGCCTCTGTTTTCTGGAACTGCGTCTGGAAGAGTGTCTGATACATAGAAGCTACTGAATGAATATTTGTTGACTGAATGGAAGGAAAGAAAGAAAGATGGAGGGATAGCTGGAAAGATGGATCTGTGATGGATGGATAGGTGGGTTACAGTCACCAGTGACCAGTTATAGTTATAGTGGTTATAGTGACCAGTGGGTCATTGAGACATGACTATAATGAAGACATTCATTTCTACAGAGCAATTAAACCCCATCCCAAAGAGGAGTTTCTGATCAACTCTAGGAACAAATGACAAACAGAAACACAGCCTTTTACTCATGGAATAATCATTGGGGGTTTTTTAATTTAAATCTAACAGAACCCAGGGATTTATTCCGCAGCTCCCTGCTACTCCAGTGAGGGTAGAATGCCCCCAAAGTGTTTATTCCCATCAGGCAACATGATGTGTGCGCATGTTCTCGTCCCTTCCAGGATCATTCCCATTTTTCTTATCCATCGACCTGAGAACAACATCCCTTATGCAACAGTAGAGGAGGAGCTGATTGGAGAATTTGTGAAGTATTCCATCAGGGACGGGAAGGAAATAAACTTCTTGAGAAGAGAATCGGAGGCTGGTCAGAAGTGTTGTACCTTCCAGCACTGGGTATACCAGAAAACAAGTGGCGGCCTCCTAGTCACGGACATGCAGGGTGAGGAGAGCAGCTTGACCAGGGCTCCAAGGATGCTGTGGGCCTGGAATATTCCTGGGCATGGGGAGGGGAGGAGAAGGAGGGGTCTGCTGAGTCACTTTAAGCACCTTTGCCAGTAGGAAGTGTTACTAATGTCTCATCAGAAACAAGGTGTGACAGAGGAGTCCTAAATGACCAGCCAAATGGAGGAATAAAGTACATTTTAATAATTCATGCCAATAACGCCTTCCCATTACAACAGGTAACTAAAGATTGGCTTTATTGTTATATCCTCAACAGGCAAAATTCAGAAATATATATATGAAAATCTGGATATACCAAAACGTAAACTAAGATGACATAATTCATTTTTAATAAGTAAAAGAGTCTTTCACAGTTGCTTTAGTTTTTATCTCCCCTGGTAAATTTACAGCATTTTCAATTTATGTACAAATTGTTAGGAAACATTTGTCATATGAAGTGGGGATGTCATAATTAGGTTTCCCATAGAGAAAGCCCTGAGACAAATTGTGATTTGGGGATTCCCCAAGACTGCCATCAGGTTCATTAACTTTCTGGAAGGCCCTGCAGAACTCAGAGAAGCCTTTACACTCATGGTTATGGTTTATTACAGTGAAAGGATACAGGCTCAAATCAGCAAAGGTAAGAGGCACACGGACAGAGTCAGGAGAGACCAGGTGGGAGCTCCCAGTTGTCCTCTCCTGTGGAGTCATGTGGACAGTACCTGCTTTTCCCAGCAATGAAGTGTGGCAATATGCATGGAGTGCTGTCAAGCAGGGAAGCTCGCCCGAGCCCTGGTGTTCAGAGTTTTTACTGGGGGGTCCATCACATAGGCGTGACCGACTGCCCATAAGGTTGACCTTAGTCTTTAGCCCCTGCAGAGATCAAGCTGATACCACATGGCCCAAGGTGCTAGGCAGACAAAGACACTCTCATCAGGCAGGACATTCCAATGGCTTAGAGGTTGCCTCCCAGGAGTTGGGCAAGTATTGAACCTTTATTTGGGCAAGGTTAATCCTTTACTGTTCACAAATGTTCAAGTACAAATATTTGGGAAGAGATCCCAGGAAACGTTGGTAGAAGAGCGGGGAAGTGTGACAGGAGAGGGGAGAACAGCCAATAAGCATAATACAGCCAGTTACCACTGTGGGCAGCTGAAGCTCACGTCTGCTGCGGGAACTCTGGGAGCCTGTGCAGAACACTCTTCTCAGAATTGTTGCACCCAAGGAGTGTGGCAGCAGGGGTGTTTATACCCCAATTCCCTTTAGGTTCCAGTGGCAGGCTGCTCCTGGTGGGGGCGTTAACTCCCTGCACTTGCCGCCTGCCACACGGGCAAGCCAAGCAGAGCAAAGCAGGCTCCTGTGCTCAGAGAAAGGCAAAGAAATGCTGGTGGTGGCACCTGGAGGTGGAGCCACTTGCACGGAAGTGGTTAGAGTGAGGGAAATGGGTGGGGCATCCACAGCTTCTGCCACAGGGGTTTTCTATTTCTTTTCCTTTCCAAATAATAATGTTGTTAAGAAAAATCTGAACTGTAATTATTTGCCTACTAAATGTCAGACGCTGTCATCTACGAGAATCTCAAGCTCTATCTGTAGCGTGGTGGTGAAGAACAAGACTGCCTCTGGGTTCTAGTCCCTGCTCCTCCACTTCCTGGCTGTTAGCCTTGGGCAAGTTACTTCCCTCTCTGTGCCTCATACTTTCCATATGGAGTTGTTATGAGGATTAAATGAGATCATAAAACTTTTAGCACAGCATTGACACGTAACATGTGTTCCCTAGTTTTTTAATTTCTGTTTTGAAATAACCATAGACACAAGAAGTTACAAAAATGTACAGAGGTCCCTGTGTACCCTCTGCCCAGCTTCACATAATGATAGCATCTTACATAACTACAGCACGTTATCCAAACCAGGAGATTCACATTGGCACGATGTAATTAAGTAGACAAAGACCTTACTTAGATTTCGCCAGTTTTTGTATGCAGTCATTTTTTCCTATTATTTTATTTAATCTTCATAATAATCCTCCAGAGAAGATATTATGATCCCCTTTTTACAGATGGGAAAACAGAGGCCCAGAGGTGGTGATTTAATTGCCTGCTGTCACTCAGCTAATGAGCTGAGAGATCCAAGACTCCAACCCATGATTTCTGACTCCAAACCCCATGTTCTTTCCACTAAACCACAAACTGACAAATTGGCAAGAGATTTCCAAGTGTCTCTTGATGTTAAATGTTCCCATGAGGAACTCCTCGAGGGCCAGCTGGGAAGTGCAACGTTACAGTTTGCAGACGGGGCCGATCTGCAGATTGAAGGTGGCCATATCTGCTCACTTTTTGAAGAGGATTTGCTGCCACACACACAATATGGTCTTAACAGACAGCTTTCTATTCTAATTAGACCCCAGCTGTACAATTGTTGCTGCCCCCCCATCTTTTCTCCTTCCGAGTTAATTTTGCATTAAATATAATTCTTCTCCTGAAAAGCAGCACCCTGGAGCTTCCCACACAGCTGGGTTCTCTTCCAGGCACTACTTAACAACCGTAGTGGAATATCACATCTCTCTGTCAGTGATGTGTGCGGTTTAATGTGTCGGCACGGTGTTCTATAGCCGTGTTTATTTACTCTCTGCTGCTGCTGGGAAAAACCTTTTTATTGTCATCGTCCTTGTGGCACAAGACAACACATCCATTCTCTAAACAATCTCCACGTTTTATAATTTTCCTGAGACACTGGAATTAGGATTAGAAAAGATGAACAAATCCAAACTCAACCATCACCTTCTCAAACTCTAAAAAGTCATCCCCTCCCTGGTTGCATTTGCTTGTTGACAGGATTGATGTGGGTCCTGCAGCTTTGAGAAGTAAAAGCTGCGCCTGTGATTGGCCCTAAGATCCTCACCCTGGTGAAACCACTAGGGTTTCTAAGAAGTGTCACCCCCAAAGACCCAAGAACCCAAATTCTGGAGAATGAACTCCTAAAGCTACCTGCTTCCTTCCTTCCATCAGATAAGACCTGTAGCTGATGATTGTTCCCAATTCGGCTTAATAGCTGCACATTAGAATTTAAATTATTGTCCTGCAGAGACCCTTAATAACCTGGGAAATTATTAAACCGAGAGAGAAATTTCCTCTTAAAAATTATGTTCTGTTTTTCTAAACTGTAAGTGACAGCTGGTATTGTGAGAAGCAAGGAAAAGCAATTCCCCAAGTTCAAGGACGTTTCGCCAAATGACTTTTAAAAATTGGACTTCTGTGCAGCTTAGAGCTGTGATTTTTAAATACAACTTTCCACAAAACAAGATGTCCAAAGGGAGCTTTTGCAATTTGGTGTTTGGGGGTTTTTTTGAGCACGGTCCCTGTAATAAAAGCTATGTGAAGCATTTCTACGTATGTTCTAGTTGTTAGCAGCTTTGAAAGAATGAGATGAATTAGTTGCCAACTGTGAAAGGCTTTTACAATGCTCAGTGGCTCACCCAAAGGGCCATGTCTAATTTAGCTCACAGGTGCACTGCTGAAAACCAGGGCTCGTTGCTTCTGTCTGAATAGCCAGTCTGAATAGCAACATGGCCTGTTTTTTTGCCGTGTTCCAGGCAGACACTGCTGAATCAGAACATTAACCCTTTAGCTTCCCTTTTCTGGGCCTCAGAAAACAGTGCTCATAGGAGTGGAGACCCATGGGACTAGGTTGCCATCAAGTCTGACTCTCAGGGTTGGTTTTGCGGGGGATGCTCAGACTGGTTTCTTTGCTGCCAGGCCCATCACTTAGCAGGTCACCTGCTGGATGAGGGGAATAGAGCAATCACAGCCTGGCCCAGATAGGACTAGAGTCAGGGGCAAGAGAGGAGGCAAGACCCGGGCCTGGCATCTGGCAGGTCCAGACACATGAGTGGGGTAGCCCCATGGACCCTGTGCCCGGCCATCAAAGGCCTGTCACTAGATTTCATGGGTGAGACTGAGTAGACGGCCACTGAATTGGAGCAAGTGCCCATAGCCAACAGCCGAGAGAGACAGGGGCAGAGCTGGTCCCTGGTGTGGCAAGGAGAATTCCAGAAAGGCCAGAGGCCATTCACACTCTGGGCGTCAGAGAAGTTTGCCTTCTTCCAGACCTGGCAGAGGTTAAGGCTGTAGAGTGAGATGGGGAGGCGGGCAGGGTGACAGAGGATGGCTCTTCTCTACTGCAGAAGGTGATGGCAAGCTTGCCCTTCCCGACCGAGCAAGACAGGAGGATTTCCCATTCTCTTTGCATCCTGATTCCTTAGCCACTCTCCTAATTGCTCCTGCTGGGGAGACAGAAGCAAAATGACTCCTGTGTGCCTGGGATTCTATCAGGAATGCCTGTGGCGCTTCGCCGAACCGGAGTGGGAAGCTCAGGAGCTATTTTGCTGTTTTGGTTTGGAAGTCCCCCGCCCCCAATGGTTTAATGGATAGAGGTTAGGAAAAGCATCGAAGGGTTAGACCACGGGTGACACATGTAAACATCTCCAAGCCAATGGTTAAAAGTCAGCAACTCAGGAGTGTTTCCCTAGGTCTAAAGCCAACCCAGAAAATCTTCAGTCCTGGATCAGAAAACTGACTGTATGGAAATGGGAAATCACATATCTGGAGTTTGGCTTTGAACTGAGCAAATGCCATGTCAAACTTTCTCATGGATGACCTTGGGTACCCCAACCCATGCCCATTCCACCTCCCACTGTAAGAGTTTCCACTATGAATGAAGAATGAGAAGCAGACCTAAGCCCAAATCAGAGCATTTCTGGGCAGAGAGTTCATGGGACGAGGGACAGGTCTCAGAGCCATTCATGGAGCAGCACCAGAGGGGGCGGTCAGGCAAGCAGAGGACATCATTTCTGGAGCCGCAAAGGGCTTGCATTGTCTGGGGCGGCAGGCTCACTTTCATGAGCCACAACTTCCCTGGACGGCTATGTCAGAGGCCTGCCCTCCCCATTATCATCCCAAAGAGCTGGATGCAAGTCTGAAAGCCTGTCGGGCTCCACAGAAAGAGGCCTCTGCTGATGAAAACAAGGAGGAACTTGTGTGTTTATGCAGGAAGGGAAATGAGGATGTGGCTGTCACTACCCCTCCCCTGAATAGATTGTCAGTCCTTTCTGAGGGGCTCCGTGTAAATTCTGCCTTTGTTCTCTCTTCCTATAGGTGTAGGGATGAAGTTAACTGACGTTGGCATAGCAACCCTGGCTAAAGGGTGAGTAGGAAACAAATCATGTGCATTTTATCATTCAACTCTGGGCTCCAAATATCTTCCAGGCAGATGCCGTTAGGCTGATGCTGGCAAAGCAGATTTCTTGTCCTAACTGGGCATGACAAATGTTCCTGGGATGAATTCAATTCACTTCTCTCACTTACATAAAATATTTACGGACTTTGTTCTCACAGGGAAGCACATTTATTTCCCAACTTTGAAACAAACAAGAACTCTGCAAACACATTTCAAGATTAATTACTAGCGGGAGTGTCATGGGGGGAGAAATGCCAGCATTATTGGGATTTCTTGTAACTATGAATGTTCCATTTTTCTACATTTAATATCTTCACTCTTACAAGCTTCTTTAAATATGTACTGTATATATCTTTTGCAATCCAGTGCAGTGAATTCAATTTGCATATTTTTAATGTATTTTTTCCCAAAAAAAGTACTTTAGGCTACTCCCAGACTTCCATGGTGATGATTCCAGGAGCAAATGGCTATGAAAGATTTGCGATTAGTTACTCTGGTCGTTGTCAATGGTTTTGTTTTCCTAATTTAGCATGGGATGTTGCTTTGCTCCATGTAGGGTATGTCCAGATGGCACTATAACGTTTACCGGGGTATCTCTTTAACACACTGTCCCTTCTCACTGCTTTGCTTGACCACCACTGGGGAGAAAGCAGGCTATTTGTAGGTCTTCATGAAAATAAAATTCTGGATTGGGACCACCATTGCATTTGCCCACTGCTGCTGTTCCCAGGTACTGAAACCATTTATAGTGAAGAGGAAATAGTGGATCAGTGCCTTTTAAGAGGGATGGCTTATGTTTTAAAATGGAGGTTTTGGTATTGTTCAGATATGGTAAGGCCAAGAGATCAGGAGATGACTGCCATTGAAAAGATGGTTTGTTATGCACAGTTGCCAAGAGGAGGAGGCACTCCAGCACAGGGGGGAGCACCTGGTCAGTCAGGAGGCAGAAGGAGTGAGGGGAAAATGTGGTCAAGAGCCTTTCTTGTGGTTTCTGTGGGAAGCAATGCATGAGGCACGGTAAGCGAGCTCAAAATTGCCTAGTTTAAACCTTTTCAGCAGGCTCCAGAGTGTATGGATTGTCCCTAGTTGTCTGGTACCTGCCCTGGGGTGATTGGGGCAGTGGATAGTGGCCCGGGGTGTGAGACCCCAGTAGAGGCGGTGGTGGGAGTAGGTTCTGGATTGGTTAGTTCACCTATTAAAGGTATTCTAGAAGGCCAGGCATTTCCCACCTCTAGGAATTGGCTGTCTCAGGGAGGGGCAGTCCCTCCGGGGTCAGCAAGGCCCCAGACATCAAAGCATCAGAAATACAGCAAAAGAATGGCATGATTAGTACAGCTTCCTGTCCTATGGCTGGGAACAGCTTATTTACGTGGGCTTTCTGCTTATTTGAGACCATCGGCATCGGCAATGCTTTAACAAGCGTACTAATTTTCAACCTTAATGAAGGATGGAGAAAAGTAGAGGGAGTTGAAAAAAGTAGAAAGGGGACCACTCTTTCTTTTAACCTCCAGATTATAAGTCTGATTCGCAAAGTTCTCGACGACTACATGAAGTTTCTGATTTGGTTTTAGAACTAAGATGAAATTTGGATATTCTCCTTCTCAAAAACGCTCAGGATAATAAAATTTTGTGCTGACCGGACCCCTAAATGTTGTATGAGTCAGGGAATTCGGTCACGGCCTTGGGCGTGTGAAGAGAGCATGTCAGGAGGGCATACGATGTAGCGGGGAGAAAGGGGGTTTTAGAGAGATTTGGGTTCAAATCTTGGTCCTGCCATTTCTGATTCTCCTGGTGTATCCTCGCTTCTTGTTGTCATAGGAATTGGGCTGGCCCATGTGATGAAGAGGGTGACCCTGCATCCTGGTTTGCCCAGAATGGTACCATTTCATGCCTGCTGTCCTGTTATCCCACCTAGTTCGACATTTGTCCTGGACATGTTTCCTCATTTAGAAGATAAATTACATCGTGCCCCTATTTATGAAGGGATTTCTCTGAATCCCAAAAGAATTTCCCAAGTAAAGCTTTTCTTTACAGACTCCACGTTCTCTGTGGGACATTGCAAATTCAGGCATCAGCCAGACCTGGTTCGAAGGCTGGGTTTTTGTCTTACCAGCTATGTGGGCCCATGATTTTAAGTTCTCGAAGCCACTGATCTACAGAATGGGGACACAGGGGTCATCTTGAGGATTCCCTCAGTTCATCTACATCCAGTTCCTGAAGCTGACCATGCGCTTGACAAAAATTGGTTTCCTTTCTCCCTCATGCCTCAGCCTGACACCAGAGTAGGCAAATTTCACACAGTTCTTTAGAACAACTTTCTATCAAAACAAAACAGAAACCTGCCCAAGAAGTTTCAAAAGCTAAGACAAGCTTAAGAGTGTCCTTATTTAAGACATCGTTTAAAAGCATCTTAACAGCTTCCAGGAACCCAGACCACATTTTTCTCCTAATTTAAAAAGAAATCCAATCCCTTGGTTTTGTTCTCAGCTTTAATGTGGCTTATCTGGCCTGGGACAGCTGCCCAAGACCCATTAGAAGAGCTGATGGCTGGAGACCAGTGCGGAATGTTGTCTATAAAGTGTTGCTCACTTGCTGCCTTCCCTCCGAGGAGGGTGGGGGAGGACGGAGTGGGAGAGAGGGGAATTCCGGTGTCTGAGAGCTTTGGAAGGCATTATCAGGTCACTTTGTCCACTGTTTCTTGGATTTTTTTTCTTTGAACTTTTCTTTAAGCTTTTCCTTTTAAGCCACAATTTTTTTTTTTCAAAAAGAAAACAAAACATTTCTTAGAAGCCCAGTTTAAAAAATTGATGAAAGGGGGACCTCTGATCAGAGTGTCAGGGCTGGTTAGGAGATCTCTTTGGAGGCACCTGGAACCCCTCTGCTCTGGAGGGAAAACCAGCAGCCTTGTCCACCCTTCTCACGTCCCAAGTGAGGAGCGGAGGTGCAGGGAAGGGGACCCCAGCTCTCAGGCCCATGCTGCACCGCATAAGGTGCCCGAGGACAAGGGGCAGATCCTCAACATTTGGAGGCAAGAGGCGATTGAAGAAACTCTCCAGGGAAAGCTGAAACTGCAAAATGGAGCTCAAACAGTGGGAGAGACTTGGAAAGGGTTCAAATTCAAAGGCAGCTTGCAGACAGGCAGAGAAAAGTCCAGGTGCCAAGCAATCACAAGGAGGGGAGGAAAAGGTTGGGGAGCCATGCAGATGGCAGAGGGCTTTGGGAGAGGGGGAGAGAAGATCGATGGCTAAACATCATTAAGCGCATTCTCTTTATTCTTAACAAGCACCCCCTGTTCACCCCTGCTGGGAAAGGAGAGCTGTGCCTTCTGAAGCCTGGGGAGTGGATGCAGCCCGGAGAAGCTGTGCTCTGTGTAGGCAGCCTTACCCATGGTCTTTCAAAGGCATGAGAAATAATGTAAGGGGTGGAGGGGAGAAACAATGAGGAGGCAAATCTGACTTACTTTAATAACAATTAATAACAATTTATAATAACAATACTCTATATTGTTTAAAACAGAAAGAAAAAAGTCTCCCAAGTGTAGGGCCCCCTGTTCTTTGGCCAGCAGTGGTCAGGATCTTTTGTGAAAGGGGAACCATTGGGTCATTTAAAGGAAATATTCTCTATGTCTCAATCTGCACCATATATTTGGCTGCTGGCACTCCAGTGAATGCAACCTGTCTTATTCTCTTTTCTGATACAAACTGGACTCTTGCACAGGTTTCTGATTTGAAATTGCTCAGCCTTTTAGAGTTCTCTGAACGGGAGAAGGAAAAATGCCTGATTTTATCGCTGGACATTTGGAAATTTTACCAAACCAAACCAAAACCGGTGGAAACCAACACGTGCAGGGGAGCGAGTCATAGTGGGTCCTGCAAACACCACCCCTTCCAAGCCAGCAGTTGAGTTTCTGAGGAGACAGCAGATTGCAATTTAGCCACCAGAGGGCACTAAAGCCAATACTTTTGCCCTTTATTTTCTCCCAGAAAAGCCCATTTCATGTCGCTGGATTGAAGTAGAACAAAGAAAAGTACCTGAGCAGATTTCTTCCCAGTCAGTAAACATTGAACCAAAATAGGAATGATATAAATAGCCACAAAAGATGGCCACCAGCTAGCATCGCCTTTCTAAAGAAAGATGAGGCGTAAGCATGCATGGCGTGCGTTAGGCGGCCCTGACATGGAAACCAAATTCAGGAGAATTTGGACAGAATCACCAAGGGCTTATTCCCTGCAAAGGGACAAATGTGAGGTGATAAAGACCCAAATACCAGGGCAGATGCTTGGGGAGGACCATTGCCTCAAGAAAGCAGGCTCTCCTGGCTTCCCTGTGCCCAGCTCAGTCCTGCAAGCCATAAACAAGAGGAAAGATCAAAATAAAGACCTGCCTTCGGGTCTTCCAGAAAAAAGGCTCTGCCCTCAGCGCCAAGAGCAGCCCAGTTTGGAGCCCCTGTGTGCCCATGAGCAGGTGCAGGGGCTAAAGCCACCCGGGATGCTGAAGCCAGCCACGAGCCCACCGTACTTGGAGAGGAAGGGCCGAAATGAACTTGTGGATGGAAAGAAATGGGATCTAATATTCAAGAAACACACCCCTAGAATAGGCTTGTGTGTGTATGTGTGTGTGTGGTGTGAATGTGTGTGGTATGTGTGTGGGGAGGGTGTGGTGTGGGGAGGTGGTATGTCTATGTGTGTGGGGGGTGTGTGTGTGGGGTGGTATATATGTGTGTGTGTGTGTGTGTGGTGTGTGTGGGGGGTGGCATGTGTGTGTGTGTGTCTGTGGTGTGTGTGTGGGGTGATACGTGTATGTGTGTGGTGACTCTAGGCAGGCTATTTAATGCAATGCATGACTCTGCCGGGAGGGGAGGAAACAAAGAGACTTTGGAGCAGAATTTCCTGATGTCCTTGAAGTGCTTCTCACAGCAGGGCCCGGGCCACTGTAGAACCCAGACAGTCTAGCTGACTCACCGACACCAGGCTTTGAAGGACCAGTCTCACAGACATAAGGGACTGAGAAAAGCACTTTTAGATCCCAAATTATCTACTTTCCCACACTGCCACCATTGTCACCTACCCTGGATGGCAGCCCACATCCCATTTTAATCTGATCGAGCCATTATGTAGTTCAGCTGGTTGGCCAGTGGCTGATTTATTTGGCCAGTCTTTGCCGTCAAGGAGGTCTAGAGGCCGTGAAGGGAACACTCACCATCGTCACAATTTTGGCAAGGCTGACACTATTAGCAATGCTCTTGGTGTGTGTTCAGAGTCTCCTGGGTCCAGGACTCAGCCAGGACACACCCCCTGGAATAGCATGGCAGTCTCCTGGCCTCTGCCTAAAAGTCTTGCAAATGACAGTTCTGTTGAAGTGACTGGAGTTGGGAGCCATGGAGCTCCTCCCCTTCCCCAACGCTACTTGCTAGTTATCCCCCTGCCCATTCTATCCCCAGGACCTGAGGGACTCACAGCCAGGCTCCTAGTCATTGGTCATCCAGCTCCAGAGATAAGTCTGAAAAGAAAGAACATCTGGAAAGGTTGATGGACTCGAGATCACCCCCTGCAGGAAAACCTGGTAGACGGCAGAAGGGAGATGAAAGAAGAGAAAGAAGTCATGGCCAAGAGAGCCAGGAGTCACAGAGAGCCTGAGAGGAGAGGACTGAGTGAAGACCAGAATTTTCCAGAAAAAAGATATCAGTGCCTTCAGGAAGGTCTAAGCAAAAGGCAGTGAGGGGACCAGGATACGGGGATTGAAGAAGGAATGTTCTGCTAGGATGCTGTCAACTCAACAAATTTATCAATAGAAGACGAGAAAATGTCTAGAAGGTAGCCAGAAAATGGAAGGGGTGAGTGTATATGTGTGTGTGTGGGGTGTGTGTGTGTGCGTGTGTGTGTGAGCTAGAGTGCCTGTTTGAAGCCAAAGAGAAGGAGCCTGTGGAGAGGCAAAGAATGAGGGATAACTGTGGAGTGATGCTCCAAAAGGGTGGAAGCACCTCTCTGAGGATTTCAGGAACTGTCACATGAGGAAGGCCCCAGAGTCAGTGCTGTGCAATCCTGAACACGCTGGAATGGAGAGGGTGGCCTCTCCCCACCCTCACCCCGCCCCTGACATTGGACCAGATGCTCTTCTGAGTGGTAAAATCTGGGGAGAACGCTAATGCTCTTCTCTCGCCTTAACTGCCTGGCCCTGTGGCCCTTTAGGGCCTTTTTACTCTGCAGGTAAAATGAGAGTGGGCCTTTGGAATCAGAGCTCTGGGGCTCTAGGACAATGGATGAATCTTGGAGTGCCTATTTTATGGGGGTCTTGTCCCCAGTATTCCTTCCTTGGCTCTCTCTGTCCCCAGCTTCAGCTTCAGATGTTAGGGAAAGGACCGTGTGCTTCCTGCACATCCGTGGGACTGCGCTCATGGCCTGGAGCGTAGACTCGTAGATGACTGGCTCTCCTTCATCTCTCCAGGGCCCTCCCTTCTATTCTCAGAGCTCACATAACAGAGACCCTCCTGGTTTTGAGGTGCCTTCAGAAGCAACGAGAGCAGGAGCCTTGCAAGCGTGCAGGGCTTCTAAAACGCCCTTGCCAGCAGGACCAGAGAATCAGAGTTGTGGGTGTGCTCTGCCCTCCTCTCTTTATACCTCTAGCATTCTGCTTTTTTCCAGCCTGGGCAGATGTCAGGGAAGAAAGTGCCAGGGCTGGTTTCCATGGAGGCAGCCGGGGCTGTTGCTTACACCCAAGGGAGAGGCTGGCGATAAAGGCAGAGAGTGGGCAGGGAGAGCCGGGGGCCGTAAGCCAAGAGGAGCTGGGTTTGGTTCTAAGGGAGATGGAGCCATTTGAGCAGCTGTGTGACTATGACCTGACTCACACTCGGGATGGCCGTGGGAGACTGCCAGGACAAGGTGGCAGCAAGGATGACCACCAGGAGGCTACCACGATAGGCTGGGTGAGGGGTGGTGGTGGCTGGTCAGGGGTTCCCATGTTTGTGGGGGTGGGGTGCTAAAGTCACCTGTCCAAAAGGAGGAGGTCAGCTTGGAGACAACCTCAGAACACAACTTCTCTAGAAAACATAGACTCAGTTACGTTACAACATCCCCACCCCAAAGAGCTCAGTGGCTTTTACAGAAGCATTTTTTAAAGTGATTATGTGAAAGCAAGATTTCCATTGTCAGATAATTTGGAGAAACATAGATTGAATAAGTGTAGGAGGTTTCTTTAGTGTGAGACGTCAGAGGGTCTTTACAGAGCTGACGTGTATTTCAGATACCCACCGGGGCAAGGAAAAAGATTATATAGTATTTCTCACAGTACTTAGACCACAGAATTATTTTTTTTTTCACAGCACCTTGTGGGAGTTTTGCTCCTTTGAACATATTTTGGGAAACACTGACCCACAGGAAAAATTACATAGCATGGCTTACGAAGCCTTGCACAATTGTCCTCTAGCTTCGTCTCTCCTCAGAATGCCTGCTCTTGCTCAGAACGTCCTCTGAACCTTTGCCCATGCTGTTCCCTCTGCCAGATAAACCCAGACTGTCTCTCCTCTGTGAAACCTCCTTAGAACCCACCAGGCATTTAGAAAAATTGTATCCCCTGGTTTCCCATAGCTCTTTATCACAGAATGATGTAATTATATGTTGATGTGCCTGTCCTCCCTACAAGATGGCCAGCTTCTGGAAAACAGCCACGTACTCTAGTAATCTTTTTTAGTCCCTTTATAATGTCTGCCATACAGCTGGTGCCCAATGAATGAAGAAATGAATGAACAGACATGAAGAAATGGAGGGTATTGATGGAAATGCAGGTATTACTGGATGGTTCCAGAGTGGGAGGCTCCCCAGAACCTCTTCTTTTACACATAGGTGACAGTCTGTTTTACCTGTTCATAAATCCAGCCCTGGATTTATTTTACACACAAACATACACGTACTTACACACTCACCCCCCCCAAACTAGGGGTTTATTTCAATTCCTCACCCTCATCCTCAACCTGAATTCTGTGTCCTTGTAGCCATTCCCTATACATTAAAATTTTCTTCAGAAAGAATAGCAAACTAAAACTTCTATTATAAATAGCTTCTGGCTTGCTTCTAAAAGGATTACCCAAGTGTGGAAATTCTCTATAGGTTTTTCTTGTCTCACCTAGTTTTCTCTAAGAGAGCCCTTTATGAAGCGAGTCAAGAACCTTGGTTTCTTCAGCACAGCCAGAGGTGGAAGTCTCTGCAGCTTCGCTGCACTCCCTCCCCTCTCCAGGTGTGTTTGGAGGCAAGAAATTGCACAGAGAAGCTGTGATAAGCTGAGAGAGAAGCTGGCTATGCTGTCAATTGGTGATTTTTGTAAGAATCTGAAAGACCGTAACGTCCATCATCAAGAAGAGAAGAAAGAGGAATAGTTTTTAAGCAAGAAATCAGCCTAGCATAGTTTCCAACACATAGTTGGTATTGGATAAATCTTTGTTGAGTGAGGGCAGGATTATGGAAATAGAGAGCTTCCTAGCTCCTCCCAAAGTGGCATGTTACAGAGTGATTTTATGATGTTGCATGACACAAATTTCAAAAGTGGAAGATACACCTGTGTTCCAGTTTAAGTATGAAGATGTTTCCAAAGTCAAACAGGGATGATTTGGGATCATTCACGCTATACTCTGTCTGCTTGCTACTCCAAGAGGGACCCCTGGACCAGTGGCATCAGCATCGGCTCAAAGCTTGTTGGTCATGCAGAACCTCAGACCATACCCCTCACCTCCTGAATCCAAACCAGCATTTTAACAAGATCCCTGGATAATTGATATGCTCCCATCTGAGGGGAAGATATTGAAGAAAATACTCCGTTGGATGATGTTCAGTGGAATAAATGTGGTGTTCCACTTCTGGAGACAGTGAGAGAGGATGGATAGATTAACATGAAGCGATGGGCTAGAAAATTATACTAATTTGAGGTTAAGGATAAAAAGATCCAGTTAGTAAAATTCCACAGAGCTAAGGTTTCTAAAAACGGAAAGGCATGAAAAACTTCTCAAGTGCAGGCTTCTTTATTCTATTCTGTTAAGTTCCCAGGGCTGCCAGAACAGATTACCACAAATGAGGTGGCTTAAAAACAACAGAAATTTACTCTTTCGCAGTTCTGGAAACTAGAAGTCCAAAATCAAGGTGTCAGTAGGGTTGGTTCTTCTGGAGGCACTGAGGGAGAATGTATTCCATGCCCCTCTCCTCGCTTCCGGAGGTAGCCGGCACTCCTGGGCTTGTAGATGCGGCACCCCAACCTCTGCCTCCGTCCTCACACCTTCTCCCCATGTGTATGTATCTTCTCCTCTTCTTACAAAGACACAGGCCATATTGGATTAAGGGTCCACTGTAACCCAATATAACTTCATCTTAACTAATTACATCTGCAATGACACTATTTACAAATAAGTCCACAGTCTGAGGTTCTGGGAAGGACATGACTTTTGGGGGGACACTATTCAACCCAGTATATGAGAGCTTGGTATGAGCGAACTCATGGCCCTTGAAAAATTCTGGATTAATTGAGGATGTTGCCCTATTTTCCTTCTAGGCAACAGCAATGGCTGTGAATTTGAGAGAACAAGAGATCAAATAGAAGCCCAGCATCCCTGGCTGAGACAGAAGCCAGATTGAGAAAGGAGAAAGATTTTTAATTCTGTAGATACTAGGTAACAAAACAAGTCTACACCTGAGATAGCCAGGGGAGGGAAGCTCCATATTCCCTGAGAGGCCAAGTTGAGGGTCCAAAATTAGACAGAGAGAGGAAGAGAAGTTCAGAAGTGTGATACGGAGACTGCCTGGGCCAAGATGAGCTAGCTATGGTGTGCATTCATTTGTTCCCTCATCCTTTATTGAAAAGCCTCTCCTGGCCAGTGTTCTAGGCATGGAATAGCATCCCGGGAGAGATGGAAGTCCGTGCAGAGAAGACATGCAGGCACACCCCAAATTCCACCAAGCAGCTCTGGTCCCCACAAAGACACAGGGAAGAGATTGGCGAGGTTTCTTCTCGTGGTGTGGAGAGGGTCAGGGAGGGCTCCCCAGAAACCCTTGAGCCGAGCTGAAGGGGGCTGGGGTCTGAGAAAGGGGCTCCCGGATTGTGCAAAGCTCCCTTCACTCTAGGTCTCACCATGCCTACGCACGGCCTTCTCTAGTGACACCCAGCTCCTGTCTCTGCTGTGAGACTCTGGCTTTCTGTGAGGACTCTAAAGAAAGAAGGACGTGGAGGAAAAGAGGGAGCCAGAGTCCTGGGAACCTCCCAGGAGCTACTCCAGACGGCACCCCCTGCTGGCTGCCCAGAAGTCCTGCTCGTTTGTCCAAACTCAGCCTTTTCCCTTCTAGAGGGCGGGAACCATCACGTCAGGGCTCACTTGTTACACAGCATTGCATGCTTAAGAACTGACGAGCAAATTTTTCTGGGAGGTCGCAGTGTGAATTAGAGTTTTTCCTTTGCAGAGACTAAATGTCGTTCGAATGTGTAAAAGCCTCAAGGCAGCCTGAGACAGACGACCGTGGCTTGTTTCCCATGTGCTTAACCAGAGAGGCTGCCCCTGCCCGTGACCTTCCGACTTTGTCTGAGACTCTCAGGAGTCTGAGTGAGACAAGCAAGGCCTCCCTCCAGTAGAAGGACGGGATTAGGTTTTCCACCATGTCTGACAAACACTGGCCCAGGCGGCCTTGCATCCTGCTAGGGAGTGCTTGGGCATCCAGGAGACGCTGACATTTCAGCCTTTCTCGTGGTCTCCTATGGGAGAAGATAGAGATGTAAAGATGACGTGGTTGGCAGCGGAATTTTTTCTACCCTGCTAGATTCAACTCCTGTCTTAGGCTGACTTTTCTTCAACAAAGGAGGTTGGCTTTTAGCAACAGAGTCATTTTTCACAAGAAAATGGACTGTGGGCTCCAGGGGGCAGAGCCGATCCCTCACAGGAAGGAGGAGGGAGCAGCTGGATTCGTAACAAACAAGCTGCTTGCGGATGCTTTGGCTCCAGAGATGAAAGAAACCTTTCACGCCCTTCTTGAACAGCTTAAATCCCAGCTTGGATTTCACAGAGAAGACTGCAAAGTCCCAACCCATTCATTCCAAGTTTATTGACCCGAATGGTCAAACTAGCAAATGAAGGAAGGCCAATTTCTTGAATCCTATTAGCTATAGATTCAGCATCATGCCAGCATCGCACACTTCTTTTTGCCAATTTCTATTTGGCCCTGTTCATCAGACATGGCCAGAACTCTCTCATATGCAGTGGGGCCAGTTTTATGGGCATGCACCCCACAGAGCCGCCTGCTCAGAAGGGCCCTGGGCTTATTCAATGCATGTTTTGCTGTTGTTGTCTTGAAAGTCTTAATGATTTTTGGACAGGAGCCCTTGTTTCTGTTTTGCACTGGGCCCTGCATATTATGTTGACAGTCCTGTACGCAAGGCGCACCCCCTGCCCCTTCCTTTTACCTGGAAAATCCCGTATCCTTCAATCTCAGCTTCAATATCCCTTCCACAGGAAGCCTCTGTCAGTTGCACCAGTTATAGTATTGATAATTACAATAATAACATGGCCAACGTTATTGAATGTCATGCACTGCATGTCGTGCACTGACCTAGGTGGTTTGTATGGATTTTCTCCTTCCGTCCTCTCAGCAACCCTTTGACCAGCTTTCTTGGTGGATCTTGTTCATCTGCAGGTGGGTGGGGAGACTTGTCTGTTCAAGGCCACTAACCTACCGTGTTTGGGATGTGAAAACACAGTTGTTTACAGTTTGAACATGAAATGTCCCAACTAAAAGGAACAGCCCAGAGCTTCTCCCAGGCCGGTCAGCCTGGGCCCTCCTAGAGCCTGCCAGAGACAAAGGCCCAGATCCCTCCTCTTGGGGAGAAGGCGAGTGTCACAGGCGAGAGCTCTCCTGTAGGAAGAAGACTCAGAGGGCTGCGTCCTAATCTTGTCTCTGGCACCAACTCGCTTTGTTATCCTGGGCTGGTCCCACAACCACTCAGCCTAAATTCCTTTAACTGTAAATTGAAGGATCTAAACTAAATAATTTCTTCCTGCCCCAAAGTTCTAGAATTCTTTCCCAGAATCTCTGGGTGGGACAGGGTGGCTGTTGGATGACCAAGACATCTTCTAATTTTTATCAAGATGGTCCAGCACTAGTCACTATGACTAAAAGGAAAGGGGCAATAACCTGCTGGTGTATGGGAGCTGGAAGCACCTAGAACACTCATATAATCACAGGGTTTTGATCTTCACTGTGCAAGCCCATGGGTCTTTGCCTTAATTCCACAGGGTTTGTTTTTTCTATCAATAGTTGTGTCAACCATTTGGCCATCCTTGCCCAAAGTGTAGTAAATATATTTTCCATGCACCGTTAGTTTCCCCTTTTAAAACTGGTGAAGTGGGGGCTGGCCCTGTGGCTGAGTGATTAAGCTCACATGTTCCACTTTGGCAGCCCGGGTTTCGCCAGTTCAGATCCTAGGTGCAGACCTACGCACTGCTTTTTTGGCTTTTTTTCTTTTTCTTTTTCTCCCCAAAACCCCCCAGTACATAGTTGTATATTCTTCGTTGTGGGTCCTTCTAGCTGTGGCATGTGGGATGCTGCCTCAGCGTGGCTTGATGAGCAGTGCCATGTCCGCGTCCAGGATTCGAATCAACAAAACACTGGGCCACTTGCAGCGGAAAGCGCGAACTTAACCACTTGGCCATGGGGCCAGCCCCTACACACTGCTTATCAAGCCATGCTGTGGTGGCTTCCCACATAGCAGAACTAGAATGACCTACAACTAGAATACACAACTATGTACTGGGGCTTTGGGGAGAGAAACAAAAAAAAAGAGGAAGATTGGCAACAGATCTTAGCTCAGGGCCAAACTTCCTCACCCAAAAATAAATAAATGAATAAAGCATAAAAAACTTTTTTAAAAACTGGTGACATGTCCTGTTTAAAAAAATTGTGTTTCGGGCTGGCCCCGTGGCCGGGTGGTTAAGTTCACGCGCTCCGCTGCAGGCGGCCCAGTGTTTTGTTGGTTCGAATCCTGGACGCGGACATGGCACTGCTCATCAAACCACGCTGAGGCAGCGTCCCACATACCACAACTAGAAGGACCCACAACGAAGAATATACCGCTATGTACTGGGGGGGGGGCTTTGGGGAGAAAAAGGAAAAAAAAATAAAATCTTTAAAAAAAAAAATTGTGTTTCCTTCTACCCAAACGCACAGGTACAAAGGATTTAAAGGTAACTGCTCCATGACTTTCATCGATCAGTTTAAGGCACTGCACCAATGCAACAAGTATTGTAAAATGCTGGGGCTGACGTCGCTTCAAAACAACAACCAGAGACAGAAGAAGCCAAGTGTCGAGAAAAGCAAAATGCAACCCAACTCCACCACAGGGAAGAAGATGGCACCCGGGACCCCAGCGCAAAGGAAAACCTAACGCCCCGTGTGAACTGACGGCCACCGGCTAGCAGCGCGCAGTCTTGTGGGTGGAACTCTGCAAACCCCCAGGAGAGACGACGTGGGCTGCAGAGAGAGGTGTGACGGTCCTGTGCCCAGCTGCCTGTGCTCCAAGCCGCTTCTAAACCAGTCACCTGCTGTCTTCGCTGAAGTGATTGCAGAGCGGGACTTGTGACCAGACTTGCGGAGAGACTGAATCCACTGTCAGTCTCTAAGACAGTCCGTGTTGCTGTACACCTTTAGCGTTTTTACCGACCTCGCCTTATGTGTCTGCTGGTGTATTTGCGCGTGGTTGTGTTGCCAAGGATTTGGTGCTGAGCAGTGTCTGTCCGCAGCCAAAATTGTCCCCATCCTTATTCCCAACCTCAGGATCTCTAGACATATCCAACTGCCATAGAAACAGAAAACGTGAATTCCTTCATCGGGTCAAGTTGTCGCACTAGTGTCAAATGTGCTATTGTGGCTGGAGGTGGCTTCCGAAACGTAAGGCTATTGCCCATCCTTATTTACACATCCAGTTATAATGTTCTGTGTAATTAAATTCATATTTAAACAAAAAGTGTAAGATGCATATGTTAGCACAGACACTTGTTCTTTAGAATTTGTGCCCTATTTCACATTCCCCCAGGGTTACTAATTTTCTAATAAGTTTACTGGAGCACAAAATATTTGCGTCTGCGTTTTCCCCCATTCTTATATCACTATTTCGGTTTCATCAACTTTTTTAGAGCTTTGCGCTTTAAACCCAGGCTCCCTAAACCAGGGTTGACTCATGCTGGGTTACACGGGAAGATGCACGCATGTCCTGGCTGGGGCACAGCAGCTCACAGGGGTCCCGGCCCCTCCCACGCATTCCACGGGTGTCTCCTTAGGCTCAGAACCTCCTTCTCCAGCAGCTTGGGTCCCGCCCAGCTGTAGAGCTGAATGGCAGCAGGCGTTCACATCAGGCAAGAGGAAACGAGGTAAGGACAGCTCAGGGACTGTTTTACGCAGCACCCAAACTGTGAAAGAATGTTTCACGCCCCACCAGTTTCTTGTTGTTATTGTCTGATTAATAGGCTATTTTTCAGAGCCGTTTTAGGTTTGCAGAAAAATGAGTGGAAAGTTGGAGCATTACCCTGTGCCCCCTTCCCCCTCTCCATCGTTTCCCCTTTTATTACCGTCTTGCATTAGTGTGATACATTTGTTACAATTGATGAGCCAATATCGATACATTATGATTAATTAAAGCCCACAGTTTATGTGGTGGTTCACGCTTTGTGCTGCACATTCTCTGAGTTTTGACACCCATAGAATGACATGTGTCCACCACTACAGTATCATACAGAATCATTTCACTGCCCTAAAAATCTGCTCTGCTCCACCCACACATCCCTCCTCGCCCCACGCCCCAACTCTTGGTAGCCGCTGATCATTTTACTGTCTCCATAGTTTTGCTTTTTCCAGGATGTCACATAGTTGGAATCCTACAGTGTGTGGCCTTTTCAGATAGTTGCTTTTTTTTTAAGGTGATTTCAGTGCCCCTCTGACCAGATCTGGGAGAATTGTTAGGCCCGCTCTGAGCAGCGCCATCAATGCCTCTCAAACTGAAAGGGCACATGAATCACTTGGGATCTTGTGAAAATACACTGACTCTGTAGGTCTAGGGTGGGGCCTGAGATCCTGCATTTCCAAGGGACCTCCATGCTGGCCAGGGACCACGCTTAGAGGGGGGTTTAGATCACGGGCAGCAGGGTGCTGAAATGCTCACAGGAGTGACCGGACGCTCCTAGAGTTCAAACAACCATCCGCTGGAGGAAGCACCCAGCTGGTGCTGGATTCCGGTATGTGAAGCGGCAGCTCGGTGACAGGACAGAAAGCCCGCCCGTGAGGCGCCCACCGCGGGCAGCGCTGACAGGCCAGGACGATGCCCGCAGCCTCTCAGGGGCCATGGGCTTCAAGGGAAGACCCCTGGCTTCTTCTGCTTGAAAATACTCTTCTCCTCCGGCACAGAGTTTTGATAAAAAAGAGAACATCGATGAGATTTTTGTTTTGAAAAGAGATTTGAAAGGGAAAACACTTCAGCTAGTCACATCTTATCTTTTCAGAAAATCTGCCATCTCCAGCCTTTCTTCTGAAGCAATTCCCCTGGCTACAGATTATAAAATGCTTATTTTTCTACGAGGCAGCCTGTAGCCTGCTTTCCCCATAGCGATCCCACAGATGTATTTAGCAGTGGAGTTCTAGAAAGTCCCACAATAGCAAAAGATGCAGGGCACATTTTGATTGGAATTAGCAAATATGTGTGTATGTATATATATATATATATATATAATCAGAGTGGGTGTGACCAGAGCCCTTTCAATAGACCAGGGTACTTTCTTTGGTAATAATTTATAATTATAAAAATAATATCAACAAAAGTGTTAACAAATAAAAAAATGATAGAAAGGTACAAAATGCAAAGTCAAAGTGCATGATGACTCCACCCCTCTAGCTAGCCTTGAATTCCGACCTGGAGAGACAGTTGAACGGAAAGGATTTTCCGCTCCCAGATTTTGCATTTTGCGGTCAGCCCACGGGGCGCCTTGCTTGGAGAGAGCTGTCCCTTCTCCCTTCACAGATGCTGTGATTTTTTTTTCCCAAAGTGCTCTTACTGTTTATTGTAATCGGATTCTTCCACTTAAAAACATCTGGAGGACGGGGGACAGGAGGGGCACCCGCAGTGGGATTTGTCCCAGCCAGGGCTCCCAGGAACGGCCTTGGTGAGGCTGTGTGGCCATCTGTCCAGCCACCCGAACTCTGACCCTCTGTTCTGAGATGACTTGCGGTTTTCCTTGCACAGTCAAACAGGGTGAGTGTGCAGTGGGCTCTCCTACACCACAGGTGTTGTTCTGGGGTCTCTGAAATGCCCACATTCGTTGCCGTGGTTTTAGCTCAGTCGGCAACATGTCCCATTTCTGTTGATTTTACCATGTGTCTCTGTAAGCGTGCGGTGTTAGATTTATAATCAGGTCAACCCAGACAACCCAGACATGGAGCTAGGACAGCCTGGTGGACCGAGCTGGGGATTTTGTACCTGATGCCTGCAGGGTGGCCATATACATGTAAGAGTCTCTGTTTCCTAAAGGGCTCAACAGTGGAGGGAGCTCTGTGACAAGCAGATGACAAAAATAAATGAATGTCTCATTAAAATGGGCTTGTGTTTTCAGCAGCAGGTTTATCGCCATGAGAATAGCAGAAAGATGATGACTTCTTGCCAATGGGCATCATGTTCTAGAGAGGTCTAGTTTTGGATGTGTGGCTGGCTGGCTTGTGTTAATATTTCATGGTTTCGTGATGTACCAGTGCCTCCCCAGCCGTGCTTCTGATAAGCCTCATAATAGCAGAGGGTTTCAATAGATCTAGATTAAAAAGAATGGCAAAAGAAGTAACAATTACTTTCTAATTATGAAGTGCTCCCTTTTCCAAATATACATAGCATTTTGTGCGTGTGTTGGGCATGTGTTCAACTGGATGCGGATGGGAGGAGCTGGCCACAGGCGACTCTGGCTCATTCCCTTGTGTGTGATCTGCTCCGCTGGACCATGTGTCTGAAAGGGAACAGACTGACATTTCTCCCCCATTTAGATCTGCAGATGCCACTTGGGCTTAAATAGTTTAAAAAAATCAAAGAGACACAAAAACATCTTCTGCCTCCCAGCATAGGATATATTTTCCAACTCTGCTGTAGCATCCCTGAAATCCTCTGAGATCCTGCTTGTTCTGAAATCATTTTGTAAAGGTTGAACGGCAAAATGGTTGCCAGCTTCATCTGTGTGGTTATGTGAGCACAGACTTCAACTTTATGATGCGATGAACAAATATTTACAAATACTAATGGTACCACTAGATCAACAATTTAATTCTGTTTCTCATGAGAGGCCCAAATGCTTCCAAATAGAAATCGTCACAGAGGCTTTTTTCAAAAATCACATGTTCTTGATGGATATGCTCAAGAAAAGCCAGTCTGTAAGCTTCCATTTTAGGGCCCAGATGTATGAGAAGGAATTCTAACAGGATATCTCACCTCCATCTCCCTCTTCCTCCCATCTCCTCTTTCTCTAGCCACATCTATGTGGGATGATAAGGTAGTGGCTACTTTCCTCGGTGTCTGTATTGGATTCCTGGGGCTGTCATAACAAAGTACTGCAAACTTGGTGGCTTAAACAGTGGAAATGTATTGTCTCATGGTTCTGGAGGCTGGAGTCCTAGATCAAGATGTCGGCACGCCATGCTCCCTATAGGCTCTAAGGAATCATCTGTCCCAGGCCTCTCTCCTTGCTTCTAGTAGCTCCTTGACCCCTGGCAGCATAGCTCCAACCATCATGTGGCGTTCTCCTGGTGTGTGTCTGTGTCCCAATTTCCACTTTTTATGAAGACAAGTCATATTGGATTAGGGACCACCCTAATGACCTCATTTTTACTTGCTTAAGACTCTGTCTCCAAATAAGGTCGCATTCTGAGGTCCTGGGGGTTAGGACTTCAACACAGGACTTTTGGGGGAGACAATTCAACCCACACAGTGTCCTGCTCTTCCCACATCCACTTCCAGGTGGTTTGTTCAGGCTTGAAGTCCAGGCCAGAAGAGAGAAAGACTGTGTGTGCACTGGTCCTTCAGTGACTCCTTCTGGCCTCATGGTGGGAACCTGACCCACAGACTGTTCCCCAGTTCTCTTGGAGCCTATCCACACCTCCAGCCCCCACCCTTCCCCAAGATCATCATTTGGGTGCCTCAGTTCCCTCTCCTATAGTTTTAGAGGAATCTCTCCGTTTTCAAAACCTGGAAAGGTAGGCATTGTCATCTGTAGCCAGAGCTGTCGCTGAATCCCAGGACCCAGGGCAATGACTGTGCTGCCTTCTCCCTGCCCTGGCCCTCCCACGGTGTGCCCCCCACATCCTAACCAGGCAAACTGTCCTCGGTGCCCTCTGACTGACAACTGATTTCAAATCCTCTCCCCGCCTTGCGGTTCTCATCCCTGTCCCTCCCAGATGCTCCTGCGCTCACACCAGCTCCTACCGTGCTATGGGGTTGACATTTATTTTGTTAAATGTTCATCTCCCCCATTAGAATGGAAGCTCTGTGAGGACAGACATCTTCATCTCTTTTGTTTACTGATGTATCCCTAACACCAAGAAGTACCTGCTTAATAGCAGATGCTTACTATTTGTTGAATCAGTCATCATGTTCCCCCCATCCCAATGCCCGAATATGGTCCACGTTTCACAGTAGATACTTGTCTCAGACCAGGATTGGGATTGTAGCTGTTTTCTAGTTTCTCTGTGTATCAGATATACTTCCATACTGTTCATTCTTTTTGTTCATTTCAGCAAATTTCGGGATGAGGATTAGAGAAAACCCACTCTTTCCCAGTTATTTTATTTTTTATTCTTTGTTTATTGTGGTAACAGTGGTTTATAACATTATATAAGTTTCTGGTGTACATCGTTATATATTTCGATTTCTGTGTAGATTACAACATGTTCACCACCCAAAGACTAATTACAATCCATCCCCACACACGTGTGCCTAGTCATCCCCTTCCTCTTTCTCCCTCCCCCCTTCGCCTATGGTAACCACCAATCCAGTCTCTGTTGCTATGTGTTTGTTTGTCGTTGTTTTTTTTTTTTGTAAAGATTTTATTTTTTCCTTTTTCTCCCCAACGCCCCCCGGTACATAGTTGTATATTCTTCGTTGTGGGTTCTTCTAGTTGTGGCATGTGGGACGCTGCCTCAGCGTGGTCTGATGAGCAGTGCCATGTCCGCGCCCAGGATTTGAACCAACGAAACACTGGGCCACCTGCAGCAGAGCGCGCGAACCTAACCACTCGGCCACGGGGACAGCCCCTTGTTTGTCGTTGTTTTTATCTTTTACTTATGAGTGAGATCATACGGTATTTGGCTTTCTCCCTCTGACTTATTTCACTCAGCATAATGCCCTCAAGGTCCATCCATGTTGTCACAAGTGGCTGGATTTCATCATTTCTTATGGCTGAGTAGCATTCCATTGTGTATATATACCATATCTTCTTTATCCATTTGTCCCTTGATGGGCACCTACGTTGCTTCCAAGGCTTGGCTATTGTGAATAATGCTGCAATGAACATAGGGGTGCACATATCTTTACGCATTCATGTTTTCATGTTCTTTGGATAAATAACCCAGCAGTGGAATAGCTGGATCATATGGTAGTTCTATCCCTAATTTTTTGAGGAATCTCCATACTGTTTTCCCTAGTTTGCATTCCCACCAGCAGTGTATGAGAGTTCCCTTTGCTCCATATCCTCGCTAACACTTGTTGTTTCCTGTCTTGTTAGTTATAGCCATTCTGATGGGAGTGAGGTGATATCTCATTGTAGTTTTTATTCGCATTTCTCTGATAGTTAGTGATGTTGAGCATCTTTTCATGTGCCTGTTGGCTATCTATCTGATAAGGAGTTAATATCCCCTTTCCCCTAATGGAAGCCCTGTGCTAACTCACGTGGGCTGCCCTCCTCTGACTTGAGTGCACTGAAGTCACCTCCCCTCTCATCGCTCAAGCCACTCTTCCAGCTCTGGCTGATTCTTTCCAGGGAAGCACTAGGTCCAGTCCTTGTCCCCACCCTGGTCCTGTTATCTCCTCCCACAGCCTCTTCCAGTCTTTACTCTCCCGGACCCTTTTCTGGTAGCCCCATTAGGAACTGGCGAAACCCCAGACTTACTCCCTTCTCCCTCTTTACCCATTGATTCCAGAATGACTAGGGAGCCCAGGACAGAAAGGTGGGATTAATCTGGGCAAGGCCACCTCCTTGCTTAATTCCAGGGGCTGCTATTCACAGAGGAGAAATGGGAATGCTGCCCCCTTGAGTTGAGCAGCAGGCCTGCTGTGAACTTTAGAATTGTCACACCCAAGCATATCTGTACACCGAGGACTCCCAAATGAGTATCTCTCTGAATTCCAGACCTGTCTATCCAACAGCCTATTTACCATGTCCATCTGAATTTCCAGGAGGAGTCTCGCCTAGTCTGTCCAACATCAAGCTCTGGACTTTCTCCCAGATCTGCTGCTCCCAGCCTTCCTCTTCTCAGACAATGGCAGCGCATCCCTCCAGCTAATCAAGCTCCACCACTGGCAGTTCTTGTCTCTTCTCTTTCTCTCATGCCGCACATCTAGTCCATTGTAAATCCTATTCCTCTTCCTTTAAATTTATCCAGAATCACCTCTACCCCTATCTCTTTTGACCAAGACACCATCATCACCCATCTAGTCTCTTAACTTGTCACCTTAGTTCCATCCTTGCCCCCACTTCAGGCTGCCTGAGGCAGAGCAGACAGAGCCATCCTGTTAAAACCAAATTCATCAGGTTCTGCTTGTCTTCTTAGAACCCCCCATGACTCCCACAGATTCCCGTCAGCCTCGGAGTAAAGGCCAAACTCATTACAAAGGCAGCGAGACCCTACACTATCTCCCAAATACCTCTTCCCTCATCTCTCTACTTGTTCACTCAGATCCAACAGCACTGGTCTTGTTATTCTAGGAATGCTTCTGCCTCAGGGCTTTTGCACCTTCTGTTCCCTCTGTCTAGAGTGTTCCTCTCCAGGTATCCACCACCCTCTTCAGGTCTCTGCTCAAAAGTCACCTTCTCGGGGAGTCCTTCCCTGACCACCCAAGTTAAATTTGCAAGCCTTCTCCCTGGTTCCCCTCATCCCCCTTCTGGGCTTATAGCCTTTATCACCATGTGACATAATGTACATTTTGCCATTTTAAAATTGTCTGTCTCCCCTACACCAGAACATAGGTTTCCCAAGAACAGGATTTTTTTTCTAGTTTATTCACTGCTGCATCCCAATACCTAGAAGATGCCTGGCACATAGAAGACCATGTGATAAACATTTGTTCAGGGGCCGGCCCAGTGCCTCAGCGGTTAAGTTCACACATTCCACTTCGGTGGCCCGGGGTTCACCAGTTCGGATGCCAGGTGCGGACATGGCACCACTTGTCAAGCCATGCTGTGGTAGGCGTCCCACATAGAAAGTAGAGGAAGATGGGCATGGATGTTAACTCTGGGCCAGTCTTCCTCAGCAAAAAGAGGAGGATTGGCAGCAGATGTTAGCTCAGGGCTAATCGTCCTCAAACAAAACAAAGCAAAACATTTGTTCACTGAACGAGTATCCCAGAGCCATCCATGCTGGTGCTCTCCTCTGGTGGAGAGGTCGGGCATCCTTACGTCTGTCAATCTGATATGACTACACTCTCTAGCTTCCATTGATGCCTTGGTGTGAGATTATTAGACCTGAGAACCTTCCAGGTTCTACAGCAGGAGGGTGAACAGTGAGGCATCTAGTCTCTGGACCAAACAGGCTGGGTCTCTAGTCTCCCTTCTAACACTGACCAGCTGTGTGGGCCTGGAGAGTGACTTAACCTCTGAACCCCAACTTCCTCATCTGATAAATGACTATAACCACCTACCTTCCAAGGATGTGAAAATTAATTTATGCATAAAAAATAACTGACCTGGAGCAGCATTCAATAAATATGAATCATGATTATAACTACTAAGCTTTTATATATTTTTTAGCTTGGGAAAGCCATTTATTTATAAATACCTAAATCTCATTCGTCATAGAGGGATGAGTTTCATAAGTCATTTTACTATTCACTAGGGGAAAATAGTAGAAGAAAATATCACCTAAAAATGACCTACTACTATAAACTAACTGTATTTTTCCATATTGTGGATATTAAGAAAAGAGAAGACTGAGAAGAAATCATGTCCTACAGTGGATTTATGTAATGTATTTTTTTCAGGGTTCAGTTTTCAAACGTCATTTCACATTGTTTTATGGGTTCTATGCTATTTAGCCCTTTTTAACCTCCGCCCCAGTCTCTCAAGGGGGCTCAGTAACCCGAGTTTTAGTAATTTTGCTGTACGTCTCTTAAAAACTCTCACTTTGGGGCATCAAGGACCCCTCGCTGCCTGAAGATGGCCCAGGAATTGCTAACAAGTCCATCCGCATTATCTTCATGCTGTTTTTAGATTAAGCGCAGCTTTGATCAATAGCCCGTCCAGCTTCCAGTTGCTCTTTCATCTTCTTTCTTTCTGAACGAGGTGAATTTTGAGCAGGGCATAAAAGGAGGGAATGGATCAGCAGAGAGAAGACAGGAAGGTCGCCCCATGGGGAGACTCTCCAGAGCCAAGGTCCAGAAGCAAGCAGAGAAGAGCATCCTTGGGGGACAACAAGCCAATTTGCTCGGAAGCACAGGGGGTATTCCATTGAGTAAGGAAAGTGAAGGAGCAGGCTGGGGGCAAGATCAAGGCAGGGTATTTGCTGATTGGCCAGGGATCCAGGCTTCATAAGGTACCAGAATAGCCCCCCCTGGTGACCTAGTGGTTAAGATTCGACACTCTTACCACCTCGGCCCAGGTTCATTCCCTGGTCAGGGAACCACACCACCCATCTGTCAGTTGTACTGTGGTGGCTGCATGTTGCTTTGAGCTGAAAGCTCTGCCACTAGTATTTCAAATACCAGCAGGGTCGCCCATGGTGGACAGGTGTTAGCAGAGCTTCCAGACTAAGACAGACTAGGAAGAAGGACCAGGCCACTCACTTCTGAAAAAATTGGTCACGAAAACGCTGTGAATAGCAGCAGAACGCTGTCTGATAAAACCCCAGAAGATGAAAGGATGGCACACAAAGACCGGGTAGGGTGGGTCCCCTCTGCTGTACACAGGGTCCTGGGAATTGGAATCCACTCATTGGCACTAACAACAACAAGGCACTGGAAGCTGAGCCACAGACACAGCCTGAGCAGCTGGAACGTAGGGAGTGTAGTGCTTGCCCAGGAAGGAGGCAGGATGGAGGAGCGGAGAGCCAGGCACCTTACCCCATGAAGCATCTCTATTTTTCCAACAAACAGAAGAGGGCACTGGGAAAACAGAAAGACACCATGTCTAGAAGGGCTCGGAGGCAAGTCATGGGAATCCTGGAGCGACCCACAGGCGGAAGGGAGAAGCAAGAATAAGGCAGAAGGCAAATTAGGCTGATCCATTCCAGCATCCAGAAACTTCCTTCTCCAGGCAGATTGCCCCAGGGCTCTGCTGGGCAGGGGCCAACCCTGAACACAGGTCACCAAAGCCCCAAAGGAGAGGGGGAATGGTAGCAACTCGCTGAGGTGGGAAAATCCCAGCAGCCTCTGTGAGGCTGTGAATTTCAGCAGCAGGAGCCATTGTTTGCAGGCAGCCCAGCTATTTCTCAGAATCATCAGACCACAGAAAAGTTCACTGGAGGTAAGTGATTCACTAGGTACTGCTGTGGCTTCCCAGGAGGTCGTCCTGTTTTGTCATCATTTATGTCTGTATTCAGACATCCTGATAACAGTGCCTCATGATATGGTCTCGAGGATCGATACAGTCTTTACTATTGTTCCCCCGTCTGTGTTACAGGAAGCTAATTAATCAAACAAACCCCTCACGGCACCAGACTGAGGGTTTAAATAAACTGTGGTCCTGTGCCCATGAATCATTTTCCCCTTCTCTCCCTCCCACTGACAGACTTGAGATAAGGAAGAAACCAGCCCCCCCTCAAGCCTGGTTGCCCTCCCGCTTTCCTGTCCCCTGCCCTCAGGTATCCGCTTTCCAGAGTTCCAATTCCCTGGACATTCCATTCTCTTTATGTAGCAGCTGGGGTCCTGAAACCCCAAGCTTTCCCATCAAGTCCTATTTCAGCTATCCTGGGAAAAGCAGAGGGCTCTCTCTTTAGAAAACATCCTCCTACTTGGTCTGGATTTTGAGGTTCCAGTTGCCCTCATGTCTGGGGATACTGGGCATTATCTTTGATTCTTAGGCCAGTGTTTCCTAAAGAAGAATAATTTTTAAAAGGCAAATAAGGCATTTTTTTTCTGAATTACTGGAATAATCTCCTCAGTTTTTACCTTTCATTGGATATTTTCCCAAAAACGTCTTCTCTTGGCTCTCTCCTTCTTATTTTTAGATCTCTACTGAAAAGTCACTTTCCTAGGAAACCCTCCCCAACCCACAAACCCAGTTGTTCTCGATCTTGGCTGGGCATTGGAATAGGAGGGAGCTTCGGAAAATACAAATGACAGGTCCCACCCTAGAGCGTCTGGTTGAATTGTTCTGGGGTGTAGCCTGGGCAGTGGGACTTTGGACTGACCTGTAATTACTTTGGGTGGTAGGGTATTGGTGCAACCCCACAGGGGACTGATCCATGTGGAACCCTTGCTTATATTCAAGTTTGCAGGGTGGTTTTTCCAAACCATCTAGCAATTCTGCAACACCAGCTAGGTGTCCTACAATTTAACTTAATTCTGATGCCACCTACCTGGAGATAGCATCAGATCTCACGGGTTAAGGGCTCAGTCCTTAAAGACCACCCTCCCCCCACTCCACCCACTTCAGATGCCAATAGCAAGTCCCGTTTGTCACATGTGCTTCTGACCAACTGTCTCTAGATGGGAGGTTCCCACAACTCACTCCATGGCTTCAAATAATTTGCTAGAGTGACTCACAGAACTCAGAGAAACATTTTACTTCCCAGATTACCAGTTTATTGTGAAGGCATATAACTCAGGAACAGCCAGATGGAAGGGATGCATGGGGCAAGGTGTGGGAAAGGCTGTGGAGCTTCCATGCCCTCTCCCCGCATCCTCACGTGTTCACCAACCCAGAAGCTCTCCGGATCCCATCCCTTTGGGTTTTTATGGATGTCTGGGGAGGTGGGGGATTTGGGGGACTGAAGGGTTGGGAGATGGGCTGAAAGTTCCAACCCTCTAATCAGGTGGTCGGGCCCCCTGGCAACCAGTTCACATCCTTAGGTAACCTCAGGACTTTCCAAAAGTCACCTCAATAATGTAACAAAAGACATCTGTATCACTCTCATCAGTTAGGAAATTCCAAGAGTCTTAGGAGCTGTGTGCCAGGAAGTGGGACAAAGACCAAATGTATATTTCTTAGTATACATCAGTATCACCGAGTGGCACATAGCTATGGAAAGAGCTTAACAGGAGTAATGTCCCCATCCCTGTGATCTTTCCCTGAGATTTGGTGGCACAAGTCACCAGCTCAGCGCACACAAGGACACTTCTCCTTGACTGCCTATCCTCAGCCAAGTCATCAAGCAGGCGCTCCAGGTCCAGCATTCTGGAAAAGGAAGGCAGTTACTTAGATACAGAACTTTCCAGGGAAGAAGCCTACACTCCAGCTTATTTTTCTGAAATTTCCAGTTCTACCGAATTATAAGTGGTACCGAAAACTTTAAGCACCACTTTCTAAAAGTGAGGAAGCATGTTCCTTGCTCATGGGTACAATAAGCCACTGCCCATGTGAGTTGACGTCAAGGGACCAAACACTCCTCTGTCACAAAACATTTTCTTCATCTGTTTGTCACGCACTCAGAAAGTCAACGTTTTGGGTGAAAATGTTGCATCTCAAGAAACAGTGTAGCTCGGTGGCCTGGGAGGACCATTCTTTCCTCTCTTCCTGTAGGTTCCTGGAAAGCATGGCCCTGGGCTGGTCATAGAATGGAATAATGCCCTCCTCCATTTGTAGGAGCTGGTAATTCTTCTAAATGTGGATTATGCTGTTGAAGCTTGACAACATTTCGAGAGGAGAGTCTTCCAAGCATCTGAATCCCCCTTTTCTCAAGGAGGAAACTGAATGTGGAGGAGACAGTCAGGGAGTTACCAGGGGTCATTCATGACTCCATGGCCGAGCCAACACCTGGAAGCAGATCACCCGACTCTCCTGGGTGTCTTATCCTTCGTTCCATCTTCCAGGAAGGTGTTTTTGGTGACACCAAAGATAAGGCCTAGCAATCTCCAGGAAGAATATCGATGCAAGGGCAGGGCATGCAAAAGAGATTCCCCAGACCATCTTGGTTGACCTCTCCATTTTGCTGGAGTCCCACTGTCACTACCTTTGAGCTAGCCTCCAGTGTCTCAGGCCTTGGTGCCTTGGGCATGTGTGTTCTCTTTGCACTGGGGTTGAGAAACAGAGAGCTTGCTGGGTGAGTCACCCCATTACTCAACATTGAATTTTCCACAAGACGTTTCACCAAATAACTTTAGTCTGTTCTATTTTATCTTTTTATCTTTATTGCATAACAGCTCAAGAGAACTGCCACAGTTCGCATAAATATACATATATATTTACCCCATGTATAGACACACACACACAATGAACAGTCCTAAATGCATAACATGTGAGTGGGCAAGTCAAAGGTCACTCTGCTTCTCCCAAAGGTGTGAGATGTCACTTTTCTCATTTTGTATAGAGCTGGGTGCCGGCCCAGACACCAGACACTCCTCATACTTAGCCCATGTTAGAGTCGGTTGGGGTTGGGGCTTCCACAGTATCCAGGGCCTGGCCTTTCATATCCTGACTCCAGCTCTGGCGGTCCAACCTCCATCTCTGAGGTGGGGGTTATTGTCACAGGTCACTGAAAGGGCAGGGGTATGTCCAAATGGTGCACTCGGGAAGGGGCTCAGCAAGTCTCAGGCATGGATGGACGTCTGGACATCCTCTCATGGACACTCCAGGGGCCTGAGCAGACAGCTGTCATGGAACTGTCACTCCACAGTCACCAGGAAACAGCTAAAGTAACTCCTAAAACTGTAACAAACTCAACTTTGTTGGCTCAGCCTCCAGGTGGCACCCTCCGCAGCGTCCCTCCTCCCCGAGGCCCCGTACTTCCAGCACCCTCCACACAAGACTCTCCAATGTCCTACCCCTTCCCCTCAACCGCTCCATGCCGCTCCACTCACCGCCCCACCGCCCCCTCTCCCTGGCCCTCTTCCCTGGGTGGGAAGAGAAAACTAAGCCTTGCTTCACTTTTGGTTCTGAAAAGCCTGTTTGGGGGAAAAGTATTAAAAACTATACTTTGTTTTCTGCTCCTTTTTCCCATTCTTACTACAACAATCCATTTCTCCTCGTGGCTCCATCATGTCTCTGCCTCCCCCGCTACCAGCACAGTCCAGATGAGGAAGGGAGAAGAAAGAAACGCTCTCTATATCCATTCTCTCTACCCAATATACCCTTCCCTCTTCTTCTTTAGAAACAGAACCCAAATTTTGTTCACAGTGGTAGGACGGCTAAGTTAAAATACTATATTTCCCAGACTCTCGCAGCTGAGGGTAGTCCTATGTCACAGTTCTGACCAATGCTCATCTAAGCACAAGTCTTGGCGGGGGTTGGGGGGGGGGGGCTTCCAGAAGTGTTCTTTAAAGGAGATTGAGCTAGAGAGCTCAATCCTTTTTGCCCTTGATCCTTTAAGTTTTTTCTTCCTGGAACACGGTCTTGATAGTTGGAGCTTTAGTAATCATATTGTGACCATGAGGACAGGATAGAGCGGACACCCAGAAGGATCCAAATTGCTGAAGACATTGTGGAGCTGCTGCCCCATCCTAGGCTCTTTGTGTCCCAATTTTTTATTAAAAAAGAGAAAAATAAAGCTTCATTTTGTCTAAGTGACTTCTTACTTGATACATACCTATATGTAAGTTGTTCCTGTTTTAAAATAAAGTTGTTAAAATCATTCAAAATAGAGCGTCTTGCTGATACCTTGCTTTACTGCAGTGGTGCTCAATTTGGGCTGCACATTAGGGTCACCCAGTGTGTTTTAAGAATGTCAGTGCCTGGGTTCCTCCCCCCCCCCCGCCCACCTCGAGATTCTTAGGTAATTGGCCTGGGCAGCGGGATTTTTAAAGCTCTCAGGGTGACCCTAATGTGCAGCCCAGGTGGGGAAGACTCTGCTGCTGTCTTTTCCAAGGCAGGAGTAATTGGTTGACTGATTCCCTCCGTTGCTCACTCATTAAACACTAATGAGCAGCACAGAGGATGGGCCTGTAGCCCAGAGGTTTGTCAGCATCACCTGGAGGGCCCTGTTCAAACACAGGTTGCCGGCCCCGCCTGGAGTTTCTGCTTTCATGAGTCTGGGCTGGGCCAGAGAACTTGCATTTCTAGCAAGCTCCCAGGCCATGTGGACGCTGCTGATGCTGCAGGTCAGGACCCACAGCTGTAACCAGGTATGTTTTCTTTTGTCTCTGCCCTCTTCCTTTTGTGCCCTCTTGCTGCTCTGCCACCCCCTGGGCCTTGAGAGCTCTTTGGTTTGCGCTACTCTTGACCCTCTATTAAAAGCAGAGCAGACGCTTGTTCCCTTTTAAAGGACTTTTAGGCAGTACCACCCTAGAAGCTTATGTCAGGACTCTACGCTCCTCTTTTGTCTGCAAAACTTCCACTTGTCTTCCAAGTTTCCACTTAGATGTCACCTCCTCCAGGAAGTCTTCTTTGAGCCCCCAAGTCTATCCCTTCAGAGCCCCTGGTAGTTCTGTCTCGTCCTGCTTGGGTGCAGTTACCTTGTTAAATCTCTATCCTCCTAAAGACAGAACTGTGTTTTCTCTCTCTGTGCTCGGGACCTAGCACATGGCGGGTACTCAGCAAGTACTTTCCTGCACGAAGGAAGGCGGGTGGCTTCACGCAGGTTGGGCCTCTGCTCAAGGTGGGGATGAGCTGGGGTTGGTCACAGCTGAAGCCAGTGCAGGCAGGGGCCCCGCGTGGCCTCGTGACCTGAAGACGTCCCTCCCAAGCTCACACCTGCTCTCTGGAGACCGCCCCTCCCTCCACCAGCTTCGGTCAAGTCCTCCGCGTGTTCTCCAGCTTTACGCCAAACTCTGCCCTTGTCTCTCTCTCCTTCACCCTCCGAACGCACTTTGCTTTCTGGAACAGTTGGCGTTATTTGACTTAGCGAGATTTGTCTCGCCAACCCCCCTGAGCCTCCTGTCATTTCTACCTCTCGTTCTGAAGTCCCAGTCAAGAAGCAGCTGCATAGAGTGGTGGGTCTCAACTGGGGTCCACTTTGCCCCCCAGAGGATATTTGTCAACGTCTGCAGCCATTTTTGGTTGTCACAACAGGGAGGATGCTACTGGCATCTAGCGAGTAGAGGCCAGGGATGCTGCCGAACATCCCACACTGCTCAGGACGGTCACCAAGAACCAAGAATTCTGCGGCCCAAAATGTCAGTAGTGCTGAGTCGAGAGACCCTGAGGGCACCTGCCCTTCTACGGCCTCACTGAGAAGGTAGGGGACACTCTGCCCTCTGCCCGGCAATGCCCAGTTAGCTCGTGTTCATGAGTCTGTAACCCACAACCGTCCACGTGGGCTGGGCCTCAGCTTTCCCCAGGGCCAAAAAGGCTGGGAATTCTTAAGATGATGGTGATAATATTAATAAAGAATGATAGATGGTCAATCTCAGGACAGGCCTGAGTGCACCAGGCAGGCGCTGAGCAGAGCTGGCGCCCCCTCCTGGCCTCAGACGGGGGGGGGGGGGATAGCAGCTGTCTGTGCAGAAGAGTTTCTTGGAATGATTCTCCTCCTGGAAATGAAAATCCTCTCAAAACTGAGAAAATAGAGACCGAGGGTCCTCCCTGCAAGCTACACTTAGAAAGGACATGACCTCTGTCCCCTCGGCGTCAAAGGGCCCCTCGGGAACCCTGAGGCTCTGCTCCCGCAGCTGGGCGGCCTCGGCTCAGTTCCTCTGGGAAATGAGCAGGGAACCCTTGGCAGGAAACGAATCCCACAGCACAGAGACTTGACAGATGATATAGGTCAGGCCTCACGGTCACAAAGAAGAGCATTTTCAGCCATCCTGCTGGAACCTGGGGCCAGCGGCTCTTGAAGAAAACGGCTGTGTGGAACAGACACTGGGGGGCTGGATGGCCACACAGGAGCCCGCTGGTTTGTTAACAAGTTTTCAGATGTAGCAGAAGGGAGGAATATTCCAGAAAGGCAGAGGGAGGATGCCACTGACACCAGCTGAGTACCAAGAACACAAGCATCAATCATCAGACATTGGAGAGTGGAAGACACCCCATGCGAGGGCCTGTAACTCATCAGACTGGAGAGCTTGTTGCTGGTACAATCAGCTCCTCAGCCTTCTGGGGATCGAGGGCCCTCCTGAGGATCAGATGACAGCTCTGCACCCACTCCCTAGAAAACTGCATATGTGCATCACATGTCATTGTCAGTGTCGGGGGATTGAAGAATCACCCTGATCCCACCCCTGGACTCGGGATTAATGCGTCCATTCTCAGGACAGGAGAAGCGGCAGTGTCGCAGGTCGGCATCTGGCATGAGATTTCTACGGAGCAGATGTTCAGATGATTAAACACAAAGTGTTTGGCAGGAAAAGAAGCCAGTGGGTGACAGACACAGGCAGCCACATAATTGTAACAGGATGGATGTTGGCTAAAATGAAATATTGATTAGCAGTAATATGAGTTGGGACATGGCCCTGGACACGTGCATAAAATTCTTGGACTTTACCAACCTTTTATTTATCCAATAAATAATTGTCACAAACCCACCATGTGATTGGCACTTTTCTGTGAGCTGGGGATACAGCAACGTCCCTGTCCTCAAGTGTCTGGCCTTCTAGTGTGGACACAGAAAATCAACAAATGGATAAGTGATGTCTGGAGATGGAGAATGCTAAATGAGGGGGAAGGCTTCACTGAAAAGATGACTTTGAATAGGAACAGAATGATGTGAAGGAGCGAGGTATGCATATATCTGGGAGAAAGGGTCTAGAGGGAGGGAACAGCAAGTGCAAAGGTCCAGAGGCAGGAGGGCACTTGGCTTGTTTGAGAATCAGCAAGGGAGTGGGCAGGGCATGGAAGAGCAGGAGATGAAGTCTGTTTGAGAAGGATGTAAGTGATCCTTAGGTTTTATTCCCAGTGGGATGAGGAGCCATTGAAGGCTCTTGAGCAGCAGAGTGACATGATCTAATTTAGGTTTTAAAAATGAATCAGGTTCCAATGGAGAAAATAAATAGGCAGGGTCAACACTCTTGTGACAGCAACAATCAGTTATATTAGATAACTTATCAGATAAATTATTTACTCTTCTTTGGTCTTAATCAAGAATCAGCAAACTTTTCTATAAATGGCCAGATAGTAAATATTTCAGGCTTTGCAGGCCCTATGGCCTCTGTCATAACTACTCAACTCTGCCGTCGGAGCGTGAACACAGCTGTAGACAATACGGAAATAGATGAGCCTGGCTGTGTGCCAGGTGACCAACATCCCCATTTGCCTGGGACTGAGGGCTTTTCCAGGATCTAAGACTTTCAGTGCTAAACTGAGGTAGTCTGGGCAAATGGGGACGGTTGGTAAATTCCAATAAAACTTTTTATTTATGGACAGTGAAATTTGAATTGCATATAAATTTGACATCATGAAATAGTATTCTTCTATTGATTTTTTTCAAAAATTTAAACATATAAAAACGGTGCTTGGTTTGTACAAAAACAGGCGGTGGGCTAGGTTTGGCCCACGGGCTGTAGATTGTCCACTCCTGGTCTTGGTGACCCGTCAGTAGAGTGTGTGATCCCTAAGCAGCACTGGCCATCTGCCTGCCGTCCTCATGTGTTCCCCCTCTATCCTAGTGCCAGCCCTGCCCACCTCTCTAGCCTCATCTCCTGCTTGCTTGTCACGTTCCTGACACACCAGTCAGCTTCAAGCTCTCGGGCTGTTCCAAACTCCATCCCACTTGAAGACTTTACACATGCCAACCCTTTTCTTGAGAATTCTTCCCCTACCTTTTCATCTGGAGAATGGATAACTCCAACTCAGAATAAAATTTACCCATTAGTTCTTGCATCAGACTTTCTCAGACATACCCCTGCGTTTTCTCCTGCCCCAAAGGTTGACCAGCAGCCTATGTCATGGCCTTGTGTGAAATCTTTGCCCCAGCGGGAACACACATCTTAGCTGAAACCATCAGTTTTCCAGCTTAGGGATCCAACTGGAGACACAGGGAAGGAGGAAGTCAGTTGGTAGCACATGAAGAAACTGAAAAGACACCCAAAGGAGGCAGGCAAGCAGAGGCCATTAAGTAGCAGGGGCCATGAGACCCCAGAATGGGCAGAAGATGTGAGTGAGCAGTAGTTATGGGTGAGCAGAAACTGTAGGTAAGGATGGAGGCAGGTATGGCAGCAGGAAGAACAGAAAAATGGATCAAATGAATCACCATAATGGCAGAGGCTTGATTTTTTTCTACAGCCTTGGGGGTGGCTGGATACCCCCATCTCGGGATCACTCATGAATCCTGACTGCCACTTTCCACGAGGCCCCCCTTAGGACTGTTTGGGAGCTCCCATGTGACTCCTGACCCCTTACTGCCATGTGGCCCCTTCAAGAAAACGTTCCCCAGCTCAGTGACTTGTACGTAGTAGGTGCTTAAGAAATATTGTTGTAAGAATGAATGACTTGAGATAATTTAAGAAAAAATTGCTTCTTGCAGTCAAAATTTCCTAACACGCCACCTACATATTGGGGTGGTGATTTGTAGCCACTTCCTTTGGGACATTTATAGTGGCCTCTCCATGTTTTACCCAACCCAGCATAGCACTCACTCTCATTGCTGAGCAAAGGATCTGATCTGAGATAGCGAGAAACATCTTGGGCACAGTTGTTAGCGCTCAGTGAGAAGGCCTGTAGATACAGTAGCTGACACATCCAAAGAGTGGGAGGTAATCTATGACCTCTTTGTATCCAGCTGCAGTTGGAAGCCAAGCAGATAAGCACGACAGGATGGGCTGCACAGAAGACAGGCAGCCTTAAGAAATGGGAAGGACTTTAATTAGCTCTTGACTGGGCTAAATGTGCCAGAAAAGTGAAAAGGAAGGGACTCGTTCTCTAGGTAGAACAAGATTAGCTCTTGTCTCGTGTATTTAATGGGTCAACAGACACTCAATAGAACAGTCTCTTCCACTCCTCTCTTTCTCCCCCTCAAGCCTTTGAAACTTACTTTATCAAAATTACAGCCAGATCCGGCTGTCAGGGGAAGCTCTGAATGCAATCCGTTTGGAATACTCAGGCAGCAAACTGGAAATCCTTACGAACCACTGATGCTACGATGCGCAGGGACGTATCCTGCCACAGGGCGGCAGTATCCCACGTAAAGAGTGACCCCAGGCTCCAAGGACTGGGAGTGGGAAGATGCTCCTTCAGCCCACCTTGAAGATCACAGCACTGGCTTTTCCCTGGTTTCAAAAAAAAATGTCCCAGTTGAATGAGACTTTAAAGGCATTTTATCCAGCTCCTTCGGGAAATTAAAATTCTTTGCACACACGTGCACTACAAACACATACTCACATGCATACACCTGCCCCCATCACTTACCAAATAGCACAATGTGCTTCTTTTATTAAAAGCTGATCTTTCTTCTGTGGATGTTCGGTTGCATTTTTGAGAGGGAAAATCCCCACCAAATAAATTCCAGGTTCATAGCTCAACTGCTGTCTGGAGGGAATTGCTGGAGAATGCTTTGGAAACTTGAAGGTAACTCAACCTTTGTCAAGGTGAGAACTTCTACACTTCGCTTGCCGAGGTCACGACTTTCTCTTTGATTGGGTGGCTACCGGAAGCACTGGAGTGCTCCTGCACTGGAACGCTTGTCTCTCGTTCTTACTCATGTCTTTCTCCCAGACCACAGATGGTGTTTCCTTCTAGAGGCCCCCAAGGCACCCCACACCTACCGCAAAAAATCCGCAGCTCAGGACCGCTGTCACTCATTTGCCTGTCTCTGTCCTCATTAGATTGTCAACACTATAGTCTAGAGAGAGCATCTTATTTTTGAATTCTCAGTGATCAGCACAATGTCTGACACAATAGTAGGAACACATGGTTGAATGAATGAAGGAGGGAAGGAGTGATTTTCTTACTCATCTTTGCATCCTATGCACAGTGTTTAGATATTCCAAGTACACAGTAAATTTGTGTCACATAAATCGTTTTTCAGAACACATATGGTGACCCTGCTTTCTAAATTTGGCTACTTATGAGCAGGCCCTTTGGAATCCTCAGTAGCCATCTACATTTTTGTGAACTTGTGTGCGTTTTGGGACGCCTCCCTTTCCTTCGGAAAGCTTGGAAGTGAACTCAGATGTCAAAGAGAAGAAGGGGATGCCCAATCTCTCTACTCCTCCACAGGCCCTGGGGATTCCTGCCATAGGTTTATACCCAGTGGCTTCCTGAGCGTATCCCAGGGAGCGGGAAATGAGGAGGAGTCAGTATGCAACTGCTGGCCTTGGAGTAGGCTTTTGATGATAGAGGAAGAGGCAGCAATGGAGGAAACGGCCTAATGACCTGGCATTGTGAGCACTAACCCAGCGGGCACTGTGAAAGACAACCAGCTCGTGTCTTACCCTGCTCCTCTGAGAAATAAAAATTCTTCACATATATAACTGAAAAGTGTTCTAACCATCTCCTCTACCTTCCCAAGGGCCTCAACAGACCCGGTGCGGCACATCACGCTGGCACATGGCCAGGGAAAAGCAGCCAGCTCTTCGTATTACAGCTTTGCCCCCAAGTACAACACCGTGCTCTTTATCTACAGCCTGTAGGTGACTGAATCATTAACAGAAAAAGAGTGATTATTTTCCCAATAGTAACAAAAATGTTATAACATCAAAGACTCAGTCTTTCTTCATCTGAAAAGAAACGAAAGGCATAATTAAAGTCTTTGGGCACTCTGTCTACGGCTCTGTCTAGCTATGGTGTCTATGGCGTTTAGCTCCTTGAGGCCTGAATGTCTCTGTTTAGGAGACTAACTCCTAGATGGAGAGCAGCTCTGGGAAGGGACGTGGGCTCCTTCTTCTCTGTGTCCCCAGAGCCCAGCATGGTACCAGGCATATAGTAATCACACAACCCACGTCTGTGCAGTGAATGGCAGACAACGCAGTGAAGAGGGAGCATGAACCTGGACCCATGCACCAAATTCCAGAACGCCAAACTAGGGAGGATCCCTTTGAAATCCAAAGGAGACAGTGCTCAGACAAATCAAAGGGAAGAGGACTTTACTGGCATCCAGGCACTCATTCAGGGGGTACTGCCTGAGTCCTCTCCTGCCTGCTCTAGGAAGGCAACAGCTACGGAACACCACTGGGATGAAGTGGCAAAGCCTGGAAATGTGGCTTCAGGGTCCAGCTCACCCAGAGACTAGCTGAACGACCTCGGGCATGTTCCTTAACCTATCCGGGCTTCAATTTCCTCTTCAGTACAAACAGTAAACTGGGTTCCAGTTCTAACATTATCTTTCATTCATGGAAGTATACCAAGTGGAAAACATAGATTTAAGAAGAGTTCATAAAACTGTGTAGATGAGCCTTCTACATGTGATACTGCTGTGCTGTTTCACAAAACCTCCTCTGGGGTTGGCTGGAACATGGGACAGGCCCTACTGGCTATTGTCACGTTCGACATGCACATTGTACTAAGACGAAGGAGTCACAGGATCTCACCAGCATGATTCACGAAGCAAAGTAACGCCTGTCTCCAGGGGAAGAAAACATCTCAGTGTGGCTGCCCAGGGGCTCTGCCGCCTCCCCGGCTCCAGTGCGATTTTAACTGCACTTCCAAGTGGCCCCTTCAGCTGGCAAACTACGTTTGGAGGCAGTAAGCATCCCCAGGAATAGTGCTCTACTGGGGAAGACTGGCAGTGATCATCCCAGTGGGATGGGCCAGGGAGGGGATGAAAGCTAGGCTGGGGGAGGATGCTGTGATCAGAGAGTTGGAGCAGCAGGACAGGGTCAGATATGGCTTTAAGATGGGGGAGTGGAAGCCTTGCCTTCCACGTGTGCTCCTTAGAGATCTACGGAAAAAACAGGTCCCCAAGCCTGGATGCAGAACTAACCCAGACAGGAATCATAATAAGCCGCTACGGGAGCCAACCTAGTAGAAAAGATGTAGAATGCCCTTCCTTTTGCTCCCTGTTTCATTCCATCTCAGGAAAGTCTCAGGGTAGTGGGAGAGAGGAGGAATTGTGCCTGAGGCCGTGCTCACATTGTCCGTGAGCATGGGAAGGGTTGGGAGCCTGCAGGCTCTGGGTCAGTGAGGGCCGCATCAGTTGGCTGGGGCGCTAAGTTGGCTGGTCCATGTCTGGACAGTTTGGCCACCCCCTTCCTGACCCCAAAACTACCACTTTGCTGTTCCTTCCCTTCCCTTCACTTCATGATGATGGTGTTTCACAGTATTTGTCTTTCTCTGCATTGTGGAACACTCACAAGGAAAGATGGTCATATGGCTTATCTCTCTCTTATCCTGCAGACTTTCCCTCAGAAACCCAACTTCTACATAGCCTCAGCTGTGAAGCATGAGGTTTTGTGGAAACACTAGGCCAAGGAAGGCTATAAGTAAAAGAGAGAACTTTAGATTTAGGAGACCCAAGTTGAGTAGTGGTTGCATGACCAGCCGATTCCAGAACCACTCTCGGTCTCAGTTTGCTGTCTGTGGAAAGCGCCCAAAATCTGTCATCTTTGCCCTTTCTTGCACAGATCAAAAGAAATAACGTGCACAGGAGAGATTTGTGTAACAGTAGAGCCCTCTACCAATGCTTGTTCAATTAGTGCTTTCTCCAGAAAAGCAAAAAAAAAGGAATGTCAGTGCATTAATTATTTCAGGGGGTCTGGTTCTCCTCTTGAGAGTGGATGATGCCAGAAGGGAAGGAATGGGAGGTGGAAGGAGATGCAGGGCAGGAACGAATGGACTTCCTCTTCTTTGGATGGAAGCTTCTCAGGACCTCGGAACCTTTGCAGTGTATCATAGATGTGTGGACTACACTCACCTGGTGCTTTCCAGCAAGGGGCTTGGAATTATTTTGCAAAGTTTTGCTCATTTGGTTCCCTGGTAAACATAATTTAGAACATTTAGAATGGTCCCAAACAGAATGTGAGCCAGTGAACGCCCATGTCTGGAAATTATGTCAGACACATTTAATTTACGAGTATCCCGAGTGCCCAGGGCAGTACCAGACACATGGCAGCCACTGAATACACATATTTATTTGGCAAACGGATGATTGAATGAACCTGTTTCTGATGGTTGCTCCAACCCTTCAATTTGATTACACATGTACCAGTTCACTTCGCCAAGTCAGAGGAGAACAGCTTTAGCCCAGCACAAACAGAATCTACTCCTTACTTTACATGCCTCTCAGAGAAAGGATGTGTTTCAAACCAGACCACCCAGCTGGTCCAATTGTCCCAGAAGCTGCATGGGTTTAAAATGTTCAGGTTTGCCATGGCAACGCACACATAGTTCGTGTATAATTTCCTGATGGTGATTCATCGAAACATAAGGAATAAGAATCCAGCACACAAATTCAGTAATCAGCCTGGCAATTGATTAAAATCAGTAGAAATCACACATGTTCTAGAATTTCTGAAAGGTCAGTTAACAGACATGTGTAAGTTATCAGAAAGTTGTTTTTTATGATGCAACGTGAAGGACCGACAAACCTTAATTTTGCATCCATAAGCCTGTGGTTTTCACAACCTAGCTTTAATCCAGTTTTAGTTTTCGGCATCTAACATTTTCCTAACTATTCATTTCAACTCAATAAGCATGGGTTGAACAATTCCCATGTGCCTAGCCTTCTGCTGGGTGCTCTGGGGAACACGGCAATCTTTCTATTGACTCAGGAAAACAAGACAATTCATCATCGGCTAAAGTATTTAACAATGGCATGTGAGAGGCAAAGTTCAGATGACATATTAGTTATGAGCACAAAAGGACCGGAATTTATTCAGTAATTACACATGATTGAGAGCACTGCTACAAGATGAGCCTTCTTGCCCAAACCAAACAGATGCCAAGGCCTTCATTGAGTGGAAGGATTGCCTAACAGTAGCTATTTAGTGTGATAATGGCGTTTGATAGTTTGGACACAAACACCATTGTCACACTCCACAGCTCTGCTAAGGAAAATCTGTAGCCGTGAAGGTGTTAACTTCACCTCCACGTTCCACCACAGCCACTGATCATCATCCGGGAACCTCACCAGCTCCACAGAGTGACCTGAGCAGAGAAAAGAGGGATCAATGGTGGGGAGCATCTTGAGCAAAGGAAAGATAAAGATGTCAGGCTTCTGTGTTCTGGAACAGTCGAGCTAATAAAGGGACCCATTGCCACCCCACGGAGGCCTCCCACCAACAGAAACAAACACTTCCTATGGAAATGGATGGGAAATCTGTTTGCATCGATTTTCTAAAAGGGCTAAATGGGAAAGAATCCCTAGAGGGAACTGATTCTAGGAAACAAAGACTTAGTGGAAAACCACATTATATGTCATAATAAAATGACTGGATTAATGGCTCCTCCCCATTGCTTCCCTCACCATATATCCCAATCCATCATGAGCAGATGCGGTAAATTCTGCAGTCTAAGAAAATTAAAATTGTTTTGCAAGGGGATGTAGCATTTAGCTGTGCTGTAATCCACTCACAGTAACATCTATTGGATACAAGGGCATCCGATGGCGCTCAGATTTTAAATCCTACTCAGCAGTCATTTCCCTCCATGGTAGTGGGTGGGAGAAGAGACGAGGTGAGGAAAAGAGGAACATGGCGAGAGAAGAACTATTCCATTTTTCATTAATAATACTGATTTTCCAGCAAAAGGAAGCCTCCTCTGAATAAATCCCTTCCGGTTTATTGGATTTCCCGTTAAAAATGGTTGCTAACCGATACATGAACTCTTGCCCACATAGAGAATGAGAGGAAATAAAGCATCTTACCTAATCCTTTATTTGCCCCCAAATGCTAGCCAAGGAGAGGGTTGGGGGCCAGTTTATTTTTTCCCCAGGATAACTGAGTTGTTAACATTTGACCAGAGCCTTGCTTTGGCCAAAAAATTGGCTCTTTCTTAAGAACTGGAATTGAACCCTTGTGCATCTTTCAGTAAAAATGTCCCTTATTCACATGTGGACCGTGAAATGGCCCTCGTCAACTGAGACTGTGTAGTTGTTAGCACACCACAAGAGTCCCTCAGCCTCCAGGGGACTGGGGTGTTGAACCCTGCCTTTTTTCCTTTCCTTTTTGACTGTGTTAATTTGCTTATCTTCCTACTAAATGACTGGCTTCATTGGGTTCCTGTCTGTGACCCTGGCCTGCCCTTACAGGGTGCAGTCATTTGCAAGGCGGCAGGGAGGTGCCACATAGCCCACTGTTAGACCTGCTCTCCTCAGGTGGACCTCTTCACACCGAATCCAAGCTCTAGAGTTCCACTGGCCCCAGTCGCTACCACAAACCCTTAGCACACCGGCCCAGCCATTGTGGACGTACTTGTGTGATTAACTATCTCTGGTTCCTCCCTTCCCTGCTGTTCCTCCTAACAAGTTAGCTGGGATCATCTCTGTCTTTGCCTGAGGGACCTGGAGCAGAAACTCCCACTTCCTGGTCACTCAAGGGATATTGCTGACCATGACAAAAGGCTCCAGAAATATCAACCTGAGTTGGGAAAAATCAATGAGAGAACAATTCACTAGTTAAAAAGATCCTGGTAGGATGCTTGGAGAGCACCCTACCAGGCCAGGGCTTGGGCCCACTTCACTCTCAGCACCGGCGGGCAGCGTCTGAGCACCCCTCCACTTCTCCAGGTGGGCTCTGTGTGCTTCGGGCTTTCCATAATCTGCAGAAGACAGAAACGGGAAGGAAGAGTAACAGGGAAGAAGAAAAGAGAGGAGGAAGTTCATGTGTTACAGGTCAATCTTACCAAACTCTTCTCCCCCAGAAACCTCTGTTTCTTCGGCCCAGAAATTTATCATGAGGAAAAAGCCCTTGAATTTGTAGAAAAGATTCTCTTTTCTATAAATCAGTAGAGAATATACCTAGAAGGTTGTTCACAATGACGTTGTTTATACAGTAAAAATCATAAACAGCCTAATTGTCCAATTACAGGAGGGTAATGTATTTATGACACACCTTAGTCATTGAAGTTGATGTTGTAGAAAAATGACTCTTGACTTGGAAAGAGAGTCAAATGTGTTATTAAATGAAGACGTAGTTTACAAAACAGTATATACAGTATGAGCCCCTTTTCCGTGAAAATACACGTATGCCTGGAGCAAAAACATCAGATGTTAACCATGCTTATCTGTGCCTGGTGGAATTACGGTTTCGTTGTTTTCTCCTTTTCCTTCTCTGCATGTATTATTTTCTACAATTAGCGTAGTATTTTTGTAATGAGAAAAAAATTAGAATTTAAACAGTTTTTAAGCAGTTTTTTGGGTGTGTGGATTCCCTAATAAAAATTCCCTCTTCTGGGGCTGGCCCCGTGGCCGAGTGGTTAAGTTCGCGCGCTCCGCTGCAGGCGGCCCAGTGTTTCGTTGGTTCGAACCCTGGGCGCGGACATGGCACTGCTCATCAAACTACGCTGAGGCAGCGTCCCACATGCCACAACTAGAAGGACCCACAACGAAGAATATACAACTATGTACTGGGGGGCTTTGGGGAGAAAAAGGAAAAAAAAAAAATCTAAAAAAGAAAAAAAAAAATTCCCTCTTCTGAAATTGGGAGGTTAGAACTTAGCCTATTTCCACACTACTTGTCAACAAGCTTGAAAAGTTAGTGCTGTGCTGAGAGATGGGCCTCAGGCTAATTTCCTAGCAAATTATTAGTGAAATACTTTGTTACACAGTACAATAATTTTATGGTATTATTGCATCAATCAATAAACACATTTATTGAATGCCTCATGTTGTCAGCCTCTTGAACAATTTTTGAACATAGCTATAACAGCCATCATCTTTTATTACTTCTTTGATTGTTTCTGCAGAAGTGGTTAAACTCTGTCAATCTGTAAAGCAGTTTAAACAAGCAAGCAGAATGTCTTCATTCTTTTCAAATGCCATCCAATAATATGTTGCTAATAAAAAAATTAAAAGTGGTTAATGCCAGGATGACTTGGATATTTCTTTTTAATTCACATAGTCATTTCTTATTCTGCAAATTTAAACCATCTTTTGTCCTGGTATTTTCAGATTTAACAACTGAACTTAAATAGTACTGGTTAATAAAAAACAGAAAGTTTACAAGCTGGATGGGAAATAATTACACCTGTTATTTCCTCTGAAAAAGCGAATGCTTACGGCAAAGATGTTGGATATTAATCAGGAGGATGCCTTCAAATGCAAGCAGTTTTCTACAGCTTAGAAAAGGCCTGAGGGATCCTGTTAGCTTCTCTCCTCTGATCTCATTCACATAAATCTCCCTCTGCCTCTCTTTGTGCCTTACTTCCCGAGATTTCTTGAGAGAGGTCAAGTGTTCCCATTCCTAAACGGCTGTCTATTAAAACTAAATTTCTGTGCAGTGTCCCAGTCTCCCCGCGCCTTCCCAACCTGGACTGAAGGTCTAGACATTTCTAGTTGCTGCGGTCAATTCAGAATGCAGTTTCCCCGTTGAGCCCGTGAGTAGGAAAAACAGTGTGGACTGGGTTTGCTCCTCTCTTATGTCATGGGTTTCTTTTCATAAAAGGGGGGTGGGCAGGGAGGGGGAGTTCATTAAAGAGAAAGCTTTTACAAAGCCTAACCATCTAGTGAATTCATCAACCTGCAACTATTCTCTGTGCGTCACAGCTCCTTGCAAGACGTCTTAGATTCATAAGTACCAAGAATATCACAAAACTCCCTCTTCTTCCTCAGGTCAGGTCTGGCCACCAGCAGCTTGTCTATGCTTTAATATTTTGTTTCCCAGGGGCTGAGAACATTCTAGAGCCAATACCAGAGGCCTGCGGACAGAGTGCACTGGGGACTGTGAAGTTACCTTGCTGCAAACCTAACCTAACAGCACCAAAAAAAAAAAGATTTCTTAAAAAGCAAAAGATAAATGGAAATGCTTTTTCTTAATTCCAAATCCACATTTACTGCCATTTCAAACAGATGTGTTAAATGCATCCACTGGATTCTTTTAGGCTGTTATAGTGTAGATGAAGACAAGTCAGTGTCATATGCCTGAGTCTTGTCATTTTGAAAGCACATGGAAATTTTAAAATAGAATGCTCTTGTCAATAGGGAGCAAAGAAGAGTTTTTTTTATTTCTCATTTAAATCCAACTAGAAGGGAAAATCTGGAAAGCTCCTTATGCATCCATTTATTATCCATGTTTATCCCCAACCGGGGTGAAGAAGGGATCATTGGGCAAATTCTCAGCCAAGTCAGAGTCTCAACAGACTCTTTTTAAAGAGAATTGCTGAGGCCTGGGGATTCCCAGGAATCAGTTTCATTTCTGTGCAGGTGTCCAGCTATTTTCAGTGCTGCCGAGGGAACAATACGAGTTGGACAGAGGAAAAACTCTGACGCTGGCGTTTTAGAAGTAGAAGACACGGCGAGCCTTGTGGGCGTGCTTGCCTTGAAGCAGTGGGACGAGGGGGGAATTCCTGGTTAAATAAACCTGCTAATTCCAGTTATTCTACTGGGGGGATCTTATTTGAAGGCCTTGGTGTTACTGTTAAAACAAACCATCCCAAAACGGGGAATGGCTTCATACACTGCTGCTCCAAGGGCAGAAATAAAAGCCCACGCCACCTCTGGGCCCTCGACTCCTCCCCAGCCTCGTCCTTTCCCTGCACAGGGGTGAGAAGAACCTCCAGGAAAGTCTCTGGTTTTCTCAGGCTCTCTGAAGAAACAGAATGATTGCGGCAGACAAATTCAAATACGCTGTGTTTAACACTTCACACGGCTCAGGTGCTATGTGGGGTCTTTTTAGACACCTGGGTTGCAGTTCATTCCTGTTTCTCAAAGTCAGTAGCCCCTAAAAGAACAGCCCAGCTCACACAGTGGAGTTGGAGAAGACACTTACCTTCTGGGCAGCTCTTGTCTTCTCTCGGCCCAGGGCCCTTCTCTGGCCTGTGGGGTGGGGCCTTCCGCTCCCCCTATTTCTGCTGGCTGTGCAGGCGGCCATGGGCGCAAGTCCTGAGCTTCTGTGGTTTTTAGGCCTTTTCGCTCTCCCTTTATGGGATCCAGGATTTTAAAGTAAACAGTTCTTTCTCTTTCTGATAAGTCACATTAAATTATCGATTTGGAGGGAGGGAGGGCATGACCTTAGCCCACTAAGTCATCGTCACCTTTGGTCAAGCACACCAAGCACCACTGGAGAGCCCACATCCCCCCTCTGCTGCGTGGGGGTGCAGCCGCGCAGAAATGGAGGCCAAGGGGGTGGAGCAGGCAGTTGCACCTGCTGAATACATTATTCCCCTCAGAAACCCAGGTTTAAATTTGCTTAACTTTTTCCTTACAGAAAGACTGTATAGTTTATTACATTGTCACCTCCTCACATTTCTAGACCCAGAAGAGTCACCTGGTCATGTGAACCTATTAAATTAAATATATCCTTGGCTCATCCTCCTTAGGGCTCTTGACCAATATTTGGAAGCCAATCTCGTTCTCCTCTCGAACTGATCTGTGCTGCACTGATCTCTCCAACTACTGATGTAATTACAATCTGTTTATTTGTTCACACCAACAATTATTTATTAGGCTCCTCCTTATCTGCTAAGCTCGCAAAATGCAAGGGTGAGAAGATAAAAAGGAGTTTACTATCCGGTAGGAAAGACAGATACAAAGCAGTGACATAAACAACCATCAGAGGCTGCCCCTGGTCCTAAATGGAGCCTGTTAGCTGCTGTTACTTGTAGTATCTCTGGTCATTTCTTTTCCTCCTCAGGCCACTAGGTCACTTTGCTTTCTTAGGCTTTGAAAGGAAGCTATTTGTTACTCTCGGGTAATAAACACAACCTGAAGTGAGGTCTGGCGATCCAGGTCAAAGCTCACGGTGATCTGAGGAGATAGGCAGCCTTAACTAGCAGCTCACGCCATTCTGCTCTACACTTACTGGGGTTATGGTACTTCTTTTCAGGTGAAAGGGGAAAGCAAAATACGCCGTGGCTTTTTCTTTTTGTTTCCCAAGAACTGATCTCAAGAAATGAGCCCAAAGAGTTGCCGCTGCTCTTTGCTCCTGCTACTGCTCCCCAAGTGCCTGTGGGGGACCCCTCCCCTGGTTGCCTCAGGCCAGCTGAGGTCACCCTGCAAACTCGTCCCTGGAAAAGACCAGGTCTTCCCAGGAGGGCTAAGGGACTGGTCATGCGTGGCCTTCCAAAGGCCGACACATTCATATGGTAAAAGCCCACTGTTCATCCTAAAATGGGAAACACATTCTGGGGGGCCCTGTGGAAATCACGAAGGCTCTGTGTGCTCCAAGCTTGTTCAGAGGAGAAGGGGTCAATGAGACTTTTTTAAAGGTCACGTTACTGGCACTGCCTGGGGTAACTTGCTTTGTATTTTTTAAGTTGCTTCACCTGGTTACACCAATCATATTTCTTTAAAGAATTACTGTACGTTTTTCTCCTTTAAAGTGAAACAGAATCCCTAGAAATCCCCAGGTAGATATTCTTTGAAATGGCAGGACAATCCCTCCCACTCCCAGGCCTCACCACGGGAACATCCGGGTCACGTTCATCAGCTTCTCTTGGTCTCTGAAAGTTGATGCGTTTTGGCTGAGTTTTTCCCTTCGTTTGGAAAACCGTGATGAAGACAAATGTTCGATTTTCAGACGACTTCCTTTAAGTTCTCAGCCAGGGTACTTGCAAGGATTCTGAATTTCAGAGAGAGGATAAATCTTGTCCTATTTATAATCCTTTAACAAACTTCTTCCAGCAAATTACACAACCCCTCCCTCAGCTGCCTTTAAAATTGACCTTTTTTTAAAAAAAAGTAGATAAAAGGGGATGCATTCTTTTAAGATAAGATGGATTTGAATCCTGCAAGGTAGAAGATCAGCTTGGAATGTCTGAATCCCTGATGTTTGTACTCAGATACAGGCTGCGAAACTGGGCTTCCCAGACAGTGAAAAACAAAATCAGGTAACTTTCCACTGGTTGCAGCTGGAAGCTGGCCCCGCCCCCTTGGGTGACTGACTGTGGTTTCCTCATCTTCCTGTCATGAGCTGCAGGCTTTTTGAAATGGGAAAAAAAGTGATCACTTCCAATGAAGAATGCCAAACTTTTGCCAGGAAGGAGATGGAAGTTTGGGAACTGGGAATACTGGGTCTCTCATTTCGGATTCTTTGCCATGCGGATTTTTGCCTTTGGACCAGACGCTTTCTGAGACTTTCATTTCCTCTCTGTGTAGCAAAGCTGAGAATATTTGCTTGTCATTTGCTCTGAAACCTTGAGTGAAAGAGGGGACGAATTCATTTTTATTAACAAACAGAGAAAAACAAAGATGGATATAGAGAAATTACAAAGGTCATAACTTGTATGGACGAATTGGTTATTTATTGGACTAGTAAAGAAAAAGACCAAGCGAGTTGAATTTATCCTGTGAGGGAAAGGGCCAAGTACAGAGGGACTGGAAGGATGCTGGATTGCCCCAACCTCAGATTTGCTATCAAAAGAATCAAAATCATTTTCAAACCAATGTCACAATCCAGGACCCAAGTAAAAACATGGAGTCCTGATTTCATCACTGTAGTCGCAGACAGGTCACCTTCTCACTAAAGGCCCTGCTCTTAGCAGTGGAAACAGGCTCAGAACACCAACAGGCATGGGGGGCAGGGGCCTTGCTGTGGGGGGCCTAGGGAGGGTCATCACATGAATTGAGTGGTACCCACTCCTCAGAGGCAGTTGAAAACAAGGTGCCACACTATGATACTTCTCCCCTAAAGACTTCAGCACATATCCCCAAGAATAAGAGTATTCTAATAACCTGAGTACCTTTATCAGAGCCCAATTAACAGTAATTTCCTAACGACATCTAATATTTACCTCACTTTCAAATTTCCCAATTATCTCTAAAGTCTCTTTTAGAGCTGTTTTTCTTTTCTTTTTTAAGCTATGATCCAGTCAAGATTAATGCCTTGCATTTGGTTCTTCTTTCCTCATTTTTAAATTTTTTTAAATGACAAAATTAATCTGGATGTTCTCTAGCACTCTGTCAAAATGTTATATTTCCATCATAGTTTTTCCAGAGCTGGCCATTCCTCCGGGACCTCTAACGGGAGAAGGTCTAGAATGCAGGCCCTTTAATCATCTGCCTGGCCACCCTCTCTCCATGGCCTCCCCCTTCTGAAGAGCAAATGCTGTCTGAGTAAATCTTCCTTAAACATCAAACAAGAATCCCCAGGGGCCGGCCCAGTGGCGCAGTGGTTAAATTCACATGTTCTGCTTCAGTGGCCCGGGGTTCACTGGTTCGGATCCCAGGTGCAGACCTACGCACCGCTTGTCAGGCCACGCTGTGGCAGGCATGCCACATATTAAAAAAAAATAGAGGAAGATGGGCATGGATGTTAGCTCAGGACCAGTCTTCCTCAGCAAAAAGAGGAGGATTGGTGGCAGATGTTAGCTCGGGGCTAATCTTCCTCAAAAAAAAAAAAAAGAGAGAATCTCCAATGAGTCCTCATTCATTCATTCAATACATATTTGTTGAAGGCCATGATGTCCTCAGCACCATTCTAGTTACTGGGTATACAGCAGCAAAAACCAACCAACCAATCAACCAACCAGCCAACCACATCAGACTGAAATGCCTTGCCTCATGAAGCTTACACCCAGCAGGAGACAAGCAATAAATAAAATAAATGAAGAAAGGCAGAGGAAGGGGGTGATAAGTTTTGGGGAAGGACTCAACTTAAAATAATGTGATAGCCAGGGCCACCTGAGGAGGCAGAGAGCAGAAGGAAGTTGAAAAGTGAACCATGAGGATACCAGGGGGAAGAGCATTTCCAGGCAGAGAGACCTGCCTGCTCAGGTGTGTCTCAAAACAGGAAGAAGTCCACTGTGGCCGGCGTGGTGGGGCAGGGGGAGAGTTACCAGATGAGGTCGTGCGGCCTCCCATACTCATTCGTATTTTTCCAGTATGTGCTTGGCTATACGGTGGTCCCACCTTATCCGCGGGTTCACTTTCCGCCTTTTCAGTTACTCACGGCCAACTGCAGTCGGAAAACACAGTACAGTAAGATATTTTGAAGGAGACCACATTTACTTAACTTTTATTACAGTATGTTGTTGCAATTGTTCCATTGTATTATTAGTTATTGTTGTTAATCTCTTACTGTGCCCAATTTGTAAATTAAACTTCATCATGGCTATGTATATGAAAAAACATAGTATCTATAGGGTTGGGTACTATCTGGGTTTCAGGCATCCACTGGGGTTCTTGGAATGTAGGATAAGGTGGAACTACTGTACCCTATCCAGAGTAGGCAGAAAATAAATACTAACTTATTTTAATTGCAATTATTTTCAATAAAGAGGAGATGAATTGGAATTGGAATCATTATTCAAGAATCAGTTCCACCTCAAGTTCATTTCATAATTAACTCAATCTAAGAATTATTCAAATATGACACATTTAGATTTTCAAGATGTTAAAATGTGGGGGAAAGTTGTATGTTTTAAAATCAATGAAATACAGTAATTCGAGTTCCCTTTACTCTCTGCCCCCCTTTATATTTGACAGTGTTCTTACATAATGTAGTTATTAACAGCACTGAGCCTGCAGCTAGACTGCCTGGGTTCAGATCCCAGTCCTCCCATTTCCCAGCTGTGTGACCTTAAGCAAGGTGCTTAACCTCACTGTGCCTCAGTTTTCTCCTTTGTAAATTTGTGTTAATAGTAGTGCCGCTTCAAAGGTCGTCATGAGGATTAAATGAATTAATATACGTAAAGTGCTTAGAGCAGTGCCTGGCACAGGGTAAACACTATTAAGTGTTATTATTATTCAATCCTTACAACGTCTTTGATTATTCTTGTTTCAATTTTAAAATAAGGAAAGTGCTCAAAGACAAAGCTAGGACATGTCAAGGCTGGGACTCCAAGCTCACTTTTCTGGGGCAATTTCCTGCTCTCTGCAGCTCTCCCTGCCTAAGGAAGTTGGGTTCCAACACCCATGACTTTGCTTTTCCAGGAGTAGGTCAAAACTCTGGGCACTGTTGACAACCTCCTTAGAGTCACACTGCTTCTGACCTGGTCCATGATCTTTGTCCAGATAGTCTATCATTGTGTTTTACAAACCACCAGCCTGTCACCTTGAACATTTGTACTCCAAGTGAGCACACGAATATAGAAGGAGAGAGCAGGCCTCTCTGGAGCTCGTACAGGGTCCCTGAGAACGGACCTCTGCCACAGCAAAGCTCTGGGAAGGGAGAGGTGCCTTGTGAATAGGGAGCCTGTTTTGCAAGGAGACCCAACACCCAGGCCAAATGTTGTGTCACAAACCACAGATCCTTAAGATAGAGGGGCCAATCCCAGCTCTTCCTCTTACCCTTGGTGACTTTCAAGGAATTCTCATGGCACTTTCTCCTCCCATCATCAGAGATTTTTATCTGGAAATGTCACATGAAGAAAGGACTTAGTCGACACATTCATTCATTTCTTCATGCTCTATCCTAGGTAGCTCTCTACCTGGACTCGAGCTAGCAACATAGAATTATCCTTCTCCTTCCCCCCGCCTCCCCAGGAGCATCATGAGACGCCTATGTATAAATCCCAAAGTCATCTAGATTTCTAAGGGTTAAAGGAAAAGAATGACCGCTGTGTTATTGTAATTTATAAGAAATATATATTGTCTTCATCGCTGTTTCTGGCACAGATCTCCTAAAACCCTTGGAATTGCAGAAGTGATGAGAACTATAAAGGTATCTTTTGTTATGTTAATGAGGGACTTTCGGAAAGTTTCTAGGTAACCAAAGGATGGGGGCTGGTTGCCAGGGACCCAACCATATGGTTAGAGGGTTGAAAATTTCAGTTCTACCCCCTACCCCAACTTCCAGAGAGGGGAGAAGGGGTGGAGGTTGAACCAATTACCGATGGACAATGATGTAATCAATCATGCTTATGTAATGAAACCTCCATTAAAAACCCAGAGGGACTGGGTTTGGAGAGCTTCTGAGTTGATGATCATGTGGCGATTTGGGGAGAGTGGCACCATCGGAGAGGGCAAGGAAGCTCCATGCCCTATCCCCATAGCTTGCCCTATGCATCCCTTCTCTCTGGCTCTTCCTGAGTTATATAATAATATAACTTTTTATATTTTATTATAAAATATAAATATTTTATAATATTTAAACCTTTTATAATAAACTGGTGATCTAGTAAGTAAAACATTTATATATAAATATTATATATAAATATTATATATATAAATATATAAATATTATATAATATTAAACCTTTTATAATAAACTGGTGATCTAGTAAGTAAAACATTTCTCTGAGTTCTGTGAGCCACACTAGGAAATTCATTGAACCCAAGGAGGGGGTCATTGGAAACTTCAATCTATAGCCTGTCAGTCAGAAGCACAGGTGACAACCTGGACTGTTCATTGGGGCATCCAAAGTTGCGGAAGACGGTCTTGTGGGACTGAGCCCTTAACCAGTGGGATCTGACACTATCTCCAGGTAGATAGTATTAGAATTGAATTGAATTGTAGAACACCCAGCTGGTGTCTGAGCATTGCTTGGTGTGTGGAAAAACCCCACACACATTGTAATTTGTGCCCAGGATCTTAGCCACATACTCTGGACAGTCTCAAATGCACCCCAGGTTGGGGGTCTCTGCTCTAATTTTCTTGAAAGCTAAGGCCAGCTGTGTGAAATAGTTCACAAAGCAACATATATCCTTGCATAGTATCCTTGCAATCAAAACTTGGCAGGAAATTCTGAGCCATTTAGTCACTGTCATAATGTTCCCTCCGTCTCCCTCTAGATCCAGTGTTAGGCCAAGAAGTTCAGATGCAAATCCTGGGTGTGTGTTCCTCTTATGCAGTGGGACTTTTGTGCTCATCCCTGAGTGTGTTTCTCATAGACCCCACTTTGATGGAGAGTTCTCTAAGGAAACACTCTCCGCCATCTTGTTGTGTAGGTCACTGTCTTCCCCTCTTATTCTCCCTGCTCCCCGGCCAGTGGCCTTTCCCGCATTGCCTTCGCAGGGAAGCCTTCACAAGCCTTGACCTCCAACCCGGGGTCTCCTCTGAGGTCTGTCCACCAGCACCTCCCAACAAAATTCTGTCTGCTCTCATTGTTTCCTCTTCAACCACCCCTTCCTGGCACACTTAGGTATTGACAGAATCAACTTAAGAATTATTCTGAATTAAAACAGTGTTCAACGTGAAGAATTTTTTAAAATCAAGTTAATTTATTTGCTCTCTGTCCTGGCTGCAGCTGCTTCCTGTTTCACTTTTGTTTCAGAGTCGGGCAGAGAAGGGAGTTGGCACGTAGTTTGTCTCCTATTGCAGAGCCACAGACGCCAGGCTCCACTGAGCCAGATGCCAAACTAGTTCCTTGATCAGTGGTCTTGTGTCGCACCTGGACTCCTGGGGGGGTGTCATGCTGTCCCCTTCATTCCTCTTCTACTGTTGCCCCACCCTGTTTCCCCTGTCACCTCCTAATGTCCAAATGTCAGGCCGGGGGATTAGTGTAGTTGAGACACAAATCCAGTTCAGGGGGTTTACCCTGAGCGCCCGCCCTGGGCCAGGCACTGGCCTGCTGCGACAAGAGAGGGACTGCTGCCGACTGCTCGCATCAGACACGGGCAAGGCCTCAAGGAGCTCAGGGGGGAATGGGAGATTCAGTGCTTTGGGACCGCTTCCTAACTAACTCTGTGTTTGAGACAATGTGCGCTCCATCCCCTCAGGGAATGGTGGAGCTGGGACTCAGGGGTCAGGCAGGGGTCTCAGACGGAGCCCCCGCCAGCCAGCCGTGGGAGGGAGGCTTCATAAAGGCTCTGGGCTGAGGCCAGGGCCTGTGATTCACAAGCTCCGGTCCAAGCGTTCCTTGGTGGCCAGGCTGAGGCAAACGGCGTAATTCAGCCAGCCAAGGGGGACCAGCGGACCCAAGGTGGTACTTTGGAGACATTATCCTCTAATCGTGGGCATGGGGCATTGTGGGAAGCACAGGGGACTGTGGGAGGCAGGGGATTGTGGGAGGCAGAGGGGATTGTGGGAGTCACTGAAGACTGAGGGAGGCGCAGAGGGCCACTCGATGCCACGCCCCCAGCACAGAGAATTGTGGGAGGCACAGGGGATCCTGGGAGGCATGGGGGATTGTGGGAGTTACACAGGGCTGAGCACCTGCTGAGGAATGTGGCAGCCCTTCGATGTCTACTTGGTATGTAGGTGGGATGGGGAGAGAGGAGGCGGGTCCAAGGAGTGGGATTAAGACAAAGGCAGTGGGCCTGGCAAGGAGAAGACAGAGAGCAGTCCGGGGTCTTTGTTCAGAAAGATGTACTGTGAGCAGAGGTTCAGAGCAGGGGGTTTGTAGCCAGAGAACCTGCAGTTTGAATCCCATTTCTGCCGTTTCCTTGCTGGGTGAATTTGAGCCTAATTTCCTAATCTGTAAAATTCAGATAATAATACCTACCTTCCCAGACTCTGGAGAGGATTAAAGGAGGTGATGCATTTAAACACTTAGTGCAGTAGCTGGCACCTACTGAGCACTCAATAAATATTATTATTGCTGTTATTAGGCAGGTATTACAGAGGAAGGACTGAGAGGAGAGACACTCAGTTGGCTGCTGGTGGAGGAGCCTGAAATGGTCTCTCATCCTGGGAGACCACAGGCCTAGTAATGCCTCCTGCCCCCTCTGCAGCTGGGCCTGTAGGCTCCATTTGCAGCAAATCTCCTTCCTCACTTTGCTGGAGAAGAAGGACCCTAGCATCAGAGGTTTGGGGCCAGCTCAAAGGGCAAGTCTGGGCCTTGGCCTGAGCCCCCAAGGATTCCGCTCTGCCTGAGTTCCCAGGTGACCAGGGCAAGTTCCATATAACAGATAAAACGCTAATCATCTGGTGGCACCACATTTGTCTAACTGTATCCTCTCACTCACAACCATTCCTTCTCCTCTTGCCCGGATGGCTGCTTTGACCCTCGGGAAGGACAGCTGGGGAGTGCTGGGCACCATGTGGAGCCTTCTCAATCTCTCCTCGCCTTTTACTTTAGCTGCCTGGATCCCAGCCTGGACTGGATCAGACGTCAACAGGATGGACATGGCAGCCGCAGTCCCAGGAGGCTGGGCTGGGCTCTTCTCCCTGGCTCAGCCCCAGTCTTCGCTGTCCCTGGTTAACTGGCCCAGGAGCAGATGACTTGTCTTCAGTTGCTTTACTTGGCCTGTGATAGGCAATCTTTCTGCCCATTTCTCAGCAACAAAATAGAACACCCCTCATCTACTTGTGTCTTCCTTTCTTAAATTCTGTAAAGCACTTGATTGTTTGTTGCTTTGCAAGAAAATATATAAACTGAAGTAGTTTCTCCAAGACAAAAAGAAAATTTTATTACTAAAATCAAATATAGTCCCTTCTACTTCTATATTTTCATGCTTCTGCATAGAAAATAACTTCATTTCAATGCTGAATCACAGTGTAGTCTTGGAAGACATTTTAAATGACAAACTCAAAATATGTTGCACCAACAGTGCAGATAGCTCAGTCGAGGTGACACCATGACCGGAAATGACTGAGTGCTCACATGCACAGGGATGGCAGTTGCATCACGGCTGCCGCCTGGCCAACAGCAACGACAATGCCATTAATCCTAAAGGCATCCTAATTTCAGAAATTATAAAACAAGAGGGAGAAGGTTGTGCTTTAATGGACAAAAGGCAATTGTTTTGCAAAAATATGATAGTTTAGCAACCTATATTTTTCATTCCGTATTCTATCCTCAACATACTTCCTTCCGTGTCAAGGAATATCAATATCAACACTCTTAAAAACAACTTTGGATTCCATTTTCTTCATTGTGTTCCATTGACTGAATTTATTATTCACCAAAACCCTCATTTGAAGCAAGTTGGGTGTTTTCTTTTTTCCAGCACTATTAAGAATGATGCAAAGGCCATCTTTATAGATAATAATTACACACATCTTTTGTAATTTTTAAAAGGCTGTGATACATATTGCATTATTAACTTTTTACTTCGATACCAAGAAAAATAGGCAAAAGTACTCCTTGCCTATGAGATCTTAAGTGTTACAAGGTGACCTTCCTCATTTCTATTTTGGGAAGTCACTGCTACAGCTCAGCTAATACCTCCTCAGACCAAGAATATCACAGATCTTGTTATATCTATTGACAAACTGTCTCTCCTCAGTTAGAATTGCCAGATTTAGCAAATAAAAACACAGGACATCCAGTTAGCTCGTAATTTCAAATAAACAAATGCTTTTTTAGTACAAGTGTGTCCCATAGAATATTTGGGGCATACTTATATTAAAAATTATTCATTGTTTATCTGAAATGCAAATCTAACTAGGTATGCTGTATTTTATATGGCAACCCTATCCAAATATATCCAAGGAGTCTGCAGGATCGTGTGCGGACTTCTTTTTGAAAACGTGTTCTTTTTGGAGGTTGAAGGTCAGTTTCCTTAGAGTTACTTCATTCCTTGAGCACATGATTATTTCAATAAGCGTGTCGCCTTTAACCTTAGCTCTTCCCTTACATCAAAGGCAGTGTCAACCAGGTAGGACAGGGAGGCCTGGGGAAGGACCAGGAGACTCAGAGTCCTGAGCAGAGATTTGCAGCCCAGCTTAGCCCTTACTAGCCATGTTACCTGTGTCTCCTGGAGCCTCCATTCTCTTACATAAAAAAATCAGGAGCAATATTATGACTCTCCTCAGTATTTCTGTGTAAAATGGCAGCAGGCTGATTTATGTGAAAGGTTTTATAAACTGGAAGACTCCAAACAGTCTAAGCTAAAAATCATGGGGGAAAGTTTATGACGCCAGAGCTTTAGACATTGGATTTTCCCAGGTTTTCGCTGTTCTGATCTCTAATAGTCACCTGTGCAGCTCACCCCCATTCATCCCCTTCTCCCCACACATATAAAGCTACTCCTTAGGCCACGAGAAAAACCCCAGCTCCTCTTACGAATGGTTCAGCCGAAAGTGCTGCACACAGGAGACCAAAAACAACAGGGAAAGTCGTTTTCTCCAAATGCTTTAGGAAAAGCATTCAAACAGATTGTCATGTTTTAAGAGCAGGGTTTTAATTAGACTTGAGTTTATGGGATGTCTTCTTCAATCTAGGCTGTGTAAAGGGCATTGGAAAGTAATCAATAACCCAAACAAGAGTTTGGAACCAGGAAAAAAATCAATTGAATTAACCTCAAGTATATTGGGTATTTTGGCTGAATTTGTGAAATCAAGGAAAATCACAGCGAGGAGAGGATCGTCAGAAGGAAGATCAACTGCCAGCATTTTGTTGAAGGTGTGATGTCTCAAGGGGGCTGAGGAGTGAGAGCCCCTGGGTCGAATCTTTGAGACAGCCCACGGCAATTGTCTAACTCTTCATGACTGATAAAAATGTATGTAATTTGGGACCAGGGAATGCATTCTTAAGCAGCATACAAAGCCTAAAATCAAGAATTTCTAACACTAGATGATTAAAGTAGTAACGTCAGACGACCAAAAAAAAAAAAAAACAGGGAAAAATATTAGGAATACAGAACACAGTCACATTTCTTCAGTTTACAGAGCATTCATATAAATCAAGATTGAATAATTCAAGATGAAAATCAGGAAAAGAAAGGATTTGAACATGGAATTTACAAAAAAATAAACACAAGAACACATGGCTCACTTCACTCGCAATTAAAGAAATGTAAATGAGATATCAATTATCAGTGAACAGATAAGTAAAAACCAAAAAGCTGGCCAGTATCCAGTATTGGTCACGCTGTGGACAATCTGCCACTCTCAAACACTGTTGCTGGAAGTATTAATGGTTTACTTTTTAAAGGATAATTTGAAAAAATCTATTAAAATTGAAAGTATATCTGTCTTGGTCCAGTAATTCTATTACTGGGAATTTGCTGTATAGATACATTCACAAAAGTAAACTAAGACACATATATAAGAATATTCATTGCAGCATTGTTGGTAAGAACAAAAAACTGAAACAAACTAAATATCTGTATGGTAGACTGGTTAAGTACATAATACAGCCATGCAATGTAATAATGTAATAATACAGCCATACAATGTAATATTGTGCAGACATTTAAACAGAGAAAGAAATAAAAGACTAGGGATTGGGACAAGAATGAAGATTAATTCTATGCCTCCCAAGTCCAAAATATATCAGAAAACATTTAGTATAAATAAAAGGGATATGAATGAATACTTTTGTCCATTTGTATATGTGTTTATTTGGTGGTAACAGCATACTTTTTCTTTCCTTCCTTGGAGGGTACAAAGAACACAGTTGAGGGTGGTTCCTTGGGGAGTGGGCTAGTGGGAAGTGGGGTGGGGGGTTTTGCATTTGGGGTTTTACCTTGTTGTTCTTTAATTGCTTGGAGGCATGATCAGAAGCAGAGCTCCGAGGCCTCTGAACCTGGCAACAGATGCAGGAAGACATGGTCTCTCGTCCACAAAGCTGAGAACAGGTGCAGTGAGACATCAAAGGACCAGGGTTTCTGTGCAGACAAAGGCCGGTGGGCTTGACTTTAGAGGTCACGGTGAAGCTGCCAGCAGCACCAGAAGTGACCTCCAATTGGAAGCGGAGGGCTTTGACACTCAGCCGTCGGGGGCCAGTCAGGGTTAGAGCGAAGGGAGCTTTAACTTGACCTTGGAAGGGAGTCAGACAGCTCAGAATGCTTGCAGCGGAGTTGTCTGGACTATTAGGTGGATATAAGGAGGGGGCCTGACCTAGTAGTGGAGTCATGACAAGTTTCCTCCAGGAAGTCATGTTTGGCCTGAGCTCTAAAGGAGCAGAGGAATTGTCTAGGCAAAGGGATGGGGCTGGAGAGATACCATGTAGAGGGAACAGTATGTATGAAGGTCTGAGACAGGGAACGGAAGGGGAGCCCATGTGGTAGGAGCAGATACAGAGTGGGAGCAGGTGTACGATGAGACCGTGAGGCAGGCAGGGTGCTATCCTACGGAACTTGGAGGCAAAGGCTGGGGTTTCATTTCTATCCCAAGAGCAGGGGAAGCTGTTGAAGGGTGTTGATTGTATCTAGACAGGATCATTTAGTCGGCTGTGTAAAGAGGGGGATGGGGAAGGATAAGAGAGGAAGTTGGGTGTCTTTGATGAAGTCCACGTGAGGGATGATCGCAGTGGGGACACAGAGCTGGTGCTAGAGTTGAGTAGAAGTGTATTGGTGCCTCTTGTGAGCTCTGCTTCAGAAGGACCACAGTAGCTCGCACAGCTTCCATTTTGACCTGCCTCGCAATGTGGCGGTGGGGATGAGGACCAAAAGCGAAAAGAAATGAAAAAGATCCACAGATCTGAACACCAGTCATGGGAGCTACACAAAGACGTTGATGATTTCCACGTATCAGCATTAGACGTTATTATTGACCAGGCGCTAGAATAAGAACTATTGTCTTCTGGGGGATTTAATTTACTTTCCAGAGATTGACTACATTGTCATCCCCCCTTTTCAGCATCCTTCTTACTTTTCATTAATCCTTAGGGACAGGACCATCTCTTGGCAAAAATGTGAATTAGGAGAACCTGAGGCCTGGGGCCTTTTTAAGGTTCTCTCCTGCCTTAAGTACCTCATCTCCTGTAGGCTAGACACAGGGAAGGGGTGCCTCAGAGAGGCCGCAAAGGCCTGAAAATCCACACGTGCACTGAGTCTTTGAAGGCATATGGATACTGTTGTGACTGATGAAATATATATAAATTTATTTCAATGTTCTGCTGAATTCAATACAACTTTTGGTCATTATGCACTTTCTTAATCAATAGATCTTAAAAATATAACCTGCTATGATGTAGGGGTTTCTGTGGACTTTTTTTAAAGGCATCATTATACTTAAGAACTATTAGTCTGGGGGAAAGGATCTCGCATAGTAGGCTGATGTGTTACTCATTCAGTAAATAGTGATTGCATGCCTACTGTGTGCAAGGCACCATTCTAAGCCCTTGATATACTCATGGATAACATAGGCATAGTCTCTATCCTCAAAAAACATAGTGTGCTGGGGGATAGACACCAGTAAACAGGCACAGTGAGTGGTTGGGACACTGGAGAAAAGCTGACTTTAGGTAGAAGATAAGCAGTTCAATGGGAGACAGGTTGAGTTTTAGGACTTAGGAACTTAAAGCTGCTCCTAGCTCAGGGATACATGTTTTGAAAGAGGAGCCTCATGAGGGTCAGCATTAACACAAAGGACTGAATTCATACTGCTGGAGTTTCAGAAACTATTTTGGCAGACTGCAGAAAGCCATTGTTTTAGACAGCTTGATTGGAGGACAAACTATAACCTTTGCTAAAATAATAAAATACTATTCAAAGTATACATATGTCAAAGTATACATATTATCAATCTATTAACCACTTAATGTCTGATATTGGTTTATAGGCTGTGCCTGTGTAGAGGGCTCTGTTTTCATTTATTTAAAAATATGTCTGATAATTGCATCTGTAATACTATTAGAATGTCAAAATACTGCTTATTGGGTCTGGAAATATGCTACTGTTTGCTGCTTATTAGCCAGTTGTTGGAATTCGAGCCTGACATGCACAGTGGGAAAGTCCAACGGTAATATTACCAATAACAGAAACAGAAGCCAAAATATTAAACAAATGAAAAAGAATTTGGGACCCAGTTGATTGGTAAAAGATGGCATGTGGAGGTGAACCATCACCTGGAGCTGGTAGAGGACTACGTGATTTGGGCAGAGCAGGCAGGTCAGCTGTCCAGAGGCATGAGGAGTTACTGGCTAAAGCGGCTGGAAAGGAAGGGAGGAGAGAAATGGAGTGAAGACCAGTATGGTTGGCACCAAAGAATCATTTCCTTTCTCTCTTAGACTATCAATATCCTTTGAAAAAAAATTGAGATCAACCTGGAGAACATTCTTCCTAATTAATCTGACTTAAAGTGTATTTATTGTTAATGATTGTCACGTTGGAAGGTACTCACAAAATTCCCATTGGGAACCCATCTCCTCAGGCAGATGTTCCTAAGGGAGCCTCATCTGGGTGCCGCCGTTTGGTTTCATTGGGAAATGAGAAAAGCTTCCAGAACATCCATACACCCTCTGTGCCCATATTAATCATTTGGGTTGGTGTCATAGCAAACTTTACGGTGAAGAAGAATTCTTCAATCACTCATTATAAGCAGAAAGGTCAATTTCCGTGAAACTTGTACAACCTTCCCATGAGGCATCCCAAATCAATGGAGATTGGCTCTGGATCATGGTGACTTTGCTTTGTGACGAGTTATCCTTCCTGCTTGGCCTCAGTTTTCTCACTGATAAAACTAAGAGGCTGGTCAACATAATCCCCTTGAAGCTCTGACATTAGGGTTTTCTGATTCAGTTACTCCATGGCAAGTATATTCTGTTTCCCATCCTCTGCTTCATAGCTTCCCTTTCTCCTCTTCTCCTCCCATGATTGTCAGTCACATGGGGTGGCTGTACATTTCCAGCCAAGTTGAGCAGGGAGAATTTATCACAGAGAAGATCAAGATGCACCAGGATCCCTTAGTTGCTGACAGCCCATTCATTCCCTGCTGGGAAGACAGGTCATATCTCTGTCTGTCCCTCAGGAGAGGCCAATAGAAAAATGCAGGTGATGGGGAGGGAGGCAGTTTTAGCCCCTAACATTTCACACTGGTATCTGAGCCCCAAAGAAGTGTAGTGAACTTGAGGTGGAAGGTTGCCTGATGCTGAACAAGGATAGTGGCCAGTCAGAAAGCTAAAGAGGAGCCTGTTTTCTGCTGACTGGAAGACCAGAAGACAATGGTCAAAGGCCACAACTGGAAGCTCCAATTAATCACCTTGGCAGGGGATAATGAGGGAAAAGTGTAGGCAAAGATGAAGTCTTCCTCTCTGAGACTTCACGATCTTGGAGAAACCAGATCTCTGCCCAGAGAGCGAGAACTAATTATCACCAGCCCCGCATGTGCTGTATGCCAGACAGTCAAGAGGCCACCTGTGCATGAAGATCAGCAAACTTGAGCAACTGCCTTTGAGCATTTGGGATTCTGTCACACGCTTGGATTTTACCTCCCCTTGACGAGATGCAGAGAAGTCTTGGCACCAGCCTCAATGTTATTGTGGGTTATGGGGCATATCTGTGGGCCCCACTCTTGGCAGGACTGAGAGTGGGCGGAGCTGGTCTCAGAGCTCCTCACATCCCTTGTGGCAGCCTGGGCAACATCCAGCGCCTTTAAGCTTCTCCCCAGGCCCTACCAGCCCCCACGGGACACCACACAGGGTCTAATTATCCCACGCTGGCGACCTTCTTGCCTCTTGCCCATTGTAAAAAATTATTACCTTTACATAGTGTTGGCAAGAGCGTGAAGAACAGGAAGCAACCTATTGCTGCTGAGAGTGTTGATCAGTACAAATTGCAAGGCAATTTGGTAACACCTATCAAAATTACAAATGCTCCTCTTGACACACAATTCCACTTTTAGGAATTTATCCTACAGATGTGTGCAAAACTGCAGTATTGCTTATATAGCAAAAGATTAAAAAACATACCAAATAATCTATTGGAAAGGCAGAGGTCAAATAACATAAGGTATATTCAGAGAGTGAAATATTCTGCGGCCATTAAAATAATGTGAAATGTATGTGTGTGTGTTTAACACACGAATGAAAGAATCTTAAAGATCTACTGTTCTCTAAAAACTCTTAGAATACCCTCAAAGTTTTATTAAGTAAAGAAAGCAGGCTGCTCAGCAGCTCATATAACCTATTTCCATTTCAGTAAAAATGAGGAGGAAAATAACTATGTCCTTATTTGTCTGGAAGGACATCTGGGAAACTGCTTGTGGCGGTTGCCATGAGAAGGAGGATGGGTGCCTTGGGTTTTGGGAGTGGTAGAGACCCCTCAGCTAAGGCTTCATCCCCAAAGGCCCCTGATCAAATTCCAATATCTTAACTGAGTGTTTGCCCATTAATCCTCTAGCACTTCAATATGGACTAATTGGTCATAGTTGCGGCAGTGAAACAGAAATGCGAAAAGACCAGGCAGCAAATCTGGTAAGATTTCTTAAACTTATCTTTTGGAGCTGGTGTTATATTACTATGGTTCGAAATTGAAATTATAAAAGGGAATATACAATGTTAGTGAGAGGATAGATTGAGACAATGCACGTAAGTCGGGAAGGGCTTACTATATAGGTACGTGGCATCCAGTGGCACCAATAAACGTCAGCTTTTGATAATACTCTTATTAATCCCTTCAGGGCAAGAGACTAATGGAATGTGCGTGGGAGAAAGAATCACACTCAGAATTAGAAAAAAAATTGTCTGGTCCCCCTCTACCACACTGCCTGGCTGTGAGACATGACCAAGGCAGCTTTCTCACCCCACAAAGTAGGGCTCGTAACAGTCCCTCCTGTAGTGGCTGATGTTTAAATGAGACAGCATACGACCAAGTAATTTGGATGTGAGTATGAGAGCTAAATTTGTGTCCAAAGTTCTAGATGCAATCGTTTCTCCGTCTCTCCATTTTTCCATTGGCTCTTGTTCCTTCTCCTCTGTTTTTAAGGATACGAAATCACTGGTACCTTTTATTGCAAGCTGCCTCTCATCCTCTTCAGAAGCTGGTCTTGCATGATGAGGAAATTTATTTTTATAAAAGTAGCATGTGATTCTCCTTTTGCCGGCACCAACGCCCACTTCTCGCTGGTACACACCCACATACTGGCCACACTCATCTCCTCACGACTTTGCTCATGACTTACTTTTGCTAAGTGGACATAAAGGCACATGTAATTTGCCCTTCTCTCTCCCTTTCCAGCCTGGGGGTGGTCGTTACCTCTAATTGCGGACCTGCTGTGAACCATTCATAGAGGCCTCCAGGGAAAAGAGGGACCCCAGGCTCCATTCCCAAAGCAACCATTGTTATTAGTTTCTTGTACAGACTATGAACACAGACACACATACATATATTATAACCGCCTTTTAAATACAGATTGGGTACTGGGGCTGAGCATGATGAAGTGTATTCAGGAATTGATAAACAATAATGTAGACTTGAAATTACACAATGTGATAAGCCATTATAATCCCAATAAAATTACTTGAAAATAAATACAAATTGGGGCCGTAATGTTTAGTGTTCTGAACTTTGCCTTTATTTCACGATATATCTTTGAGATCATTTTGTGTCGGTATACGGAAAGCCTCTTTACTCTTTTCTGGGCTAAGTGATAGGATGTTGTGTGGGACTTTTCCCATTGTTCTGGAATTCCAACCAATGGCCAAAGCTGTAAACTAAAGCTGCTAGGTGTCTGGGCATTCAAAGGAGAGTTTGACCAGCCTGCGGCACCTCCTCAGAGGAACCACCAACCCACCCCACCTGACCCTGGTGTATGTGGGGTGAGCACTGGGCTGGGAGGAAGTGAAGGGTCAGTTTGTGGGGTGCGCAGTGCTTCTGGTGAGACATTACTTCCCTTCCTCCTCAAATGCTTCCTGCCCACCTCCTACCCCAGGCCAAGAAGGTAGATGGGCAAAGGGATCCCCAAGTCACTTGTGAAGCCACACTGGAAAAGAAAAGTATCTTGTTTTCCAGCCCATTGCTTTCTGAGCCACAGAACTGAGGGCCCATGTGAGGACGTGCCATGGAAGTACGTGGTGAGAGAGTGCTGGAGACAGCTTGACATGCTCCCCGCAGCCGTGTGCACACAGAGGCTGGATACCCCTGGGAGCCTGTGCCAGCAGGTATAAGGGACCTGTGGGGTGTAGGGTGTTAGGTCTGGGAAGAAAAGGAGGACAGACCTTACATCCCAATTCCCCAGGCCTCAGTGGGTGCCAAGAGGATCCCCCTGAGCTTTCCCTGAACTTCACTGTAAGGCACAGAAAAGATGAAAGAGGGCTGGGCCAAGGGATGCCTAGAGGCGGGCTTGCACCTTCCAGTCTGGACCACCAGGAGACACGGTAGCCTTCTCTGGCAGGTCTCCAGTGACAGAAGACTTAGAGTGAAACTGAACACCACTCCCATAAAGGCACACCCACCGCCTACTCAGAGACCACCAGGATCCTCACAGACCCCTTCCTCATTGGAGTGGAGACCAGGACCCCGTGCCACGGACCACCCCCCAGACAATGAGCGGACTCTGCCACATGGCTTCTCCCCGCCCCGCATATCAGAAGAGGGGGAGGAGGGGAGATCCTAGAACTAGGCCACACCACCCCTCCCAGCCAGTGGGGATGGGGTTGAATCATTAAAGAGGTTGGAGTTTTACAGAGAATTGGACACATTTCAATACTGGAAAGTTGCAAACTCTGCCCAAGTTGGCAGTAAGGGACAGGAAAGGGAGATTATACAGAGGCCAGTTGAGAGCAGCGATTTGGGGGCAACAAAGAAATTTTATGTTTACACTCTGTGGGTTGAGCCTTCTCAACTCCTTCTGGCTGCCCGCACGTCCATTGTAAGAGCAGAGTATCGTTTGTTTAAACCGTTCCCAGTCCGTTCAGTCTTCGGCAAGTTCAAACGATGCTGCCAGGCACCTCCCTGCAGCTCTCAGGCCACATGTCTGGTTTGAGTCCATCTGTGGGTAAATTCTTCAGAGCGCACTTCCAGAACTTTCATAGTCTGAACACAGCCTCTGCCTCTTGAAGACTGCTGTCCTGTCTTGGAACTCAAACTCTTTCGGCACCAGAAGCGGCGTGCCCCAAAGCCAGACTGCTCACCCCGGCCGGTGATCTGAACTCGGCTATCTCAGTGGGGACGCGGGGGGACGTTCTCTTCACTCTGCCCAGGACACCTGGGGAAGCAGAGTCCTCCAGACAGGGCATTTCTTCCAACTGCCTTGCTCTTGTCCGGTTAGGGACTTCCTCCTCCCTCTGCATCTTGGGGGCAGAAATCCTCCTGCTGGTTCCCGTTGAGTCAAGTGCTGGCTCCTCTGCCCCATGTCCCTTAGCAGGTCTTACTGCAGAGGGTGAGGGCCAGCCGTGGCCCAGCCTTGGTTTGGGAAATGGACCAGGGGAAGACACACTCTAGGTCTGATTTGTAGAATGAGGGGCTCTGAATTCACTCATCTGTCCCGGGTGACACCATCCGAGAAGCCACAGCACAAGCTGACTCACCTTAAGCACCTAGAAGAAAACCTGATGTCTATTTAAGAGAAGCAAAGAAAAGTCAGTTGCTTTCCAGAGTTTGCAATACAGCAGCAGCACCCGTGGCTCAGACAGCAGGGCGCCTGGCCACCCTCTGCTCAGTTGCCTCCCTGGGGCGGGCCGGGGGCAGCTTCCTCCACCAGGCACTTCTCCCTCTACTGTCACATACTTGAATCTTATGGCTGCTGCTAGTAAATGAATGAAAGACTCGATTCTGAGGCCCACTGAGCCCATCTGAGCGTCCTCCGCACTTGAGTTCATTTTGAAGCCACAAATACCCAGCAGCAGAGGCAGATAATTCTCGGTAACCTTTAGAAAACCCAATTTCCATCCATGTGCGACAAAATGACTATTTAATAGATGCAAATGTCATGCTTGAATATTTTTAGTCTTCCTTGTCGCTGTGTGAGTCATTTGGAATGACAGATTGCATTCAGGGAGAGAGCAAGGATCTTACCAGAAGCCCACTCCTTCACTAATTTATTTCATACCTTTGACTGTCATGAATGTTTTCAGCGATTTTGCAGGAAGCTGGCCTGTGCTTTCTGACAGCACATCACACATTTCCCGGGTCAATTAAACAGAACGGCAGGGCCCATTGTGAGCTCTTGACTTGAGTCCCTTTAAGAGAAAAGCAGTTCCCCTGAGCTGGCCCTGCCATATCTGCTCCGTGCACGTTTTAAATTCCAGCTGCTTTTTCAGCTGTTTTGGTCTTTTCCTTTAGAGCTGCTTATGGCGGGAAGTCATTCTTTTCATTTTAGTGGCCTCAGGCCCCAGAGGTTTTGCTGGGCGGATGCACTGGCCTCCTTTTTGCGCAGGTGACAGGTGAGGGAGTCTGACAGTTGTGACGGTGCTCTGATACCCCTGCTGTCTTCCTCTGCAGCCAGGAGAGAGGCTCCAAGGAGCCAAATGAGGTAGAACCGGGGTCCCTGACTTCCCCAAAGCTGTGATCTCAAGTTGTGCTTCTAAACTTTGGCTACATAATTCAGTTCGCTTGGGGAGATTTAAAAAATATCAACGTAGGGACCTCAGCCCCAGAAATTCTGCTTTAATTGGTTGCGGGTGACATCACACCCAATACTGTTTCTGAAAGGAGTAGGGAGGAAGGAGGGAGAAACCATGCAGAGTTCTATGGGAGCCCCTTGAAGGAAAGGACAGGTCTTGTCATCAGTTCATCCCCAGGGTCCAGCCCATCACTTGGGTCATAGAAAATACTCCAGAGAGAATAAGTAACAGGCTGGATGGATGACTGAGAATACGAACTCGGAACAAATGATAAGAGGCCAAATATTGTGGTGGAAAAATCCAATCCACTGGGCTTGGGGTGAGGGGGCACTGGTTTACCCCGTTTGCTGCTAACTGGTACTTTGGTCAAGAAACCTTCCCTCTTGGAGCCTTAGTTTCCTCATTTGTAAAGCAAGGGGTTTGGAGCGAATAATGTCTAATGTTCTCTCTCTATTTTTAAAATTCTCTAAGTAGATGGTTGCTATGCCTGCCCCTGGCATTTGGCTATTTTTCTTGCTTCATGTGTGATTCCAGTCCTCTCTGAAGTGACCTAAGCTAGAGAGCAGGTGCCCATGAGCACGAACTCTGGGGCCATCAAAGAGAGGTTTTGGTGATGGTTGGTGCATCAATGACAGATACACAGTGTAAAGGGAGAAGGTAGAATGTTCTAGAAGATTCCCTGATGCCTGTGGTAATTCCATGGTGGGGTGGATGGGAATGGAGAGAGGGATACACACAAGCCTGGAGCATTTTCTTTTTGATGTGAGCTGTAGGTGTGCTGCTAGAAACATGGAAACCAAAGCCGGCTTCAGAAATTTACAAGTCAAAGCCGATGTTTCCCCTGACTCAGCTTCCTTCAGCATTGCGCAACTCTCTCCAAACACTGCCGAATGGCTGTTTATGTGGAGATGAAGAAAAGCTCTCTGTTGACTTTATTTCCAAACCCTGCCTTTTGGAATTGACACAAGAAGAGGGCAAACTGCTCACCAGGCTTGACCATCCGGTCAGCTGACTCCAACCCCCTGTCCCAGCTTTCTGGCTCCATCTCGTCAAACAGAAGCTATTGAAACAGATATCAACAACACAGATAAAAAGTAGAGTGACATGGGCTTTGAACCCCAAGGCCAAAGGCTTATCGCAAACTGGTCAACTTCTCTCTGTGGCTTCCATCCCCCAGGGGTGAAAGAGCAAACTCCCCTCCTTGCCTGAGAACTGCTCTGTGCATGGTCTGGTCCCTATGGGTGGGGGCACAGGGCACCATCTGCACCTTCAGGGCCGCTTCCTCAGCACTCCGGGTGGCCAAAGCCCCGGTCTGCTGTGGCTGCAGATGGAGGGAGTCTCCAGCTTTGGATGCCTGAACCAGTGACAGGCAGCATTTGGTTAAAAGCACGAACTCTGAAACCAGACCACTGAGTCGGTCTCTTACAAATGAGAATGATAATGCACCTACCCAGTAAGGTTGCTAGGTGGGTCACGTTTGTGTAGAATTCTAAAGCAGCTTAGAACACTGCCTGGCGCACAGGGTGTTTCGATGAAATCAGTGGTTCTCAGACTCCAGCGTGAATAAGAATCTCCTGGAGAGCTTGCTCCAGCGGAGTTTGCAGGGCTTCATTCCCTGAGAGGCTGTCGGGGAGGGCCCAGGGTTTCTGGTTTTCATCACGTGTCCCCAGGTGAATTGGACACAGGTGGTCAGCACTGCCTGTGCCCGCTGCCCGGCAGCAGGATGCTGCTTCCCTCGGGACTGGCTGTAGTGGGCCCGTGGGCTGCTTGAGTCTTTGCACATGGCTCGTCTGGTCTGTGCTGGAAGGTTCTCCCTCTTCTTGATCTTTCGAGTTTCAGCTCAAGTGCTATCTCCTCCAGGAAACCTTCTCTCCCTGACTTTTGGCAGACCTGGACCTCTAGGCAGGGGCATGAGCCCTTATCTGCCATTCCAAAATCCATTTTTTATGAATGTGAAGCAATCTCATTTGGGGCAAACACCTCACCTAATGGCAAAAACCTGACCTGAACTGACTTGCTGTTTGTAGTCTTTATTCCACTTAGTGTGGGTATTCATATGCTTTGCTATAGAAACATTAATGGGTTTGCTGACAGTGTGCTGCCCCAGACTGCCGGCACTGTTACAGAATGTATGGCGTATATAACACAGTACTTTTCTAAAATGCAAAAAACATTCTGCATTCTGAAATACAACTGCCCCCAAGAGTTTCAGATTGTGGATCTGTAGTACATTTTGCTCTGATTGTTGGCTTTTTCCTCTGCCTCACCACCAGATTAAAATCCTAAGGGCAAAGACCCTGATTTTCATTTTGTGTCCTCAGCATCTAGCACAATGCTTGGTGCCAATAACAGTCAATTAGTGTTTCTTGAATGAATGAATGCTTTCTTGTAGAGGAAACTGTACCTGTTTTTCTTGCTCTCTGAGACATTCCCTGACTCTCTATGACCTTCAAGATAGGGTTTGTAAAATTAATTTCTGGGCCAGATGGATAATGAGTGAATGGGCCAGATAAGCCACAATAGGGAGTAGAGGGGAGTGTGGCAAACTGGAAGTTTTGTGCCCCATCTAAAGAGGGCAGTCTCTATTCAGCTCCCATTGATTGATGCCAGGTCTTCTAATTTTTCAAGAGAAATTGGAAAACTTGATTTCTGGGTGAAATTTTCCTATTAAAATAACCCTGGGACAACCAAATAAATTTCACGGGCAATCAAGTTGTGGCCCACCAGTCGCCATTTTCCAACTTTCGTTTCCATACTTCCTGGGTGCTGTCTCTGCATGGGATCTTAGGGAAGCCAGTTTGTGAGTTCCTGAAATTGTCCTGTCATTCTGAGCTGTGACGATCCCATGTGGAAGCTGTAATTCTCATTTGCAGCTTCTCACCCCCACACCCAGAGGCAGAGCAGGCGTGCCTCCTCCGGGACCACCTCCTTTTCCAAACACAAAGGATTCTTACCCATGCCCTTGGTCAGCGCCTAAAGGAGATCGCTGAGCAGCCACTGGAAATCGTTTGCCAGATGCCTCTGCACAGACAGCCTAGTGTGGCAGATGCCTGAAGGCCTCCAGGGAAAATGCCATCTCCTGGGAACTAAAGAGTGGCTGATACTATGAGGCTTGAAAATTGTGTCTGAAAGGATGAGAAGCAGAGTGAAAAAGGCAATGTGTTCTTTTGCTATTTTTTAGGCAACAAGGAGAGTTGGCAAGAGCCAAAACATGCGGGCCTAGGTGGCATGACTCTTAGCACATCATTTTCTGTAGTTCAGCTGTCTTTTGTTGGCTATCTCCTTATTTCCTCTCTTGTTCTCTTGCCAGAGACCCCAAATGAGTTTCTTACAGACAATCAACTAGGTCCCTCATCAGGGTCATGAGGTGGAAGATGCTCGTGAGGCCAGTCAACGTTTATTACTCAGGAGCGGACAGAGGCAGGAAACAGCGAGATCCTCAAAACTGAAATCCACAGACAACCTCCAAGCTCACTGTCACCAGCAGCTTCGAACCCCTGCCCCAGGCACCTATTCAGTTCCCTTTAATGTAGCTTTATGGAGCATCCAAGGTACACGGTACGGGGAACACTGATGTAACCCTGTGCTTCCAGGTTGTTTATGGTGATGTATGGAAAGGAGACAATTATACCAATAACCCCAAGAGGCAGAAGTCCCGTAGGTTCAGAGGAGGGAAGGAACTTCATTTGGTGAGAGGAATCAGGAAAGTCTTCACGGATGAGGTGACATCCAAGATGGACTCTGAATTGTGGGAGACTTGGCCTCGTGGGTGGTCACTCCTAGTAGAGAGCACAGTGTGAGCCAAGGAACAAGGTAGGAACGCAAGGGTGTGTGTGGCCGGGGCATGGTCTGTTTGAGGGACGCTAGGGGAATGGAGGGAAAGTGAGTCAGGAGTCTGATCGTGAGTGCCCTGGGATGCCCGGCTGAGGAGTTTAGATTTTCATCGGTCGACACTGGCAGCCTTTGAAGGATTTCTGCAGGGGAATGCGGTGATTAGAGTTGGCTATAGTTGAAGCTGTGTGCAAACTGGATTGGGAACTGGGAGAGGAAGAAAGTGGGATGTGCTGTCAGAGGTTATCGTCATAACTTTGGCCGAAGTTACTGAGACAAGTAAGATGGAGGGCCAGTGGGACTGGAGAGGAGAGTACCGACGCCTGAGCAGGTAGGGAGCCCCTGCTGTCCCCCGCTCCTCCCCTCCTCTCCCTGAGCCTGCTCTAGGCAGGCATTTGCCACCGCAATTCCACCAAAACCTCTCCTATTGAGGTCACCAGTGACATCCTCATGGATAGTTCCAGTGCTCACTTCTCAGGCCTCATCTTGCTGACCTGCCAGCAGTATTTGACACCCTTGGTGTCCCCGCTTTCATCACTAGACTCTCCTCTCCCAGCCTCTGGGACACCACTGGCTCCTGGGTTTCTTCCCACCTCTCTGGCCACTCCTCCTTTCCCGATCATCTCACCTTCCTGTCCTTGGGCCCCTCCTTTTCAGTCTCATAGCTTTAAATTCCATCGACATGCTGATGGCACTTCAGTTGGTATCCCCAACCCAGACTTCTCCCTGAATGTCTGTGTTCCACTTTCCACTTGGTCTCTCCACTGGATGTCCAACAGATGACTCAGTGTTAGTATATTCCAAAAGGGCCTTGATCTCATTTCCCAATCCTGCTTACGGCCTTTGTATTTGCTGTTCCTCTGTCCCCAAATGCTCTTCCCCAAGTAGCCACACGGCTCACTGTCTCACCCCTGTGAGATCTTTACCCTGACCCACTCTAGAATTGCACCCTCCCACACCACCGTATCCTTCCTCTGCGTCCCTTTATTTCACGGGTTTCATCAACATTTAACATAACATACATTTTACTTATTTATATGTTTATTGTTTGTTTGCCTCTACTGGAATTTATATTTCATGATGGAAAGTATCTTTGTCTGGTTTGCTTCACTTTGAATTGCTGTATTCCTACCCCCTACAGTGTGTGGTACACGGTAGCTGCTCAGTGCATGTTTGTGGAATGAATGAGTGAATGAATAAATAGCAAACTGAACTTTTTCCTCTTTGGACTTGGGGAGCAAAGCCATATGAAAGGTCAGAGATGAAGTTCCAGTCTGGATGCCTGGAAGATACGGGGGTACAAGTCCCAGAAATTTAGAAACAAGGAGAAGGAGAAGTTTGAAAGTAGTGTGTGTAGACGGGGCCATTCTGAGTGTGAGTGACTTGAGGATCATCCTGTGATGATGTCCAGCAGGATTTTGGATAGGAAGGTGGGGGCTCTGGGAGGGGTAGATTGGGTAATTGCCCACAAAGAGGTAAGGACTTTTAGCCACAAGAAGAGGAAAGAGAGAGAGAAGGAGGGAGGGAAGAAAAGAGAGAGAGGGAGAAAGGGAGTGAGAGAGAGAAAGAGAGAGAGAGAAAAAACCAAGAGCAAATTATTGGGAACATTTACATTTAGGGGAGGAGAAAAACTTGTTGGAGTATTTTGAGGAGAGAATAACCAGGAGGTGAAATGTCACAGAAACCAAAGATGAAGTTTCAAGAAAGAAGAAACAGTTGATGATATTGAGCACTGCACAATGAGGGGGAGGATGAAGACTGGGAGATGGTCGTTTGCTGTGACCACCCGCAGATCTGCCATCCTACTGCCCAAATAGCCCAGATGGCCTCAATCACAAGGGCGGACGTGCAGTGGGAAGTTGCGGAAAGCTTTAAGCAGCAGAGCGATAGAGTCAGAGCTCTGCTGGAGGCAGGCTAACAAGACTGTAGGATGGTTGGGAAGGGGAGAGAAGTAAGATGGACATTTCCTTTAGGAGGATATTGCAGTTATCCAGACCAAGGGAGTTCTGGAAGCTAACTTAAGGGCTGGTGGCTTCAATGTCCAACATGCAGCAAGAAAATGACTTGCTCAACGTCCCCAGGATCCTTGGGGTTCCTGGACCCCCGAGGTGGGCTTGACCATTGCTCTTTCCATGTTAGCAGCAATGGGTATTTCCCAATGCTGTGGCTCTCCGGCCCCCATAGCTAATATTTGTTTCCTATTGATCCAGTCTCCAACCTGTTACTTTTTAACTGGAGTCCGGGGTTCAAAGGCCTGACTTTTGTTTAAACACCCATTACATCGGGGAGAACACGTCCCCCTGATGACCTCAGCTGATGAGCGAGCAAGGCTCTTCTAAGTCAATATGGACTGCAGAGAAGGCAAGAGGGGTGAGGACAGAGAGGGACTTAGGGTGGGGCGAGAGGGTGCGACATGGAGTGAGAAGACCCTCCTGGCAGAAGAACTCTTAGAATTTATAAGAGAGTTAAATAACTAAAATTCAAAAGAAAAATCCCAAACCCAAACTTTCTGCCACAAATAATATTGACCATGTTATAAGTTAATATCTGAAATTGTTTATCAAACAGAAAGTCTAAAAAATAGAACAAACGTCCTGGAGCTCCATCCAATAGTTCCTGGAGGCAGAGAATTGGGCCCTCAGTCTCCGGTCCTTTATGGCCCTTCAACTCGACTGGACAAAGGGACGTTTGTGGTGCCCTGGAAGGTGTGTGGAAAACATGAGGCACCTGCTTGTGAGGGTGGACAGAGAGGCTGTGTGGCTTCCTGTGAGGGCCTGAGGCTGGAGCTGTCCCCGAGAACAGGCTGTCTTTTCAGGAGGGAGCCCCTTATGCACAATGGATTGTGTGGTCTGAAGCAGGGCCTCTGCCCTCAAAAATCCTCCCCCGGTCAGTTTGCTGATAGCTAAGCACTATAATTTCCACATTTATTCCTTTTGGCTTAAGCCAAGCTACATCTTTGGAGTTTGTTAAAATAAAAACACTTCTGGAAGATCATCACGTGTTTATTCTCATCAGTCATTTACATCTTAGTGTAAACAAGTGTATTGGCTCTTCCCTCTAGGAGGTCGTATGGAGGCGATGGTGGATGGGCAGGAGAGTGCGGTGGTTGAATGGTGACTTTCAGCCAGACAACCTGGGTTCAGGTCACCACTTTGCAAGGCTCTTAACCTCCCAGTCTGATTCCTCATGTGTCAAATGGGTAGTAGTAGTATCTTAAGAGAGAAAACTGAAGATCCCAGAAGCTTGGCAAATGACAGTAAGGCCACTGTCACAAGGGGAAATTCACTCTGCAAAAGGATGCTGAAGGCCAAAGATAAACTATCACGGGGTTTGGCTACTTGTTCTCAAACTCCTTCCCTTTTCCTCTGGGCTCTGCTAGATATTTCTAGCCTTCTTTGCAGTTAGGTACGGCCATTGACTGACATGTGGCCAGGGGAAGGTGGGCAGAGGTGATGTTTACCCCCTCCAGACCTTGCCCTCCTGTACAGGCTTCCACAGGCTCTCTTCCCGCCTCTGCCTGTGGGCTACAGAGGAGCCTGTCCCAAGGGCTGGCGGAGCCCAGGTGGGAGGGGACCCGAGTTCCTAGATGACTTCTGGATCAGAGCATCGCCTCTAACCTACACAGGACTGTGAGAAATAAACCTTTATCATATGAGCCCCTGCTTGGGGGTTGCACGTTACAGCATGAACCTGCCCTACTAGTAAACTCTTGCCTTCTTCCCTCCTCAGGATAAATTCCCAAAGAAGAGGAGCGAGGTAGGATGAAATGACTGGGGGCCAGGGAACTGGAGAACATTCCAGATCATCCCCTCCTCAGGCTTGAGGCACTGGTGACCCACTGAGGCAAAACATACCTGAATTTCAACCTAGAAGTTCAAGGTGATCATTGTATGTAAACAACAGGCTCAAACATCCTCCAAGGTGATTGTGTCTATTTGGGACATGGAGATTTTCATGTCACGTGTGAAATGAGGATACTGTTTGGGTATTAAACTGATGTCTTTTTCATTCATCATACCCTCTGACTTCCTGCCTACTATCTTATTGCTTCAGGGTAGGGTAGGGTAGCTACCAGCTAGAATTGAAAACATCATTGTAATGCATTGTATGGTTCCATTTATAAGAAATTCTAGAACAAATAAAACTAATCTATGGTGGAAAAAATTGAGGACACTTGCTGGGGAGCATGGGGGTGGGGTCTGACCAGGAGGAGACTTGAAAGAACTTTCTGGGGCAATGGGAATTTGGGTCACACAGGAGTATGTCCTTGTCCAAACTCAGTGAACGTTCACTTAAGATTTGTGCATTTCTTTGCCCGTGAATTTTATCTCAAAAGAAAAAAGTCTAAATAAATAATAAAATCTAGTTAATGATAGGCATGCTGAAGTATTTGGGGGAAGTATATGATGCCTGCAATTTACTTTGCGCTGCTTCAATAATTACGATGGATTAAAGGATGGATAGCGGGATGGATGTGTGATGAGGCCGGCAGAGTAAGACGTAACCGTAGAACTAGGTGGTGGGTCTGCACGTGTTCACTGTGTAATTCTTTCAACTTTACTGAATGTTTGCAAGTTTTCATAACAAAATGTTGGAGGAAAAAAAGTGCTTTGAGACTCAAAGCTAATAGTCCTTAGTCCTGAGGAAAATGGCATTGAATGCAAGGTTCTGCTAAGAGGCAAGAGATTTTTGTCCATTCTAAAAGCTTCTCTTTATTTATCAAGAGCTAAATCTAGATGATTCATATTGTAGACTTTTGCCCAAAGCCGTGGTGTCCCCAGAGGTGTTGCCAGTAGAGAGAAACAGGAAGAGGATCCCTTGGGTTGGGGAGGAAACGGGGTACAAGGTTAGGGCCCCGTGTGCCCATCTGAACCGGTGGAGGATTCTCAACCCTGAAACTCATGGACACGCATGCTGGTCTCAGCTCTGGGACCAGTTCCTACCTCTCCAGGTTCTCTAGTTTACTATGCAGATGACTGAGCACTGAAGAGTGCCGCGTGTCCTGGGCAGGGGAGCCCCCATTCCCATGAGCAGCTTCTTCCCACCAGCATTTTCGGGCCCTCCCTCTGGCTCCTGGGCTTCTCCTGAATTTTGAGGAAGACAAGGGGAAACCCAGAGGGAGCGGTGGGCTCTGGCCCCTACCGGGAAGAGACAAAATGTCCCACGTTTGTCAAAATTTAGTCCCAGCTGGGATGATGTGTTACTTGAGGTCGATTTAAGCTCTTTAAATGGTCCTGGTGTGGAGTCTCCGCCCCCATCTTCAAGTCACCAGGCTGAGAGCCTGCCCGCTGCCCCACCCTGAGGCCGAGGGCCTGGCTGCTCCCTCCCCGAGCTGGTTTACGGAATAGGACCAGCCTGATGTGCTTGCAGGATTCCCTTGAAAACCCAGGTTTTCTGCCTCAAGTGGGAAGCTGAAGGGCCTGACCCTGTCCCTGGGCCTGGCTCTGCCAGGGGTGGCATCGAGGCCAAGGGAGGCTGTCCCCAGCTGGGCTGTTACTGCCCCTCCTGCCCTCATCTCTCTTCTGGGCTCAGTGACAAGCAGCCCCTCTGCCACAGACAAGCGACTGGCCAGAGGGGACGGTCCCATAGAGGCAGAGCGAGAAGCTGATTGTCCCTCCCCGTGGACCTCCAGTTCCCAGGAATGAGAGGCACCCAGGGTGGTCACCATTCGGGATCTCTGCAGGGGTGAGCAGTGGCACCCTGGCAGTCCTCGAGGGTAACAGGTGAGGACAAATCCTGGTCCTCCAGGCCAGCACTGGGCACATAGGGAGTGATCAAGGGCAAGAACCAGGACTTACATGGCCGAGGCCTTTCGGGGTCACATTCCGCGATTGTGTGATAAAGCTGGAAGAGCCCAGGCGTGTAGCAGCCCGGAATCTTCTACCTCTAGCTTGTCTTGTGATTCAGTCTGGACAAGGCCAAGCAGGACTGAAAACTGTTAACTTCCTAATTCTGGGAACTGTATGGAAAACTCCCACGGCAGGGTATTGCTCAGAAACTGCCCAGATGTGTACTCTCCCTTTAATCCCAGAGGGATGTGCCTCTCACAGTTCACTCTGGATCCCCCTCAGGGCCGTGTGTTCATTCCGATGGTGGGTATACTCTAGCACCGGAGCCCTAATCCAAGCTGAGCTGTCTGCTGGTTCACCCTTCTCTCAGGGAGAAACAGAAAGGCTCTCCTCAAGCCTCAGGGGGCGGTAAGGCGAGCAGAAACACTCTGGGAGAAAACCTGCACCCCAAACCCCTCTCGCTGTCACTCCGTACCCTGTTCCAAGAAGCAGCAACGCAGCAAGGCTGCAGAGCCGCACGCGGTGGGTGCCCCATCGACGTGTCGAAGGGCACACCTGAAATGGCAAGTTTGTTGGGCACCTGGCCAACAATCGGATTAAGTTAAAACAGCCAGCTCAGACTTCAAGGTAAAGAAAAGTCCAGAAGGTGCACAGAGAGGAGCCACATCCCTTCTGGGGTTCTGCAAGCAAGTGGGCCTGGGCTGGGGTGAGACCCAAGGGCGGTCTGCGACCTTCTCCCAGAAGCACTGAGTGCTGAGGGGGCCTTGTCCCAAGAAGGCCCCAGTTGTGAGATGCCATTCTGCTGAAAGGCAGATTGGGGATGCTCTCCACCGCTGTTCTGTCCTTTATCTCTTGTCACCTGTGACGTGCAGCCCAGTTGGGAACTGGCCAGGAGCAACTTGGGATTTGTAGGGGAAAGGGAAGGAGGCACATCGGAGAAGGGGACACGGGGTGGGCGTGGGGCACTGCAAAGGGGCTGGGCAGGAAGGGACAGGCTACCGCGGCTACTTTACCTTTTTCTCAGTCTAGCCTGAGCCAGCCCTACAAAGGGAATCTCCATTCTTACCCACCTCAGTCCTCACCAGTGGGGTCCCCGAAGTCGTGACAGGGTCATGCAATCTACTTACGGAGGAGTTTGTATCGGGTCTTAAGTAAACTCACCAGCAATTTGTTTCCCTGCTCAACTCAAATCCTACAAATACTTGCTCAGAGATTCCACAGCCTGAGTTCTCTGGAAACTCCCTGTTTTGGGAAGTGTGCTCTCTCAAGCCGGGGAACCCCAGAGGATCAGAAAATGGCTTTTGCACTCTCATGTCCAGGGACCCCTTTCAATGTGGTTCCTCAGAGCCAACCACAGGAATCAGAATTCCTGGACACCCAAGCTCATACCAACACTTTATTAGGGGCTTTAAAATTTCAAAAGTGCCTGGATCGCTCCTGGACTTAGAGCAGGTCAACAGCTTATTAACCTAGGAGCTGTGTAACTGATGTATGACAATTTGTTCCTCTATGTTATTTGTTCCACCATCGGTGTTTTTCTCTAAGACAGAACATATAAAAGTTCAAAGCGGCTCCATGCACCAGCACCTCCCTTGCATGTTCGTGCGAGGCTGGAGGAGGCAGCAGGAACTCAGAATGCTGTTCGCACCTCTACAGTAAGATACAATACCATCCACTGCTAACTGAAAAAGACAAGTCACAAGAGACCAAGGACTAAACCATGTCCTGCTTGATCTTACCTCTGGGTCGTCCCTGAGGGGACAGGTTAAGGCTATCAAGAGGCAGCTTAATACTAAAGAGAAAGAAAACATTTCTTGAGGTGCCTGCCAGTTTTAAAAGGGAATTGACGTGAGATCTGGAAGTTGATAGCATCTTTCTTCTGAGAACCATCTTGGGCGTCATTACTGAGTTTCATTAATTCACAAAAATTGAGGGTTGGTTGGATAAAAACTAGAGATGAAATATGCCTTTCCAGGAACGGACTCATGGCTTCTATGAGTGTTGCATAAAAGTCATTCTCAAATCTAATAAAAAGACAAATGGGTAAGAATAGAGGTGCATCCCATTAAGCTTAAGCCGTGTGCTTTGGGGAGACTTTAGCGATGTTTTTAACGGTTTAAACTTTAGGGAGACTAAGGAAATGAACATACTATACACCTGCAGGCGTTTAACCCTCTGAACCAACTAAGGTGATCCATTCACGAAGAAGTGTTAAATCAGACAATCCATAATACTTGATGTAGAAAATGTTCCAGCTTCCATAATTCTTTATTAAATATTTGACAAGTTGCATCACTTCTTTACAACGACTTCATTTTGTCACATTACTCTCTGCTGTCAGGAAAACAATCTACAATTTCTTTTTAGATCTCTCAAAAAGAAAATGAAAAGCAAAAAGGATTTGTTCTTAAACAAAACTTTTCCCGTGTGTATCAAATTCAACCATATTTTAAAGCTATTTTGATTGTGAAAATGAGCAGTATCCATAAGTGGTCTTTAAAAAATTTCAAAGTTGTTTGGTTGTTGATCACTGTATCAAATAGTACATGGCTTTATATCACTAGGTGGGTTTATAATAAAAAGTTATGAAACATTGAGAATTCATTTGGAATGCTTGAAACTCTTTTCACCTTAAAAGTCACTGTTTTTTTTTTTTTCATGTTTCATTTGATAATAGATCCTGAATTAAGAAATGACAGCAAATTAACATCATCTTCCTGGGGTTCTCTCAGGCTCTGAGGGTGAGAATTCTCAGGATACAGCTTGGAGAAAACTGTAGAAGGGATTAAGCTCTCACTCCCTTTCGAAACCAGATTACACAAGGTGTAAAAATGCTATACAAATATACACATATATATTTGGACAGCATAGGTACGTATATATGTATATATATTACATACGTAGTAATAAAGGAAGAACGAAGTCACGCAAAATTAACATGAAGGAAACCGTGACAATCTAGGTGAAATTAGTCTGAGTAAGAGGGGCGAACTGGCTTATAGAGGGACACGATGTCTGTAGGCGCGGTCATGGTCATGAGAAAGGCTTTCGATGCACTGATACACGGTTGAGAATGCAGTACACAGAGGTCTGTAGCCAACGTGTTAGATTCCTGTCGTTACTCCTTACAAACATAAAACCAACCAACAAAAAGACAGGCATTTTAAACATGCGGTGCTTTGCGCGTAACATCGTTAACGAAGGACAGGTGTTTACTGAGAGGTCTTCTTGGAAAATTTCATACAACTGAAAGCTATCCTTTTCTATACAACATTATATGAGCTCACATCTCTAATGCTACAGCCTTGTCTCTGACACATTGGAAACAGTCTGGGGTGGGTGTGGGGGGTGTGCGTATGCAAGTGTATATACATTGTTCATTAAGGCGTAGATAAATTGAAAAAAGTGGTCCAAAGTACATCACATTTTCTTCCCAGTTTTAAAATCTAAAGTACAAAGTGAAGTTTATAAGGATTTTTTAAAACACATCTGAGACCTGAAGGTGGCAGTTTTGATGTGACTTCTCAGGGTGTCCCCCAAAGCCTGAATGAGACAGAGGTAGTGCGTGACCTCCCGGGGGTCAGGAAGGGAGCAGGCCGGGCAGTTACCCTGCACAGCTGCACCCCCTACTGGCAAGGCAGAAAATGATACCAGACAGCCTGTCCCCTCTGCTCCCTGTCAGTACGGGCCTGCAGAGTCCCGGTGAGGACAGAGGCAAAGAAAGAGGACAGCACAGTGGGGAGGGGCTCGAGAACTGACTAACCCGGGCTCTCTCTCTAGAATTTACAATTTCAGAGGTGAGATACAAAACTTAGGAAAATACCAGAGTCAAGCGTTAAACATTCAGTAACTGTTAGAACAATCAGTAATTTGCTGCATATGAATTTGGCTTTCAAAACAGACAATCTGACGAGATCAAACAGCAATGGTACACATTGTCCATTTAACAGTGTGAGATGTAGAAAAGGGGCTCAAATATTTTGCAAACTATTTCTCAGAATCTGTCACTGCATCCTTCTGTGGGAGGAATCATCGTGTCAGGTTGCTTTACAGTGTTTGTCATCTGACCTTAGGGACTATCTACATCAGCTACCAAAGGGCCTTGGGATCAAAAATCAAAGAAGCATCTTACATTCTTGTGATCTGGCAGAGGACTGGTTACAGGAAAGTAAATAATGGAAAATGTTTCAAAGGAAAAAGGAAAAGAGCATTGAAGCTGCAAACAACTTTAAAACAGACCAATGCCGCCCTGTTTCCCGCTCCAGGGGCAGCAGGAGGATTCACGGCACACGACCCGGAGCTGATCCCACTGGGGGACTCTCCACATTCATCCTCAGGCCAACAAAGGCAGGAACAGAAATGCCCGGGACCGACAGGTGCGTGTGATAACTGATGTCAAAAGGCCTTCAAGATGCAGTATGTCAGCTCTGGAACTTATTTCTTCATCTCATGACCAACTAGCCCACAATGTCTACAACTTCTTCAGGGAACTAAAGAAAGTGGATTCAGGTAATTTCTAAGAAAACAGAGGCTATAAAGACCCTGGACTTTGGAGTGGCACTGCTGCGAAAGACAACTAGAATAGGGGACACCGCCCTTCTCCCCCAGGCCTGCTGACCGGAGCGGGCGGAGGCTCAAGGAATGGCCCAGCAGTCTGCTCTCACGCAGAGCATTTTCTTTACTGTCATCCGTAGTCACGTCAGAGTGGTCATTAGGATTTAGAGAAAACAAGACAGATGACTATTTTAGACAAAGAGTGAAATACCAAGCAAGAATTGCTGAGAACTAGGGAATCTTATTTGGATTTTAAAAACAAAACCAAAAACAACCGCCGAACCCAGCACTGTATGGCTGCCACTGAAATCAGATATTAAGGGGGAGATGAACCGAACTGTCATTCACAGTTACTGCCTTCCAAGTATTCACAGGGGTATATTTCGAGAATTCTTATCAGTTCCTGGATTAGAAATTATCTTAGAACGGTTTTTCTTGCATATTTTAATACTTTGCCTAATTTGCATTTAGTGAACATTCCGATTTTTGGAATATACAGTTTACAAAATGTCAGAAGAATCTCAGTTCTTAGACAAGAATCGGCAGACTCCTCCCCTATAATTCCAGGATCCCTCTGAGAACCCACCCAAGCGTGCTGCTCGCTCAGGCTGTGCCACGAGTTCAGGAAGAAAGCCGACTCGGGACGAGAAGGGGCTACAAGAACGGGGTTTTTTGCCACTGAGGCATCTGTTCTACTGACGGAAGGGAAAAAAATCCCACCAACAGATAAGAATAACGAGCAATATAGTTTTTTCTAATTACTCACCATCTAACTTTTCCGATCACTATTCTATTTTTAAATCGACATGAAAAGGGACCCAATCCCCAGTCCTGCGGAAATCTACCCACTTTCAGACACCACCGACCTCTGTAGCCCTTTGGACAACTCGCTTATAACCACACACGTTCTGTGACTTCTCACCAGCCACCCAGGGCTGGGTACGAATGAATTTCTTATACCAAAAGGTCCTTCTTACCTAACAGATGGAGGCCCTGAAACCACAATTTTTTGTCTTATCTACAACTGGCAAGAGATCAGATCTCGAGAGTCCTGGCCGGCCACAACACGGTCTAGGACGACACGTTAGAAAGGGCAGCGGGGGCTGAACTCCCATGCTGCCTCAGGTGCTCTCTCAAAACACGACAGAACTCTGCAACGGAGACTCACAAGAGGGAAAGAATCGAACTGCACAGATACTCTCCATCCCCCGCCACTACCAGAGTAACAGCCTGACCGCAGTGGCAGAGCATCTTCCCTCTGTAATCTAGCACACAACAGACACAACTCAGGCAGTACACAGTATCGAAGCATGCAACATGTCATAGGTAACAAAACCCAGTTAGGTTAAGTGTATATTAAATTAATCTTTGTAGTTGAGTAGAAATCACAGAACAATTGGTGAGGACAGGTCTGTAGGCTCAGCTTTACATCCAGATTTTATACACCAGCAGCCAGATTCACAATTGATAGATATTGCACCGGAAAGATGTGTGCAGGAAGAAGAAATCATCATCACATTTAATGTCTATGATAAAAAAACAAAACATAAACAAAACCAGATATGACCTCCATGTAGTACATAAAGTGCCTTCAGAATTGGTGCAGTTAGAACAAAAATTGGTTATTTAGCTACCATTAGCAAACGCGTACGAAGAAGAGACTAAACAGATCTGGTTTCCACAGTTTCAAATCAAGCCGTGCCAAGTTTCATTCAAACGTCTCTACTACGAACAGCGAAGAGGAAAATAGAAGAAAAGAAGGACTGTACAGCATCAGGAAGGGCTAAGTATTTCTCTGACGAGAAATGACAGTCAACCCTGTCTCAAATGTGTTCTAGCACACGTAATCACGGCTAAGGAATAATGGCGGGATTCCTCCAAGTCAACACAAAATTTGTCATGCTATGTTACAATTCTCTCAGCCTGCAGCTATTATGCTAAATTTGTACAAAAAAATGTAACATCCAGTTTGTTTTCACTCTGAGTATGGAAAAAAATGATCATTATGCCTAATGTTATGTTTTAAATACTCTCAAAGTACTTGTCTGTAGAAGGTTTTTGGACAAAAATCGGTCTTCCAATTCTAATAAAGTTGAGGGCAGGGTGTCAAAGTACTTCAAAAATAAAAACGTCACTGACATTAAACCTGGTATGAAATTCAAATACAAAAAAAATATGTTCACTTTTCCAAGTACATGAGACATCTTTAATCGTAATGAAATAAAATCTGAAAATCGGTCTAAATCATTTTAAAAAGTAAACATGAGTTGTAATACTATACCTGTAGAGTGATTAATTCCATTCATTGTCATTATAAAGTATGTAAAATATTTATTAAGGGCTTTGCCTACAGAGGCACAACATAAATAGAAGAAGTCCTCCTGAAATGTAATTAGTGTACACATCAACCAGTTGATAATTTGCGGTGGAAAACGCAGGCACGCGACCCAGGACTGGGTTCCACGTGTGAACCTGGGCAAGTCACGGGTGGAGGCTCTGCTCCAGGAGCCGCCTGTGCAACCGCTCTTCTGCCACTGTCTCTGCAAAGTCTGTCAGGCAAATGCAAAGGTGCAAGCGGGACTTGCTCGATGAACAACCACCGGAGGCCGGGGGCGCTTAATCCACCCCCTCGAATCCTTGAGCATTCTCCACGGCCATGAGAAGCTTCTCTCGTAAATCTTCAAAGGTTTCATATGGAGGTAAGTCAAGGCGATTAAAGCTGCAAAAGTAACACAAAGTTTGGGTAAAACGCCATCAGTATGACCCGTTAGTTACGACAGCATTTCCTAGATTTGGCTAAGGGGGCATTTGGAGTTTGAGCAAGAGGATGTAAAAGTCTGAACCACCTATTTGGATTATCATACAAGAAATTCCTGCCATGAGCCTGTCTACACCAAACAGGCCATATAACCTACAGAGGAGAGGAAAGAATTTCTAACAGTCCATAAAACCTATTACAGCCAGAGGTGGATCCTGGAAAAATGCTGCTGGGGAAGGAGACACGAAAGGCAAGTAACTGACACACATTCCAAGATTTCAAAACCCTGGAAACACCCAGACCTCAGGCACGAGGAGCTATGGAGGAGGCGAGGCTGTGCTGCTCCTAAGGCCCTCACTTATTCTACGGCAGGCTCTGAGCCGGAGCTTTCCCAGGTAATAACTCACCTTGTTTTCACCACAGGCCTGTGAGCCAGGGGATGTCTTCTCCGTCCTGGAGATGCGAGTGGAGCACTGAGAGGGACCATGTGCCCGAGCTCACCCTGGGAGCACGGCACACTCATGACCGCACCCCGGGCTGCCTGTGGCTCCAGAACCCCAATGCTAAGCTCCCTCCCCTAACCAAAGTCAGGCAAGTAATCGACATTTGGAGGGAAAAGCTGCATTTATGAAAAGGCACTAAAAACCTGGAGGCTTTGGCTGGAGTGTTATCACCCTGGTCACAGAGAGGCCCTCAGACAAATGACGGCCTTCGTGAGCAACGGAGCCTACTTGTCTATGAGACCAAGTTCAAATTCTGGCTCTGCCACTTGCCAGCTGTGTGACCTTGGGTAAGATACTTCACTCTCTGAATCTGTCTGCTCTTCTGTGAAATGGGGACACTGCTTCCAGGGTGCTGGGAAGATCTAATGAGAACAGGTGTAGTGTGTGCCTAGAACTCAGCACGCGCCCAAAGATGGTGACAATGGTTATCATTCACTCGCCGTTTACTGAGCGCCCTCAGTGGGTGCGAGGAGTTTGAGCCCCTGTCACAGAATGAATGCATGTGGGGTGGAGTGCTGCGTGTACCTGTCATGAACATGGCTATCCACCCTTGCCACAGCTAAGGACGATTTAAAGAGCTGACGTCCATGGAGCCAGTCAGCATTGTGAAGTACTTTTCAGCCATTACCTCCGTCAATCCCAGCAATCACCCTGTATGGTAGGTAACGCTTCATCTCTACTTTAGAGGAGGAATTCGAGGCACAGAGAGGTTAGGTAACTTGCCCAAGGTCGCAGAGTAAGCAGCAGAGCCAGGATTCAGACCTAGGCTGGCTCCAAAGCACGGCACTAACCATTGCTTGTGCTATGTCGGCATTTAAAACCTCCCCCTCAGGGCCTTGCCCTATGGTTCCAAGTAGGAGCAGAACAACTTCCTGTGTTCTAAAAGCTAACGATTATCAGCAGCAGGACGACACAGACACATGTCCGTGGAAGGCCCTTTAACAAGTCTACCCTGTTTAATAAGACACACTGAGCTCTCAGATTTTTTAAGTCACTAAACATAAAACACATAACAGAGAGTACCACTGTGCTTCTCAAACTGGAGTTCTCAGAAACCCAGGAAGCCTAAAAGAAGTCTAAAAGTCATCTTCAACTTTTTGTTCTCCCTTTGATGTCGATTATTAATGATAATGACCTCAATTCTTATTTTCCCAGTGATAAGGACGGAACTCCACTTTTTCAGCCTGCACTTAGAAGAGCCTTTCACAGCAGGAGGCTTTATCCCACAGTCCAGGGCCTGCGGTCCCGTGGGGTCTGGAGACGTGTGCCCAAGGATCTGAGAGCATCTTTCCTTTGATGTGACCCACTTCTTACAACTGTTGTGCCAATTATATGAGTAAATGCACACCGAGTGCTTCGGATGGTGCCTGACCACGCTAAGTGCTTAATCACGTTGGTTACCTTTACTTCTGAGGGTGGGGGACAGGGTTTGGGGGTCAGGGGTCAGGCTCTGGCTGTGTGACCTCATTATCCTCAGGGGGCTTCAGCTTCCTCACGTGGAAGATGCGTGGGCCGACTGAGATTATTTTCAGAGTGTACCTGAAACAGCAGGCAGGTCTGAGACTCTTAGCAAAGTATAATTTTAAATATCCAGGCAGTGGCCTTTGAGACAACAATGAAATGAAGCCCTTTAAATATCAGACACTCAAATAATTACACCTGAGAGGTTTATGAAAAATATCCTTCAGAAAGAACCAGATTTACCAAGTCTTGCTTCCCTGGTAAATCAGGTTTTTATTACAAAGCTTAATTGTGTATTTTACATTTTTATAAAACATAGAAGAAATTAGACATATATATAGCTAAATGTGATTGCAGAGCAGTTGCTGTGAGGCAGCCAGCAAGGTTCCCATTTCCTACATTGCAGTGCAATCGGGGCCGGGAGGGAGGAAAGACGGGCAGCAGAGACAACAGAGGGAGCCCCAGCCCTCCGGGCCAGTGCTGCTGGCAGCCAGCACTCCTCCTCGGCAGGCGCAGCTAGTCTGGAAGAGCATCCTTAGGAAACCCTTTGGTTGCTTTATTTCTATGACACACAGAGAAGGAAAGAGGCTTAGGTAAGAGCCAGCTGGGTTGCTTTCCTCCGGTAGGCGACCGTTGTCCTTCTTGGGGAAAAGTAGTTATAACCTAAGCTGTCTGCCAGAACCTCCTGGGGAGCTCCGAAAATCCCACTGCCCATGCCACACACCAGACCAACCAGGTCCAAATCTCTAGGGGCAAGACTTTGGCATCAGTAGTTTTTTTTTTTTTTTAAACTCTCTAGGTGGTTCCGATGGGCAGCCAGGGTTGAGAACCACTGAATTTGGAGGCCTTATCTGGGCAGCTTCCTATTTTAGTTGTGGCTGAAGCATGTGAACTCCGAAACAGAAGAAAAGTTCAACAGTAAGTATCTGTCCACAGGGTCACAGAGGGACATGGCTGAACACCCCATTACCTGCTTCTCTTTGAAGAGTCTAAAAAGAAAGCGGCCTGGATCATCAGAGGTGGTAGATCCAGTGTAGAGGTTAGGGGGCAGATTCCAATCCTGGCAGACCTGAGTTCAAATCCTGATTTGGAAATCTGGCCTGGGTGATCACGGGCAAGCTTCCTAAGAGCCCGTGGGAAGGACGAGGTCACCGTAAGGGCTGACCCACATGAGACGGTTGTGCCCGATAACTTAGCTCTAACTCCTATTTGTCATCATTAGCCTATGAATCAGCAGCCCTGGGGCCCAGCTCCACGCTGGCTATCACAACCCAGGAAACCACAGCTGACTCTGAGCCTGTTGGAATAAAAGCTCCGAATTACCAAAAACATTCTCTCCTTGAATAAAGGCGGAGAATCACAGACAGTGACTGCTCTGGAGAGTCGCCAATTTTAGCTGGAGTCAGCTTGCTTCCAGGGCTCCGACAGGCAAGGACCATATTCATTCCCTTCAGAGTTATATGAATGGTAAAATGGGAAAAGACTTTCTTTCCAGCGAGGTGAGGGAATCAAACAGAAGCAAAAAACCCTCTCACAGCCATTTCTCACAAATCTGCTCCACGAGAATTCTCTCCCAGCTGGGGCTCTGTGGTCAGCGAGGCATTTCCTGCAAGGACTGCTCAGTTGCACTGGGCAGAGCAGGGTGGCCAAAGTGGGTTTTAGCAGCCCTTGCTGCTCATGAGGACGGAGGGCTCTGCGGCTCACTATTCCTAAGAGCAAGAAATAAAACCCTGCGGGGGAAACCAACTCGAGGGCTGTGGGAGCTTGGATGAGCAAGAGCTCCAGGAGCTGCTAAGAAACTCTTCAGAGAAGCCGAGCCCCCTCCTTGTCGCCCTGCCACACCCACCCCTGTCTCCGCAGGCCAGGCAGTGGTCCTTCAACGGTCCTCTTACACTCCTCCAGCCACAATCACATTGTTACTAAATTCCAGAGACTTATGGGTTACTGACAGCCACAGAAGGCCTTTTAAAAACAATGTTTCTACAGGGAATTTTATCCCAAGTTCTAAACTAATTTAAGGTTGGAGTAAAAACCCAATCTGTTTAGAGTTTGGAAGTTGTCATATCCACACATGGTGAATAAATAGTGAAAGCTCTGCTTCCTAGAATATTAGGGAAGGATGGGGTTTGCAGGAGGAATTCCCGAGAGCATGGAGGGTTTAACCCTTTAGTGCCCAGCATACTGGGTCCATTCAAATCTTGGTTAAGGCTTCATCAGCATTCCTGTACAATTTATACGTCTTCTCCGGCATCACTGACATCCGCACTCTAGCCTACCTATGGGCAGCAACGTAGGATTGATTCCACAGCCTCTAGCCCAGCACCATAGACAGCTAAGCATTTAAAACACTGTTTGCTGACAACAGTGTGTGTTTGTCACTTACCATGTGTGAGCTCTGGGCAGTTTCTCAGGACTCCCCCATTGCTCTATTGTAAACAGCTGAGGACCATTGGAACCTGGACAAAAAAGAAAAATTAACGCTCCGAGTTCTCAGGGCGGGAGACCAAAGCTAAGGTGTGACTTAAGAAAAGGGAAGGAGGTGGGCAGGGCACACCTCGAGCTGAGCCCTGAGACACCCTCTTCAAGTGCTACGTGACATTTAAGATTTCACGTTGGGGGAAACAAGAGGCCTGCACAACCTCGCAGCAGACCCGGCATCACCTTCTGTGCGGAATCGTGCCAGGTTTAACATACAACGACGTACGGAAGTGCAGACAGCCCTAGCCTTTCAGCTGAACCCTGGAAGTTGAAATTTAAAACCACTTTTGGGCAAAGAAAAAAGAAACGTGACCCTTCATATACAGAGCAGAAAGAGTGATGTCTTTAATCTACAGCAAGCACTGCGTAATTGTGCCTCCTGCAGATGAACAGTCATTTAAATGTTCAGTTTATAACCATACAGGTGATTCTGCAAAATCTAGTTTTTAGACACATACCAAAAAAACAAAACAAAACAGAGAAAAAAGAGAAGACCAACCTTATGGCTCTCTGTACAAAAACATCCCCCCATGTCCCTCGTAAAGGTGAGTCCACGCACAGCCTGGGTAGCCGCACATCCCCTTTCTCTACACGAGGGACACCCACGGGGCTCTGTACAGTGCCCTCGTGCAGAGGCCTGGTAGGCAGCCTTCTCGGGACACAGCTGACGCCTGGCTAGAAGCTCCCAGGAGAACTGAATCTAAGGGTGTCCTGCTCACCATAAAGTTCGGCAAATCCATTCATCGGTACTCGCGACGTCCCAGTGACAAACTGCAGTAACCGGATGCGCTTCTCAGCGTCCATCAGCAGCACAGCCTATGAACAGAGGCAGAAGGTCATCATGCCCCCCACGTGACAGGCAGCACATGCTGCTGTAACGCAGACGGGAAAAACTTAATCTTATTTATATTGCAATGTAAGACCTAGACAGTTGACTCTGAAAGCTTGAGTCGTCGTCTTTTTTTTTTTTTTACGGCCACCCCAATATTGGCCTCTCTCATCTTAGAGAGCAAGAGATGTCAATGTCTCTTTCTTCTTCTGCCAATAGATCAAAATAAATGATATAAAAAGCAAAACGTTCACTGGCACAAAGCTCGTGTTTCTGTGTGCGAGGCTGCCGGCCCCAAGCCCATTATAAACATACAGTGCTGGAGAAATGTCAAGACCAGGGGCCCGGGGAAATGAGGTGGGATTTCCAATTGCAGACAAGTTCTCTAAAGACAACATTTCATAAATAGAAAGAAAAACTAGAACTAAGGATAGGCCTCTAAAATAATCTGTGTATCTTACATATCTGAATTCTTACAAATACTGAGTTGGCTTTACTGGGAGTGTTACTTGACCTATTGTATAAAAAAAAAAAAAAAAGAAATCCAAAATCAAAGCTGGGCGAGACTTGGACCAGGATTCGATGATTCTGTTTTTTTCTTTCTCTCTCTCTATACTTCCGCTGACACTTGGAATATTATTAATAATGGACATTTAGAAATTTAAAAAATGTATATGAGTTCTTATTTCTGTAAGTAAACAATCAGCCTTTTTTCCTGTAATTGTTCTTTCATAGCCAGTTTGCCACTGCTCCCTTGGACCCACTCAATCATATTTCACTTTTCTCTCCTAAGCTAAACAGAAAATAAACATTGGCTCTAGGATACTGAATCAAATGTTATTTGCATCTATCTTTGACTGAAAGATACAGAGATGAAAATGTTTATTGGAATTAACAAAAAAAAAATTGGGAAAATGATTTTTTAACCAAAAATGGCAGCTTGGAAAAGTCAGCCCCAAAGCATGATTTCGCCCTGAAAAGCCTGCCGCTCTTACTAACAGTTTGGAGGACTAGTTCCAACTCTTGATTCCAACTGCCTCCTTTTCAGAATCATCCTACGGAAGGGGTTCCTCGAACAAAAGCCACTGTCATCAGGTGGTCAAGGAAGGGCAGCGTGCTGGGGAAAGGGGGAGCCTTAGTCAAGGGCAGTTGCCCAGTTGAGTTACAGAAAACAGCAGGAAGGGCTGCTTCTAGCTCAGTTTGCCTCTTCTCTCCCCCAGCAGCCCAAGTACGAACAGAGCCCCAACCTGCCGCAGCCAGCCTAAAGCAGGACACAGGACGGGCAGGACAGAGCCCTCGGGCCTGGCCTGGGTGGAGGAAACAGGGACTGAGCCCCGGGAGCCCTGGCCTTACCTTCCAGAACCATTGAATCACAGGGTGGTTTGGGCAGTAGCCGTTCTTGTAAATAGAATGCTGTCTCCAGTCATTGACGTCCACATCGCCAAGGCCACACATCAGCAACTAGGAAGGAGATGAACCAGATGTAAACAGGGCACGATGGCCTTCTCTCAATGCCAGCACCTTGTCACGAGCAAACACATGAAGGGGAGTGTGTGTTCCACATTTTACCTGCCACCGCACACCAATCACAGAGACAGTGCAGATCACGAGGGGAAGCTGATTCTGACACCTGTACAGGCCACAACACTTCATACTGGAAATTACAACTCCACAGCAATCATCCTCTCGAGCTCTCTAACCCGAGCACAGTGCTCACAGAGCTTCTACACTCCACTTACATCTGCTCGTTGCCCTGGCCGATTTCCCTTCTGGGAGGTCATTTGTCTCAATATTTGAAAATACCTTCCCACCCACAAGAGAATTCGTGCGTTATGGCAGCAAGAACTCATCTCCCCCAGATCCATCAACCCAGGCAAGGGCAAATCACCCCATCCGTCCACAGGCCTGTGGATGCAGACCTGCACTGACGAAATAACTGGCTCTCTCACTTACCAGTTAGTCTTAGGTCTACTTTTCTTATTACCTAATCCTCCAACAGGGAAGGTTTCCTATGGACAAAGGAATGATATTCTGGCAAAGGTAGCAGAGTAAAATGGAGGGAAAACTAAACCGGAAGCCTGAAAACTGGACTCCCAGGCCTAACGGTGCCAAAGCCTCGTCGGATAAACCTGTGAGGCCACTAACTTCTCCCTTCCTCAGTTGCCCACCTGTCAAAGGCAAGGCTTCCACTATATGTTTTCTATGCCATCATCTACCTTGAATTTTCCATTTTAGGATAAAAGAAGAGAAAGCCAGTCTATGGGAAATGCTTCACTGGATGTGACTTGGACAAACGGATAACTGAGTCCCAGCAACAGCTTCTCAAAAGACGCAGCGTTCCTCCTGCTGCTTCTCTCAACACAAGAAAGAGGGAGAGATTCCTCTGCTTTTTAAACTGCTAGTTCTCCCCTATGTCAACACAAAGCTGAAATAATCTAATCTTAAACTAGCTCCTGCTTGGCCACATCCAGTTCACTGGGACAACTGTTCCACCGTCCCCTGGAGACCCTTAACTCATCCCCTGGCCAAGTCCTCGTCCGCTGTCACGGGGGGCGTGGAGAGCAGGTGCAGGACACTCAGCCAGCCCCACCCTGTGATCAGGGTGCTGTCACCCCACTGGCCACCACAGTCCTGGCTCTACTGGGAGCAGGAGTTTTCCTCCCCTGGTGTGCAGACCGTGAACCCTCCTCAGCCCAGGGGACCCCTACTCGTCTGCGGGGTCCCAGCACCGCCCCTCCTGGACAAGGAATTGAAGGTGACCACTTTGCTATTCCCCATTCCCAGACTGACATATGAGCCCCTTCAGAGATAGGTAGTAGAATTCAGTTAAGCTTACTCCCTTGGACATTAAGGATCAGAAAATACTAAAATATCATTTGTGAAGTAATGAGAGACTCTTTGAAAAAATCTATTTTACACAAGATGTTTGCAATACTAACCTCTAGCTCATTTTCATCAAAAATTTTAATCAAATCAATAGGAAGCAGTTCTGTGAATCCCTGAAAGAAAAAAAAAAACCCTAAACACTTTTTTCCTTGTAAGAGGCACATTTTACAGGAGAAACAAATTTTTTTTCGTTATCCAGGAAAAATAAGTTCTTTACTGATGATTTATATATCAGTGACAGTATCCGGTAATTGTAGTTCCAATAAAAACAGCATAGTCATAATATAAAGATTCTGAAAAACAGTAGAATCTAGAAGGTGCAGGTACCTGAGTAATTTTTGAAACCCTAAGAAAACACGGGTTACTGTGGGCAGGCAGATTCCAAAAGCCATTTATGACACACTACTGTGAGTCAGTGTGTCCTAAAACGTACAGGCCACAGACGTGCGAGAGGATGCATTTAAAAAGAAGGCACATAGATGAAACACAAAGGAGGCAGTGTGATCCAGCAGAGGAGAGACTGGGAGGCACCCTGCTCTAGTTCCCAGGTTATCATCACCTAGTGGAGTCATCTAGGACGAGACTCTGCCACTGGGCCTGGCATGTGGCTGGGTCTCTGAAAGTGTGCTCGTCTGGGGCGGGGCCCAGATCTGCTTCCCGGGTTTCTTAAGTAAATAAAGTACGAAGCTTGCTGTTCTCAAGTGTGTCCTAACTTACTTTCTGCCCCGAGTCCCTGAATTGTTTTGAGTGTTCTGTTTGGGCGAGGGCTTACACACCACGTGGAGTGACAAGCTGGGGTAAGCTACGAAAGCATTGCCCAATAGGAACTCTGCATCAGTTCAGTGGAAATTTATAATGTGCACTTGGGGCTGGGGTTCCTGTGTTCTCTTTCAAGTAACTAATAGACATTATCAAGATTTAAAAAGGAATTTCAGTTTTGGTCAAAGTGAACCATTTATTAAAATGATGAATCCCCTCACCTTCTGTTAGGGGACTCTCATGGGGAACCTGGGAGCACCACTGACATTAAATACTTGGATCTGAGAAGCACCTGTTCCACCCTTTAAGAGGGTGAAAGTTGGCACAAGGTGGCTTGGTATAGCATAAAAACCCAGCTTAAGCAGGTGTGTTTTACCTGCACGTGCACAGGAGAGAAGTCTGTGAGGAACTACTCAGAGCCAGAGGGAAGGGCAGGACAGAAGGGGAAGGCACCGTTACTAGGGAGGGACGGCATGACTGGAACGGCCTTTTATACTGTTCACCCCCAGTCCTCCCACTTCCTAGAACCTGTCACTGCAGCAAAAGGCAGAGATGCGCCTCCCAGCCTCCCCTTGGGTACCGCCGGGCAGTGCAAGACAGCGGGTCCAGCCTCTGCGGGGGAACCTGCCCCTCCGGATCAAGTCTGTCCCAAGTTCTCTTACAGTCATGGCAAATCAAAACATAAGAAGCAAAGTAAGAGAACACTGGACAAAATAAAACAAAGAACAGGAGGGTGGCAATGCGGCGGCGGACACTCCTGTCTTGGACACTGGTCAGCGGTGTGAGCTGTGCCGCCCTGTCCCCACGCCCATGCCATCTCTCGGAGTGTGATCACTTGCCCTCCTCCGACTAAGGATGCAGGCAGAGCATCTCAGGGAGCACAGCTTACCTCCAAGAAGGCATTCATTTGCTTCTGGACCCTGTTCACAAACCTCCACTGGATGACCAAGCTGCGGGAGAAGATGCAACAGCATTTAGCCACTTTCATCACCAGCCCTCGTTCCTTCACAGCCGCGAGGACTTCCCGCTCAGCAGGGGAAAGGAGAGAAACCTCGCACTGGCAAAGGAAGAGGAGAGGCTGGGGCCGCGGGGCACAAGCTATCCATTCGTTCTTTCAAGAGTAGCCAGAATCTATGTGAAAATCCTAAAACCTCACTGAGGATTTCAGTTGATTTCTTCTTTTCCCCCAGATCAAGCCTTAGTTTATTAAAGTTGCTTTATAAATATGACTGCATAGAAAAAACGGAAAAGGTCATACAATATGAACACATATGTCTATGTGCATAACATGTGCACACACATGAACTTATATACATGTAGACATATGTAGACATATTTTTGAAGGGAGTACCCAGAAGAATATATTTTGTCAAATTTCCTTCTAGCATCCAACATATCGATTTTCAACAATGACATATAATTTATCAGCAAAATGATTTACTTTAATACCCAACTTTGGAGGATTAATGGTAAGACTTCTTTAAGTAAAAGAAATCCACAGGAACTATTTTCCCTGTGACAATGTTTAGTGTATAGCAGAATTTATTGCTGGGCAAATCCACTTTGGATTCCGTCTGAGGCGTTTTGCCGTGAAACAGCACAAGGATCTTGTCATAAAGGGCTCTCACCCACGAGGTGGCAACCATGGCAACGGCCCTTGGGGACGAGCCGCCCCACACAGCCGCTGCCCGGCCGTGTCAGGCTTTATTGTGCTGTACTGTAGTCAGTAGCCTCCTTCTTGTACCCGGGGAACATGTGTGCCAGGGAGCAGCTGGGATGTCAATCACCCTTTTCTCAGCAAAGCTAGCTGAAACTGTGCCTGACCCCACTTTCCACCAAATATGAAACCTAAAAGAATTAACTGCTAAGAATGATGTGCAACACGTATCACGATGTCCAAACCCTCAGACTTCTGACCCTAGTCACCCTGGAGTGCACTGTTTGTAAAATCTATTCAAAGTCTGCACTTTCCGAATGAAGACGATGGTGTGTGCCAGGGTGTTGTCTTGCTTGTTGAGACTGTCAGAGTTCAGAACGAGTGTGCCGATTAACGTGGACAGGTAAGAACTATGGCATCTTACTTTTGTTTTCTATTAAGTGTAGCAGCTTTTAGAGGAGAAGTCTGCTATGCAATAGTCCATGCTTTGTCAGAGGCTTTAAGTAGAGGCTCCAACATTCTCCATTTCTTCCTAATTAAAAAGGACAGTAGGTTTTCTTTGCAGATCACACTAAAAGATGTCAAGACCCTTGGCCAAGTCTCCAAAGAGAGGAGGGAACTCAGCTCGTTGAAATGGGGCGTTAAATGTAAACATGGAGCTCAGGCCACTGCTGTCATCCGCAAGATGAGCAGAAAACCAGGACCCAGGAACCAAACACTGCTGCACTGACCTCATTCCTGGGCCAGGGCTGGCGAGGGCAACCTGGCAGTCCTTGGAAGAGCCCAGAACTGTGTCTTTGATTCATATATATATATATACATATATATATATACACACACACACACTCTAAAGAGAAAAATGTAATGTGATCAAGAGAGAAAGACCTTCTGCATAGTATAAATGCCCTAGGATTACTTAACAGATGGCCTTCCAAAGGACTAAATATTTTGTTCCACCAACTGAGGCTGAGATTGGGTTAAGAAAATTACAAATATCAGAAATAATTTATTATGTTTGCATGTGCTGAATCTTCCTATCCATTTAAACTGTTTCTTACATTTTCACTATGGAAACGAACTCAAGAGAGAGATACACTGTGTTCCATTGCTGCAATTCTCAATTTTAGACCAGATACCCACATACTCTAAGAGTATTTGCAGATTACTCAGTAATGCACACTTTTTTCTCCTTTCACTGTTCCTTTATATAGAACCTCACTGATGTCATGAAACAAGTCAAACTTTCCATCCCATATTTCAACTTTCTATTAGCCAAAGGAACTCACATGGTTGAAAGTACATCCATCATATACAAGAGCTGTTTTGATAAGGAACTTCAACCAAATATGCTGTTCGATTTAATAAAAGAAACAGTTGTAAACAAGTGTATACGTACTCGATATACTCCCTTTTGTTTTCATTTGTTACCATTATTTCTGACCCATTGGGCTTCAGGTCCACTTGATATGTCTGTAATTACAAAGATAAAACAATCACCATTGTGAAGTTATTTTGCATATGATTACTGAGTAATAATGTCTTACCATAAAAGGAAGATAAGCAAAATTTATTCAGAATTATTTCCCAGCAATAGGGCTCAGTGTACAAAAGAAGGTCTAAGGAGGCCTTTAAATTATTAAGATCCTACACATTTAAAGATGTTATCATTAAAGGCAAATTATTTTATGGTTATTTATGAGTTTTAACTATTCTTCATACATTAGGAACAACAGAGAACAACAACATTTTTTCATCTGCCAACTAATTCATTTACCAAGAAATTAATTATATTTAACAGAAAAGGCAGGGTACCTCCATCAAGACTATAGAGATCCAAATTTTAATATTTTGTTCTTGAAAATTAGATTTTATAGGCATAAAAAAAAAAGATGTGTGGAATTTCTTCCAGAGACAAAACCCAGGGACTTAAAAAAAAGAAAGCAGCATAAGAAGCGAGGCTGCAGGGAGGGTTCACCTGCCGTCCCGAGAAGCCCAGCCTTTCCTGTGCATCCACCACGGGCTCGTCGCCCACAGCCCCCTCCCACCCAGAACCGTAAAGAGCAAAGCGCCCGAGATCAAGGCCTGGCCTCCTCCGCAAAGCTCTGCGCCAGCCCTGGCTTAACATCAGAGCGTCCAAAGCAATGACTAGCAGAAGGAAAGGGAGGGAGACGCCGATGGTCTTAGAAATAAAACGCTTATTCTCATAGAGATTTTGGGAAAAAAAAAAAAAAAAGGAAAAAAATACCACTCACAACTCCCCTATTTGAAGATAGCCACTCAATATTTTGGTAGGATTCCTTTCAATCTTTTTTTCTGCGCATACTTGGCTATATTTGAGAGTAAGCCAAGCCTGAGGGAGAGGGTTTTCCAGACTAAGTTTCCAGGTTACATCCATCAAGAGGGTTACAGACTCAAATCTGTAATGAAATCTCTTGGCTTGGCAGAGGTCCACGTCAGTGATCCTCCACCAGCCCTGCCACGCACCCAGAACAGCCTGAGCCCCTCTGACCTGAACACCTACATCTGGGTGATCTGTAAATGTTCTCTCTGATCATGCCCTTGATTACTGTTCCCATTCACGTGGAGGCGACGTTCTCAAGCAAAACACACTGATCATCTCTCTGGTCCCTAGACATTTTCTTCTTTATTCGGGAAGGGATCCAGTTTTTCCACCACGTAATCGAACTCCACTTCCTACAGTGTCAATTCAACTCTTTACTGTCCCCAATAGGGGTTTTCATTGTAACCGTATCTTCAGTTTTCTTCAAATCTTTCCTTATGCCTGCGTTCCCCTTTCCATTGCTGTCTTTCCAGCTCTTCCAGTTTTCCCCTGTGGTCATCTGCTCCTGTCCTGTACAGGCCATGGCCATTCTTGAGGATGTTAAATAGTTTCGCTTAGGGAGTGGGATGGATGGGGATGTTTCTTATAGTAAAACATTTTCAGTTCATGGCGAGTTATTTGGAGCACTGTGGACCGGATTCATTTATACTTTCGTAGTATTTAATGAACCCATGATGGTTTTTCTTTTTTTCCCCATATATTCTTCCTCAAAGATTGTCTTGCTGTTCCCTTCGGTAATGGAGTTTTCCTATCAGATCCACACCAAACGAAAGGTTAATAAACCCAAGCCCAGTTCTTGGTACCGAGATGCCCTCAGTAAAGGTACAGCTATATTAAGAATATTTTCTGGGAGCTGCAACTTCCAGAGAGCTACCGAATGAGAGGGCCAACCACAGATGAGTCAGGGTGGGGAGGGGAGGGAGAAAAACACCTCTCATGCCTCCAGAAGCAGCACCTGGTGACGAAAATGAGTAAACTCAGCCAGCATGACTCAGGGCAGAGGAACCATTCTCACCCACCCTGCTGGGGGGAGTCAAGTGGGTTCAACCTTTCTGGATGCTAACTTGGCAACAGGAATCAAAATCTTAATACTCATTTTCCTTTCCATAAGATTTTTTTTAAAGAATTTATACCAAGGGAAAAAAACTGGTCAAGTGTACAAAATGTTTATTCTAGGATAACAATCACTGTACTGTTTAGACAGTGAACTCCTGAAATAGCCTAGATGCCAAGCAACAGAGCACAGTTAAAAAACGTACGGTCTATGAAATGGAATTCAGTGTAGCCGTTACAATGGCATACATCGATATTCCCTGACACGGGAAGGTATCTAGGATATATTACATTGTACATTTCCATTGTACGCATTGTACAACTCCATTTCTGTAAAAAAAAAAAATCTTCTATGCTTCTGTTAAATCAAAATTTTAATGGTGATTTTTCTTCTCTAGGTGGTAGGAACTATGGGTGATTTTTATTTTTATTGTACTGGTTTTATTTTTATTACAAAGATTAGTATTTTGTAATCAGGCAAATTAATAAAATTGGTTTTTTTTTTTTTGACGAAGATTAGCCCTAAGCTAACATCTGCTGCCAATCCTCCTCTTTTTGCTGAGGAAGGCTGGCCCTGAGCTAACATCCATGCCCACCTTCCCCTACTTTCTATGTGGGACGCCTACCACAGCATGGCTTGTCAAGCGGTGCCATGTCCTCACTTGGGATCCGAACCGGCAAACCCTGGGCCGCTGAAGTGGAATATGTGAATTTAACCGCTGTGCCACCGGGCCAGCCCCTAAAATTGTTTTTGACAGAAAAAAAAGGGACCATACTAGTCACGCTAAGTAAGGAGGTCAAGCAGGCAGTCAGTCTGTGGGCATCTGTCTTACCAGTTCTATCATTGATTGTGACTGAGGGTTTCTCTGGGAGGCAGTGACAGACGGCTCAATGGGCTCAAGGACAGGCAGAGAAGAGTGGTTTTCAGGTCCACTCCCCAAGCCCCTGGGGACTAGGGGCCTCTCAGTCCACGCTTTCGGTGGTGGTGAACCTCCATCCTGCGTGGGCCCTCAGACACCACTTCAGTGGGCAGTGACGGCTGATGTTCCAATCCCGCTTGTTAAACTGGCTGCCAGGGGCTGGACTGCAGACTGCGTCTTGTGGTCCAGGCGCCGTGTTAGGCTCGGCACAGGGAAATCACTCAACTGTCCCTGTTGAGGATCCGTTTTCTCTCTGAGAGGGAGGTTCAGCAGGACGGAGAGAGCCGAGGTCACTCTTACAATGGATTAACTCGACTCCTTGCACACAGATTTCTCCGGCCACCCTCCATCTCTGCCCATACACGTCTAACTACAGCCTTGCTGTGTTTGTGTTTTTCCCCACACTTCACACTTCCTAATTTCAGACCTCACTGCCCCAGGAGGGGAAGGATCAAATGTGCTTACACTGCGCTACAGGCGCCACTGAGGCATAGGAGGCTGGCAGCCCGGCCAGGGTAGTCCACTCGGGAGTGCAAGTCAGAGAGAGTTCTAACCCTCCACTCCCACTCGTGATGTGATGAGATGGGATGGAGCTATGCTCCGGCATCAGCAGCACCACAGAGGAAGAGGCTGAGGCCCGGGGGGGTGGCCCGTTCTGACAGAGGATACCCAGGAACCCAGAAGTGGAGCCAGGGCTAGACCCCATGTGCTGCTCCCTGGGGCGAATCCTTCCTCACCTCCTCTCTGGGTGGCTTCCTGCCCCTCCCATCCATTTTCCCACAACACGATATACATTCCCATCCTAACACCGGTTTCCCGGGCCAGCATCATCGCTGTCTCGCGTCTGAACTCCTTAAGGACCCAACACGAACACTAACACAGTGCGTGGCACACAGGTGGGGCTCAATAAATGCCCGTGGAAAAAACTTTCCATTTCTTTAAGTCTACTGGCCTGAGTATGAACGTCCTTCTCTTCTTCATAAAGACCATAAAGAGCAGAGGAGCCTCTGGGAGATGCGTGCTCTCAGCACTAGAACCTCTTCCCTGGCAAGTGACAACTCTGGATTTGCACACACCCCTCGCTCCTCCAAAGACGCCTACGGCAAATGTCTGAGAAGTTTGCTGAGAAACGTCTGGATCATATCGAGTATTCCTGACTCAGCAGAGTAGGGCTGATGCTTCTTACCCCATTCTTGGGTGCTGAGCACTGTGGACAGACACCTGCCCGTGGACAGGACAGGCGCGACACAAGCCCTGTGGGATGACCCTCCTCGTCCTCCCTGCCTCTAGCGATCATATGGAGAGTCCTGAGGCATCTGAGTCAACCGCCTCTCCACCTTCCTGTGTCCTGCAGTTCCCGTCTGTCGATTGCTTTGACCTGGTCATCGAGGAGTGAGGGCCCCCACCTTTCCCAGAGCTGCCCCCCAATTCGGCTCGGGTCTGGTTCTTTCCAGCTTCCGCAGGACCTCACTCTGCCCCTCACCCCTCTCCAAGGGTCACAAGCCATTGTAACGGTTGAGATATTTTTGTTCTCCATGAACGAATTTTTGCCCCATGGGCGCCATCACCCTGGTAGAGAGCATTGCCTTCACCTAACTCAAGCCTGGTCCTGAAGAATTTTCCAGCATGGCTGCTGCCCATACTCTGCCCCTCAGCACACTTCCAGCACCTCTTCAAACTAGCCAAGTCAGATGCTGCTTCGCTGAACTTGCCATAAAGAATTCCCACTTATCATAGCTCTGAAAGGGCGCTCCTCCCGGCAGGGTGCGTGTGCACGAGTGGATGGGCATGCAGTTTCTTGTTTCCACTTGGCATATTACAACTGTCCGAACGTTGAAATTGTGTAGTTGAAGCATTCACGGTAGGCTCCAGATTCTCATCAACCAGAAAGAAAAGAAATTGCAAAATAATCCAACAGCTGCAGTTTCATTACCTGAAGAGAGCTGCCGCCCAGCTTCAGGGTCTGTTAGCTCTCACTGTGGAATGAAACAAAAAAAGCAGCTCCAAGCAGCGAGGACGGCTGACAGCGTGCACACCTCACTCCTACGGTCACTTCACTCCACTGAGGAAACGAATGTATCTTTAAGGGAGACGTGGGCTTCCTCCGGGATTAGAATTAACGGCAGTGCACAGTCCACAGCTCTGCAGAGGGCTGAGGTGAGAGGCTTGCCCAGGCATCTGGTTGATGCCCACATTTTTGGTTTGACAGCTCTATTCTGAGTGCCTACGCTGTACCAGGCTCTGTGCCAGGTGGAAAGTACACAACCGTGAGCCAAGGAGACTAAGCCTGGTGGGAGAGACAGATGCTCAACACACAAATAAATGCGAAGTCATCCATGGTACATGCCACAGAGAGACATGGGAGATCCTCTGAAGTATGACGGTCTGTGGTCGGGGCCAGCCTCCTTGAGGAAGGGGCATCTGAACTGAGGGTGGGAGAAAGTGTTTCTAACAGAAGGAACAGCATGAACAAAGGTCCTGAGGTGGGAAGGAGCTTGGTGTGTTCAAGTCTAGTGGCACCAGACCCAGAAAGCAGGAGGGGCACCTCTGTGATGCAAAACGCATCTGGAAATGGAACAAGTGGGACCAGGCTGTGCAGGACCCTCACGGGGCAAATTAAGGATTTGGGTCTTTATCTTGAGGCAGTGGGAAGTCTCTGAATGTTTTTGGCAGAGGAATGACACAATCATTTTTACATTCTGAACAGATCACTGTGCCATTATATGAGGCCAAGGTGGATACGGAGAGACCAGCTGGGAGTCTACCAGAGAAGATGGCAGCTTCGACTTGGGTGTTGGTGGTGAACAGAGAGGTTTGAGAAATATTTGGGAGTTAAAATGAACAGGGTTTGGTGATGGATGGGCTATGGGAGATGAGATCATCAATATGTGGCTGCTTAATTCACTTCCAATCTCTTCCTGGAGTGGAAAATAGATACATTAGTTCCCTGTGAATGAGGTTAGCTCTCTACAAAGGAAGGCAGTGATCTAACAAACAGGGCACCTAATCATCATCTCACTCATCTTGTGGGTCTGATCTGATTACTCCATTCCTCTACCTGATGCGATCCAAATGTCACAACAATCCACAGTGCCAAATGAGGCAGCTTGGGAACTGTTTTAAAGGAATAATCGACAAGAACTGTAACGTAATCAGAATCTTTATTAGAAGTCTACTTAAAAATCCAAACACAAGATGTTTGGATTAATTAGGTGGCAATAGTTACATTTAACTGTAACTAAGGAAGATTTCCAAGATCATCTGCTTCTAACTTTGGCACTGCTAATGTCTTCCGAACTGTGTTAAGTTAGTCATATGGTTTTCTACAAGTGGATACAGAAAGAGATCCTTTTTTTGGCATTTGACACACAAGATTGATTTGAAGTCTTCCTTGGTTCTTTATTTCGACTTCTTCCTCCATGTGTTAAAAATGAAAGGAAGACAGTTCCAGGATGATTATCCATGTGTTACCCGTTGAAAACTGGCAGTTAAGACCCTTACACAGGTTCATTCAGCTTAAAAAGATAAGTCATTACAATTCAAATTATTTTGTTTTCTCACACTTGGAGCTTCTATTCCTTATAACATTACTGACATTTAAAAAAACTAGGTTAGCAATTCATTCATTTGCTTAGTAAGCATTTATGCTGGGAGGATCTCAAAGGGCTTAGAGGAGCCAGTCAGTCAGTCAATGATGAGGGACAGTGGGCAAAGATGCTGTGGGAGAGAGAAGAGAACGTGCGTCTTTGGAGAGGGCACTCGCAGCCAGTAACCATGCACCGACATCGGGGACATTGTTACAGGCACGCTATGGCTGTGAAGGTGACAGGAAGAGGGTGTCAAAAGATAAGGCTAATGGTGGGCAGTGCTGGGTCATAAGCCATGCTACAAAGGTTTAATTGACACTGAAGGTTGTTATAAGAAGGCCAACACAGAATTTCTGTTTAAGCAGAGAATTGTATGTTTAGGTTTGCTTTTCAGAACTATGACATATGGAGCATCCATGTAGGGGCATCAGAGAATGGACTGGAGGGAGGGGCACAATAGGAACCAGAGAGACCCTTAAGACAACACAGCCAAAAACCAGGAAAGCCCGAACACGGGCAGGGTGCAGATGAGGAAATAATGAGGAGACTGAGTCAATAGGATATGGTGACCAGCTGGACACGGGGAGACTAGACATGACGAGAAAGAGGGAAGACTCAAAGATGACTCCCAAGTTTCAGGCTGGAAGGCACAGTGGTGCCACTGAAAGACCAGGGCAGATGTGACGGTTGGGGAGGAGGAAATGGCTTTAGTTCAGGGACCCATGGGTCTTTCAATGAAGTGGTTGATGGGACGGTCAGTCCAGGGGACATGTGGAGACTGGGAGAAAGGTATGGACAGGAGAGAAGAGGCTGGCCGTGAGGAACACGAAGACGGGTGTAGTTGGAGCCACAGAGGTGGATGAGGCCATCCAGCTTGTGTGGGCGGGATGAGAGAAGAAGCAGACATCGGATGGCTGGCTGAGGGACATGTGCCTTGTGGGGCCAGCAGAAACAGCAGTCCTTCAAAGGGACGGGAAACACAGTGCCAAGAGCAGTGGAAGGAATGACGAGCGAAGGCCGTTCTCACTCCCAGGCATTTCAGGGGGAGAGTGAGCAGTAGAGGAAGGAAGCAGACAAGCAATGGAAACATCTGCTGCATTTAGTCCTGGGGAGGTGACAGGGAATTGGGGGTGGGGGCGGGGGTGCTGCCCTGGGGGGAGGGGCTACAGAAAAGACGTCCCTCCCCCACCTCATGACAAGACTCCCACAGGGGACAATGTCTGTGAGGATTCTTAGGCATGAAGCACAACAGGGAGCAAAGAAAAAAATGGGAAAGGGGCAAAATGAGATTTTTTAGTAGACTCACCGATCATTTACATTAAGTCACAAAGTCTCTCCTCTCCAGTGCCTGAAGTTCTTTCTATGACTTTTTTTTTTTTTTTGATGAAGATTAGCCCTGAGCTAACATCCGTGCCCATCTTCCTCTACTTTCTATGTGGGACGCCTACCACAGCATGGCGTGCCAAGTGGTGCTATGTCCACACCCGGGATCCGAACCAGTGAACCTGGGGTAGCCGAGAATTGGAACGTGTGAACTTAACCACTGCGCCACTGGGCCAGCCCCCTGAAGTTCTATGACTCTTACACCCAACCAACTAGGAAGGAAAACAGAGATTCCCCGAGTCCCACCCACTCCCAGGACTCACACTGGTGACTGTTTCCCGGCTTAAGCACATGTAACAAGTAATTTTGATATCTATGCATTTTCTTGTCCAACAATTTTTGTCCCCAGTTGTCATTAACTCCTTTATTTCTAGTGGCATCAGCTTCTTCAGATCATACTTTGAGAAGACCTCCTAATAAGCATTGTTGTCACCAGGGGACAAATAAACTGAAGTCTCAGGTTTAAGACAAACACACCCTACAGAACTTTAGGAAGAAGACGAAAATTCCAAGCAGGCAATTTTATCTTTGAAATTGGCCTTTATGATTAATCCAGCCTTAATGACAGCGTGGGTGCAAAGCAAGAAGGAATGTTAGAAAAACCTCAAGACTAATTTCATCACAACCACAAAACCATTTAGCAGAGGGGAAAAACCCAAGGCCCCCCAAACATCACATACTCCTGGTCCTGTATCTTCACCGCCAAGTAAACACGCTATTTTTTGAAGTATCTAAATTCTAAAACCAAGGCACAAACAGTCATGTGAAGATTTGCTTTAGATTAAAATGAGTCTTATTTCACTCCCCAGAGGCCTTAGAATTTCTGTAACTTTGCTCTAACTGGGACTTAGCTTCCTGGCATGACAATAAAGTGCTGATGCACGGAGATGATAATTGACATCTCAAGATCCTGGTGGTGGTGAATGGTCCAGGAAAGTTGTGTTAACAGCCAACTCTTTGGCAGTTAAACAGAAGCTCGTGGGGTTACCCACACATACCTGTCCGAAGTTTTCTTCATCGATACAGAACATGAGGTCCAGTTCAGTAGGATCATTTTCTAAGATCCATTTCAAAGAGTTGTAATATTCACTATCCTGCAGAAATGACGAAAGTTAAAATTAAGCAATTTTTTCCAAAAGATAAACTCGTTTGACTTCTTTAAATAATTAAGTCCTTCTAACATCATGTCATTCAGAATGCTCAAGAATTACATTAGTCATTCATAGAATGCTTCCGGCTCTACTCAAATCTACTCTTCCCCTTTATTTTAAAATACAGACCAAAAAAAGGTTTTGGTAGCAACACGGGTATGTAGTTGAATCCTGTCCTCTGTGAGGTACAGGGGAAGCGACCTGCTCTGGAGGGTAATTATGAAACTATAAAACTGAACATGTAAAGATTAATATACTTTCCATCTTTTGAGACTGAAAATTTGAGAGGAAAATAAAAAGGGTGGAGAATGCTCTCCTTAAATACCAAGGGTTTTAAGTACACCCTTTCCTGTGCTTTTCAGCTCTCTGCACGTCCCTGTAAGAAGACAGGAAGGAGCCACAGGGCCTGGGCCACTCCTTCAGGGTTAGCCAGGGGTTCTAATGCTGGGGGACTGACGGGCTCCGAAGAGGCGATAGAGAATGAGTGCACCAGCTGTCCTTAAGAGAAATTTTCACGTCCCTAGCTTCCTCATTATGTAATAATACAAGCATAAAACCTAAGTTAAAGGTGAAAGCTGAAAAGAAATTTGAGACTGGTACCATGGATCTGCAGAGCAGTCCACCCATGGAAAAACCAGCTGAGTGGATTCGAGCACACTGCTCGTGTCCTCCTCTCCTTTTACACAAGGACGACGAGGAGAACCAGTGAGCAATGCTGGTAAACAATGAGAATCTGGCCTAGCTGGCCAACCGCACAAGAGACACGGTCACCAAGGGTATGCAGACACTTTCCGACCCAAGTGACAGAACGTGAAAGCAGAGCTGCAAATACCCCAAATGGACAAGGACGCCTCCCACTGGCCCCAGGGTGGGAGCATGCTGGCACTTGGGCAAACACCCGCACACTCGGAGATGGATGGTGGGGGTGTAGGTCAATTAAAAGAAAAACAGAAGCAAAAAGCATACTATGAAAACAGTATCAATTTTTCTTTTTATAGAAAATCCTTTCAACTCTAAAAGGGTCAGCCTGGATAAAATGAGTAAGTTAAACGCAACGTTAAAACCCAAACCATTTTTCAGAGAACCTCCCACAGCATTCTTTTCCTAACTTGTTTCAGTCCTCTCCTATGTTGTCGTGGTCACTTACTGTCCCATGTTAATACTCCTCCCTTTATCTACTGTTTTGGCCTGTGCCCCTGCCTTTTTCTGAGGTCAGAAAATAGATGGACAGCAGACGCAATCTCTAAACACTCAGCATTTGCCGTTTGGAAAACAAGAACTGCAATGGGGTCTCCAGATGAGCTTGGATTTAACTTGGTTAAGAGTCCTGGGTACGCAGAGGGCACTGAGATTTGAGTGTATCCATCCCAAGTACCAGGATTCTAGGACACGTGAACAATGATTTGCTCATTAGAAAAGATCAGAGAGCTCAATTAACTTCTAGAACAATTAAATGTTCTCTGTTGTTCATACTGAATTATGACACCCATAAAAATCGCTGTGATTACAGCATGGTGTCAGCGACCTTTCTGTAAGATGCCCATGGCAGTGATCTGCGTTTACTCACCACAGACTCCATGTCATTCAGAGTTATCTGCTTTCCCAGCATCATTTTGTAAAATGGTCTAATGAAGAAACCTAAAATATGGTGAAAACTGGGTTAGTTTCAAATCTTTTGATACTTCTGTGCATCAGAAATAAAATAAAAGATTAACCTGCCTTCAACTGTGTGAGAGACCAGGACAGAACAATCAAAGACCTTCGATAATAATCCATGACGGAGTGGCCGAGGGCCTGGTTTGGGGGAAGGGGTTAGTGAAAATTCCACCTGCACTTCATTATCACTGCTTGGGCAGTGATGGGGAGAAAAAACAGGAAAGGACAAGATGGAAAGGAGGGAGACCACTCAGAAGGCTGTGCAATCTTCCAGGGAGGGTGATGCAGGCCTGAGTGAGGCCATGGCAGTGAGGACGACTCCACCACCAAAGTGTCCCGCAGGCAAGTCCAAAGGCAAGTTTTCATCGCGTGCCTCCTCACTGGGCACTGGAAGCTCAGGCTCAGCCCCTCTCCTCCTCCACTCTCACCCCCACCGGGATCTGACCAGTCCCCAATCCTCTGCAGCGTATTGCCACTCCCACTGGCCCAGTGTGGCCCTAAGGCCGCAGGCTCAAATACCTTCCCGTGTCTAGGCAGGCGAAAAGGATGGAGCCAATAAAAGTGGGCCGATGTGTAGAGTGTGTCTGCTGTGCCTCCAGGAGCATTCACATTTTTAAGAAACTGAAGACACTGCGGACCACACACATCTGTGGGCATTTGGTAGCTAATTCTTGATGTGCATTGATAGCACCTTTGCAGCAGTCTCCTAGACTCCCCCATTTGTTCCTGCTTCTCTCCATTACTCTCTCCAGGGAGCCTTGGCTTGGCCAGTCCTTGCTCTTCTGAAATGACCCCAGTTTCTAAATGCTCAAATCCTGCCCCACCCTCGAGGTGGAGGTGCGGCTAAGCCTGGTAAAACACACCCCGACCCTCCAGCCAACTGTTTCTCCCGAGTACTCATGTGCTCCCTTCTGCTTGGACTCCATCATCGTGATTCTTCTGTTTTTTGTCCCACTGGAATATAATTTCATTGAGGTCAGGGTCATATCTTATACTTCTCCGTATTTACCCACAGCAACTACAAATGTCTTCTCATGTGGCAGGAGGTAAATAAACTGACCTTCTAAGGAGGTTGAATTGAATTTAAACAGCCTGAAATACTCCATGAGTCCAAAGACTCCAAGCATGACTCCTATGTTGCAAATCAAAATACATTCACACTATATACACATAAAGAAAGAGTGAGTGCAGTTTCCTTCTGATCAGAAAAAGTGTTTACTTCCCCCACCAAAAATAAAATATTGAAATCAGAGGATCAAAGTCAGCTAGCAATTACCAGTAAAAATACATTAAAGGAAAAAGTACAGAGGGCACATCAATTATTTATTGGACTAGCTAAGGTTCCACAAATGCAATTAACATAATTCCCCTGGAAATCTCTCTCTACAGTAACTGACACATCAGCCTCAAATCTGACTCACTCTCTTCCATCCTTATCTGTTTCACCCCCAAATTCTTCAAAAACATTTCTGATTCTCTTTCCTCCCTGATGGTTTCCGTAGTGTTCTAAGGGCACTACTTTTGAAATGACCAAACCCATGAGAAATCTCTATTACAAGGCTATAGATACAGGGAGGAAGGGGGTTTGACTTTTAACTTCCAAGGTACCTTGAAATTCTTCCATGACTTCTATGCTCTAAATAATAATGCGATTATTTTGTGCCATCTGTTTCAGCAGTGATCCCAGGGTCAAGGTCTTAGCTGTGTTACAACACTGCTTTGAAATTATTTACAACTCTTGACATTAAAAAAAATACTAATTTGGGGACAAATGGAACAATGGCAGGATACTGGATGGATTAGACCATTTAATTAACTTTTCCATCTGTCACCAAATCTAGTTCTCGCTAAAGAAAGGTTATTCTGGAAAACATAGAAAAATGCACAAATACAGAATGCTCTGTGCTTCACACTTAAGTTTCTTAAAAAAAATTTTAAACTGTGTGTAGAGCCTGTATCTTTAGTGCTCAGATTAAGATGATACCAGGGAAAAGTACCTTCATTATGGGCAAAACATAAACATTTATTGAATTACAGAGAACTAGTGAAGCGTCTGCTTAAAATCTTGATGTTAAAGATAAGACACCTAAGAAGGAACCACAATAACACTGCCCTATTTTTAGTACTTCAAGACTTTTTAATAACTTACCATCTAAAAGTTTCCCATGAAATACTGCCAGACCAGCAACTCTTCCAATAAAAGTGAAATAGGACAAATGATCTTCATTACAGAGGCCTGAATTTGGATTGATCTGAAGTGTGTAGTTGTCCCTTTTGGGGAGGAAGAAAGAAAAAGCCCAATTAGACTTTTAAATAAGAAATGCAAGAATCTAAGTTTTCCTTTGCCAGTGGTCATCAAACTTTTACAGCGCCCTTGCGAACATACTGTACCTGACAGGAAAAGGTGTAAGCCAGACAATGTGGCCTACTGTTTAGTTGGCCCCTTTGTGACCAACAACTGAGGTCTAACAGAGCTGGTGCATAGGCTCTTTATAAGTTAAACCGTAAGAAATTCTTGATATTTGACTATTTTTGATCTACAAAAATGTCAGCTTCGTATGGTTCAGCCAAATATCTTGGGAAGATGAGAAATCCCACATAACGGAGGGATGGAGCATGGATTCCCAATGACATGAGGACTTCAGGTTGCCCCTGTGAGGGAGAGGGGTTAATGCATTTGAGAGGTATTTGGTTTGGGGGCTAAAATTTCTCCTATGGGCCCAACCCTTGGTCTGACCACTACTTTGCCCTAAAAGGCCCCAAGAGCACTGGTAGCAGGATACGGCTCTCTCAACAACGCGAACCTCAAAATGTTTACATGTACTGAATCATCCTTCTGTGGTCTCAAAATCTTGAGAATCAGTGGTTTTCAAATTGGGCCCCATAGACAGATTCCTCTGGGGTTGCTGAGAGGTAAGGCCCCCGCCTCCCCACCCTGCCCTCCACTGTAATGGTTGTATCAATCTTACCCAGCAGCCTTTCCCATGGGACTTGGTAATGAGGACAACAAAACAAAACAGGAAATTCTTTCTTGGCTAGAGCAACCGAGAAGGATCCTGAAGCTGCCTTTCAACAGACCCCCCAGGAGACCAGCACCAGGTAGGAGACGTGAGAACCCACGTCCCCTTAGAGCACAGGTGCCTTTCAGCAAGGTCAACAACTATTCTACTGGGGGCGCAGGTCCAGCCTGATCCTTTTGAGACCCCACAGCCTGGAAGAGGAATGGTTGGCCTTGTAAGTAGCCAATGTTTGACTCCCGAGAAAGCAATGGAATCTGCCTCAGTATCTTGGCTTGGCAATAATGAAATCCTAATGTAAGGCTGAATCTGCATCTTCCCTTACAGGACCAGGGCATTGTCCTTCGGATCCTGAAGAACGGATCCAAAGTCCTCATAATTTCCCTCTAAGTGGTGTAATTTCAGAAACCATTCTTCTTCCTAAGACAATGACGACTTTCCGAATTCTAACATTGACAAGTTCTCCTAAAGTAACATAATGTTATCAATGAAAACTGCCTCTTGTTTCTTACCATAAGTACCAACACATTTTCAATTTCAATTACATGAACCCAAAACACAAGAGAAGAATCATTTTTAGGTGTTGACAGAGTGCAGAGTCTGTTCCAGACTTACGGGTGGGAGGTCTGGACTAAAATCAGCAGTGATAATTCATCTCCAATGGGTGAGACGCTTACTCCTTCATTAACTTTAAATTCATTAAGAATAAAACTGTTTCAGTGGGGGAACACGTTCTGAATGCACTCCATCTACTCACGTTGCAGAGTACTCGAACAGACCATAGTAGGGGTTGAACATCTCTTTGGACAGTAAGAAGAACCATTCTCTGGCCACACCTCCATAGTCAAGACCTTTCTCTGATTCAAATTCAATCCACAGTCTAGCTTTTAGGACATCTGGTCTTTTCACAGACATGATTCTCCGATAGGACTCTTCAAAAATGTTATTTCTGTGAAGTTTCATTTCAAACCTATTTGGAATATCAGCCTACACAAAAGAAAAAAAAGCACATAATCATACAGTAAATATACACCTTAATCACTAAAATAAATAACAACAAAGAGTAGAAATGATGGCAATCTTCAAATAAACAAGCAGTGACAAATGGTTGCAATGGAGATTCTCTCCTTCAGGGATTTGTCTTCATGCAGACAGAAAGCCTCACGTCAGGATGAGACCCACAGAGCACCACCAGCGGCTGTCAGACTGAGCCAGTGACATATGCTGAAGATACCCTGCTGAGGAGAAGACAGTCATCTTCTCCTTTACTAAAGAACTGTGGGGCACTTACCACCCACTGGCAACTGAAATATGGTCAACTCTATTATTGTTTCTGTCCAAAAAAAGGACTCAGAGACCAGGTAATCAAATCTCATCCATAATTCCCAACCTGGCTGGGTTGGGAGCATTCTCAACTCTGGTAGGGACTCCAGCTGGCAGATGTGACCCATGATGCCTACAAGCTACTTGTGTTGCTATGGGGACTGGGACCCTGACAACCATGCCAAGTTGTGGGAAAGTATCCCAAAGGCCACAGTTAATAAACATGAAAATAAAAATGCACTTGACTGAAGTTGTAAATAACTACTTTCTGGAAAAATGAGGCCGGGGCAGCCTTGCTATGAAAATGGATTTGCAGAGTCAGTTTCCAGGCAGAAGATACCCCAGCGAAAGGGCCTCCGAGTGAGACAGGCTGATATCCACAAAGCCATCGCCTATTTCTGGGGGAAATACAGTGACTCACAAGGAAACACTGTGGAATTTTGTGTGTTCAAATTTGAGTCATTTCAAAAGTAGTTAGCCAAGAGCTACTTGAATCAGGCTGTTGGGAGAGAGAACAGAACCCCTAAATGGGAGCTCCCCAAGGCAGAGACTATGTCTGACACATCTTTGGATCCCCAGGACCCCAATGATAGCAGATACCCAGAAAATGAGGCAGTGATTGAGGGAATGGAGTGGGAGAGACGGCGATGGAGCACAGGCAAACTGGGACGATCTGAGTTGTGGCCAATATTCTTTTTCCCATGAGAAGGAGCCAAGACATGGTGACAAGTGCAATGACAATGAATGCGCAAACTGAGGAGAAAACCAGTAAAACATACACCAGAGAGGTGAATCAGAAAGTAAAACAGAACACATAACACTGAAGAACGTAGGAAGATGTGTCAGTAGGAAATATAACATTGTAATTTTAAAACACTGCCTGTAAAAAACCTTTTGGGTTTCTCAGTTTTGTAAAAATCTTACAGGGTTTCCCAATGAGAATTTTAATCTGAAAATTACACTTGGTCTTAGTATACCAAATATTATAAATTATATTTATAACTATTATAATTAAAACTATACTTTTGAATTTAAAGAGAACGACTTGAACATTTTTCCAACTAGTATCTAGGTTTCATTAAATATGATAACCATAAGCAACTGCATAGGCTTCTCCAGATTTTTTTTTTACTAGGTCCTGAATTAGTTTATGTCCCATAAAAATCGTTTCTATCTTTTTATGTATTACATAAGAAATTACCCTTCAGGTGATTTGATATGTAATGCTAAGTTATCTTCACTTACCATTTCTGCTAAAAAGAAAATTCAGATTGAAGATCCAGGTGGATCACAGTGCAGTGGGAAAGGAAGGTAACATTTGAATAGACACATAAAAGGAACAAACCGTCTGTTCCCGCAGAAGTAACTTTGGTAACTTACAAACGACTAAAATAGCATTTTTGGAAGACACGTTACTCACAGGTTTCTTTAATTTCTTCCTAAAGTAGTCATATTTCTGCTTAAATTCTCTGGAATAAGGAACAGCCTAGAAGATAAATTTATAAATACAGATAACGTAACCAATACACTTGAAATTTTATGTTTACTAAGCCAACATTCAGAGAATTTCACAAATCATACATCTTAAAATTCTCATTCTCCATATTATCATTGAAATTTACACGTCTACATAGCACATGGGAAAGTTCTAGAAATGATTAAGGTTAATTACCATTGAATAGGGCTTTCACCCCTGAAAACAACTCTACTGATATTCAAGCAATCATTTAGCGATATGATCCATAAACTAGATACGCTTTCCAAGTGACTTTTGTCTGAACACGAGTCAGGGTGTAATCTTTTTTTGCTGTAGTTTAGATAAGATTATTGGCTATGATACTTATCACACAACCCAAAATGATCTATACTATGATTTTGAAAAGACTAATCATGCTTTAAAAATCTTTGGGAGGAAAAACAATGAGCAGAAAGGCAAGTGAACGGATACTCTTGTCAAGGAATATAAACGCAGGCAGACGGCAAACTGGAAGTCTCCCATGTGGGAGTCACATGATTACTCCTTACCATCTAGTGGTCTTGGGCAGGGATTTCTTTAAATCTGGAACGCCTTATCTACGAAGCAGACTGAGGTACCAAAGGAGCGGGCTCAGTAACGGAGCTATCGTTATTCAAAAGTTTTGGAATCTCTTCAGGTAAAGTGGTAACACTTTAATAGACTCATTTAAATGCTCTTTACATGCTGTGTTGTAAAGTAACTTAGAACATCCGAGCGCTACAGCCCTGAAACAGGCATTTTTAAAGGTTTACAATCTTTTTATGACGCAGAAAGGAGGGGCTTTTGCATATACGTGGACTTAAAGGTGACAACTTCATACTCAGAACAACTCATTGCTTTTTAAGGAATAGTGTGAATTTGGGCAATAGTTCTGCTGATACCATTTTGGGTTAAGTTAATAAAATATATTGATCCTTAGTAAAGTGTTTCCAGATTCTAAACCTTACACCTTCCCCATGCTTATTTCCTGACCAGGAAGAGGAGAAATCAAGAAGAAAAGCTTCTCTCCCTCATACTGTTTTAAGACAATCACCTGAATAATACTCACGCCAAAACAAAAACAACCAGTCTTATAGAAAACAGTAATTGTGTCAGTGTTCTGCTTTGCAATTCAAGAGCACCAACAACATCAAATTGCTATCTCTTAAGAACATTCTAAAGACAATTCATACTATCTACGGTCTGTTCTTACTTTTTAAGCCAGTCTTTATTTGATTTTCCACCGAACACTAGATTTGACCACATGTCTTTTTTTTTTGGGCAGTGTTGAGTTTGACGAAATAATGTATGAATTCTGATTTCAGAAAACGTAGAAATTTTGTCAATATCTAGACAATCACCAAAATAGGGAAAAAGGATACAAAGCTGTGACATAAGCAATAAAGACATGCTCAGGCCCTTTTGCTCTACCAACAGTGTTTTCCATAACAGAGATTTTCTAGCTGGTCTATTTCTTGATTCTTTGGTGGTTCATATGCTGATTCATTCAACAGACACTTCTTGAGCACCTACTCCGTGTCAGGCATTTTAGGTGCTAGAGAAATAATGGTACATCAACCGAAGATTTCTTTTCCTGTTCCCGCTGGAGCTTGCAAGCTACTGTGAGTAACAGGCAATAACGAATAAATGAATACATCGTGGTAATGCTACAAGGAAAGATGAGGGCGAGTTCCGGAGAGGCTATGTTATATCAGTGGTCGGGGAGGCAGCTCCGAGAAAGGAAATCTGAGCAGAAACCAGAGTGACAGGAGGAACAAACCATGACAGGAACAGTGGGGGCCAAGTCTCGAGAAGGTAAGAGTTTGGCTGACGTTCTTAGCTATGATAAACTGTGACAGAGGGAAGAGAAGCTGGAAAAAAATCATTTCCTTTCATTATCTCATGCCAGCTTTAGAAGACCTGACTTCGAGGGTAGACCCTGTTGCCAGCTTGCTCTGTGACCTAATTTCTCCCTATGGAATCTCTTCACAGTTATGCGGAAGGATTTAACTAGACGAACTTTAAGCCTCTCCCATTTCCAAAAACCTGTGATTACCAGCAATTATTTTTTGTTTTTGCTTCCCTCCAAAAACGTTGAAAAAAGGCTTAAACACTCATCATTGTGAAGGCAAGTTCAATAGTCTTCAATGACAAATTTCCCAAGAAATATATTTCAAAACGCCACCCCCAGCCTGAGACATCGATTCCCTAGTCTGACTTGTAAGCTCGTAGGCGCTGACTATGTGTGGGTGGGAAGCAGATGGTCAGATACCTCTGGTCCTTCCTCTTCTGGGGAGTGACGCATGAAAGCTGAAAAATCACTATCCTCCTGCAATATTTCTCTTTTTTTCTCTAGAAGTCGTTCTTATGATGGACTAAGAAGGGTAGGTTTTTACATCTCCTCCTGAAAAGTTTCTAACAATGTACTAGGACAAAGACAGCCATACAGTGCAGCTTCTGCAGAGAAGTATGTGTGTAGTATATTTTTTGTACTGGACAGGACAAATTATTTATTCTCTCTTGAAAATCTGTCATCTTATTTTCTCACGTACAATTTAACTTGTAAAATAAGCCTATTTAAAAAATTAACATGTCTTTTGATTAAAGCCCTTCTGCTCTGTGTTAAGTATGCTTTTCTTTTTGAACCACATGAAAACCTGACTTACTGTGTAAGTTGGTTCTAAATGTTTCGTCATTATTGTCCAGCTGATACTGGAGCTTCCCGCAGGGGAGGGCACACGCCTGCCATGGAGCACGGGTGAAGCCAGCACACTTGGGGCTCCAGGCCTGATTCTGACATTTGCTGGAACTTCTGGCAACACAATTAGCTTTCTGAGCTTCTGACAAACTGGGAATAACAACGTCTTCCCTACCTTCCTGAGGGGATCGCTATGAGTTTCAAAGCAGCTGATTATAAAGTTCTCAGAAAAGCACAAAGCGTCACTCAAGCATGAGAGAGGACTCCCAGGAGCAGCAAGCACGGAGAGCACTTCATCGACGCTTTTAGTAGTGATGTCTGTTACACAGAGAGCAGACTATGGACAGTAACGCTGTGCTGACCTGCCGCAGAAAGGGTCCCATTCTCCCTAACGTGCAGATATTTTTAAAACTTGGGGAAAAGAGAGAGTAACTCTAGGTACCAGATAGGCAGAAAGATTCAAAATTAGAGAAGTGGACACAGGTGCCTGGGCTTGGGTTTTAATCCTCCCTTGGGAACACAGAACTTGGGCTACAGTCTGTATGACCCAGGGAGACCTACAGACCTACATCTGAAAGGGGACAAGGAAACTCTACCCATCGGTTCAGGAAAGTCGTAAGGAAGCTTACCTTCTGTTCACGACCGTAAATGGGAGAAAAACATAAAGAAACAGACCTGTAATAAATACTCCAGGCCTACACCAAGAAGGGTATGATGAGGTCTGTAGTTATAATAACTGGGGGTGCACGAACCAAGGTAAGAAGGTAACAGTAAATACAGGTCAGGACTTATAAAAACCCCATAGAGGGGCCAGCCTGGTGGCATTGTGGTTAAGCTTGCACACGCGGCCTTAGCGGCCCAGGGTTTGCTGGTTTGGATCCCAGGTGCAGACCTACACACTGCTCATCAGGCCATGCTGTGGAGGCATCCCACGTACAAAATAGAGGAAGACTGGCAACAGATGTTAGCTCAACAACAATCTCCTTCAAGCAAAAAGAGGAAGATTGGCTATAGATGTTAGCTCAGGGCCAATCTTCCTCACCAAAACCAACAACAAAAAAACCCATAGGGAAAAAATATGAAGATGAACACATACAAACAAACTACAAACTGAACTAGGCAATAAATTACATTGAGGAGAATCTACAGACATAACAAGTGGGAGATTTAATGCCCCTAGAATCAGAGATGATAGAATAATCTGAAACAGGCTATGGAATAGGTATTTTAAGTGATTAAAGAGCTGCAAGTATGAATAAAAAAAATAAAAGGAAAGAATAGGACAGAATAACAATAACTAAAAAGACGAAGCAAATTAAAAAAGACCAAATCAAACTCTGAGAAATTAAACATGGTTGCTGAAACAACAGACACAATGCACTGAGAAAGAGTAGATTATAAAAAGCTTAAAAAGAACTAACTGGAAGAGCTGAGCCTGCAATACAGTAAAAAGAAAGAGATGGGAATAGGAAAACTAAGAGGTAAGACAGAATGTGAAAGTGAATCAAGTACCCTGATACGGATGATCAGAAAGAATGGGAAAGCTGGAATATGTGAAGAAATAACTGCTAAGAATTTTCCAGAATGGAGGAAAGACATGGTCCCCAGAGTGAAGAATCATGAGTCCATAGCAGAATAAATAGAAGGAAATCCACACGTAGATTCATGATAGTAAAATGGTAGAACATCAGAGACACAGAGGAAAAATCAAAATCACCAGAGAAAAGATATTTACCCACCAAAAAATGACAGACTGATGACAAACTTCTCATCATCAGTTATGGAGGCCAGAAGACACAAAAGAATATCTCCAAAGTACTGAAGGAAAATAATTGTTAACCAAGAATTTTACAATCAGCTAACCTATCATTTCACAGAGAGGTCAAATAAGCCCACTCTCTCAGACTAAGAGAGTTGACACCACTCTCAGACCCTCATAGAAACGGCTCCTGGAGCAGAGGTGCTCATGCTTGAGGGGCTATCAGAATCCCCGGGAGGGGTGGTTAAAACACAAAGCGCTGGCCCCACCCCTAAAGCTGCTGGTTTTCAGTAGGTCTGGGTTGGGACTCCAAAATTTGCATTTCTAACAAGTTTCTGGATGATTCTGATGTTGCTTATCTGTAGACAACTCTTTGAGAACCATTAACTAGAGGTTATCCTAAAGAAGAAAACTTAACTTGGAAAAAAGTAGATACAAGAACCAATGGTGGACAAAGACATTTGTTTACACATAAGTAAATTAAACAAGCACTGACTGCTGGAAAAAAAAGACAAAATATTAACGTCTAATTGGAAAGTTTAAAGACAAGGTAGTTTTAAAATTCCACTGAACAATGGAAAGTGGGAGTGGTAAGAATGGCATTCAAGTTCCCTAAAATCCTGTATCATCCAGGAAGGCAGTACAGAGTCATTAGTTTTGATGTTAAGTATGCTGGTTAAAAATTTTAAGGTGAGCACGAAAAGAAAAAAGAACAGAAAGAGAAAATACAACTTTCAAGAAAGTATAGAAAAAGAAAGAAAGGAAAGACTACTCTATCAATCTAATAGAAGGGGCAAGAAGAGAGGAAAAACCCCAGCTAGTTAAGCGATAGAAAAAGATATAGTGGGCAAACATTAATGAAGAGAAAGTGAATGTAACCACTGACAAAACCACAAGCACCATGGGGGATTCTGACACAACTGTGGTGGTTGCATAGAACAGGCAGGAAAAAGGAGCGATGGAAACGGCTAATTCGAACACCACAGGCTTGATCTAATGGACATAGAAAGAACTCTATACCCAACAAAGACAGAACACACATTCTTTTCAGAGGCAAAAAGAACATTTACAAAAAATGGCCAAACCTCCAAGGAAGTTTCAAATATCTCATTATCAATATTCCACAGACAATATTCTCTGACCAAAATGCAATAAAATTAGAAATCAGTAAGAAATGATAGGCAAAAACCCTTCCACACTCTTAGAAACTATAGAGTACATTCTAAGTCAGTCATAAGGAGAGAAAGAAATCATTATGGAAATTACCAAACATTTATAACTGAGTGACAATAAAGGCCAGGTGTCTACACTAAGTTGGTAATTACCTAAATACATACACTCTTACTGAAAGAAATGGCACTACTAATGATAAAAGTGGAAACGAGGCTCTTTTATAAATAGAAAAGGGAGATCTTTCTTTGTGGCAAATCTACCTGGATTTATGATGCTAAACCATTTTCAACAGTAATTAATAAGAACTAACAGTGTTTCAGTGAAGGCAGAAGATCAATAAGTCACAGAAATATTTGAAAAGACTTCAGAATGATCACGTCCAAAGTCCTCTGCTATTTGAAAACAGCACAGTTTCTTGAATTTATTCTAACAAATTCTTGAATTTGTTCCTTATGATGTAGAACAGAAAATACTATTCTAACAACTTACTGTGACTGAATATATCCAAGGGTAGCTATGGTGGTAAGGCAGCTGTTTGTTAAGTTACATAAAAAGTAGCTGGCTGACTGCTTTAGCCCAAGTATTATTGGGCACTTTGCATTAAACAGCACCAAAGCAGCCGAATGAATCCAACAAATAACCAAAGGGATGTCAGGTATCAAGGTGCGTTTGCATTCTGTTATCTTTAAATACATGGACTTCTCTTTATAATTCAATGTAATTTGAATTGAATCAGGTTAAAGCCATGAAATTAGTATTTTAAATATATCTCCTGGCCTTAGTTCAGCACTCGATATAACAAACTTTGCTTCCTTTTGCTCCTCCAGTTTTTGAGACAGTCCTAAATTTGCAGTGTTCTGCTGATCCCAGTACATTTCCTGTAATTCCAAATTCCATCTTTGCACTCATATGATCAGCAATAAAAGACGCCAATGAGTGTGGCCCCATGCTACAGACTCCTCACAGGGGTTTGCACCAACTGTCCGCTACTGTGGAGTGACAGCAGGATCCTCATTCTTCCTTATGAACACAGTGTGCGGCTATGTTAAGAGGGCGCTACATCTAAGGCAGAACTGATTCTTTTCCCATCTGGCATAGACGAGGGAACCATGAGAAAGTTAGTGGGTCAGCAGAGGTAAAGATTCTTAACCTGCTAGCTCCATAAGTTAGCTAGAACCTCACCCAAACTTTCATGTATTTTTAGAGCAGGAAGAGATTCAGAATGCAGCTTAAATTTGTTAGCATGCATTTATTACCCTTGGCCTAAAGAAGTGACAAAATTCTACAAATACAGGGCTTAGTTTGCATCATATAAAAAGCACGAGAAGACATTTTGATTGTTAGACTCTCAACCCATCCTTTTATAAAGGAGAAAAGAAAACTTTCAGTTTTGCTACTATTAGCAAACCATTTTCTTTTCTTTTCTAGCGAAACCCTATGAAAAGGCAAATGCAGCTGTCCCTTGCCTGGAAGTTTCAGTAAGGAGGAGATGGGAGTGATCTTAACGCACTCAATTACACCAGGCCCTCGGCACCAAGGTAAGCAGTAATATACAAGAAATGCGTGTTTAGATGGAACCAAAATATTACACCAAAGAGTGAGAACGTGAGAATACTGACCGGACCAGTAATAGCTGGGTTCTGCAGTCTTGGATCTTCCCACTGAGTGATTTTGCTATCTGAAAATAAATGTTAAAAAAAAAAAAAAAATCAGGATATTAGTTCAAATCTATTCTCTGTCAAAAATGTTTTAGAATTATTTCTGGATTCTTCAAAAGCTGTCCAGTCCCCCACCCTGGCCCCAAAGATAACAACTTAGTATTTCAGGGTTAGAATTATTTTCTATATGGCAAACCCTCCAAATACTGTTTAGTTAAAAACACTCAATCGAAAATGCACCACTAAAGTAAAACCATCTATTCACACTGTTTTAGGCAAGCAATCTGCCGAAATTTCAATTATAAACCCGTTCTTTCAAGGGTTTATAACTTGATCTTGATTTTCATTTAATTGACAAGAGGCATAAAAAGTCTTAGTCCCCCCAAAAGTTAACCACACATGATTTTTCTCATTTCAAATATTTTTTTCTTTGCTTACGGAGTTGAAAAACTTCTTTCAAGAATCCTACATGTGTCATTCATAGGCATACAAAAATCAAAGCAGCTAAGGCAGTCCAGAAAATAACAACCAGATTTAGCAGAGGAAGATTCCAGAGAAAGGTTTTCCTTTTGGCCAAGTTGGCAAAGAGTGGTTTTCTTTCCTCCAAATGAGTCAATCCCAATAAGACTGATGGATGCCACCTCTAACCACTACTTCAGTGGTTTAGGTGACCACACACAACAGCTACCCTGAATCACTTGGGAGTTGTGACTGTGCATTATTAAAAAGACCTTATGGATTTGTGTGTGTGTGTGTCTGTGTGGTGGGGGGGATGGATTCATGGAAGATAAGGGGTGGGCAGACTGGGGGAGGATGGGTTCTCTGGAGTTTTAGGAAATCTAAGTTGGTAAAAAGAAAAAAGAAAAAAGAAAGAAAGAAAGAAAATTACTTGTTTAAGAACATTGATTCTGTTTATTTCCTGCATACTCTCTAAAGCGGACTGATAAGAGTAACTAATAAATTCAGTTTTAGTGACCATAACCAGGAAATTTTCCAAGTCTGGTATTATAATCATTTTCATGAAAGCAGAGGTAAAGTCTTAAAATAAAGCTACCAAAGCACATGAGGATTCTAGATTCATGCTGGCAGAAAACTTACATGAAAAGTTCCAACTGTTTTAGAGAACCTTGATGAGAGAGCAAAGGCATTTTTGGGGTCCCTTACCTTGAAAACAGAAGACTTTGGAAAGTAAAAGTTGCTATTGTGATGGAGAACAAGAGAAAAGAAAGCCAAATAAAAGAGACAGAATACAACTTAGTAAAAACTGCCTTGGACTATAATTGTACCAAAGAAGAAAATAAATTAATTACTACCCACACACGAGGATTCCCAAATCTTCAGTCCAGATCTGAACTTCGAGCCCCATCCTTGACACCTGCGCCTGGATCTCCCACAGTGACCTCAAACCCAACTCTACCAAAAACGAACCCACTATCTTCCAACACCCCAAACTGTCCGTCCATCCTATTCCCAATGGACAGTATCACAATCCAGTCACGAGTCAGATCCGGAACCTGGCCACACCCTCCATCGCCATTCACCTCTGGTGGTCACCAAACTGTCCCCACCTCTCACCAATAAGGCTACGTCTGGAGCACTCGTCTTTGCCCCAGACTACTGCCTGGGTTTCCCTGGCCTCGGTCTCACTCACTCCTGTTCAAAACTGCCTTTACAGCTCTGCCAAAAGGATCTTTCTAAAGAACAACTTTGACCACTGTCACTCCCCTCTGGAAAGTCCCTCAGGAGCCCCTCCTGCCTGCAGAAGGACCCAAGCACCGACATCCGGCAGACTCCCTTTGACCTGATCGTGTGTCATGCTGGCCTCCTCTGCACACTGGCCATTTGCAACCCCACCACATTTCTCTGAATGCGACACAATCTGCACAGTTTGATCCACCTGCACAAGTCTTCGCCATCCTGGGATCGCGCCTCACTGGCCATGCCTGGCTGAATCTTACTCATCATTTGGGTTCCACCTGAAAAGTAACCCATTCTGCAAGGCCCTCTCACAGCCTGCTCCCACCTCTGGCACCCAACCACTTAGCAAGAAAGTGGCAGTCTTGGCCTCTGCTGCTTCTATGTAACAACCGGTGCATTCCCCTAACACAACACTAAAGATACCTCCCAGTACTGCCTACCAGAAGGCCGCCCCCCGAGGGCAGGGACTGTATGTTATTCATCTCTGCAGCCCCCTACACCACTTAGCACAGCTCCCACAGCATATAATAGGAGCCTAATGAAGCTGATGGTGAAAACAAAGTCCCTTTGAAAGTCTGAGCTATCAGAACCACACAAATTTCTGTGTGGTTACAATAAAGATCAATTTTGCAGCTAATTATTGTCAATATATGAATGTATGGTAGCCAATTATCCATTTTTTCCCTAGAACTTTTGAATCTAAACTTGCTTTTTGCCTTTGAGCAACTATATTTCAAAGAAAGGGACAAGAACAAAGCAGAAGAAAGACAAATTAAGTCAATTTAGCTGCTACTAACAGGTTTGGTAAATCTGTTGGCAGGAAAGACTAAAACAGGATTTTACAGCCTCACTGGAATTTTATTTTCTCTTCTGGCTTTGGATATAAGATGCCTGTGGCCAAGTACTCAGCTGCTGGGTAGATCTGGTCTCTAAGAAGACTTAGTCACATGATTCCTGAGAGAGGCAGAGGTTCAGTTCAAGGCCTTCCCTTAACCTTTTACACAAGGCTGGAGCCCGAGGAGCTGTCGATCAACGTCAACGAAACGAATCGAGGAGTCCAAAGAGGAGATCAGTATCCGGCAGTCAATTCTTCAGAAATTCAATCTTTAAGATGGTGGAATGTTTTTAATCTTGAAAGTGTCTAACTTCTCAAGAATTTATAAAGCAGAAAATAACCTAATAATTATTTAAAAGACATGTGCACTGCTGTCTTTGTCATTCAGTGCGCAGTCACGTATCCCCACGATGCTGGAAGACCGGGTGACTCTGAATAACTTACAAGATGATTGCTTTCATAGTGAAAAGGCCTATGTAGGGATGACCTGGTTTCTGTCCCGCAGGCAGCAAAACGAGATGCTGCATTTTGCTAGAACATCAGATGTGGGAAAACTCTTTAGAAGGAGAGGCTTGTTCGGAAGGTAAGGAAATTCTTAAGTGTTATCAGATAATTAAAGCCGTTTTGGAGTGCACCTGTCAGCCCGGTAAAGCCTCTTAGAGGTGTTTGGTTCTTTTCACAGACTGGATTTTGGTGAAAAGGCATATGAATTGAACTCTGCTTCATTGATATGTGTGCCTTTATCACCTTCCATTGAGTAAATCTTGACAAATTAGGGAGAAACGGCAGAAATGTTGCACTGACAGCTAATGAGGTTCTCCTGAACGGATCTTTTCCTTACATAGGTTTTGGTCATCTAATGTACACTCTATTTGGTTAAGAGAACCTTTCAGGATGGTTAAGCAAAGGCAATTATTAATCTCCACATAAATGATCACAAACAGCACATGTTAGAGCTCAGGTCCACCAGGCTCTGCACGTGGTCTACACCATATCATCTGATTCCCAGGAGCGAACAGGAGCCTCCCACGTGCTGTCCTGGCCAGAGGAATGGGCAACGGCTGACAGGAGTGCTTGGAGGGACAGTGGACTGATGAGGAACAAGGAAGTGCCCAGGCATTTAGCAAGTAACTACCCTCTCCCGCCGCCCAGCAAACAGGAGCTGTGCACGCCCGAGGCGGGACGCACCACCGATGCTTCTCACCACAAGTTCTCCCCACTTTCTGACCGAGGACATCAACTTCCTAACCCCTTCACCACTGACCCGCCGTGAATCGACTTCAAGCATCCGCTATGTATTTTACTACATCTGTGCACACCACTGGAAAACCAGTCTATGATTTTTATTATTTTTAACGTACACTAGGATGGCCCTTTGCAATAGTGTTTTTCTTGTTTTGGGGTCTTTGTAGCACATTAAGAACATTCACAAAGGTCTCTTCAGGTTGACCCAAACATTAGATCACCGGCCAGAACAGGGCTACAATGTTGTGTGAAACAGGGAAACGTTCTCTGTGTGTAGCAGACCAAGGCTGCATTACTGGTTAAGACCTTGTTTTAACAAAATGATTATTATTCATATCTTATCTTTGAAAACGGAAATTGTAATGTATAAGAAAACTGCAAAAGAAACTTTTTTGTTTTTAATGGGGAAAAGGGGTGCGACCCCCTCCTATTTTAACAAACGATGCTAAGAGTAAAATTATAAATAAATAGTATATTAAGGAAAAAAGTGGGGGTATACACATATTTTAAAGCATTTATGGCAGCAATTTTAGGCTCCCTGTAAAATTCTGGAAAGCAGGTAAATCAGTATTTTTGCTAGTCAAAGACAAAAACTAGGCCTACGTACCCTGAACTATCTAATTTAAACCAAAGGGTAGCTCACCCCTACTAAGACTTCTACTTGTGGTTTAATTCTGAACTGCTGGGCTTCCTGCTCAATTTACTTTTGAACGAGCCCTCAAGCTCCCACGACCAAGAGCGAAGGTGGGTCCATAATACAGAGTGACAAGCCCTCTCCGAATGAGGATTCCTCGTAGCCAACCTTCCCGGCAACTGGCTCCTGAGTGCACTTTCGATTAGTTAAAACAATGTGAGGCTGGGGAACCTGGTTGTAGACTTACTGTTCAGGAACCAAATGAAAACAAAGATCAAAATACTACCCAAGCTGCACGCATGAGCTGACCTTTAACTCTATTTGACGATTTCTTTTTAATATACATTTTTAGAAGTTTTAAGGGATACACCAATATGATCCCATGGAGAACACATCATCTCAAAAAAACCAAAAAAAAAAAAAAACCACTGGCTAAAAGCAAACCTTTATTAGTTTAACTTTTAGTTGAAATGAGAAACCACACATTTACTCATAGGTGCTGGAGCAAATATACTACAGTTTCAAGAAAAGAGCTACATATATATTAGTGTGTTGGGTGCAAGGAGACATGCTATGAATAGAAAATAAGTCAGAACGGGCATCTGCCACGAGACCTTGGAAGGCCGTGTTTACCAAACTGACATGCCGCTTCACGCACTACTCGCACATTGATTTTTGACTCAGTCATCATTTCTAATCTTATTTTCTATTACCAGAGTGTATTTATTAAAAGCGCAAAAGTCAAGGGGTCATCAACCAAAAAAGATTTTTGTAATTAAAAAAATAAGTTAATAGGTCACAAGATGGAACTGGGTGAAAGCTCAATGGGCTACTTAAAGCAGATTTGGGGTGAGTGCACAGTACCGTATGAGGGCACTGATTCTCTGGTATCATTCTCTCCACATAACACCTGGCTGCCTAGATGAAGAGTAAAACGACAAAGCTTTCACTCTAATATTTGAATTCCCCTCCCCTCCCTTTACCTGCAGCACCAGTGTGTCCACAACAGTGCCTACTTACTATGATCAATGTAAAACGTTCGGCCATCCAAGTGAATTCTTTCTTCCCAACCAGGCTAGTATCAGAGGGAAAAGAGAGAGAGAATACAAACATTAGCTGGCAGTTCCAAAATCAAAGGCAAAATTAAACTCTAGGACACCTTCTGACTCTTCTCTCCTAGGCTACATTTTTACATTAAGAAGAAACTACAAACATTTCAAGTTAACTCTTGCCAACATCTAGCAACACACTTGATCACAGGTTCAACAGTCTCAGATGCTTTCACTGTCTGAGGAACAGGAAACGGGCTGCTATTTCAAAAACTTCAAAGGGAAACTTCAGCATCCGTGGAACAGCTGAGTCTGGGGTTGACTAGCTCATTTAATTAAATAAATATTTACTGAGTACTAAAGCGGGGAGGAAGGTTAATATAAAAATGTTAGGAGGGGCCGCCCCTGTGGTGTAGTGGTTAAGTTCAGCATGTTCTGCTTCAGTGGCCAGGGTTCACAGGTTCGGATCCCAGGCACGGACCTACACTGCTGTGAGCCATGCTGTCATGGTGACCCACATATAAAGCGGAGGAGGATTGGCACACATGTCAGCTCATGGCTAATCTTCCTCAGCAAAAAAGAAAGTTAAGAGATAGGTGCTTTACGCACGCCATCAGGTAGTTGAACAATCTAATACTGATATTCTCTGTTATGACCTCTCACTATCAGAGCCAGGAACTAAGAGATCTGGATAATGTTTCCAAGATAAGGCTGGTATTCCCTCATTATCTGTACTGTGCCTACTTACTACCTGAAATTCAGGAATCCAATAGATCTAGAAAACACACACACTTTCACTTTCTAAACTCAATCTCCAGACACTCTCTGGGCTCTTTCCATCTAAACCCAGGAACCAAACAGATTTGGAGAGTGAGGGATATTTGCATAACCTGATGAATGAAGACTGGACCCTAACCTTTCTAGCTTCAAATTTAGCCAAAATATACCATATGCCAGGCAACAGAAAGGTTCTTACACTTGCACAAAAACCATAAACCCCCCAGCACCCTTCCATTCTAAAATAGTCTTAGAGCCCCCCCACATGCCTGCTCCTGTAAGGCTTTTTAATTGGGGGGTGGGTCGAGGAGGATGCAAGGTGAAAGTTTCATTCAAAATCCCATTTGGAGTAAACAGCTCAACTCCCACTCAGGCCCCAAAAGAGAACAAACTGATAAAAAGTTAGATTTATAAGTGGTCGTCAACGAGGGAGGAAAACTTAAAATATCTGTAGACTAAGTGACTTACAGGAACCTTCTGTGATTATTTATTCCTTTTTCTCCCACTATTTTTAATATTTTTGCTCCAATGACCAAATGAGCTATATGGATGGAACTGTGTGGTTGCCGAGTTACAGAATAAATATATGCTGCTTAAACTGTCACAGGTTGAGAATGCCTCCTACACCCTAGTTACAAGGTCTGCCTTCCACTAGCAGCTAGCAATTCAGAAAGCTCTTGCACAAGTACTAGGTGTTGTATGAACTGTATGTACTACCAGAATTCAGTCATACACCCAATTCTATTAAGAAATTGCAGACCAATGGGACCCAAAAAGCCTAACGAAAGAGAAGGCCCACAGGGCTTCTCCATCAACATGGGGCAGATGAATGAATAAACATTTTCAGATTGTCCATATGTCTCCAGTGTACTCACAGGAAGAGGGCCAAGGTCACTGGGGTTTAAAGATGCCTTTGATCGCATGTGTACTGGAAATTTCAGGCGTGGATCTTCCTGTAAGAAAAATGTAAAAGGCAAAAGATGCTAAAAGTGACTCTCTGTGTGCAGTTACTGGCTCCTCCCCTTCTGGAATTGTGTGTTGCAGGAGAATAAGAACATTTAAGTAAAAGATTAACCATTTCCCTAAGACTCTGAGCAGGTGAAGAGGAAGAGGGACCCAGCAGTGATGTTACTATGGAAACCAGAATGGAGGGTGCCGGCGAAGACCAGGCTCTGCTCCACGGAGAGGGAGCGTGGACAGCGGTCTGTAAACCTCCCTCTGGATCCTGAGTTCTGGGTGAGGGCAGTGAGCCCTGCCCTCAGCACTGGAGCTTCCTGCTGCTCCCGTCCACTCTTTCTTGACCTAGAGCAGAGAATCTAAATCCGGTCTGACTGTCAAGTCACGTCCTGCCCCACAGTCAGCCAGCTTTATCATATAAAGTCATATCCCTACTATGGAACTTTTCTTACTGAGGTTCTTGACCAAGTTGTGCAGATTAGATTCTCATTTATGTCTTAATACTTAAAAGTCTGTAAAAGATTTCTCTTAAGGGATATGGTTCATAAGATACCAGAGAGAACCGACAAAAGAGAAATATGTACTCTGACATCTTGGGTCATGCTTTATAATTTACAAAGAACAGTTAGACTTACGATCTTGCAAGTCCCCTGTTAGGAGGCTGGGCACATGATTTCTGCTTCTTTGGATGAGGAAGCTGAGTTTCAGAGTGAACGAGAACTTGCCCATAGGTTCTGACCCAGAGTCTGGGAGCTGCCTTTCTCTCATATAGACCCAATTAAAATGCAACTTATAAAATTCATATTTTAAACTCTGATGATTAGGAAGCAAATGATAAAACTCACAGTAACACACTGTCAGCTAAATAAGCCTAGGATTAGGAAAAAACTCTAAAAAAAAAAACCCTTTAGAATTAACCTTAAAAACCCCCACTCTTTATTCCAATTATATTAAAACCTTTGTTGCTGTAAAATTGGTACAAACCTTGGAAAATAATAAAAATTCACTTTGTGAGTTTTGGGTATGGGGTTTCCTTTGGGGGTGATGAAAATGTTCTAAAGTTGATTAATGTGATGGTTGCACATCTTTGTTCAACAGTATAAAAATTATTCAATTGTATATTTTAAATGACTAAACTGTATGACGTGAATTTTATCTCAATAGAGCTGCTAGAAAAAAATTTCCCAAGTCAACAGTATAAACTTAGTATTACTGGATTGTAACAAAGTGACAGATTTTTGGAACTGGGAAGAATAAAAAAAAAAAATCAAAAAATTAACTCAACCTTTGCTTTCTGTTAACTATAGCAAACTTTTAATTGAAGAAATAAATCACACTAGCAGTTTATGATGGGTATTGACCTTGAACCTCACTAATACATTTTTTAAAGGGTAATCAGAAGCATAAAATCAGTCTAGTATTCTGTATTATAGTGGAACACATATAGTGAACACAGATATACTAAGTAGATTTCAGATTTGGAAGGTCCCAGAAGCTGATAATCTGGTAAACATCTGTGACAGGTTAATTCTGGACAGAGGTACAATTTAGAACACCAAACTCCACAAAAGCTACCCTCCCAATGCCAACTCTGAGCTGGACCAGGTAATGCCACAGCCAAGGGGGTCCCTGGGCCCCCACAGCCACTGGCCACGCTAGGATTAGAGAAAGCCCAAGACTGCTGTGACACGGAAGAGGACAGGGGCTTCCAGACGCTCCAGGCGAGGGTAGCCATGCCTTGGAATCACACACACAGGCCACTGTGAAAAGATAAGCAGCTCTCTTGGTAAAAAGCTGGTGATTAAAAAAAAAAAAAATGCAGCTGAAATTAAAGAAAAGTGCCAAGGGGGTGGGGGTTGCGGGTGGGGGGCATGAAGTATAAAGTAAACTCAGTTTCACAGGTCTGCTAAAATGGCCTTGCATGGAAACCCAGAATTCATAGAATGTGAAGGCTGGAGGCCCTTACGGGTCATATTACTTTATTATACAAATAAAAATCAAAATAATGGTAGCAGCTGCCATGAATCAAGCTCTGAGGGCTAAGTCTAGTGGGCACTTCTGAACCCACCCTCCCACTGGATCCCCTGAACAACTGAGGAGGCAGGCCCCCCCAAGCTGATGGAGCAGACAGAGGGCAGCCACAGCCCAGCATGAGTTATGATAACTTTAGGGCTGACAGGAAGTTGGAATACCATGAAGTCTCAAATGATATGAATATAAATGAATAAAATATGCAAAACACAGCTGGTTGTTTCTCCCTATTCTCAGCATAGTAAGAGCATTCTTTTTCACTATTTCACAATTATTTCAGTATTTCACAATTGCTCCCCCTCAATACAGTTGACACGGTTTTTAAACAGAAGGCAAAGATCAACATCATAAATAAAAAAAGGCTTCCTAGCAGAATCATTTAAAAATATAGAAAATATGGGAACGCTGGCTTGTTAAAAAAACAGCTGTGCTTTTCCCATCCTGGAAGACATCAACAGCTGTGCCTGGGCTGCACTGAGTTTTATTAGTTTGGACCTGAGTAGAAAACAAACCTGAAACTTAATTAAGGTATAATCCTTCTTGCTACAAAAATAAGCCCATGCTTTGTTCTATAAAAGACATGAATATACTCTTTACACACATGCTTTGAGCTGCTGGCTTAGCAGAAGGAACGGGCAAGCTGAAGGCCTCTTGTAATCTCTCCTCAGTCACCTGGTGGCCTCCAGCACGCATCCATGGCCTGCCTGACCCAGGTGGGAACAACGTGACACTCACTGGATGTGGTCAGACTTAATTCCAGATAGACTGCTGGCATACTGCCTCCATTCTTTGTGTGTGTGAAAGGCTGTGTTTTATAAATAGACTTCAAAGAGAATTTTCCTCTGTTAATGTATACATGGGAAATGCTGGCCTGAATCTTTTCATGCTCCTAGTTAGTGCAGGAATCAAGAGTATATAGGGTGATGGGGAAAAGAAGACTATTTTCATTATGCTTAACCTGTCCTACCAGTTTTTCTTCCTTTTTCTATTATACTGCTCAAACCTAAGAATAGCTACGCTGTTCTCTCCCTCTGTTAAAAAACAAACAAAGCAAACCCCAAACCAACGCAAAACAGATTTTAAGGTGAAAATTATCTTTATAGTTCCCTCCGCCCCTCCATCTTTTGTCAAAACAAACAGGCAATTTGGAGGGTGCCTTCCAGGGGGAGGATTCTGCGGAGGCCTCTGTTTGGCAGGGAGAACGCAGCTGTGTCAGCACATCTGAGTTTAGTGAAGAAGGGTAGTAACTTGTGGAATTTCCAGTTGTTACCTTAAGGATTTTCGACAGCAGCAGCAGCAACAAAATGTTGTTTTAACAAATTAAAATTTTAAACTAGTAAATGAGTCAAGAATAAGTATCTGTAGAAAGGGACAACTGGAAATTCAAACTGCGTTTCATTCAGCAATGATGCAGGCAATAAATAAAGCTGGTGCTATTTAAAATAAAATTTGCCCAGCTGCAATTACACTGCAGTTGTGGCGTGAAAGGCTGCGAAAAGGTTAGGGGATTTGATTACTAAGCTAGTTCAAATTACTAAAATCATAGCTTATGTTGGCAAGCCACAGTGGCTCCATACACTAATCCATCTACTTTTATAATATTTACCCCCTATTTCTGGAGCTCCCATTTCTGGCTGAAGATCTGAAATCACAGCAATGCTGTAATAAGTAGAAATGCGGACACTAGCAAGGCAGCCACAGGTTCTATGTCAAGGCGGAAAAAGGACCTAAAAACCAATCTCTATTACTCCATTTTCCAAAGAGCTGTCTATCTCTTACTCTCAACTTGCCCACAAACCTATAATATTATCTTCAGACTAAAAGGTAAGTCAAACAAAGACCTCAGAAGAGGTTAAGAGTTTACCAAATGTGTGTCACTGGATCTAAGTGATAAATTCTCTTAGCAGGCTATTCCTTTACTTCAACACAGGAATAACTTGTAGAATGTCCCTCACTAAGGTGTTTGGAAATGTGGGGGGCATTTCTGGTTATCACTGTGATGGGGGTGGGGGGAGGAATGGTGCCTATTAGCATTCAGTGGCAGGAGCTAAGGATGTTAAATGTCCTACAATAAAAGGCACAGTCCTGCAGAGAATGTCCTTGTGGAAACATGTTGCACCATGATCCACAGGTGTTTGGAGAGAGAGCCCTCTAGGCCACCTAGTCCAATTCTTAAGAGACTGAATTGACATGACACCATGGGCAAAGCATAAATGACAGTCTTGGTCACTTTGGTCCAAGCCTCCTCCTTAACACAATACTGCTGTTCTATCAACTGGACACACTTGGTGTCTTCACTAGAAATGGGAATTTAAAGCATGTGTTCACTGCTGGTCCAAACCAAAGAGCTAGGACCAATGACAATCGCCAAAACTCAATGAGCTTTCACAGAGTATCAGTGCTAAGCAAGCAGCACAGCTGCTGAAAGGACTGAGTGAAACTCTGTACCCAGACAATTGGATGGGGGATATAAGGGACAGGAAGAAAGACCTTCTGCAGTATCCGAAATAGAAACAAGAGAACCAATTTCAGTTTAATCATAGGTCTAGAGATCACAGAGTAGAAAAATACCACTGACTTTTAAAAGAACTATACACTATGTCATATAAGCCACCGCTGATTCAGCTCAAGAAATGAAGAACCAACAGAGGAACATAAAGATACGCATATGCACCTCTGACTAACCTCATCTCGCCCAAGTTAACGCAATGCACAGGTTCCTTTTCATGTATGATTCACGGGCACACAGAGGAGTGGCATGATAAGAAAAACCAATTTTGACAAAATGTTCACAAAAAAGAGCTATCAAATTTACAACTAAAGTCTTTCAGTATATCTCCTAACCCACAATTAAAGATATGAAATGTAGCAGAGAAGTGTGTAAAATGCTAATCTGATGAGAATACTAAAAACTAAAAGGACAAATCAAATAAAAAGGGGTAATGTCAATAAAAACGCAAAAAGAAACTGAAAAAAATTCTTCTAAAAAAAAGATGAAAATTCCTAATAAAATGACAGCACCATGAGATGTGAAGCAGTAACATGAAATCCTAGCAACATGGAGAACCACCTTTTTTCCAAATACAGTAAATTGTCAAAACCAGAGCTTGCCAGGAGTGCTATGAAGAAAACGCATCCCCTCGGCGCCAATACCAGATGGCCATAAGCCTGTACCTATAAGTCACCCAGTGCCACCAGCCCATACATGCAGAGTCTAGATGTGGGCTGAGGAGACCCTCTGGGGACACATGTCCGCGTCAGAAATTTCTCTACAAGAACAATGAATACTGAGGAAGGAAATAAGGAATTAATGCCAGACCTCATGATGAAAACGGAGCCAAATAAAAGCAGCAACCTTACCCATGTTGTAGTCTTTGTATTATGGTCAATGAAGAAGGGCCGGCCGTTTGGCGCTATCCTCATTTCCCAGCCGGGTGGCAGGAAGCTCTGAGTGACTTTGTGTTGTGGTTTGGGGGAGTTGTAAGGTGATGGCTGTGGGGACTGTGGATTGGAAAGGGTGTCTTTCACAGCCCGACGGATGGGTGAGTCCTTGGCACCCTAAGGAATAATAATGAGCATTAGAACTCTTACCATGTGCTATACCAGATGTGTCAAAATGTACCTGGGTTATCAGGCAATGCTCCTCCTTTGGAGAGGGACAAGGGGGAAGTGCCTAAAACACCTGTTTCTGTCATTCTTTTACTTCTAAATCAATCTAGTTTTAAAGTTTTTCTGTTGGTTAAGGAAACAACATTAAGTACTTATAATCACCATCCTTTGATAGCTACTCAGTACATACCAAAAATATTCTTTTATCGTGAGCATCATGGATGGAGATTTTACAGAGGGTGGAGAAATACATGCCCCTGCTCTGAATGAGCTCACAGTCTAATGAAGAATAGATTGGCAATTTTTAGAGCACACAAAGAAATACCTTATCAACGGAGACAAGCACCTGGAATTGCATAGCTGTTACCCATGACATTTATATCACAGCCAGGAAGAGATACTATCCATTCCCACTTCTAGCATCTGAAACCCAGGGCATGGGGAAACCCACAGCTATCTCTAAGACACAGTCACATTTAGAACTTCAGACATTTACTCTCTGGCTTCTCTAACTCTCTGACATTTATAACGTTAAGGGATGGCACTAAAGCCACACACACACGAGAGAGCACAAGCAAATGCCCAGCAATGATTTAGAGATGCAGATACGCATCAGAAACACGTATGCTCATACAATGAAAGACCCTACAGTCAAAAGGAAAAAAATGATCAAAGCAACAGCTATGTTTTAAAACTCAATATAAGCATTGGTATTTGAAGGAGTTATTATGCAAGCCTAATGAGGTAGCAGGCAATAAGGAGCAAAACACAACAAGAATGGAGAAAGTTCTGAAAAGAGATGCCCATGTCCAGCACAAGTCACCATGGCCTCAGCCAAATGAGAATGAGAATCAGGTGAGAGAGTCCAGGGATGTGAACTGGGCGGAACAGAGAAGCACGCAGTAAGTCTGCACAAGAACACCCTTCACCACGAACACACGACTGATCAGAGAGAGCAAGGTGGCGGCAAGACTGAAGTCCAAGTTAAGAGAGAAGAGAGAATGAGAAGTCACAGGATAGATGTGACCCCAGTTAGATGAGGTAGCCTTCTCACCTCCAGAGGGGCAGATAAAGTTACAGTTGGCGAACTGAGGCTACGAGGCCGGCGGATCTGAGGCTCGATTAGATGGTTGTTACTGTTTGTGGCGGATCCAGATGCACCATCTTCTGCAAGCTATTTTGGAGGCAAAAACAAGTTAGCTTCATATGAGGATCTCCTTGTGTGTGTGTGTGATTAGGAGTGTGGACCCAAACAACAACACAGCCAGCAATAATAAGAGGTCTGGCCTATTTAAAGCATGGAGGAAATGATTAAACATAATAATGGGGGCAAGGATGGGGAAACGCATTCAAAGGAAATAAAAATGAAGCACTAGCCTGGCATAAAAACCAGCCTCAGAAAAAAGAGGGGGTTGGCAGACAAGCTACTGTAACAGGCTCTTAATTCGGAAATATCTTTCATGTCACATTTTAAAAATGTACCTAGGGATAGACTGATTTGGGGATCAAATTCTTCCTTAGGCAAATATAATACCTAAAGTAACGCATTTTCTTTGTGAGAAAAACTTTCTTTAACATGAGTTCTTCAGAACAATATGTAAACATCAGAAAACGAGGCTCATGTGCATTTCAGCTTCTAGTGCCTGTGATTTTAAGCTGTATGGCGATCTGCGTACCTGCATGATAGGTCGAGTCCAAGTTGTGGTTCGATTGTTATGATTGACATAGTATGTACGTCCCTTAGCATCTTTTCTTTCTTCCCAGCCTGAAGGTAGGCCCGGCGTGGTATGTACATAGGCCACTGACGGCTGTTTGCGTAAGAAATCATCATTATTTAATATCTTGCATTTGTTTACTGATCAGTTTAATAAAGTAATGTACACCCAGAGAATTATTTGTTCTAGACAAAGTTAGTTAATTTTATTTGTACCAAAAACATTAGTGTCTGGAAAACAGCAACAGATTTCCAATAGCTTCAAATCTACTATGAAATAAACCCTGCACAGCTATGGGGTCCAAAGTCTTACAGAAGTCAGTTCTAAAGCCCTGAAGGCTTAAACACAAAGGGTTTTGGCTAACGTGATCGTAAGGAAAGAGAAAAATAGGTAAAATTTAGTAACTAAAATAGATACTAAGTTTTACTATCAAACCACATAGAAAAAGTTATTTCAAACTGTCAAATGTTACCATCTATAAGAGGAAGGCTCTGAATATTTTTTCCCTCAATATGGCTGCCACAGGGATGCTCTTCTAGCTTATTCTTAAATTCTTTATCAGCTTATGGCCTGTGCATTACAGCTTTCAGGGGGGAAAAAACCCCAGTCTTTTCTCTAGAAGACCTGCATTCATACCAGTAGCACATAATCAAGAGGACAGACCAGGACATCTCAACTGCCCCAGCTCAGGAAGTCGCCTGGCAATCTGAGGTCAGAATTCCCAAAGACCCCGATAACTGAGGCTGTATTTACCCCGTCCACACATAGGAACTTTGTCTCTTTAAAGGATGAATGAAGCACAGGCAGTTTCTGGGTTTGGAGACACGTCCAGTATAGAGTGACTATACTTGGCTGGTCCAAATCAGAGCACAAAAGGACTCCTGAGACACTTCTGCTTGTAAGCAGCAGTCTGGGTGGAGTAGCAAGGATGTTTCAATGACTCATGCAGGCAGGAGATGGACGTTTGAGGTCAGTGCTATCCTCCGAAGTTCTGGAGGTACGGATGCTGCATGTAAGACTTGTAACTGGGAAAAGGGTGCTACTCTAAGAGTGGGGGACTCCGAAACAAGAAGCCAAACATCAGGAACAATCTCTTACATGAGGTTACAAAAGGAAGCACTTCTTTTTGGATACCCGTCTTCCCTAATTAGGATCTTCTGAACCTCCAGATGTTTGACCAGGTATAGTTGTCTCGTTATTAGGCTGAGGATGTAAATGTCTCAGCCAAACTTCCCTGGGCTCATGCCATCTTTCTTGGTCACTACCAACAACGTGCCTTGGCAAAGAGTGTCACAGGTGGAGGGTCCGCCAGTTCCCTGTAGAACCCTGATTTGGAAAGCATGACCAAGGATGCTGCCACGTAAAATTTGGGGGACTTCAGTTGACAAGGCTCAATATTCTACTTCATGAGCTCAACAGCACATTCCAGAAGAAAACTAATTGAGGTCATGCAGGAACTGCCTCAATGGTTATTTCTAAAACATGGTTACCAGGCAAGATTATGTGTAAAAGAACCTTTCTGTGAAAACTGCAGCAACTATTTCCTTGATATTTTTCCAGATAAAGTCCCAAAGGTCCCATATTGGTAATTCTAAGACTCTGATTGTATCGTGTCCTGGATTTAGGTGTGGGGGTACAACAAGAGCGGAAGAAACACCAAGATGCAGACTTGATTTTTCAGCGAGCATCAAAGACAGATGAACCTGTGTACAGCTGGAAGCTCCTTCCTTCCTCGGTCTCGAGCTGCGGCACCAACACAAAGGAGCTATTTCCAGGCTACTTTTCACCCGGGCCCTAGAAAAATGGACTCTGCTGAACTAAGTTAGAACCCAAGTTGTAACCTAAATTACTGGTCAAGCCCTGTTTTTGGCAAAGTATGTGCTATCAAGCTTTGACTTACTGTTGTTTATATGATGACCATTGATGTTTTGGCTAAATGGAATTTGCTGCTGCTTCTCCTCCCTGTTGAGTTTTCTGGGAGAGGTAATTAGATTTGCCCTCAGAAAACTCCGTTCTAGAAACCTTAAGAATAGTTTTACAGTTAGAGCATGTTTGGAAAGGATATTTATGAGAAGACTGATAAACTAGAATAACTTAGAAATGTCATGGATAATCTCAGAATTGAATTCGAAATCTGCATGGCTTCCAGCAACCAGGTTACCTTCATAGATCCACATTAATAGGACTGATCAGTTTATGGAAAACTAGGAGTGTGGTAGAGAACACTGAATTTGATTAAAATGTTCATTCTACCTTCTATTAAGAATTGAGTTGGCAACCTATAATCTAGTTGCATTTATGTGAGATGGTGTTATTAAAATGTTTCTTCATAGATTTCTTTCCAAATGACCGTGGAGAACAACCTGTGCTGATGATGCATTCGTGACTCAAAACACTGCCTCCCACCACGCACGGCTGGGGAGGAGGCAGCACCAGGCTTCCAGAGACAGACCACAGAAGTGGCCCAGCTCTGGAGCCAAACGCAGACTTCTACTGTGTGTGCATGTGTGTGTGTGTTCGTGCACATGTGCGTTGAAGACTACCCTCAAACAAGTTAATTAATCAAAAGATAAGCTAAAAACTGCTAGTCAACTTAACATTTCACAGCTTTTCATCTGAATATGCTACTGCATTTCACAATGCCAAATAGCCATTTAACTTCACAGTGGCTCCATCTATTTCATTAAATGAACTCAATTATCTTTAAACTGTAAAAGTTTCAATATGCTTTTTTTTGAAGTTTTTTTTTTTAAATTAAGATTATGATAGATTACAACCTTGTGAGATTTCAGTTGTACATTATTGTTAGTCATGTTGTGGGTACACCACTTCCCCCTTTGTGCCCTCAATATGCTTTTAAAGATGATAAACAGTTTGGCACTATCACAGATTCTCCAAGAATCGCTTAAACCCTGCCACACTGTTACCTCAGCATATTTTTAGGCAATATACAGCAAAGACCAAAGGACTGTGCTGTGCCGTCCCTCTCATTTTATCTGACAGAGAGGGCTCTTGCTTAGCCAGCTGGAAAGTGACACCAGCATGTATGTATCTGTTGTAAATCAAAGGGCTGTGGCTCCGCAGGCGGGAATTGGGGCTTGTTCGTTATACTACACAAATAAAAGCACTACCATGGAAAGAGAGCTATCTGAGGATGCGGGGGAGAGGGAGGTTGAATGTTCATCAATGTGGGCAAGTTATACAAATTGTGGTGCATTCATATCACTGAATATTACATAATTATTAACATGCCCCAGAGGAATGACTGTGAGTGAAAAAGATCAAGGTGTACGTAATAAGTATGTCGGATCCCACTTTCCTATGAGTGTGTGTGTGTTCGTGAGAGCACAGAGGAAGGAGTGAGACGATGTGTCCCAGGGTTGCTCCAGGACGAGATGGTGGACTTCAGTGTGGGGTGGACATGGAGAGGGGCATGAGAGTGTGTAGAGGAGGAGGAAAAACATGGTAGGAGACGGAACTGGAAAAGAGAGAATAAAGGGCACTCATGACAAGGGGTGGTGAGGGTGGAAAAGAAACACATGCGACACTTTCAAACCTACCTATATGTCTAACGCAGCCATAAAACAAGTTGGCTTATTGTAGGTTGAAAGATTACCAGGTACATAGAAAGCATGAGAGGAGGTAAAACACTTAAGAACCACCATTACTCAGTCTTTAAAAATAAAAAACAAAACCAAACTCCTCTATCTTTAATTCATTGGTAGGGGACGGGAGAGTACTGGCAAGAAGGAAAGGGCAGTGGCGAGGTCCACAGGGGTCTCACTCAGATGGATCATTTTGTCCTGCCAGGTCACTCTCACCACAGAACCCGTACTACCCTAATTCCATTTATCCCGTCATTTCATATCACAGCCATCACAACACTCCAATACTAACAGCAGGTCCCAAGGCCAATAAATGCAAAAATGGACGACAGAGGATACTCATACAGAGGATACTTATAGCACTGAATTCTACTAAAATTATTTCATGAAATGACTGTGCCTCCCTCCCTCACAGCCCTTCTCCCATAGAAATTTCTAGTGCACAGTAGGAAACATGCTAGTTTATTTGGAATTTTTTGAATTCTACTGGAGGCTGAACCTAGCCCACCCAACACCCGACTTTCACAGGAATTGCTGCAGCTCAATATCTTAAACTAGGCTGATTTTTGCTAATTGCCAATTTGATGTTCCTGTGTACAATGCTGAGCATTAAATTCTAACTATAACTAAATTGTTCCTTTAAATTATCAACATCCTGCAGAAAATCAGCAATTGGATATGTATTTAAAGGTATTCTCAAGTAATAAGCAGTTATAACATACATAACAAAGCTGAAACAATAAGGAATAGTCTTGAAATAGCTATAGCAGCTCAAAGCAGAACCTATAAGCTGGCCCGGTTTAGGGATCAAGTAAAAAACAGGCAATTAAGATACACAGCCAAACCCAAGTTACCCACAAACACGAGTACTAGAAATTGTTTAAAGTAATGAATAATAACATATACTTGGCTTAGAGAAACACCATTTTTTCTAGACCTTTTCAACTTCTTAAATATGTTCCCCCCTTTTTCCCCTTGAAGTCTATGAAGACTTGTTCATTCCTGTGAGTAGAGGCCCTGGTAGCAGAGCAAGGTCACTGATTCGTGCTCATGACAGAGAAAATATAACCCAGTGTTTAAAATGTGGTACAGGAAACGCACGAGCGAGGCTGGCCCTGTGCACAACTCAGAATCCACATGCACAACTGCATGCAATTCCTGGGCCTTCCCTGATTCTCTTCCAACCAAATTAATTTACCCAAGTATTGTCACAAATAGGAAAAGCTTATCAGAAGTACAAATACTAAAAGGCAAAAATACATTCTAATTGGTCAAATTGAATGTACTTAACCAAAGCTTGACAGTATTCCTAATAAAACTATGAGACTGAAAGTGCTCAGTTTTCATCAGTACGTTTGAACAATCAGTTTAAAATAAGAAACATATGCAATATTTAAACCAATTCACGGTTTTGCCATTAATGTCTGATCAAGAGTTTCATTACCGTTGGCTCCTCACCACCCGAGACAGTTGATGAACGTGCTCTCCTAGCTGGGGCACTGGGCTGTTAAATGATAATTTACATCAGTGAAATGCACTTGGGGTGGCCACCCACTGCTTACTGATTCAGGGATCATTGCTGTTGCAGCCAGCAAGGCAGGTGACATGAATCAGAATCCTTGAAATCCACCCTGTCCAAATAAAGCTGAGCAACCACTGACCACCAGAAGAAAAAGAGGCATGTGATTACCCTCCCACCCGGGATTTTGGTAAACAATGAATTCACAACTTCAATAATGTGAGATGTCTTATTCAAAAAAAAAACTTGAAAATCACTACGGTTTCACCCCTGCTGTTAAATAATTAGCAGATTCTTATATCTGCCAAACTAAAAAATCAAGTAAGAGGCCACTGGTGATCAGTGAGTTGACCGCTTCATAGAATATAAGAGGGAGGAATCATCAGTTTCCAGGAAAGCGAGCTCTTTGGCAAATAAAATTGACACTGATTTTGAAAAGGAGAGAAAGTGCCATTAAGTCATCAAGCAAAATTACAGAATCATTAGATTGAGGAGGATCCCACCACACAGCTGATTGTTCTGTTTTTTGGGGGGAGGCCCGTACTGAAACCATCTCAGAAAGGACGCTCTTGTCAAGCCTCTTATCAACTAGCCCATTCGAAGTAAGCCACAACTGAATCTATTATTTTGATTGCTCAGTTGACTACTGTACTTCATTAATTCATCTAAACACAGAGAAAAGGCTAGGCATAAAATATCCTTTCAACCGAGCAAAAATGTACATCATAGGCAAGACTCTGTGATTTCAAAAACTGTAAGTATAGCTTTTTTTCCTTACATGTCACACGTAATAAAGTATTAGTGCTAAAAATGATCAAAGATTTGTAGTACTAAAACAAGTGGTCAAGGTTCAACATCAAATTGAACATCTAAAAACCACATAATATTTTCTTCTCCAAAGAGGAAACAAATTTACATAAAGTTTCTTATTTTCAATGTGTACACCAAACTTCTCCCAAGGCATTTCTGGTCTGCCTTCCAATTTGAAGGTTCATTTTTATATATGTCCTATATTATTAAACACCTCTCACACTTCCATATTTGTTGCTAGTTATGAAAACTGTGAGAGTGGGAACAAATTATAGCTAATTCCTTAGTCAGGAGAGCTGCCTTTAAGAGAAGGTACAGAGACTTTGTGGGTTAAGAGTTTAAACCATCAGTAATGGAAAGGAATACACACTGACAACCCAGAAGAGTTCTTCCTGTTTAAAGGGATTCAATATGTTCTTAAGATACAAGTCACCAGAGCACAGCTTTAGCGACTAAATGAAGCTAAAAAAAAAAAAAATGGCATTATTAACGTATGCTTTTAGTGAAGTAGTTAAACTCAAGTAAGCACATCAGAATTGGTATTAATTTGGGTGGACAACCAAAGCGATAAAGTTTTTAGCATTTCAGAGACTTTGGTGGCAATAACTCTTTATATTGGAAGTCCACTTTCCTTGGGCTAATTTTTAGGAAATTTTAAGTCTCATTTACACGGTGAATGGATTTGCACAGGAAAAACTCTTCCTCAGTAGCCCAGATGATTTTTCACAAAAGCCAAAAGAGCGAAGTGATGACCGGAAATGAACGTGGGTTACCGGGGGGAGATGAGCCTGCTCCGCAACTGCGTCAGTGACACTGCACGACCTCAATCTCGAGGAGGGCTCTCTTTGCTGAAGGAGAGGAAAGGACATGAAGCATCAAGAAAACGTATTCTTAGAAACAAGCTTCACTGGCTCCAAAAATGTATCACTCAAACCTATTCACCACCCTTTGATATTACAAGTTAATTAAATGAAACACCATCTTTTCAGAGTAGAGAGAGAATAATCCTTTAAGGAGGCAAGAAATCTTCCATTTTCACTCTTTACTGTTTTAAGCAGACTGGGATTCTGATTGGTCCTTAGTTAGAAATAACAGCAAAAATAAGAGGAGGCGGCCAACACAGGAAGGGAGACTCAACACGCCACTGAAACACTCCAGTGCTGCTCTAAGAACGGAAATAAGCCTGAAGTCTCGTAGTCTGCTTTGAGATGCAAACTCTGGGTAAATCTAGTGCGATGTGAAGAGAGGAAGAAATACTGACATATGGTTATTACACATTATTGAATATTATTACCATTGACAAAGAGTCAGTTGGATTCTATGCCCAGAGGAACTCAAACATAATTTTGTGCTACTTCTGAAGGGTCAGGTATTTATAATTTTTGCTTCTGAATGGAGTTGAAGTCATACAAAAGAGGAATGAGGGCAAATAATGAGGCTAATCTAAAGAAATCTAGTGTGGAATGTATAATGTTCCTCTCACTTGTTATTAATCTATATGGTTTTACATAAAAGCTTAACAGATCCACTCAGAGAACAGGAGCAGGTCACACGCACAAAAGCCAGGGGTCTAATCAGTCCCTACGGGACAAGTTTATAGCATTTACTCATTGTTAATATTGTGCAATGATAAGTAAAATAGGATACTGTCAAAGAAAGACTGTGTAGTGGCGATGGGGTGCTATTCATGTCTTTCCACAATGGTCAGCACACAGGATTCATTCTTGAGTAAAAGTTCATGATACTGTCCTTGACTACAGAGTGACCCTGACAAGCAAAACTGGAGACGAGTCCCCGTTCTTCTCTTTCTTAGGCACTCTTATTTAATAGTTCAACCAGATTCAAAACGGTATTAAAATAATACTGACACTTGCACTTATATCAAAGATATTTTATGTGCCTTGACTAATTAAATGCAGGAGCTCCCATTACAAATAACCAGGGATGCTAGCTTAATATTAATGCTGAAGAAAATCATGATTTTTCACCCGGTAGACTAAAGGTGTACAACTGTCACGGTTCTTGCAGTATTTACTTCCTTTTATAGGTTTTAAATATATGGCTTCATTGCTTATGTTGCTTCTATAGCAATAGTTTACCAATTCAAATACCCCATAATATGCAGACTCTTTTCCTGCCCCTTTAGTACTAAATTTTCATCTCAGTGGTATTTCTCTTTCTGAAAAACATTTGCAGAATTTTAACATAAAATCACATTAACTGAGTATTGTATGAGTAACTGCAACTCATACAATCTGGGTCAATGGTGTCTTTTTAAATAAAAACACCATTAACTGAAGGAGTAACAGTTTTGTGAGTACTTACCTGCTTTTACATTTTATGCAGTCCTCCTATCCATTTTCATTTGATAGGGTTTTAATAATGACTATTTTTCTAGAGTGCCATTTCCAGTGGAGCGAGTACCATCATTTACTATATTACATCAAGTTCAAATTCTCAAGCAACACTGAAACTGCATTTGTTCTCAAATTTATACACAAGCAGGAACTTTCTATGGGCTTTTTCTGCATAGTTTTGTATTGTCAAACATGGAGGTCTTCATGGCTGATTCTGCTGCTTCTCATCGGGGCTTAGGCCCATCTGAAGCTTCTAGAAAGAGCTTCCCTGATGGTTGAGAACCCAAATTCAAATGTTACCCTGAGGTCAGTGTCATAATTTCACAACTTTCTCAAGGATTCGTCATCTGGGACTTAGTAGGTGTCATCTATCCCCCATTCCACCCTTGTCTTGGATGGGTCCCTTAAACATCCTGCCTTCACCTGTGAGATGAGAACGATAAGGCATGCAGACTATGACTTAAGAGGACTGATTAGGAGGCCCAGCGTCTCCTAGGCCCCAGTGTAAAGTACCACCTTTGTGATGATGGCACTATTTATGAGGCTTTGGCTGGGAAAAGAAATCCTACAAGGTTAAAGCTGATAATTATAGAAGTCAAGGACTCTTATTCTTTTGAGTTCTTTATAAATCAAGAAAAGATTCTCACCTGCTTTGGCTAATTTTGCTACAGTCATGCTTCTCCTAGGGAAGGAGGAACTTTGGAAAATGGCAGACTTATCTGGCAGCTGGAAGACCCTTGGTCATTATTTACATACAAGTTTCACTTAAAGCAACAAAAAATGATAACATATTTGCTCAACTACTCATTCCAACAAGACTATTACTTACAATCAAAGAGCCGAACTGCTCCCCGTTGGAATCTGGAGTGATCTGAAGCCTTCTGCTCAGTTCCTCAGACAGCTCCTGAGGGCTGGTCCGAGACACTGGGGAGGCTGGCGGTGGGGGCAGTGACAGACTGAGGGAGTCTCCAGTGATATTCACTTCTTCTGAAATGGTCTCCCAAGGCTGTCAAGGAATGAGATGCTGCAGTAAACACTAGGAACGAGGGATCCTCTCTTGCCCTCTCCAACAACAATAACCATTAGGGTAACTGCAACTGACCTCTACTGAGCACTCAGGAGGCACACAGTCTTCTCAATAACCATGAGGAAGATGTGCCTACTACCCTAATTAACACAGGAGGAAATTGAGGCACAGAGAGTAACCTGCCCAAGGTAACAGAGCTAAGAAGTGGCAGGGCTAGGACTTGAACCAAGGAAGCCTGGTCCAGAAGCTGTGCTTTTAGCACTTCAGAATACCACCTCTCTGAGCAGTGACTGACTTACAGCACTTGTTACTACATGCATGGGTTAAAAAATATTCTCAGGAACTCATTCATGATTTTCATGGATTTTTTCACTCTAAGTGCTGAGGACTCATAATGAAAACAGCAGAGATGCTATAAGCTGTAATTAAACAGTGGTATAAAGTAACTTTTACTGAATTTCTTAGGGAATCATTAATTCTGCTTTTCCAATTTTGATTACTGGAACATTTTGGGACTAATCCTCCCTCTAACAGAATGTCTAAAAATAATGGATTTCTACTGAGTAAACAGAGTTCTTAAGGCAGCATGGAAGTTATGGTAATTGCTAATTTTCCCCCCAGTAATTTACCATTAACATTTGTATTTTCTTGGTAATAAATCTCTTTCATGATGTCAAAACTACTCAGTAAAACACTTGTATTTGGAACCCAAACAAGTTACAGGGCTCATTCAATTGCTCAAATATGATAACCATGTTGCCATTTAGTAAGGTACAGTCAGACTCTGGGGAAAAATAAATTATAAAGTGAAAATAGTTTAAAATTTCCATACTAAAAATAATGTCATTCTCTTTTGTAATGATATAGATATATGCATTCATTAAACATGGCATTTGTAAGCACTTTCTAAATTAATTAATATCCCAATGATCATCAATTAGCTGTGAGACCATGATCTTTACTTTTCAGACAGCATTTATCGAGAAAAGAAATCACGACATAGAGTCAACCTGGAGAACACGGCAAAAAGGAGCTGCGCAGAGTTTGGAGGCAGCGCGGGGACATCCTACCTCAGGGCCGTCCCCACCCTCGGTGGGCTCCGGCTCCAGGTCCTCGCTGATGTGTCTACGCGAGCGGAAGCGCCGGTGGGCTGCCTCCTGGTTGATCTGCCTGATGTTACTGTCCGACTCAGAGGACACATCCCTGACAGCGAGGGGAGGAGAGACAGGAGAACAGGTATTGATCACTCGCATTGACAACAGTCCAATGCTCACCAAGGACCCTACACCTACTAAAACGTCAGTGCTCTCATGCTAAACACTGGTAGATAGTTGGCCATTAAATATGAGAATTCTTCTACCATATCTTGGCTGAAGTCTAGTTCTAGGTTCATTCCAATCAAATAAATAGTTTTTCAATGCAGTCACAATATTTTGAACATCTGTCAGGCATCAACTGCAAAATGTACTGTAGTAGTTGAGAGAGAAGAGAAGTCAAAGTCCTCCATCCATTTGCTCCAGTGACAATTCAGGCCTCTTGAAGGAGAGGTGACGTGTAGGCTCACACTCGCGGCCAGTCAGTGGTGACCCTTCTAGAAGTCCAGCAATGACAAAGCAGCAACTTTTGGTTATTAACAGTTAACCAAAGAGTATGTGGGGGACCAGAATGTGCTGCCCCAAAATCTCTCTCTTTGGCTTGACTTTTTTTTTTTTTTTTTAAAAAGATTGGCACCTGAGCTAATCTCTGTTGCCAATCTTTTTTTTTTTTTCCCTCCTCCTTCTTCTCCCCGAAGTCCTCCAGGACAGTTGTATACTCTAGCTGCAGGTCCCTCTGGTTGAGCTATCTGGGCCGCTGGCACAGCATGGCTTGATGAGCAGTGCCATATTCCGTGCCCAGGATCTGAACTGGCGAAACCCAGGGTGTGTCCCACTTCGGCCCCAAGCCTTGACTATTTTTCAGAACAAAGACTCAGAAAGAAAGTTTGACCTTCCCCAGTAACTGGCCTGGAAGAACCTAAGACAGAAGGCCTGTCCCAGGAAGGAGCTATCACCACAGGTATCTCTAGATGTGGTAGACAGGAAGGCACCTAGCAAAGCCCATTTTATCAAAGTTCTCTCTTGGGTCCCCTTGTTTGTAGATGGCCCAGCAAACATTTGTTTACCAAACATTTGCTTTTCCATCTCTGTGTGAATTGCCTTCCTCCCCCTTAAAGTCCCAAACCACTACACCCAACATCCTTCTTTGTCTTTAGCTAAAGATGATATTTAAGCCGGTGACTTTGGCCATTTTGGAGAGTTATTCAGTTTTCCTGGGTTTCTCTCATGTATACGTTATTAAACTTTCTTTGATTTTCTCCTGTCATTCTGTCTCATGTCAATTTAATTCTTAGACCCATCAGAAGAACCCAGAGGGTAAAGGAGTAGCTCTTCCTCCTCTACAAGATCAAATAGTACAAACTCAAAGCTAGGATCTGGAGGGGTGCGCTTGTGACCCAACGTGAATTTTTTTCACCTGCTTTGGCTCTCATTTTGACAGAATCTTAGAATCATGATGCTGCATTTTTCCCCATTAAACTACTTTAAAAATTTTACACAAACATCAGGCGGTAACCTCCCAAATCAACTGGGATCTGAAGAACATTCCGACTTCATACTCTATTTTTTGGTCGTATAACTCTCTTAACTCAGGATCTGAAAGCATCCATTCAATCCTGAAAACTTTTGCAGTAAATTATAGGCAATCATCCTTTGGAAGAAATGCCACTCGTAGGCTTTCAGAGTAGGATTGTAAATGACAAAATGTTTTTCAGAAAAAACTCTTATAGACTCTTTCAATAAGACAGTATATTCAGTTAACAAAGATGATGTTGCAAGTTAAAATTGGAAATATTTGAAAATACTATTTCAGGCTAATTGAAATACAGTATTAATCAAGGGGCCTGATCATAGATTCTTCCTGAAACATAGGTTTTAAAATCTTCTAATATAGCCTTCAAACTAACTTATACTATAACTCAATAAACGGCCCGCTGGGCTCTGCAATAGTAAATAGTTTGCAATTAGCAGCACTGTTTGCAAATAAATAGGTGTCTCCTTAATGCCAGTTTCCGAGATAGTTGAAATATTTCCATCAAAAATCTTTACATTACTCACTTTACTGCTAAAGGGAGTAGTATGACGGTTGGCTTCCACTTAACCTACAGTAAAAGGACAGTTCCTTATTATTAAACTCTTTATTAATGAAGTTTCACTGTAGCTACACACCCAATGAACAAACTTTTGAATTCTAACAGAAACATACATTCTGCATATTTTATAGTTACATTAAACTATAACGAGGCTAAAAGAGGTACCTTTAGAAAAACTGACATATTATGGCCACAGAAAAAAATCATTAAAATCAAGGAACAAACAAGTATACTGATAAAATTTCTGAAACCAACAAAATAGAATAAAAATGACACTGTTGGATGTTAGAAAATGTAATATTGTCTTTATGATTTTACGTTGCTGCAGTCACTTTATGATGCTCAATTCTTAAGCACACATTGATTATAAAAAAGCAATTGAAAACAAACTTACAAGGAAAATGATCAGAATACCTTCATGAAATATGTAAAATATTCCAGTAGTGTCTAAGAAGGCAAATGAAGCTTTAATCCACCCTCTTTCCCTTTTTCTTAAGGATGCAAGCAATTTCACTTTATAATGACTGGCTTTACTTAAAAATATCTTACATCTGAGAGTTTCAACAAAATTTTAAATCTTCACTTGAAATGTCAGTCAAGAACAAGTGACTAACGTTTGGGGCTGACTATGTGTCAGGCCCTAACACATATTTCGATTGTTACAGGGACTTGCGAGAGGTTGAGAAAGATTTTGGTATTACTATGTCTGCATCTTGTATCTCTCAGAAGTACATACAATTCCATCATTCTGGAAGGACTGATTTTAAAAAAAGAGGCATTTAAAATCAATTATGCCAATCTTCCTTATCCAACATGCTCAAATAATCAGTAAACAGTGCGAACTAGAAACAACTAAATGGCATAAAGCAGCAAGATACCTCTGATTTTCAAATTCCAACCAGGGGCTTTTATGGTCTTTAGTGATAAAATGAAAATGTTCACATGAGGGAGGCCTTTTGCATTTAATTAAGCAATCGAATGAGAGTGTTGTTGAAACTGACTAGAAGTTTAAATGGTCACTAGTGGGAAGATGAACATTTGAAAATATTTGAGCTAACAAATTAAAACAGAAAAATGGGGGCTAGCCCGGTGGTGTAGTGGTTGGATTCACATGCTCTGCTTTGGTGGCCCAGGGTTTGCGGTTTGGATCCTGGGCACAGACGTACACACTGCTCATCAAGTCATGCTGTGGCAGCATCCCACAGAGAAGAACCAGAAGGACTTACAACTAGGATATACAACTACTTCCTGGGGCTTTGGGGAGGAAAAAAAGGAAGATTGGCAACAGCTGTTAGCCCAGGGCCAATCTTCCTCACCAAAAAACAAAAAAACAACAAAAAAAAGACACAACGAGGAATTGCAAAGAAATGCTATCTTTTTTAAAAAACAGAAAAATGATTTTATTGCAGGCAAGGAAAAAATTGGAGAAATGGCTATTTTAACTTTCTTCAGTCATTAATTTCACACATACATATATTTTATTTGACTGTCATGGGAAATATACAAACAAATAAAGAAAAACCATAAATTCATCAAATCCAGTGCCAACTAAGCTCAGTGTGTCAGATTATTTACACTCACATACATTAGCAACCCTAATGATGACCTGAGTTATCTAGGTAAGATTAAATTGTTGCTAAAATCGGAGAAGATCTAAAAAGTGTTTTAGAAAGAGAGGTAATAAAAAGGGTTAAAATAAGTGAGTTTAACAAGTTCATCTTCATTTACAGTCTTAATACAATTCCTTCACCATGTTTTAAAAATTGTAGTTTTTACAATAGAAACTTTAGTTTACATTAAAATAGGATAAAGACAAATCTAAAATTAAGGTGTTTTACCAACAACCCAATCAAAAAACGGGCAGAGGAGATAAACAGACATTTTTCCAAAGAAGATATACAGATGGCCGATAAACACATGAAAAGATGTTCAACATCACTAATCATCAGAGAAACGCAAAGCAAAACTACACTAAGATACCACCTTACGCCTGTTAAAATGGCTATGATCTCTAAGACTAAAAAGAACAAATGTTGGAGAGGGTGTGGAGAGAAGGGAACCCTCATACACTGCTGGTGGGAATGCAAACTGGTGCAGCCTCTATGGAAAACAGTATGGAGACTCCTCAAAAAGCCAAAAATAGAACTACCATATGACCCAGCCATCCCACTACTGGGTATCTGCCCAAACAATGTGAAATCAACAATCCAAAGTAACATATGCACCCCTACATTCATTGCAGCACTATTCACAATAGCCAAGACATGGAAGCAACCCAAGTGCCCGTCACCCAATGACTGGATAAAGAAGATATAGTGTGTGTATACACACACACACACACACACACAATGGAATGCTACTCAGCCAGAAAAAGAAGACAAATTCATCCCATTTGCAATAACATGGAAGGACCTAGAGGGAATTATGCTAAGCAAAATAAGCCAGTCTGAGAAAGACAAACACCAGATGATTTCACTCATATGTGGAATATAAACAAATACATGGACAAAGAAAACAGTTCAGTGGTTACCAGAGGAAGGGGGAGGGGGTGGGCACAGGGGGTGAAAGGGAGCAGTTATGTGGCGACAGTCAAGAAATAATGTACAACTGAAATCCCACATTGATGCAAACTATTACGAACTCAATAAAAAAAAATAAATCAAATAAAATCAAGGTGTTCTAAAAGCTATTCATCAGACTTGAGAGGGCTGATGCATCTTCTATGGTGACTTTCACAAGTTCTAAAGCTCTGCATCCAGGCCTATGTCTGGCCTTGACAGTCCACTAAACCATGTGCCTATAACCATTTTCAGAAGCGATTCATCTGCAATCACTCAGTTAAAAGGCATTTTGCTGAGCTCCTACCAGGCACTAGGGGTAGATCTGTGAATGAGAAGACACAGTTCCTGCTCAAAGAGGCAACTAGAATATCGTGTGCTCTATGCCATGACGAGAGAGGTACACACTTTTCAGGGAGACCTGGACAGAAGAAGTGCGGTTCCCCAGAGGAAGGTAGACTAGGCTGAGACCCAAAGGCAGCAAGGGGTGGTGGTACATTCTAGTTTTGTTTTGGGGGCTGGAGGGGTCTAGTCAACAAAGGAGAGAAGATAATCAGAGAGCAGCTGTGCATGGTCAGTCACGGATCGCACTATACATTTTTGAGTGGGCGACAAATCCGGGAGGGAGACAAGGTTGAGAAGGACCTTGTAGGAAAAGCCTGAGGGCAAGCCAATGTCAACGAAGATTTTTCAGGGCGTTGAAGTCTGGGGCACAAGTCTGTAGTAACTTGGGTAAGAAATGCGAGTCACCAGGAGAGTCGTATTTCTTCGCTTAGCCCATTGTAATCATTTCACTATCTGATTTCCTCAGATACAGCCTTTTAATAAAGACACTTATTATCAACTGTCCACCAAAGAATGCTGCAGTATTCTGTGAAAACTGAATTATGAAAAAAATTATTCTTGAATTAAAACAATTCTTTAAAATAGTTCTGGAAGGCTGGAAGACTTCTGCCCAGCCAAATAAAGTTAAGGATAAAGAACCACAAATTCTCAAACAGTACAGATAGGTTGAAGAGGTTACTGGGGAAACAACTCTTTTTCCTTTCCTAGTTTTTCTCTTGCTTTCTAGAAGTCACACGCACTGGAAAGGAGGTACTCCTTGAGTTCCACCCAGAGCTCTGCTGACATCCTTCCTGGCTCACCACTTCACTGATGGGGATAGTCATGCCATTGATTTCTCCCTAAACTACATGTGAACTTGAACTTGGATTAAAAACCGCATTTTTCCTATGTTGCTTCTGGACCACTGATGAGCCAGCATTGCATAAGTTATATCTTTTGCTTTTGGTTACTTCTTTGGGACACTGCCACCAAAGGTGGTAGGTGTAAAAAAACATACGATGTATTTTCTCAGGAATTCCCTCATTAGTTTCACAACTCTGTGAGGTAGAGAAAGTAGCAATTATCCCCTTATATGGATCTATCCCCTCAAAAGAGACTTCAATCTGCATGATAATTATTAATGAAGATGAACAATTTTTCATATATGTTTCGGCCATCAGTATTTCTTTCTTTGTGGGCTGCCAGCAGTCACGTTTCTACAGAGGTCACATGACACTCTGGTCCCGAGAGAGTGCTATGTTATCAGGTACTCCTTTCTTAGGATGTGTAACATAAGGCAGGTAACGGGTGCTTTTTAGGGTATTGCTACCAAGATTCTGATCACCACATGTAACCAAGTCCAAGGTGGGTCCCAATTTTTTTTTTTTTACTACAAATAACTAGGGTAGTTAAAATGGCTTACAATAGTTTTAACAGCTATGGTCATTCATCAAAAGGAAACAGTAAAAAACAAATTAATTAAAAGAATCAACTAAGCCATTTCCTTTCCTATTTCCATGGGAAAAAAAAATTACAACAAAGAAGAGTTCAACATCATCAGCATGTTTGGATATTCATGCTGTCCTGGGAACAATGGGCTGCTGTCCACACTGGGCAGTACAAAGCTGAGCAAGGACAGCTGATATTCATGAGAACCCAGTTGGGGACTTAGGAAGGATTGGCTATTCATTGTTGTAGATTCTGCAAGCTTTCTCTAAATCAAACAAAACCTAGCCCACCTTCCCTACCCAGAGACACATGCAGAATATCTTTGCAATTTCTAAAGATAAAAGGGCTACTGACAACACCATGCATCACACTGCTAGTATCACTCGTTTAAAAACCATCATTAGCAAATTTCTTTCAGAGTCTATTAAAGAGAAAATTATCTCATCTAATATATTTGCTTTCATTCCATATTGAAAATTACACAATTCATTGATAGTTGTCTTGGCTGCTAGGGAGCCCATGATTTCTAGAATAATTTTTCCTTTTCCATGTTTCAATACTTTGTTTCTGCCTTTTCTTTCATATTAATAATTTTAGGTCTTGCTGTATACTATGATTTAAAAACAAGCTGCTTTGAATCTTCTTTTTGCAGTGGTTGAGATTTAACTAGTGTTTATTTGCTATCATCAAACCAAAAACTGCCGAGTGAACAAAACAGCCATCAATTCACTGCAGCCCTGAGGCTGGTGTGAGATTAGAATGAACAGTGATTACTGAGTTTGCAATGCTCTCATGTGTTTCTAATTATATCAAGGGGTGCTATATAAATTTTCCAAAAAGGAAAAAAAAACGTTTTTGAGAGAGCTTCCAAGTTAAATGATTAAAGGGAATAAAAAAAATCCTTTTTTAAAATTAAACTTAAAGAAAACCTGAAGAGAAAATTGCACAGCCAATTTGTTTGCTGTTTTTCATTCTACGTTAGTCAGGGGAGGAAGATGAAGAAAGGGGAAGTATTATAACCACCATACATAAGACAAATCTAGGAAAAATAACCTCTGCTTTCTACTCCATGAATTTATGCAAACAATATATACAAAATAAGTTAGTTCATATGTATAAGAACAGAACGTGATACAAAGACCAGAGCTGCGTTATAACACGCAAACTCCAATGGGCTCCCATGCTCTTTAACTAACTGAAGAAGAATCCTGTTGTACTACACAACCACACGCTTTTATTGATATAAGATGTATTTCCTAATCTTGCCCCAAAGAGCTGCCCCGTTGAGACCTAACCGCAGAGTGCGAGGACGTGTCCCGGGCCATCGCATGGTACTCACATTAAGCTCGGTCGGTGCCACTGAGTGGTCCGGTTGTTGTGGTTGACGTAGTAAGTTCGGCCTAAATTGTCCACTTTTTCTTCCCACCCGGGGGGCAGAGGAGGGGGAGGAAGCTCCTCCTGGTGCTGAGACGCTGAGTCATTGGAGTCAACAACTTCCCACCCATGCTGCGGAATAAAGTCAAATGGCAGAGCATGAGGTTGGCTCTTCAGATGTACGGAAAGGACAAGTGCAGTGTGGTCTGTGTCCTTCTTCCTGGCTCCTTTGCACTTGGCTCTTGCAGTGGTTTCATGTAGCACGTTTGAAGAAATTCCCCAAAAAGGACAAAAAAAACAGTTCTAGAAGAGTCTCAAAAATATTTCGAGCAAAGGCCAATTAATTGTGCTGCCTACTACGATGACTGCATTGTGGGGAGCAACACAGGCCTGGACACACACAGTCTGTTACGCTACTTAAGTCACATTATATACTCTTGTCGTATTTCGTATTCGTTATTCTGACCCGAAGGCTTCTAGAGCCGTACAAAGCCATGCCCATGACATGGGTCATGTCACAGCTGCTGTCTTTTCAACACCTCCATAAGGTAAAAGGGAGCTGGTAAGATGAGCCGTACTGGATGTATGTTCCAACAGAAATCTCAGCATGGGTGATCAGGAGGCCCAGGGCTTTATAGCTCCCCACCAAGGATGGCACCACGGCTCGCTGTGGAGGGAGAGCTCCCACTCTGCATCTAGTACCATCACGGGAGCCAGAAGTCTGGAAGCTACTGCTTTCCACTTAAGCGCTCCCCACTGGCTGCCGCCACATAAACAGGCTTCATGGTACCAGAGTGAGAGTTACATTTTTGCAACACATATTTTAGGCATTAAGTATTCCTTCCTAACATCCCCTAGTAAAGTCACTGGAAAATCAAGTAATTCACTGGTTACTGCAGTTGGAAGGCTAGAAGAGTGTAAAAAATTCCTTGGATTTGAGATAAAAATCTGTTGATGTGCTTATGAAATCTTAACATTCATAACTGCCTACCACCCACTTGACTCCTCCTCACATATACAGAGAGATGAAAGCTCACAAACGAAATACTGCCCGGAAATATGACCTCCCGGTCTGACAGGTATGGTTAACTTGCCCATAACATATTATTCATGTATCACGTATATGCAACAGCTGCAAACAGATGTGCAAATAAGCCATAGAGAGGCCTTGTTTAATGGACATTTTCAGAACAATAGGAGAATTTGTCTAACAAAAAAGCACTGTCTGAAGTGTGTGCTGAGAAGGTACAACAGGATCCATGGTACAGGTATGTGACTAGAAAGTCAAAAGGCAGCTATGCCATGAGGAAAAACAAGAAGATTCCTCTGGACAGCTAATTCCAAAACGGCATTTCTAGAAGAGAGCTTCCTCATGCATGCTATCGCCTGTGGGCCAAATGAGCAAGAAACTTGGAAAAGCTTTTCTAAATCGTTTTATCCACTTTGAAGCAATTCCAAATGCTAAGAGGAATTTACAAAGAGCTGGAAGTCCAAAGAAATAAGAGAATTAAATATGCGAGGAGAATTTCACACAGGGGTTGGTGCTATCAATTAAATAGGGGAATAGCATTTTATAAAGAGAACTCTCTTCAATTGTTGGTGTTGTGCTATAAAATGAAGTCCATGTTTTGTACTAAAACAAACATTGGTAGATTATCAAAGACAGATTCGTGGACACACAAGTTTTTTCATATTTAAGCTTCACAAACATTTCCTTAAATTATAAAGTCTTAAGGTAAAATATTAATATGATCTCAGGCAGGGAAAACAGACCAAGGCCTGGGGTCTTACCTCCATGTCATCCCTCTGCTCACTGTTTTCTTCATCCTGACCTCCATTTTTCGGCATGTAGGCCATTTTCAATCGCAAAAATCCCTTAACTCGAGATTTATGACTGCATAATGTAAGAAAATTGGTTATAAAGGATATGACCGGGTTATATCTTGTATTATTTATGGTGATTTTTTAAAAAGCTGAAATAGGAAAAGAAGTTGAAATCTTCCTCAGAGAAAACCAGTATCCAAAGCATAAAGGACACCTGTACCCCAACGCCTTACCTTCTTGGTCTGAGGAGAAAATCCTTAAATGTATAGGGCCGCTCCATGGTTGGATCTTCTGTCTATAGGAAGAAAACCTAATTAAGTTTCAATCTTCCTGAAAGTTTCGTATTTTAAATACACCAGACTGGATTACAGAGAATACGGTTTCATGTTTTACAATGTGGGAATGCTGACAATGGAGTTGGTTCCACAACCAGTACTTGACAATTAATTAAACATTTTGTAGGTCACAGAACTTTATCTACTCAAGATCCACTAGATGTCACTATCAACTTCCGTTTTCAGGAGCCAAGCCCAGCCTTAAGCAATGACAAAATTATAGTCGTCATGGCCAAGTGTAATTTCTAACTGCAGGGTGTAGGCCTCAATCTCACACTGCTGATTAAGGCTGGAGAAACAGAGGCCACTGATTCCTTCTTGTCCTATGACTCAAGAAACCTAAAAATGGAATTAACAGGAAAATATTCAAGATCTAATCTGCGAAGGCAATTTACTTGATTTATAACATTAAAATATCATGTCGGCCTAAGATAATTGAAAGATTATCTCCTCCACAGAGATAGTCCTAGGAGGCACCATCAATGGGGCTTTTGCTGGTGCTTATTTCATGAAGCTAGGGATCTAACTGTGATATTTATTCATTTAAAAAGAAATCAGTATTAATTTTATTCTGCAAAACCAGTTCAAAGCAAGCAGGAAATTGGAAAAATAAATGTTACTATTTCATTAATTTTTAAACACTATATTTGGTAAAAGTTCAAATACCTAAACTCTAATTAAACACAATTTAAAATATTTTTTTAGCAAGAGAGACAAACTACAGTACCACAATTTATTATATCAGATGGGAGGAGTGTGTGTATATGCATTCATATTTGAAATTATCTGTCATTCCTTGCTTTAAACTCTCAATGGCTTCCTATTCTGCTTATAATAAACTGAAAATTCTTTCCTATGACTTACGAAGTCAAATATGATCTGGCTCCTAACCACCTTTAACCTCACTGTGAACCAGTCTCTCCGTCCACCCCTTACTCCAACCGTCCTGGCCTCACCTCTCCTCTGCACATATGACATCTAATCCTGCCCTAGCAGGTCCTTCTGCTGGACAGCTCTGTCTCCAGATGGCCACGGCTGTCTCCACATTGCCATCCAGGTCTGAGATCCCAGGTCACATCCTCAGAGACTGCATCTTAAAGCACCACCATTACCTCCCCTTGTCACCCCCTATCACAGCATCCTGATGTATCTTCCCCCTTTTCATTGTCTGAAATCATCTTTTTCATTTATTTATTTACTAATTTATCATCCATCACTTTTTTTTTTTTGGAGGAAGATTAGCCCTGAGCTAACTTCTACCACCAATCTTCTTTTTGCTGAGAAAGAGTGGCCCTGAGCTAACATCCATGCCCATCTTCCTCTACTTTACATGTGGGACACCTGCCACAGCATGGCTTGACAAGCGGTGCGTAGGTCTGCACCCGGGATCCGAACCGACAAACTCCAGGTCGGCAAAGCAGAACACACAAACCTAACTGCTGGTGCCACTGAGCTGGCCCCCCATCCATCACTTCTACAATGTAGGCTCACGAGATCAGGGACTTGGATTTGCTCACTATTGTATTCTTGGCGCCAAGAACATAGCCTGACACAAAGTAGGCACTTGTACAAGTAGCTGTACAAGTAATTCATCTCACCTACAGGAAATTATCAAGGCCATGAAAATTCACCATCACTGAAGAAAGCCAGTTATGGGCACACCTCATTTTACTGTGCTTCACAAGTATCGAGTTTTCTACACGACCCTCCACCAGCAAAAAGATTGCAACTCCCTGATGGCTCAGATGACGGTTAGCATTTCTTTTAGCAATAAAGTATTTTTTAATTAAGGTATGTACATTTTTTTCTTTAGACATAATGCTATTGCACACTTAATAGACTACAGTATAGTGTAAACACAATTTTTATATGCACTGGGAAACCAAAAGTCATATGACTTGATTTATTGCGATATTTGCTTTATTGTGGTGCTCTGGAACCAAACCTGCAATATCTCAGAGGTATGCTTGTATATTCTCCAGACTGTTCTCACTAAGGTAGTAAAGGACACTTAGATATTTTGGAAATATTTTCTAAAAAAAAAAAAGTTTCCAAATATACATCACTTATAATGGAAAATTTATTAATCAAGTATACTAGTGCTGGTATTTTGTCCTTTTTTCATTTGTTCAACCAACAAATAATTTTAGAATGATACTCATGTGAAAGACATGTGGGTACAACATGGTACCTTCCCTCAGGGTTACAACCATGTAGAAGGGGCCATCATACCAACAAATGACCAGAATCTAAAGCAGAACAAATCCACTGATACGCAGGTTACATTCTGTGAGACCTGGGGAGGAGGGAAGAGACTGATTTTGACTTGAGGATCAAATGGTTTTCAGATGTGTAGTCAGATCTGGAAGAATGGGGAAGTTCTGATAGGTGGGGAATTGGGAGGAAGGGCAGTTCAAGCTGAGGAAATCAACAGCTTGAGCAAAGCTACAGGATCATTAGCAGGCCTGAGGAATCTGGGAGCAGCAGAGAGCACCTGAGCACCTGCGAGTGAACAGAGGACACCAGAGCTGAGAGGGACTCTGAAAATGAAACTGTCCATCCACTACACAGTTCAAATGATCAACACCACGCAGATCAAGAGGCAGATCTCCTCGGTCTGTGTCCTGAGTTTGTTACTTACAGAGCCACGTGGGCAAAGGCAAGTTCCTGCCCTCTCTGTTCCTCATGTCCTGATCTACAAAATGGAGCAGTAACAGCGTCTTACACACAGGATCGTGACGATTGAACCAACCACTTCAGCTGGTGTACACAAAGTCCTCACGAGAGTGCCTGGGACAGCTGAACAACGACCAGAAGCAGCAACAGCCAATTCTACATTTTCTCATCACTTGTGAGTAGTGCCAACTCAATGTTATGCAGGGCATTACAAAATGAAAATTCACCTGCACGAAAATTCTCTGAACAAGATGGTGATCTTATAGATAACTATAGGGTTCTCCTGGCATTACTGAGGTTCCAATTTGATCATATTCTCTGAAGAAAAGTCCTTGGAGACTGCCAGGATGGCACTGAGCATGTTCCTGGCAGAAAGCCACCTCAAACAGATTGATGCTAACAGTATTATTGGCCAAAATGGATGCTGTTGTCTCCCGACCCACAGCATGAGCATTCAAAAGAAAATCTTTTGGATACACAGTGCTTTCATCTTATAAAGATTCACTGCTTTCAGTAAAACTGAAATCACAATGACATATAGTGAGATAAATAGTTTTTGCAGCCAAATGGAAGAGAATGGCCTTATCAGGACACTAGACTCAAGCTGGATGCAACCACCAAAAGCACCCCAAGCCTTAGGCTAAAGGCCCACCTACCCCAGGCCTTGACCACATCACACATCAGTACTGGGGACCCAAGGTCTGGGTCCAGCACTGCCACCAATCTGCTGAACAATGGTCAAGTCACCTCTCTCTCTAGGCCCAGGTGTCCTCATCTGTAAAATACAGGGAGTGGATAAATGGTCTCTAAAGTTCCTCTAAGCTCTGTGATACTGAAATCTGTACATGCGAGAGGGAACCATTACCAGGTTATCAGCCAAAAATATAAGAGGGGTCTTTATCATCTGAGTTACCTTCAAGCAGAGGGAAGCCACCAAACAATACCACCAGCCTGGAAATGCCTTGCTCTAGGAACACAGATTCTCAAGTTACCCACAGTTGCCTTCAGTAGCACTTAACTAACACAGAAGAAATTCATGTTTTCAAAATAGCTCTCTACCTCAGTGCATCCCCATGAATGCAGAGGTTTTGTAGCTGGGCAGGGGTGAGTGTGCTGGGGGTTCAGTGGGCAGGAGACACGCACCTAACAAAGGAAGAGGGGTAACAGGCAAACACCCATCCGAAATGTCATCCTGTTGTTAACACAAGTCTTGGAGTTATTTTTGTCCCCAAATAATTAGTAAAGACAAGCCATAAAATACTGCATGAACTTTTAGGCAATGACGCACTGAATTTAACAAACACATGTAAACATGACAGTTTAACAAAAAAATCAACACCTATAGTAGTTACAGCTGAGTTTACTCTTGGTGCGCCAACATAAAAGAAAAAAGAAGAGCTGTTTCAGCTGTAGCACAGATGTCAGGCTGGCAGGGCAACCACCACCTTTCTAAATGATAGCTGTCTCCTCCACATGCCCCCAGCGCATCATGCTGCCCACATCTCCCAGGTAACATGCATGTCACCACGGCCGGTGGTGCCTCTGCTCAGTCAAAGCACTAGGATGCTGATTCACAGAGCTGGATGGAAACTCAGTATCATCTATGTGAAGGTGTTTGTCTTACAGGTGAGAAAACACAGGTCCAGAGAGGATTACTAACTTATTAAGGTTACCAAAGCAACTCGCCCATCTCCCAGATCGCAGCCAACAATTCCAGAGAGATCTTTGAAAGCCTGACCTTTAGAGACTTCCGTGAATATAAATATATGTTTTCTTAATTCTTGGACCTGCATAAAGGGTCAGACCACTAACCTTACTCTCCCCTATTCTCTCTTCTTTGACTCATGCCTACTCTCAAAAATAAAAAAAACAAAAGAAACATTAAGCCGAGTGGCAAATTTAGAACAGAAGCAAAGGAAACAGGAGCTTCTACCATTCCAGACTCCTTGTGTCCTATTTTCTATCCTGTCTTTCCCCCCCCCACAAAACTGGGAGGACTGAGTCTGAGGGCCAAGAATGAAAGTGAATCACAATTTTAAGCTTATTTTCTTTCATCTGGAAGCATTTGATAAGTATAAAGCACTGAGGAATCCACGATCAAAGGGGGTAAAAGAAGTTTGTTTTCTTTCTCCTTGTCACTCTTTACTCTTTCCTGTTTAGGGGACAAGGACAGAGCTGACACTGGCCTCCTCTGGTCCACTGTGGTGGACAATCAAGGTAGTGACTCTAACATGCAGAGTGCGCCCCAGCTTCACACAACCCTCCCTGCCCCATCCCTCTGCTCCCGGCGGCCTCCTTTGCTTGTTTCCCTGGCGGAGCTCCCACTTGGACTTTCACACAAGACCCAGCAGGGCATGTAATTAATCCAGGGACCCAACATCAGGCAGTGGGCCGAGGAGGACCCGTGTGTGCCAGGTCTGAGATGCTGCAGTGGCTCTAACTTTGCAGTGTGCATCCACAGAAGGGTCTGCTCCTAAGCCAGTCCACCAAGACGGAGGGTCACTCTGACCGCCTAGTCTTCCTGGTAGGCTTCCCAGGGTCAGGGAATTTATAGCTGCAAATAAGGACAGCTTAGGAGAGCCATTCCTAAGAATTTAAAAGCAAGGTTTTACATTGCGAACACCAATATCCACTGGCAAGTGCACCAACAGGCCTCTAGAATTTCAGCAAGGGAAGAAGGTTCTTCAGCAAACATCAATTACCAGGTCTAAAATATTTCTTTTGCAAAAACACACATGCAAAAAAACCCATAAAATAGGATAAATTATTAAAAATAATTTCCTAACAACCATGAGAGACTGGCAGTGTTTAGTTCTGCTGTCTGGAATCTTCTCCACTAAGCTCCTGATACAGAAATGAACTTCACTGAAATGTTGGCAACTCCTTAGAACAGCATCAAGGCAGGGACGATCCTTTTTTAAAGGAATAAAGGTTCATGGTATCTTGGGGCAAAAAGATAAAGCTTCATTCCTGGCTTAAAATGTCTCATAAAAATAAGTGCATGTAATATGTCAACATAGAGGCACAGCAATTAGGAATTTTGCTAACAGAGATTTAAAAAATAATAATAAATTACTTCTACCTTAATTTCTGTGAGTCAAAATTTCTGAACCTTTTCTTATTACTTAAATTACACATTCTTGGTATATTAGACACATAGAACTAGAGAGAACAGCCTCAGGTAGGGAAAAACAGTTGAATGAAAAATCACCAAGTAAAACTGGTGGGTTTGGGAACCCCTCCCCTGGCAGTTCCCTCCAATGGCCACAATTATTATCCGAGGAAAAGAGCATCCAGAATCATGCATTTTTAAATCTAAGCCAGGGAACTCACATGTACCATTCAATATGATGCCATTTGCCACATGTGGCCTTTTAAATTTAAATTTTATTAAAATAAAATTATAAATTCAGTTCCTTGGTCACATAAGCCACATTTCAAACGCTCAACTAGCACACGTTGCGACTATAACAGGTGGCACTGCTAAGCCACATGAAGGAGGAACTTGCTTCCCTGATTTTACCACAGAGATTAGAATCCTTCTTATCAGCAAATATCTGTTGAAGGAATAAATTCTCTATCAGTGAATGGGGCTGCATAAAATTAAGTAATAATCAAACACCCAATCAGATCCCTTAAACCTTGAAAAGCTTTGGGGAGGTTGGCAATGGCAACAGTATTTACCATAGTACTGCTCTCCATTATCTTCTCTCATTACTGAGACTATCTTTCTAATTTACCTAAAATTTGATTTTGACAAATATTGAACCTACAGGTCATATATAACCTGCTGTGACAACGGTCATGTAGTCATCAAGAAAAGAGCGTCCATTACTTACTCCACAAAATACATGCAAATGCTAACATCCATTTTACACAACCACACTGTGTTATCACACAAAATATAATGGCATTGTGGGATTTTCTCACGAGTGTCCTACACATATGACCAAATAAACAGTCATGCACCTCATAACGACATTTTGGTCAATGATGGACTGCATACACGATGGTGGTCCCATAAGATTAGTACTCTATGGCGTAGGTGTGTAGTAGGCTATACACAGGTTTGTGTAAGTACACTCTACGATGTTTGAACAATGACAAAATTGCTGAACAACACGTTTCTCAGAACATATCCCTGTTGTTGAGTGATATGTGACTGTACACATGAAAGCAGCACCTCAAATGCTGGGCCCAAAGGCCCCATCCATTCAGAACATGCTAGTTGGGTTCCACCATCACTTAGAGGATAAAGAATGCACCTTCATCCCTCTCCTTTTTCTTCCTTTGTGGTCCATCTGCCAGACTGTAGTTGGCTCCACAAAGCTAGTCAATTTTACGTACTCCAATGTAAACTAATCTTTAGGCAGATGCGAAACTGGGAGGTCCCATTACTCAACTGGCTCAACTCATGAAAAGTACTCAGTCCTCCCTGGCATTCACTGTTCCACTCTCTTTAAGCGGCTGGTTTCTAATCTAGCCCTGAGCCTTGGCACCACTTCCTTCTTTGCAAGTTCACTCTTGTCTCTATCCAAATCCAAAGGTGAACTATTCCCTCTACTGACTTCGTCTCTGAGGAGGAACATTCTTCTCTTCTCTTGGAGTCCCACCCAACCTCTCAAAACCAATCTGCACTCAATCACTCAAACAAGGGATTGCTGGACCAAGCTATTTAAACATTTCACTCACACCTCTTAGAGAATATTAGTTCATAATTTGCCTTGACTGAAATGCGGTTTTTATGTTAGTTCTGGAGAAGAGTGGTTGGGGACACCCACCAAGGAATTGGCCAACCAACCAACATTGTCTAAAAGCGTGAGGACGTTACAGCTTCAACCTGAGGAGCAAAACGGAAGGCCTACTGATGTAGAAATAAGTGAGGAGTCTTCCCCTGCTAAGGTTGAGATACCCAGATCCTTTCAATGTCACTTTAAAAGAATAATCAGGTTTCTGATAGCTTATAGAAGTAGTCTCATGCACCCTCTGCAAGCAACCTACAGCTTCAGGTTTTCATATAGAAACAAAGATACTTTAATAATATCACTTTTGCTTCCAATCTTTTGGAAGGGAAATGCACTTGAAATCTTCTTTTCTCAAGAGCTCCCATGAGTAAATAAGAATAAATTGCTTGCTATCACATTCCTTCACAACATATCTTCAAAGTCTCCCGGGTAAGACACAGTCTTTCCTGGTATTTAACATACGGTAACAGCCAAACTTTCAATGCAGCGGTAGGCTTACACTAGGTGGTTAAGTCATTTTAGTTCAGACTACTTATGCTATTTGCTCACACAAAGCATAAAAAAATATGTAACAAAATGCCCTTGGAAGGCAGCATCTCTGACTTCTTCTCTCTTAGGTGCTATTGAAGCCACTTTATGCTGCCCAGGGGAAGAAGGGCCTGGAGGAGGGATGGAACAATCTGGAAAACCCAAGGTGGAATATGAGATGATATACTTTTCACCAAGTACTCCAGGTCTTGTCCCCACATTCTTCTATCTATATTGCCCTGGAGCATGCAGGTGACATTTCTAACCTCAGTTACTAGTCAGCAGCCTCAACTGTTCTGCTTCTCATCTGAGCACAGAGAAATGATAGCAACACCCCACATGCTAGCTCAGTACAATTTTGGAAGGCAGCGTGGGCATTTCCAGTTGACAGGTTCACTCAGAACCAACAGTATCTTTTCTTTTGTCTCTGTGCTGACTGAGAAAGCCATACACCCAAACCTGGGCAACACCAACTTGGATAGATGCAGCCCAAGAGAATTAGCACGTGTGATTCTAGACAAAGGAAACCAATGTTTGTTTAGACCCAAAGGATGAATCTGTAAGGAAAGACATTCCATTGACAAGAAGGAGAGGTTTGACAGAAGAAAGGTAGCTGTTTTGTATGACGTGACAAAGCAAGACTAGCAGAAGAGCAGGAGAGAAAGGAGCTGGCAATGCTGACAGGCACACCTGGGTGATTCAGATACACCTGATTTTTACAATTACGGTATCTCCTTCCTATCCCCTTGAAAGAACCACTTTCTAGAAAGGAACAGGGCCAGACTATACTCTCTTTATTTTAGCCTTCTCCATTATATTGAGAAAATATCGCTCCGAAAATATACCTAACTGCAAACAATCAGAAACCATTGCTCACAGCACGCAAATAAAGCAGGTAACCATCCTTACCGGGAGATGGCTAAGGGGCACGTCCACCTGGCCCAGGAAGTCGTCTCGCGTCTGTTGAGGAGAGAGCAAAGAGTTAATATGTTTCCATCTATTCACTGAGTGTCAGCATTCTTAAAAATGTTTCTTTACAGATGGAGACAAGGCTGGAGCCTGACACTGGAGCGCAGTGGGGCTAGGCCCAAGGCAGAAGGCCCAGATGAGGTACAGACACCTGTCGCCTCGGAGACAGGTGAGCCCAAGGTCTCATACATCTGGATCTTTAGCTGCTTGAGATACTGTTGGGTGTTTCTACCCAACAGAGCAGAAACAAATCCTATCTTGGGCCTGAGGAGTCTGTGATCAGTAACGGGAGGGACACGGGGGACCAGGGAGAGTTTGGGGGCACAACTAGTCCAGTTTAAACAGAAGGTGGAAAAGAGATGCTGGGAATACTTTAACCAATACTGATCAAGTGCTTACAGAGCTCCCCGAGAGCTGAGAGTCTAGGGAAAGAGTATAGAGTCTAGTTATTAATAAATCTTATAAGTTACTTACAAAAAAAATGGCCTCAAACTTTCAATGTAGTATGTACACTGCTTCAGAATCCAAGTTCATGGGTTAATTACTGGTTAATTTTTGGACACGTGCTTCCTCTCTCAATCTACCACACAGCATATATCTTTCTGACTTAAAGAGACTCATTCTGAAATTCTGCTAACAGCTATGAATGGTGGTAACATCTAACAGCTATGGTGGTAATCATCTCGCAATATATAGGTGTATCAAATCAACACATCGCACACCTTAAACTTACACAACATTATATGAGAATTATATCTCAATAAAGCGCGGGGGAGGGGAGGTTTGGGGGAAGTTGGCTCTGAGACAGAAAAAATAAATAAAAAAAAAAAATAAGAGAGACCTAGTTGAAATTCATTTGGAGAAGCTCAGAAGTCCCCTTTCAGACTCTGGGAGTTACCCGGGTAGTCATAACTCAGGTTCAGGGGCCACTGGCCTGGACCACAGGGCATCCGACAAGTCATGTCTACACTGTGTCCTGCTGTTAGAGTGTTTGTATCACAGCCTCTGCCATTTAGATGACCTGAGGCGCAAATCGGAACAGGACGACTTCTTTTGCCCTCCTAAAAAAACATGCAGTTGCTTCTACCATATTCAAAATGCCTAAAAGCTGGAAAGCTGTTTAGCTGTAATCAGACTTGTCCCACAGCTAGCTTGAGGAAAAGCCCACAAGACAATCCAGATCGCCTGACTCCAAATACTGGGCTCTTATCTTCACTCTTTGCTGGTTTATCACAAAATTTCCCAATTTACAGAAACTGCTCTTTAAATGTGCTTGAAAAATTTCTTGCATTTAAAAAGCAGCAGCAGGTAAATATCAACGAGATTTATTGAAATGATTTGCTCCAGGCTTAGGATTTCCTTTTAGGCAATTTCAAAAATTCGATTACCTAGAAAGCTCTGTCTCCTCTAAATGATGCATGAAGGATAATGAAAATCAAAGTCACCACTGGTCGGGGGGTGCACAAAGCAAGAGACCAGCCCCAGGCCTCATGACAAGGTTCTCCTTTCTTCTATTTTCTCAGCTGTATCTGCTGCAACCTGCCACAGAGACCCCTCATGTAGCACAAGGCTGGACGGTGCCAATAAAGGCCGCATATGTTAACGAAAGCAGCACCTTTGCTGTGCAAGGAGTTAGGGAGCATTCCAGGTCTCAACGTGGCTGATTTAGTTATAAAGCTAGTATAAAGGTCAGTTAATTCTACAATCAAAAAGCAGCAATATGTTGACTACTAACCAGAAATTGTCTGTCTACCTCATGTGAACAGTGTGGTACTGCCACTTGTCTCCTCTCCCCTTGGCTACCGGTGCGCATGCCAGGAAGGACAAGAACACAGGTGCAGCCATGAGGAGGAGAAGGCAATCTTGCTCAAAGTTCTGGGTTTGATGGTGACAAAATGAAGGAGGGTGTGCTGGTATGGCAGAATCCCCACCCTTGGGTCCCAGAGAGACGTTTAAGGCCATCACAACATCGTTAGGTTTTCACTGTCACAGGATGACATCACACCACCATTATAAAAATATATCAATCAATTTTTAATAATTCCCATTACAAAATTATATCCATCAAGCACCACGTTAACTATAAAAGCCTACAAAAACCAAAATAGTTGCAAGTCATACAGTGAACACTGGCATGTCTTGTGCTTATTTTTAAGTTGTAAATGCTGTCAATTTCAACCTCAATTACCTACTGCACCATTCTAGAGGTTGAAAATGTGCAGGTTAGTAACACAGTTATAAATGTTCCCTTCTGACAAGCCATCAAATATTTTTCCAACATAATGACAATGCAAAACAAAGTCCCTGAAATGTGTTTATATCAGGTGAAACACAAATCTATATTTCATTATTGGAAAAGTGAAATAAATACACCAAACACTGTCTCTCTCAGAGCTCACTCTCTAAACAATGAATGATTACATTCAGGACTGCCCCTCCTCCCGTTAAAATAACGATTCACTTTTATATAAGGAAGGGAACAAGTGTGTGCCATGGTCATAGAGGTATGTGCCACCATGTGCGAATGCCACTGGAACCCGAAGCCTGGGGACTATTACAACAGCTCCAGTGAAACCCTATTATAGCCCTTGGGCATTTCCCAAGGCTCCCTGTGTACAGGCTGGGCCACAGCTGCCCCTACTAAAGAGGACACCAGGCTTAATTGTCTTCACAAAATAAGTGAGGGTCAATTTCTCAAAGAACACATGCGTTCAAGAAACCAGACAGACTTTTGCTCTTTAGGTTAGACCTGTACTTGAAAGATGTGATCTGAGTCTTACTACATGCAGATGACCACAGAGGCCGTGGGAAGAACAAGGCTGGGATACTGTGCATTTCACATCAAAGCTGAAATGGAGAGCAGACCGTGCGGGGAGAAAAGCACTGGAAGTAAGGGGTGCTCGCAGGTAAAGTTGGGGTCACCAAGGCTCATTAGGAAAGGAAAACTGAGCCAGCCATGATGTTCTAGTGGCTAAAGTTCAGTGCTCTCACTGCTTCAGGAGCCCAGGTTTGTTTCCCAGTCACGGAACCACACCACCATCTGTCAGTAGCCATGCTGTGGCAGCAGCTCACAGAGAAGAACTAGAAGGGCTTACAACTAGGATATACAACCATGCACTGGGGCTTTGGGGAGGGAAAAATGAAAACAAAGAGGAAGAGTGGCAAGAGATGTCAGCTCAGGGCAAATCCTTCCCTTCCAACAAAAAAAACAAAACACCATAGGTGCCAGCCTGGTGGTGCAGTGGTTAAGTTCACATGTTCCGCTTCAGTGGCCCAGGGTGCATCGGTTCAGATCTGAGGCATGGACCTATGCACCACTTATCAAACCATGCTGTGGCAGGCATCCTGCATGTGAAATAGAGGAAGACAGACATGGATTATTAGCTCAGGGCCAATCTTCCTCAGCAAAAAGAGCAGAATTGGCAGCAGATGTTAGCTCAGGGCTAATCTTCCACCAAATAAATAAATAAGTAAGTAATAAAAAAAGGAAAGGAATATCAAAAAGGATTGGCAATTCTTAGAAGATAAAACAACCCAAGTGTAACACTGGAGGCTATATAGTAAGGCAGTGTCTTTAAACTGTGAGTTGCAATCCCACTAGTAGTTTTCAAGGAGCATTTTTACAAAATTATATAAAACAGAAAATATTAATGGCTCACATGAAATATAAATACTGTTTCAAGAAACTTGTTTCTGTTACATACATACTATGAATGTGTGCACTAGATTGTGACCTAAAATCAATTTCTTTTTGTGTGCCGCCATCAAAAGTTTCAAAGCCACTCAACCACAGCAAATGAAAACCATTCAGTAATACCAATTACCTAGGGTTTCATCTTAGAAATCATTAAGTAATGACGTCCCAGAAAATTATACTTAGGATTTCTCAAAACAAATTGAAGACAAGTACAGAGGAATTAGAACATGAGCTCAGAAAAGAGAATTTAAGGTAAAGATACAGTATGATTAGATCTTTGTATATTACAAATCAAAGTAAACACTACAATTCTAACACTAAGCCAGAAAAACAACCTTCACTTTCCCGCTAAACCATTAAACAGAACTTCTTCATGTGCTGCTTCCTTTCAAAGCACGTGGCCCATGCTCAGGCACCAGCACTGACTAGACGGGGAAAGACATTCTATTTTTAGAGTGACTTCGGAAGCATGCACTCCAAATTATCTAAATAATGAATGGCTTGAGAAACTTTTACAGAAGCTTTTAGACAAAATGTCACAAATACAGTAACTCTTCAACAGCTTAATGTCTGCAGAGTCACCCGAATGTCAAGACACATTTAATTTTAGGCACCGTCTCATTCTTCATTAAAGCACGAAGTTGGTTTTGTCATCACATACAAAAGCGAGGAGAATATTCTTGTTTCTCGTTCCACCTGTGATACACTCAGCCTCTGTCGTGAGGACAGGACTGCTGGAGCTCAGGAAGAAACCGAGAGCGAGGGTGGCCTCCACCCACACCATGAGTTGCATAACCCAAAGTTTCACCACCTGCGACCTCTGGCTTTAAGGTGAATTGTTTCAAAATATGTTGATACTGAAGTTACTTTAACCAAATAGTCAAGCAGTATTCTACTGAAAATAAAGAAAAAAGTGCAACGATGAAAGCCTCTCTGAACAACATGCACTTACCAAAATTCACTTGAAATGCACCAGAACACAGAAAACATAACTCATACTTTTCCTAAAAACACATACAGGTTTCACAGTTCCAACCCCTCTGCCACTTAAGTGTTTAAAGGTTCGGGACGAGAACTCTCATTCACTAAAACAGAGTAAGGTGTGTCCTGGAGACACTGGCTCTTATTTATAACAACAAACAAGACCTCCATGTCAACAAGATGTCAGAGCAAACTCAGGGGACTTTTATAGGCTCCCGTAAATCATGCTGGGAAGGCAAGCCGAATCAAACCATGCTGGCTGATGCGTGATCATGAAGACCATCTATTTTAAGGGACACTTTGCTTGAAATTCAGAAGACAAAACAGAGGGACAGACAGAGCAAAGAGCCACGGTGCTGGCCAAGAATAAATGACAGCAGCTCCGCAACAGCAGCCCAGCTCTTTCATCCAGGAGCAGAAACAGACTGGTACTGACCGGGCTGCGAGAAGTGTTTTGTGGGCTCAAAGGGAGTCCCAGCTGCTGCGGGGATGGGGTATCACATCAGGGGATGAGATGGGCTCGTGGTCCCCTCCTCCCTCTGCTGAGTGGAGGTGACTCAGGAACACTCAGTTCTCTCCCTGCTCCAAACATAAGCATATTCCAGGCCAAGGGTCAACTGAGGGTCACAGGTATTGCAGCTTTTTGCAACAGGAGCACTTGATAATCTAAACTTAAGATCCAATAAACTCCAGGGGGGCAAACACTGGGAAAGAACTTTGGGAACCAGAGACAACCGATGTGAGCAGCACTGCTGAGCTCCCTGGCTCCTTCAGGCAGGGGTCACCCACAGGTAGACTGCCCTCTACTGGGCCAGGCCCTAAAGGTACAGAGACCGCGTGCCCTTATCCCCTGGGGAGAGAGGCTAACCAGCTCCGTGCAACAGAAATATAATGCGAGCCACATACAGAAGTTGAAAATTTCTAAGTCACATTTAAAAAGTAAAAATAAACAGGTGAAATTAATTCTAATATGTATTTTAGTTGACCTGATATATACAAAATATTATCACTTCAACATGTAATCAATATAAATATTATTGCTAAAATACTTTACATTCTTCTTTTCACACTAAATCTTTGAAATCTGGTGTGTATTTCTTGCTTACAGCACACCTCAGTTTGAACTATACACATGTCAGGTGCTCAGCAGCCACAGGTGGCTAGTATCTGCAGCTCAGGACAGAAAGTCGCCACATGACACAGTAGCCACCACACATCAGAGGCATGCACAGAGCGCCACAGGAACACCACGGGAGAAGTGACTAATTCTGCCAAGGGTCAAGGGCACGGATGACTTAAGGAAGGACATGAGCTTCAAGCAGGGTCATGAAGTAGGAGCTTTCCAGGGTGGATGGGGTGGGAAGGGAATGGCAGACAAGCAGAAGCATCAGGCTAAAGCTGCGAGGTCCTGAGCAGAAGGCCTGGTGGGGAGCCGGTGGAAGGTCTGTCTGTGTAGTGGGATGTAGGGAAGGAGGGGCAGTGGGAAGAGAAGATGAGGCCGGGTCTGAAGGGCCCCCCGTGGCTTGCTTATGTGAGAGGACGGCAGCCTAGGGGAAGAGAAGACACACGAGGACGTTAAGGAGGGAACAAGTGGCAAGGACTGCATTTTAGAAAGGTCCCCTGACAGCTGGAGGGAGAATTTATTGGAGGAGAAGACTCTAGAGGAGAAAGAGTGCTCAGGAGAGTGTTAAGTTGTTCTGATGAGGCTACGTGAGGGTCTGGACCACTCGGGATGACAGAAGACGCAGTGTTCACTCAGAAGTGTTCTGCTCCTGGACACTCCTTGTCAGCAGGGAGGTCTGCTCCCTGTGTGATGAGGGGATAATAAGACTAGGTATGTGAAGTCCTTAAGACAGCGTCTGTCAGGAATACTCAGGAGCCAATGTCACTGTTAATAAGGCGACAAGGACAGCATCGTTGCTGATGGATAGCGACCAGACGCAAACGTGGAAGATGGTGGAGGAACCGGCTACAGAAGGGAAAGGTGCTGCCAGGACACTGCCATCCCACCCAGGGCAGTGGGCTGCCTGCACGACATGGAGCATCATCAGCCCTACTGTGTGTCCCCCTGACGTTCAGCTCCTTTATTTTCCTATTTGTAAGAAGCCTTCCCCTTCAGCCCGGACATGCTTCGTAACACAGACCTGGGAGAACTGATGACAACCCACAATTGTGTATCTTTTTAGACAAAGGAAGAGGCCCCAGCTTGTCACCTCCACAGGGTTTGGGGCAGGGCCCGGCATCACGATTGTCTGTTACACCTGCTTCAAAGCTGTCCTGCTGCACAAAAGCTCTTGCACAATTGACACTGGCGATTTCTTATAAGGCTAGTTCACCTTCATAAAAAATGCAAATGCAGGAAACCCTGAGGCATGACTGTCATTCCTTGTGAAAGGAATGTTAAATTAATTTGCTGGATAAACTAAAAATTTTTAATGAATATATCTGCTAAAAATAAGGTAAACATTCACATATATTCCATTTGTTACAAAGCAAACTGATCTGAGATTGAACTTCAAAGTTAATTTAAAAGGAGAACGTACCACTGGGTTCATTTAATGACACAATATTGTTTAATTTTGTGCTTCTAATTTTATCGTACAACTGTTTCAATTTCTCAAGATTTCAGGATAATTTTCTCAGGATAACTGTTTCATTTTTCTGCAATCAAATTTTCTGCAAGCAATTTTCATAGGTTAAATTGTAAATGAAAAAAGTAAAGATTCTTCTAGAGTCTGTACTTTATCTCTTAATTTAGCTACCAAAGAATAAACCTTAATAACCTGAAATAATTCACAACAGACATCTTTAGTAACCAATGCAGCGTCAAGGAATGATTTGGATAACGGGGAAAGGTGACTCCAAGCACACCATGGGTTCAACATCAATTTTATAGTTTGATTTCATTTACATGCTTACTGCTAAAAGCTCTTCTTCACATGTCTCAGGGCATTTGAAACCAGAGTCCATCTCCTTCCCTGGCTGACCAATGGGCGGGATGCGTGGAATACCTACTCAAGCAAGCAAGAGATTACACGTAACACAAATGCAGTGTGGGCTCATTCTTGGAATTTTCATGAGTGACAACTCTGAACTAGAGTTCAATAGGTTTACACAAGGACACTAACACAGCCTCAGTATGAGGTCTAGCATCCCACGTAGATCCAGACGTGATTTGTTTCTTTTCTGCTTTGGCCATACTTTGGCTGAAATCTTATCTCTGGCCAGCGGACTCCATCAAAGTTTGCTGGGAAAAGCTCCAGCTGTACTCTGGTGAGAACTTCAAGACTGCAAAGAATAATAAGCTAACGCATAGCTCACCTATCATGTGTCAGAAACTGTTATTAGCAGGTTAAGAAACTTGCCCAAGGTCACTGAGCTAGTAAGTAGGAGCCAGAACGTGAACCCAGGTGTCTGGCTCCAGAGTCCATGTTCTCACCACTATGATATAGAGCCTGTAACTCCATATACCAGGGTCTTAAGGGAAACCATGAACAGGCTCCCCTCTCACCCTCAGAAAACCCTAGCTTGATATGCTGCAGTCACAAATGCCACATGTCCTCAGGTTTACAATGCCAGGCACAGTTCTTGCAAGCTGTAAACTCCTAAGGAGCATAACCTTGGAAATACTTGTCTTGTGCATATTCTTACGTGTGCCCTTCTTTCCTTATCTATATTTTAATACAAAAATGAAATGAGTGAAGTATAACTTTGAAGGAGAAACAAAATGGAGCTGAGTAATTTTTATTCTTTTACTAACCACTCCCTCCCAATACTTTTTAAAGTAGAGTTCTTCAAACTGGAACATGCACACCCTTGGGGATATATAAAGACTTTCCAGGGGTCTTGGACATGGTCAGTTTTAAAGAAATCATTTTCTAGATCCTTCCACATGTCCTCTTCCCTAAACCGGATCTGCCTGAGAACAGTGTCTGTCTTCTCCTGCCTCTCTTTTCCTAAATCACAATCTCCTTCTCCGACATTCCAAAGAAAGGCGTAGGAAGCAACCCATGGCACATTTTGCTGGGTATAAGATCCCCTGGAGCACAAACAGCTCAGAGCACATGAAGGAGATACTACTTTACTTCACCTAGGCAACAGGCTCATGGAATGACGATGTCTTACATATCTACCATCCATCCACTGAATCTTCTCAGTCATTGGATTTAAAAAATGAAGTCAGATCTTTCAATGACAGGAAATACGCCTGATATGGCTGACTGTTTCTAACAATAAGAACTGATTTTGTTAATTCAATTTTTATGGCAGATATCTTCCATAAAATGAGTCATCTCTGCAATCACAAGATGAAAAAATCCAAAGTAGTGGATACATTATGATCTATTTTTAACGCACACATGCAACCCTCAATACACTAGAAATCGCATCTTTTGCAACTCTGGATTAAACCTGAGTTACTGACAAATTAGAAGATGTCAAAAATGTGTGAGAAACAATTCCTCAAAATTCTTTACAGGGTTTACTAAGCAAAAATGTCTGGAGAGCCTAGTTTAAAGCATACAATCTATCATAACGCCCGGTTATTAACCAGGGTATTATGACAAAGTCCCCCTCCAAACTCAAGTATTTAAAGCTTTCTCTTCCAGGGTATAGGATTTTTAGACGGCAGCAATGAAAACGAAAAAGTTCCTCCTCTACATACAATGTTGGTGAGAAAATAGCCTGGAAAGGAAAACTTCAAAGCTTTGTGAAAAATTAAGCAAATGATTACATATATCTTAAGAGTAAACCATTTAAAATAAGGAATTTGAAGGATGAGGAGAAATTTACATCAACCTACCGAGGACACACTGGAAACAAGGCCCAACTCCTCCTCCTTCGAGTCTCTTTATGACAGAGTAACACCAGCAGGTACCTGAGTGAGGTCCTCTGAGCAGAATGAGCAGGACTGAAGTGTGGAGTTAATCAGGGGCTCTCAGGCCTGGCTGGACATTAGAACCTCCTGGGAAGTTCTAAAAACACTGGTACCCAGACCTCACCCTGAGACAATTACATTTCCGGTAGAAGGGCTCAGACACAGGCATGCTTGAAAAGCTCGCCAGCTTATGCTTCTGTGTGGCCAGGGTGGACAACCACTGAGCAAACCTCTCGATTTTCCTTGTTCACAAAAGAGAAACTGTAACTACCTGTTAAACTGGTAGAATTACACCGATTAGCAAACATACTAAATTGCACTCTCTGGGAGTATAAAATAGCTTGTTTCCTGCCTCCCCTTCCCCAGCTCCCCTCATTTGTGTCTGTATTGTCGTCCCAAATGAGAAATAGCTGGGCCCATTTACACACATTGGTAAAAACAACTGCCTGGGCCGGGAATGTGGATGAGATGGGGGAGAGGGGTGCCTTTTTGGCCCCCCCCCCCCCCGTTTGGAACCCCAGCCCTCTGGTCTGATAGGGCTAGGATATTAATAGGAAAAAGCCTCACAGGTGCATAGACAAAACACAGGCATTTCACCGGTCATGGCCAAGGGCTATCTGCCTGTCACTCTAATACGGGGCCTAAAAAGGCTAATCCCATTTCAAAACAGAACCAGAGAATGTCATCCTTAGGAGGGACCTCAAAAATCATTTAGTGCAACAAACATCTGAGACTCATCTCTCTCTCCACCTCCCTCAAGTGGTTGCTCACTCTGCCTAGTTCTGAACATCATCAGTGACGAGGAGCTCAATACCTACTGGGTCCGCGGATAGGGTATGTTTTGGAGGCGTATACTCCTAGTTTAAAATCCCTTGTCTACCGAGAAGTAGCTGAATCAACAAAGGCAAGTTTCTTAATTACCACCAAAGGTCAATCTTCTCATCCATAAAACAAGAATTAAAAAAACTTGACCTTGCATAGTCAATAGATATGAAATGGGACAACTATATTTCATAAATGTTATTCCTAACCCAGGGTTTCTCAACCTCAGCACTGTTGGTATCTTGGACAAGGTAATTCTTTGCTGTAGGGGGCTGTCTATTCTATGCTTTGTAAGGTTTTTAGAAGCACCTCAGCCCCTACCTACAACATGCAGTAGCAACTCTTGCCCCCAGTTGTGACAACCAGAAATGTCTCCAGATATTGTCAAATGTCAGGGCGTGGGAGGGAGAGACGGGACTGAACTGCCCCTAGCTGAGAACCACTGGCCAACTCCTCTTCCCTCGCTATGCTCTGTAAGGTGTTCACGCCATCTTTGGGCAATTCTGTAAGAATGTTCTGGTGATCTGGTGTTCCTCTTTCTTTAACTCCCACCTCCTTGAAGCACCAAGGAAGATGGAAGAGTAACTTAAGTTTCTATAGCTAGAAAGTGGGAAAGCTGGGATTTGAACCAGAGTCTCTCTGACTCCCAACACATTTGTTTCTATAATACTGTGTTATTTCTTAGAAGCTCATCTCTCTACCTTGGGCTGGGATGGCTTAATCACTTACTTGAAGAAAGTTATCATGTCCTTATCCTCCAGGTGCTTTCCTTTCCACCCCCCAGACTATTTTTAAAAAAGAAGGGTCTGCAATGCTACATGCACTATACTATTTCCTAATTAACAACTACGACAGAGAGTGTGACACAGCTCACTTTGTGGCTGCCAGGAAAACCCCTGAGAGGCTGGGCTCCTCGCCTGACTAAGCTGTGTTTAAATCAACAGCAAAAGCCACGCAGTTATCAGGAAGGAACTGAAGCTCTGGGTCAAAAACGTCTCCAGAACAAGGAACCATGCTGCATAGGGCTATAACTGGGAGCACACAGTGGGGCTGGCGTCAAAGCCAGGGAGGCCCAGGAACGCGGGAGAGAGAATGTGAGCTTACAGTAGCTAAAAATTGCAGAGGAGAAAAATGCCCCAAAGACTCCTTTCAATGTCTTATCAAACCTCTTAATCAAATCACCAAAGACAGCACTAGCAATCTAGGTGGCAAACTTCAAGTCTTTATTTACGTCTCGAAGGTAAACCTGGGAGAAGAGAGCTGTGGCTTTTTCTAAGAATCACGGGGGACCACCACTCAAGTGCCCCACATGCTGTGCAAGCAGCGGATGTACATCATGCCATCTGTAAGACCCACCAGCGCCAGGACTAGGACGAGGCAGCAAGGCCTGAGAGCAGGGCTGCCCAAGGCTCAGAGGAAGGGCTTGCTTAAATTCTGCACTCCTGGATGCCTCTCTCGCCCCTCCTCAGTCCCCGTCCTGAAACGCAGATTGGCAGCACTGTGTGCCCCGCACAGATGACTCAAAAAAAGAGTGATGCACTACCTTTGAGAAGTCACAGTGTAGGTGCACGTGTGCTAAATCCCAGGTGTGCATCTGAAGTGTCCCAGGGCAAAGAACCCCCACAGGCCTGGGGGCAGACCCCTGGCTGTTAGTCTTGGTTCAGGAACTAATTAGCTGGATGACTTTGGGCACTAAGCCTCCCCTGGACCAGGTTCCTCACCTGGAAAATGGGGCTACGACCACCTGTACTTCCTATTTCATAAACTGTTGCACAGCTCAAACATCAGCATATGGCCTCTTTTTCTTCTTTTTTTACAAAGGTGATCTGTTGTGAGGCTATTCATCAACTTAAACAAGTTACAAAGAAGAGTCCATTTATGTATATGTTGGCAAAAGTAAACACATAATCCTGAAGAAAATTTTATCATAAATAATAATCCCAGGGATAGTCTACAAAAGCCAATTAAACCTATGAAGTGACAGGCTTGATGCAGCACTGACCCAGGGCTTCAGTTATACTCTACCGCCACACTGAGCTTCTTAGCTCACACCCCCACCAGCTGGGGCAACGAGGGGACACGACATCATCACGCTGTTGCCCCTCCAACTGCACACTGGTGGGTACCCCTCTGCAGGGAATGGCAGGACATGGGCAATGACTCCGACCGCAGAGGCGAGTCACCTCTGGAGCTGGGTTTGGGGTCAGAGCAAAGTTCTTGGTCATCCTAAATGTTAATGAAATGCCGCGTTCAACTCCATGATATTTTCATGGCTTACTTTAATGTAAAAGTTACATGTAAAACTAAGGTTTCAGGAACGTTCATCGTGTTTTTATCTTGTGATGTGCAACCACCAGCGTGAAAAGCACAGGCGGCCCCAACAACGGCAGGGAGCCCGGCAGGACTGTTCAGCAGCTCCCTCTCTGACCCTGAGCAAGCCTCCTAGCCTCTCGAGCATCTCCAAGGGGGAGTAACAGTATATAATCCAATGCATTATTATTGGAATCGAGAAACAGCATGTTCAAAACCAGCACAAGATAGTGAATAAAGGAGATGCCCGACAGGTAATTAAGTTGTTATACTACAGTGTACTTCCCCAGACAGAAAACCAGAAAGAGTCACAAAGTGGAGACTGTCTTTGTGAGCTGGTCTACGTGTTCATAGCCATCAACTGTAGAGAGGTCTGTACAAAAGGGCACACGAAAATACAACTACATTACCATGTAATTCCTAACCTCATTGATCAAAGCGCTCGATTTCATTAAAATTCAACTTCTAAAGACCACATGAGCACTAAATAGTAGCATGGACTAAATAAATATTCATTACTGGAAATCAGGGTGGGTAGGGGGTGCATGGCAGCCTATAGCAACGGCCCAGGAGTTCAAATACTCTTAAACAGGTACATTTAAACACTTAAATGAGTTTTAAATTGTCAATCTTTTATCTATCTTCTCATTTGAGCTTTTCCCCCACAGTTCAAAGAACAGAACATCGAAGGAGTCAGCTGGGGCCCTGACTCATCAGGGAACCCGCGGAGAGTCACTCAAACCTCCTGTGCCTTATTACCGCCATTATAAAATATGCAGGTGAAGACTCAGTAATTCTAAGGTTCTTTGTATAATTCTCAGAACTTATGAGATAAACTTTCCTATAATATCAGTTTCTCTTGCCTTGAGTGTCAATTTTGAAAAAATATTAACTTAAAACATGTCTATAGCAATCTGTAAAGCAAGCAATATGCACCTCCTTTCAATTCAGAAACAAAGAAAAACCTAGCAAAGCAGACCGAGCTGCACATACTGCAAACCTTGCCCACCAGACCACACAGATCATCGCGGAGCCCCTGGCATCTAAAAGAGCCCGGCATACACTGGAATTCACTAGTATTTATTACATGGCAGAGTAGGGACTGTTAGGACTCCCACATCTAAAAAACTACAAGCAGGACCTCTATGGACAGGATTCCTTTCTTCTTCCTGGATGACTCTGAGGACCACACACCTGTGAAAGGCAGCAGAGAGAGAGTGCGGCTCTGTCATCTGACTTCAGATCTATTCCCGGCCCTGTACCTTATTAGATGGTGACCTGATGTAATTTCTTAATCTCTCTGAGCCTCAGTTTCCTCATCTGCAAAGTGAGGATACTAATAACAACACTGAGAGGTGGCTGTGAGGATGAGCAATAACCTTTGTATGGAGAGAACCAGGAGAGGAGCCTTCGACGCATTAGGAGCATTCGATGGGTAAGAGTATTAAACCCGAATACATTTCTCCAGGGTACCAAGCGCAGTAAAGAAGGCTGTTTAAGCTGGGGGCAGTAACCCTCCTCAACGTGTGCATGACACAGTTCACTTTGAGCTGTAAATCAACAACAACAATTAGCACACACGGGACACTTGCTCTGTGCCCAGCACATTCTAAGTGCTTCACATAACTTATCTGCTCCCTTAATCCTCCTAACACCCGTCTTAGAGACGAGCAAACTAAAGCATAGAAAGGCTAAGTCATGGGCTCCAGGTCAGAGCGGTGATAAGAAGGACAGCCAACATCTGAACTCTTACTCACGAAAATGCGGCCAGTTTTGGAATAGCCATGTAGGCTTGGGTGCCTATATTCAAAGTAAAACCCCAATCCTTAGGTCTGTCTTGTTTTTTGCTAGATAAAAATCTCACCCAGACGCTAGCACATCCTTGCCAGTTCCTTCAGGAACTAGTCGATGGGACATGTGACATATTGCAAATGGACCATTTAATTACATTTTGAGAATAAATCACAAATTTGAGCCTTACTTTGGATGCCATCTTGAGAAAAACTGAGAAGAGTTAACTAAGACTCTTAAAATCTTATAAACACCAGAGTCTTTTCTAAACTGTCCACTATCCTAATCCCAGTTCATCTCTAAAAGGGGCCAGTGTTGGGCAGGAGATTGCTTATCTGCTTATTTATGAAATATAACCTAATTATATCTGTAAAAGCTGTCAGTGTGGTTAAATTGAGTCTGCCCATCCCTAGAAAACGAGTAAGGGCATTTCAGAGCCACAATGATGGAGACTTGCTTTGGAGTCTAATTTTCAAAAAGAAACCAAAATACATTTGATTTATACAAAGGTACTGAAAAGTGTTTTTGATTCACTGGTACACACACTGCATTTTCTTTTTAGGAACCAACCTGTCCAAAAAAACAAACAAAAAAAAGATCTTGCTGTCTAGCAGCCAAGAAAGCTATCTTAGTTATTCATTTCAGTCAAGGGCAGTCTATGCCTGTCTCCCTCCGAAGGGGACTGAAGACAAAGGAAGACATGTGGACAAAGGCAGCCTCCCCAGTCACTTATCATGCAGGATGCACACGGTGCGTGAACAATCAGGGGCTCTGTGTGGGAGGAATTTTCATTTTATTCTTCAAATTCAAGTAAGAATTTTAATAAAATAGAATCATAAACTCAAGAAGAATTATTATTTAAACCAGACAAAATTATGTTCAGCCACGTGCTTTCTTCAACCGTACCACATAATGTGTGTGTGCATACACACCTTATAGTTTAGCAGCAAAGGTATATGCAAACATTCAAGTGATATGACTAAAGATACAGTAGTATCTTTATAACAGAAGGCAACTGTCGTCATTAAATGTAATGGCGATGTAATCCTCAGTCATGGTACAAATCATTATTTAGCTACAGTCCGCGACTTAACCATTTATTTATTTAATTTTGCTTTTTACTGGAAGAAACATGCCATGCTGTAATTCAAGAAGTCCAGGGGACAAAAATACGGGGAGACATTGTCATATAAAATGTAATTTAGAAGCTTGGTCTATATCCAAGGTGAAATGGTATCCCAAGAAATGCTGAATTTGTCACCATGTGCTTGTCGGACAGGGCCAGGCAAGGGCAGTGTTTGAGGACTTAGGGCAATGTGCTAAAGAGAGCCAGGAAACTCACCCAGCCCAAAGACCTTTTTTTTTTTTTTTTTAAGGAAAAAAGGGGAGAGAGAAGGAAAAGACTTTAAAGCAATGTTTTAAACACTTTATAATGCATTATCTTATTTAATCATTTCAGTAATGCTGAGGGAGGTACCACTTTTAGCCCTATTTTGAAGATGAGAAAGACGTGGTTCAGAAAATTTAAAGTAATTGCTCAGGTCATCCAGTGAGCAGGAGCAGGAGCCAGGTTGTGGCAGATCCCGTCTTCAAACTCAGGCTGTCTCATCTTTCTATGTTGACACTGCAGATTCAGTAAAGATAACCAGGGTCCCAGAGATAAACTGAACCTCAGGCAGCCCTGGACTCTGAGGAATAATACCATGCAGTACAACGCAGAGAAACGAAGGCTCCCTTAACATATACACAGAAAAAAATCATTATTTTTCTCTTTTAAAGGGATATTTCCGGTTTCCACCAAGATACGTGACATTCATACAGACAGACTGAGCTAGAATTCAAATCACCCAAAGGAGATCCATGATACTGCAATAGGCTATGTCACTAACTGACAGAAGTGATTCCATTCGCTCTTATTAGCACAGAAGGATTATCTTTGAATTGTTTCCCTTCAAGAATCTGAACTGCTATTTTATTTGGGGAAACGGAAGGAAAGAGAACACAGCAGGCGAGAATAAGGCACACAGGAAGGTGCACTTGCAGGAGGCAGCTCTTGGGAAAAGACCTGGAGATGGTGGAAAACAACGGACTGAGACATAGTCAAGTGGTCGGCTGGACAGGATCAGCTCCTAAATCCTCCTCAGTCCAACGTTCCAGCTCACAGGGCCATACATGCCGGGTGTGCAGGCTCAGGGGCTCAGACAATCACTGTGGTACCACTTTCTGACTCTCAGGATCTAATGACCTTTTCCTTATGACTCATTCTATGTGGCCATGTCTTCTCTTCCAGCAAGCGAGCTCAGGGCGGGCACAGCTTTATATCTCTCTGTATCTCCCACAGGGCTTAGCAACAGCACCAACTCCTAGTATGTGCTCAATAATCACTCAATTCAACTTCACAGTAAAATTACTCCCTGGAGGATAGACTGAATCCCTGGCCCCTGTGTACATCATCCCAGTTGTTGAAAACGAGGTGCAGCAGGTGAACAACGGCCCACAAGGCTATGAGGTCCTAGTCCCTGGAACCTTCTACAGAAACAAGATTTTGCAGATGGGACTAAATGAAGGATTCTGAGATGGGAGAGTATCCTGGATTACCCAGGCAGACTCGAAATGGAGTCACAAATGTCCTTGGTCACGAAATGCAGAGGGAGATTTGACACAGACAGAAGACAAGGAGGCAATGTGACCGGGAGGCCGAGACAGGAGGGATGCAGCCACAAGTTAAGGAACGCCAGCAGCCATGAGAAGCTGGAGGAGGCAAGGACCGGATCTCTCCTAGAACCTCCACAGGGAATACAGCCCTCCTGACAGTGATTTTAGTCCAGGAATACTGATTTTGAACTTCTGGCCTACAGAACTGTGACGAAAACAAATCTCTGTTATTTCAAAGCCAACTTTGTTGTAATTTGCTACAGCAGCCATAGGAAACTCATAGATGGGCTAAGACTCATCCAAACACATGTTTTAGGAAGAAAAAGAGCTGGAGGGTTGGCAGATGCCTCACCCTTGGATGAACCAGGATGTTCTTGCTGTGAATCCAGTAGAGAACAAATTGTCTGGGGAATCCTGTTCTAACCCAAAGAACCTCCTGACTAATACAGTGTTCTGAGGTTCCATATAAATCTTTATCCTGGGCACCGCTAAAAATAAAAATGCTATTCATGCGCCAAACTCAGATTCTGCAGGAGCGATGAGGAGACTGTCTGAAGGTCTTCCCCAACATTATCTTACAACTGACTCATTACTCGGGTCCAGAAGCACACACAGTAAATTTCCCCTATCCTGCCCAATGCTTTGGTCTGTGCTCACACACCAGTAGGAGCTTTCTTCCCGGAAAAAAAAAGATGACATAGCAAAAATGAAATACCACCCCATTCCAAACTCCTTCAAAAGTACAACTATGCCGTCCCCCTGCCCAATAAAACCTCAAGGATTCTGAAGAAAATCTCTACTATCGGCCAGTAACTTCCTCTCTCAACATCCAGTATCCTTCCCTCATTTTTATTTGCCTGTTCTGAGAGCCCAGGGACAGCTATAGATTGTTGTACACGGGCTTACACACAAGTCTATTACAATCGTCTTTCTTCATAATATCATACACGAGCATGAAGTGAAACGCTGTAATATCCATTATGATTCTGGACTCATTAAATTGTGGTTTCTGAGGCCATAAAATTAACTGAGATTTTAAAATGCTAAAGTATTTAAATTTTACTTGAACTATCGTCTGCTATAAAATAAAGCTCCACTGGCCATCCAAATACCTGAAGGTTGGGTTGTGGCTGCTGTGTTATTATTGCTGTTGTTTTAACACCAATTAATAATGATAACAATTGTTAAAAAAAAAAAAGCAAAATGTTTTATTATACAAAATGCATAGGTAAAAATGCTTTGATTTCAAAAATTGAAAGGAAAAACGAACTTGGTCTGGCAGCTTAATCAAGTATATAACAATGAGAATATCTAAGGAAAACAAGTATTTATGGCACAGAAATCACACGTTCGCAGATGCTAGTTTTTGATAGGGCAGCCATATCTGTTCATTTCAGAACTGCCATATTTAATTTAGCCACTTCCTAAGAAATCTGTGTGAACAGCTGCTTGGTTAAAAAATAAGACACCGAATTTGGAGCCATTCAATGAAAGTGCTTCCTCTCTACCCCAAATGCAACTTAGTCTAAAAATGACAGATACCAAAATTAATCCAAATCAAACCAGATTCAATAGTCTTGAGAAGACACCCCACAATGGATTATGAAAGGCTCCTCATTTATCTCGGTTATCTAAATTAAGTGAGAAACAGTACGAGAAGGGTGCAGGAAGGGGAATTCTTCAGCTTATTTTGGGAAAAATAAGCAAGCAGAAAGTGTGGTGTGCATTTCCATAATATTGATCCAATATCAGATTTCCCACGTGCTAGTGTGAAATGCTGGTATAAAGGTTATAAAGATCGGTATAAAATGGCATTTGCATCTCTGAAGACAAATGGCATATGAAAAAGCTCCTAATATCAAAATTCCCTTACTCAGAGTAAACACAAGATCTTATAAAATAAACAAACCATGAGAAACCATTATTACACACCAGAGAACATGAGTAGGTTATAAGACTAAATTATGTTAATTTTAAATAAGTAACAGCATAAATAAAAAGCAGTTAATTATTACATGATCATAGCAGATGGCTGATATATTCTTAAGAGGAGCTTTATTGCACACAACCTAGGTTATTAAAATTATTGTGCCTTTTAATGACATTGAAGCACAAGATAATTACCCCATGTGCAAAAGTTGACATCTTCTTGCTATTCCAAAGGGGGATTTATTACTATTTTAAAAACATAATTTGCTCTTTAAATTAAAAACCAGCTAGACTGGTGCATTAACTACACTGGCACTGACTTTGCCAATTACAGAATAAGCCATTTCTTATCTTAGCTTCATAAAATAATTCTATTAAAAAACATGATCCAACAGTTAATGAAGAACCCAAGGATGCAACTATTCCCCAACTGAAAACCAAATCTATGCATGGCAGGTACCAGGTAATCAATCCCCAACTGTGCTCTGGTCAAGGACAATTTTTCTTGTCTTGTTTGATGGGTTTCTCTGAACCACTAGTCTCAAATTCCTGGATGTTACCCAGCTGGATAGGATAAAACCCAGCAAAAAAATTCAAGATAAAAATATTACTTTGGGTACATTCTACTCTAACGACAGGTTACCATATTTTGGGTTCCCAATAAACTAAATTTGAAAAAGAAAGTAAATATCATGATCAAGTGGGATTTATACCAGGGACAGAGGGATGGTTCAACATCCGCAAATCAATCAATGTGATACACCACATCAATAAAATGAGGAATAAAAACCACATGATCATCTCAATAGGTGCAGAGAAAGCATCTGACAAGATCCAACAGCCATTTATGATAAAACCTCTTAACAAAATGGGGATAGAAGGAAATTAGCTCAACATAATAAAGGCCATGTATGACAAACTCACAGCCAATATCATACTCACTGGGGCAAAACTGAACGCCATCTCTCTGAGACAAGGGTGCCCACTATGACCACTCTTAACCAACACAGTACTGGAGGATTTGGCCAGAGCAATCAAGCAAGAGAAAGGAACAAAAGGAATCCAAATAAGAAATGAAGAAGTGAAACTCTTGCTGTTTGCAGACGACACGATCTTATATATAGAACAGCCTCAAGAATCCATTGGAAAACTATTAGAAATAATCAACAACTACAGTAAAGTTGCAGGGTACAAAATCAACTTAGAAAAATCAGTTGCATTTCTATATTCCAATAACGAACTTACAGAAAGAGAACTCAAGAAGACAATTCCATTTATAATCACAACAAAAAGAATAAAATACCTAGGAATAAATTTAACCAAGGAGGTGAAGGACTTATACAAGGAAAACTATAAGACATTATTGAAAGAAACAGATGATGACAGAAAGAGATGGAAAGCGATTCCATGCACATGGATCAGAAGAATAAACATAGTTAAAATGTCCATACTACCGAAAGCAATCTACAGATTCAATGCAATCCCTATCAGAATTCCAACGATGTTCTTCACAGAAATGGAACAAAGAATCCTAAAATTCATATGGGGCAAGAAAAACCCGGAATTGCTAAAGCAATCCTGAGAAAAAAGAACAAAGCTGGAGGCATCACAATCCCTGACTTCAAAATGTACTACAAAGCTAGAGTAATCAAAACGGCATGGTACTAGTACAAAAACAGACACACAGATCAATGGAACAGAATTGAAAGCCCAGAAATAAAACCACACATCTACAGACAGCTAATCTTCAACAAAGGTGCCAAGAACATACAATGGAGAAAAGATAGTCTCTTCAATAAATGGTGCTGGGAAATCTGGATAACCACTTGCAAAAGAATGAAAGTAGACCATTATCTCATGCCATACACAAAAATAAACTCAAAATGGATCAAAGACTTGAAGATAAGTCCTGAAACCATAAAACCTCTGGAAGAAAATATAAGTAGCACACTCTGTGACGTCAAACTTAAAAGGATCTTTTTGAATACCATGTATTCTCAGACAAGGAAAACAAAAGAAAAAATAAACAAGTGGGATTTCATCAGACTAAAGAGCTTCTGCATGGCAAAAGAAACCAGGATCAAAACAAAAAGACAATCCACCAATTGGGAGAAAATATTCACAAATCATCTATCTGACAAGGGATTAATCTCCATAATATATAAAGAGCTCACACAACTGAACAACAAAAAAACAAACAGCCCAATCAAAACACAGATGGAGGATATGAACAGATGTTTTTCCAAAGAAGATATACAGATGGCAAATAAACACATGAAAAGACGTTCAACATCACTAATCATCAGGGAAATGCTAATCAAAACTATACTAAGATAGCACCTTACACCTGTTAAACTGGCTGTAATCACTAAGACTAAAAATAACAAATGTTGGAGAGGGTATGGAGAAAAGAGAACCCTTGTACACTGCTGGTGGGAATGCAAACTGGTGCAGCCACTATGTAAGACAGTATGGAGATTCTTAAAAAAAACTAAAAATAGAAATACTCTATGACCCAGCTATCCCACTACTAGGTATCTACCCAAACAATTTGAAATCAACAATCCAAAGTGACCGATGTACCCCTATGTTCATTGCAGCACTATTCACAATAGCCAAGACATGGAAGCAATCCAACTGCCCATCAACCAATGACTGCATCAAGAAGACGTGGTATACACATATACAATGGAATACTTCTCAGCCATAAAAAAGACAAAATCATCCCATTTCCAACAACATGGATGGACCTGGAGGGTATTATGTTAAGAGAAATAAGCCAGACTGAGAAAGACAAACACTGTATGACTTCACTCATACGTGGAAGATAAACACACAAAGAGAACAGTTCAGTGGTTACCAGGGGAAGGAGAGCTGGGGGTGTGCACAGCCAGTGAAGCACCTACATGGCGACAGACTGTAGAACTGAAACTTGACAACGATGTCAACTATTAGGAACTCAATAAAAAAGTAAAAATAGAAAAGGAAAGTAAAAAATTACATGGGTATGGATTCATGTGTTTTTAAGATAAATATTCTATGGATCTCACTTTTCAAACTGAATTCTATTTTTACCAGCAATCATTTGCTAAATAGATTGTATGTAATCTAAGCATCCAAAAAATATTAATACTGGGGAGTTTACATTCCATATACTTACGTATTTTTTTTACATTTTTAAATACTCTTTGTATTAAAGAGTAATGTATAATAAAATCATTCACTCAATATTTTGAGCATTTAATCATATATACAGCATTATACTAGACAATAAGAGCATGAGAAAATGCATAAGACAATCCTTGACCTCATAGGAGCTTAAAAAAGGATGTAAAAGGAGACATATAGAAATATCCATAAATACAAGACAGAGTGTAATACGAGTCACGAACAAGGTAAAAATAAAGTACCATGGGAGAGTAGAAGGGAGAGAGTGTGACTTGGGTGTGGATGACCATACAGGGGTCTGAGGGAGCCCCTGGAATGGGAAGAAGGATGAGGAGACAGGGCAAGACGACAGCAGAAAGGAGGCCCCGTGCCCCAGGCAGAGCCAGGGGAGGGTTCTGCAGAACCGTGAAAACCCAAGAGAGCCGAAGGGAAAACGCCACCTTTGGACATGGTAATCTGACCACACAAGGCTCGGAATGCCTCGAGGCATGTAGACTCCCACTAGAGGGAGGTGAGAGTCACAGAGGCAGCGGCGAGGATGGATGCCGAAGTTCAGGAAAATCCCTCCAGGTCAGCTCATCTGAGAAGTCCTCCAGCCACCTGGCACTGAGAGGGAATATCCCATTCAATATTCCACGTGCTTTTGCACTGAAGTCCACCGGTCCCTCTTGTGAGCAGTGGAAGGCACCCAAGGACCAGGAGTTCAAGTTCTCGCTCTCCTTCAGAGCTGGGTAGTGAGCACCACCTGTGGACCCCAGAGCTGTGTCCTTTCATGCTACCTTTTGCACCTGAGGATTATAAGTAACGGACGGCCAGACAGCTTATTCAGTCCAGCTTCTTAACTTGGTTATGTTCCACGTAGGAGAAGAGAACTTGGCCTGCTTCTTTCTACATAAGCAGAGGTGTGCGTGTGGACGTATGGGTGTTGTGGTTTGAAGGAGAGGAGGGAAGGGCAAAATTAAATGCATTTTATCTTGGCCACTATCAGCTGCTGGCAAATGCTCACTGTATCCATAGAAAAAAACTCCTGGAAATTCCTGTTTCACTTATCAACAATTATTAGTGGCAAGTTTTTTGTCCTGACTTAGTTTCACCCAACTATGCTTCAGTTTTAAAAACTGATATATCAGAGCCAGCCTGCTGGTACAGAGGTTAGGTGTGCACATTCTGCTTCGGGAGCCCAGGGTTCGCAGGTTTGGATGCCGGGTGTAGACATGGCACTGCTTGGCAAGCCATGCTGTGGCAGGTATCCCACATATAAAGTAGAGGAAGATGGGCATGGATGTTAGCTCAGGGCCAGTCTTCCTCAGCGAAAAGAGGAGGATTGGCAGCAAATGTTAGCTCAGGGCTAATCTTCCTCAAGAAAAAAAACCCAAAAAACCCTGATGTATCAGATTAGCTTATTGGAAAATATCAAACTCCTAGGCAAAGATTATACCACAGGCAAAAATCCATTCATGGTGTGCCAGTGAGTTGGTACAGTGGGAAAATTAGCCAGACTCACTTATTCTCAGGGTTCAGAAAACAGCCAACTAACATAGAATTAGACAAATTAATTGAGTCCATTTAAAACTGAACCTGTGGTGCTGGGGCGGGCCTGGAAGTGTAGTAGTAAAGTTGGTGCGCTCTGCTTCAGCCGCCTGGGGTTTGCCAGTTCGGATCCTGGGCGTGGACCTACACACTGCTCATCAAGCCATGCTGGGGCAGCGTCCTACATCGAAGAACTAGAAGGACTTACAACTAGATATACAACCATGTCCTGGGGCTTTGGGGAGAAAAAAAAGAGGGAGGTTGGCAACAGACGTGAGCTCAGGGCCAATTTTCCACACCAAAACCTTAAAAAAAAACCCCAAAAAACTGAACTTACGGTGGATTTATTACATCATATTCTTACTGATTCTAACATAAAAATACTACTCATTAATCGTACAAATTGCTCACCATTTTCCCGTTCTCTCTCCTTTTTAGGAGAAGACTATCCTTCCCAGCCCCCTGGCAGTCAGGAAGGGCCATATCACCAGTTGTGGCCAATGCACTCTAATAAAAGGTTAGATGTGTTACCTCAGAGTTGAGGCTGTAGGAAGCTCCTGCGTGGCCTTACATCCGTCTGGGTCTCAGTGTGACCACGTAGCTCAGAATGTCTGCTGACCTGCGTTGGTGTGTAGTATGAGTAAGAAATAAACCTCTGCTGTGTTAAGCCCCTAAGATTTTGGGGTATCCTAATATACCACTCTTTCTCAATGACTATCACCAGTGGGGTTCTCAGTGGACATCCAATGGGAAAACAAGGTGCAACTTCGTGGGCAGAGGACAAGTCTCTATGGGACAGAAAGTTACATGTCTGCATAAGTAAACGGTTTCTTTTCTTCAAAGAGAAATTGTTACAATCTTGGTCCACATTCCAGCAGCACTAATCCTGTGCTTCAAAGGCACATTAATACATTTTCTCACTCTAAACTGTAAAAGACATCGCTGGGATTCTTTTCTCACACATCATTTCTAATAATGCTGCTTCATACAAACACTATTTTCATATGCAACAAGATAAGGGATTACTGAGCTATTTTTAGATGCTCCACCAGCTCTGAGCCCGGCCAATGTTGTTTATATACATTTGGAGTAACCTCCAAGCTTTCACGCTGGTAACTGTCTCACACTTGCCATGAGTGAGATTTCACCAGTAATACTGGCACATCATGCAGAAGACAGGAAGTAAAATCTACTTTATCCTGCAGTTATGAAGTCCAGTTGAACAATGGGTCTATTTTAGATTGTCCAGTCAAACAATGAATGTGGATCTATTTTTACAACAAATACTCTTCAGTAACAAGATTAGCAAAAGAAATCTGGTCGCTGAACTTCCCTACTGAACTTCCTGATTACTAAGCTATACAAGCAATGGTTGGTCCATTAGTCATTTCTTTGTATCTCCATTCATTCATTCATCAAATATTTACTTAGTGCCTAAAAATATTTTATTAGTGCTTTGTGCCAAGCACATAATAGGCTCTGAGCATCCAGAGTATAACGCCAATCCATGGGTTTATAATATATTAATTTATAATAAAATATCTCTGATCATTGGATAGTTGGCAGTTATGGATATTTTGTTTTAATAGTACAAATATATGGGTATTAAATGTCATCTTGAATTGTTATATGGAAACTTAATGGATAAGGAATGAAGTTCCTAAAAGTCAATTCAATTAATTTTACTAAGGAAACAATGAATATCAATGGCATACAACCTCGGGTTCATGAGAGCAATTAAGTCAATTTACCGTAGAATTTGAAAACGGTAAAGGGCAGTGTAGACAGTCACACTTAGCACATACAGACTTCAAGGGATTTTATAAGTCTGACAGCCCTAAAATATGTAAACTCCACCGAAGACATTCTGCTGCCTCGGACACCTAAGGCACTGGATGAACGCTCGGTGGTGATGAGGTGGCAAGCGCAGGCTTTCCTTCCCCAGTACCAGGGGCTTCCCTTGCTTCAGCTGCGATCACCATCAGCACCTTCTACCGCCTCTGAGTGTGTGGGGCTGACTCAGCTTACACCTCGAGAGGCATGCTCTTCACAGGCTGTGTGCAAAACATACTTGTGTTCATAAACTTATTATAAAAGCCCATTCCAAGTAATCAAAATATTAAGAATTCAATAAATGGAATGCTTTGGCTCATTGGTTCTCAATCTTTTTTCCTATCCAGACATGACATTTTCATTGGTCGCACACCCCAAGGATGCAACCAAGGAGCACCCAGGATTATCAGCAATTCCCTGAGACAGAAAGCTGTTCCTCTCTCCCCCCCTACCCCTCAGCCTCCCTCACTCAGCAGCGCCTCTGGAGATGCAACTGAGAGCGAAGTCATCAGAACAACAGGCTCGAATCTGAGCTCGGCTACAAAGTAATCATTTGTAAACATTAGCAACTTGTTATAAATTTACTTGGGAAAACATTCACAACTGATCCAGCACTCCTGTCACTGCAGCAATGCAGGGCATTCATTCAGTTCCTTTTACAGCGAGTCCAGATAAATGAATATGCAGATTAACAGTGGTACTGCAGTAGAATGCTTAAATTTGCAGAATGAAACAGTAAACACTTTACATTATAACTATACTTAAACTCAGGATATGGTGCCTAATTATGGGTCTTTTCTTTCGTCTGCATACTTACATTTATATCTCTGGACCTGTGGTTTAAGAAATCAAGCTGAAACTATACTGACAACCTGACATAACTTGAGTATCTTGTTTATCTGATACTTCTATTTTCTAATTGGAGGAGCTCCAAACCATTAGTTAGCTGAACCTTGCAGTTTTTTGGTGGCAACTTAGTAATATTTACCTTATATTTATTAGTTTATCTATTATCTATTAATATTTATCTACATTACAGAGAAAGTTATACAGCAAATGTTCAAGGCCTAAAACACATTTTCACTAGGGCCTTAAAATTAAAAAAAACCCTAAGTGGTGCTGTTGGGACATATTTCAACATCTATCATAGAGTTTTGGAAATAAAGTCAATATTTAATCAAAAATTCTCTCTTTCATTTTGCACATAGCAAACCAAAGGTCTTAGCAGACAACACACTAAACTATAAGACATAGTTAAATCACTTTTCTCTCTTTCCCCACAGAACAAAATTCTGTCATAAAACTACTACTAAATCATGTTAAAGCCCACCTCACAGCCTTACATAAACTGTCTGATACTTATCTCCATAGATTATTGCTTTTAGAATTTTATTTTACAATATGAAAATTTATGGTATGTTTTCTTAAAGTAGGAGACTAATCACAATTACGCTTCTATTTGATGCATAAACAAAAACATCCTACAATTAAAAATGAGAAAGAAAACAGAATCCAGCCTTTCAGCAGATGTTTTCTTTTTCTTCACGGTTTGGCAGGTAGATTGGCGTTCTCTTTTATTTGCTTATGATAAGGTCTATCACTACATTCTTCACAATGAACCTTGAAAGAAGTAGTAACATGAGCCCTCTCCACAGTCTACTGTTAAGTTTTTCTCAAACTCAGTAGAAGAATGGCAAGACTTCAGTGAGAACTACTGGGTGGGCAAATTAGTCAGGCATGAATTGGTAAAGTTCTACTGTAATTTGATTTTTAAAGCTTACCCTTGTTATTCAACATCATGCTCAGCTGTAAATGCATCTGTAGGACGAACTAGGCATATGATTATCATTACTGCCTTTTTCTTTTCTTTAATGGTTCTAAGAGAATTCTCCCCTACCATTGGTGTTGGAAAGAGCAAACGAGCGCTGCCCTCAGCCTACACATTGCTCTCCCAAGCAAAACGCAGGCACGTGCGCAAACACAACTTGCGCAAACACAACTTATAAAAGGGTACTCACCAGAATTAAAAACACGACACAATGACTCAACTGTCAAGTTTAATGTTTTCTATACGATAAAATATACGATGCATAAGGAAACAATGGAAAAATGCACTACACAAAACTCTTTTAGATCTCATTTGGCAAAAAAATTTTTCAAAGATCTATAGATAGCCTGAGAACATGAAAAGCAGTGTAAACAGGGATGTAGATTCTGCTATATAAGGTCAGAACTTAATAACTTTAGTTTGTTCAGAAACGTCTTGTACAGAAATGAACTCATGATCATGAGGACGAATATCACCTTGCAGGCTGGGTCTCCAGGAGGCCTAGCACGATTTCACTCTATGGACTCCCCACGCAGGAAGCGTGTACGAGAGGACATAGAATATATTCCATTTTCTTTCTTCCTGTGGATTTATTTTACATAAACTTATTCCAGCTCCAAATTTTAAACACAATTTCTGACCAAAGCTTTGTCTTCTATTTGTCTGTAAGTCAAGCATGCAATTGTCTGACTTCTTTGGCAGTGGGCAAACAGAAATAAAGGAGACTGGAATTTCCTGCTCGGGTAAGAGCTGCCTTACTGATCATATAGACCTTTATTAAGCTCGTTAGCATCTGTACAGGATAAAGTTAAAAGAGGACAAAGTTAAACGAACGTCAAATGCTAAGTGTCTAGTAAAAAAGTTCAAGAAGTGTTTTAAAACAGTTTGTCTAGTTCTTCAATTTAATATTATCAGCACACTAAATTGCTTGTGTGTACATGTTAGCCTGCGGTTGCTCATTCTGAACCAATAACAAGGTTATATAATTATGGGCAAAGAACAATCAAATGTTTCCATAGATCCTTGGCCTTCTGGGAAAATCTCCATTGTCCATATATGACCCTCAAATCAAGAAAACTTCCAAAGGCAGGCATCACTCATGAGGAGCAGTTCATGTCTGCATCAGTGCAGCCCCAATATCTAACATAGCCCTGAGTGGTGTTTGATATTCAACTGCTTATCCAAACTGATCTGTCTCAGTTAGCACTACTGTGTGCAATGATCAGCAATCAATTCAACACTCCACGTTGCTGGGATTATCATTAACTTTATGAAACCCTCAATGTGCTGGGCTTCACTCTTCCACATAATGAAACAGTTTGTTCTCCTCATCAACAGGATAAAGAGTACAGGCGACATAAAGATAGATGATTTTCATAGAATGCCTTTAAGACACCATCCACTGACATAAGTTTGTGACTGAATTAAATGCAAACAAGTGACCAAAATTAAAAAGAACATGATGTTTTATATAAAGTGTTTAAAAAATACTTTACATAAAACTCATTGTTCAGAAAAGGACAGCACAGTTTTGCAGATGTCTAATTAACACATCAAATGTGGCACCTTTACTGGAGTTCTGATCACTCACTGAACCTTTGAGGACTAGAGTGGTACTCCTACATTCTATAGAACATAGTACTTCTATAGGCACATATTCAGAAAATATTTGTAGAGTTCATTTTACATACTTAAATTGGCAAAAATAATTTAGAATTGGCCTATGTAAAAGTTAATGAACAAAATGTATAATCTTTACCATCCTAGACATAACTAAACCTGTGGCGATTCTCTATAAACACTGACATTGTCTGTATAGGTAAGAATGTATACTCACACGCAGAATGCTCCAATATTTCTGAAATGTGTATAAACATCTGAGAACTTAAGGTATGGAAATTGTGTACAGCTACTTAGAAAAGCAGTTAAATTTTTTTCAGAGGCAAGGAGACTGTACCTTTAAATAAATGGTCTATTTGTTGTATAAGCAAGATAACAGCTGATTAAACAGATTTTTTAAATAAGATTTATAGGGCAAAGTATTAGAAAAAATGAGGAAACAACCCACTAGAAATGTAGCTTATCATAATAATATTTATGTTAATTTCCACATTCATAAAATAACTTGATTATTTCTCCTAGATAGGAGTTAGAAACATCCAGTATGACTGCCTAAGAGTTGACCATTCATTCTACATATTTTATAGGTAATCTCTACTATAAATTTCTTTCTGTCTTAACTGAACACTATAAGAGCCTGGTCCCAGAGAAAGGCCTGATTGAAGGAATGGGAAGTAACCCGATGTTAGAAAAATCTAGAAGGCAAAAGATGTAAATTTTCCTGGGGACTTTCCGTGTATTTTCCAAACAATCCTAAGAGACAGTTTAGAACAGTGATCATCATCTAGTCAAGGAGGCACCCTAACCGCGGATCTTCCTGAAAACAAAACAAAATAAAAGTAACAACGTATATAGTAACTCCTATAACACGGCAAAGTTGAGACACTCACAGAAAAACCTGATAATATACAAGGCCATTCTTCCTGGAACTGACAAATAAGAAGAGCTGGGATTTTCTTTAACTACTTCAGGCATATTTAATAGGCTCATTCAGTCCACAAGTACTTACTGTCTATTACCTTCAATACATAACACTAGGTGGCAAGTGATGTAATTCTGAGCGAGTGAGTGAAAATGAGGCAAAAATAACCCATCAAGTTATGGGCATCTTCACAAACACTCTATTTACAAACTTACTTCTTTCATGATGTGGGGCAGGGTAACGGAAACAAAAATATGTCCATGTTTCCAACCAGAAGCAAGTTCACTGGAGCCCACCAAAATGCCTCTGCCATATCTTAAAACAATAATGTGATCACAGTTGGATTAAGGAGATTTAAAGGAACACAAAATTAGATGGAAAAGAACAAGAAACACTGCTAAGAATTATTATGAAATTAAAATAAGTCTAAAAAAAAATTATGTACCTTAAGGCTCAGTTACTCAGGGCAGTGAGGCAGTCAGAACTGAAGTTGGTGAAAAATTCAGCTAACTAGAAAGTCAAGGAGCCCCAAATAACCATCCTCTTATGACTTCTCTTGGACTTCTTCATAAGACCAAAATTAATAAGATGAAACTACAGGTGGGGATTTAATATATCAACAGGCCCACCACACAAGGATATCACATCTTGAAGATATTTGTGCATGTGACCAAAAGTTACAGAGGAACTCTGTTACAATCAGATTGTAAGGAAATGTTCACAGGCTTACTGGAAATGGAAAACAGCAATCAATCAACATAAACTCAAAAAACCAAAACGTACAGTTGTCAGGATAAGTGTGTATAAAGCTTTGGTAATTTATTGTACTACGAATCAGGTTTTTGTATTTTTTTCCTCATTTATTTTAAGTAATCAAGACAGTTGAGACTAGATTTAAGAGCAATATTTACTCTCATTATTAAGGCAAAACATTTATAGGCTATGTCTGAACACACAGTTTTTCAACACACGAGTATACATATATACAGCCTTAATTTTGAAAGAATTTCAAAAACAAAGACTTATTATCTAATGTTTGGTGTGCTAGTCTTACTTTTTAAACAGCATGTCCATTTCTTGACTGCAGGGTCCATTTCTTCAACTGAAACTCCCCATCACAGCCATAGCAGAGCCGGACACACAGAGAGATGTTTACAAATACTTAATACAATCTAACAGCAAATTGTTAATAACTTCTCCTACATTAAAAGCACAGTGAGCTACTCAAAGCTAGAATCCATTATGTCCCAGTCTTTCCAACAGCTTAAGTTTCATATTTTGCTTCCCTTAGCATACTGCTATCCAGACAATTCAGAGAATTTCTAAACAAAATAAAAGTGAAGTGAGAATTTATACAGAAGGAAAACCTTACGGAACAAATCACAGTTCTCTGAATAAGCACTTAGAGTAGAAATAACAACGCCGATGAAGACGTGTTCATTATTACTGCAGTACAACGCTTCGCCTGGGAGTACGCACTGTGCTCCTTGTGCATGGCAGCTGAGTGAGTGAGACGGCTCTATGGTTGATTATATAATGGAACAAACGAAGAAAAAATAGAAAACAAGTCAACGGTAAACCCAAATAGTATCAGTTCAAGAAGAGAAAAAAGGTCCCACAACCCTTGGTATGTATTAATCCTCTAGACATACATGAGGCAGAAGCCCAGCCTCACTGGAAACCGATATGGTGATGTCAGGGGTAATAGTCCAAGCGTACCCTAAATGAAGAGGAAGATTTTGTAGGACCAGTAATGGACACAGGTGCCCAATGGCAACCATTATGTTGTGCCAAAGAAATATGTGAAGACTCTTTAAATATAATTCCAAACAACACTACTACAATAATCTGAGGAAATGCGGTAACAGTGCGAGAAAAGCATGTTCTTTATTTCTCAAAGCAAAGAGATTTTAGAATCCCTAAACTCTTCTTTTTCACTTTCCCTGACCATGAATGCCTATGTCACAATTCCCTGATTATGTCAGTGGCAGAATGAGAAAGGGCCCGTCAGTCCTTTTGCCACGTTTTAGTGTTGAGAACCACCTAGCTACAGTCCAATCTGCGGATCAATCCTCATTTCAGCTATCAAGAGAAGCTATGAAAGATGACCAAATTACAAAGAAACGGTTCACTGATTCTTTCAGCTATCATTTTGCCACTTCAGATCTCAAACTGGATCTTTAAGTCTGTCTCCACAACATTACAACAAGAAATGCCTTGCAATTAAGTTTGAAAAGCGGGATAATTATGCTTGCCTACAATGCTCTCTTCCAACGAGTTCAGTTTCTATTACTACCCTTGTAGCAAAAGATGAACCAACATGTACTATCTATTTTACCCTGGACAAGAAAATTTTTCAGAAAGTATTCTTGCTCTCTATTCACTTCTTTGGCGGCTATCAAGTCTAAAGTGTTTAGCCAATTAGACCAAATAAGGTATTTCAACAACAATTTGGACGGCATATAATTTCAGGAGAGCTCACATATTCACAATAAAGACCTGAATTTACTAACTTTAAAACAGTTAAAGAAATTTACTAACAGAACCATGTTTACCAACTTTAAGAAGCACTTATTATGACGGTTACGCAAATATGAGGTATGACTTGCCTTTTAAAAAAGACCTAGTAAAATAAAGAAATAAATACAAATCTTTACAAAAAGGCAGGGCCCATCAGAACACAACTGGACTTGAACGAGAACTCTACCACTCCAAAATTTTAAATTTCACAGCACAACTAATCTGCACGTAAAAGGGCATCAAGAACACATTAGAGTCATGTGGATTTTGCGTGCTTCCAAACACACCTGGGAACATCATTTCACTGGTGACTTGGCTTCTCAGCGACTCTCAGAACGGGTCCACTTACTGGAGACATAAACTACCTTACCACCAGCCCGTAGGCCTCAGCACCAGAAGCATGTGGTAAAGAGACACACAAAGACACAAGCAAGAGGAAAGGAGAGAATGTCACCTGGGGGAAAAGGACAGCTTGGTAATTATGTAGCTCTTTCTTTTTTTTTTTTTTAAGATTTTATTTTTTTCCTTTTTCTCCCCAACGCCCCCCGCTACATAGTTGTATATTCTTCGTTGTGGGTCCTTCTAGTTGTGGCACGTGGGACGCTGCCTCAGCGTGGTTTGGTGAGCAGTGCCATGTCCGCACCCAGGATTCGAACCAACGAAACACTGGGCCGCCTGCAGCGGAGCGCGTGAACTTAACCACTCGGCCACGGGGCCAGCCCGGTAATTATGTAGCTCTTGACCCTGAAATCTATTAGCACGTGTGCAAGAGACTGTGTATGTGATGTATGTATAGATGAGAGAGCAAGCACAAGAACACCCCATGACAACACACATAGAAAAGCAGGACAGGTCACCAATGCCTAGAGGTAACAGCCTGGCGCCGTCATGTACCCATACGAATAAACTGGGTTACACATAACCTGTAGGTTCAATGATGCGATGCCTGATCATGTCCACTGCATCATTCTCTATGGCAATAGTGAAAAAGTAGGGTCACAATGAAAATATCTAGATATATGGTTTAACAAAATAGTTTAATGTGTAAGCATCAATTATGCGGAAGTTTTCAAAGCAATAAAATTAAGTATTTATCGAGAATAACAAGATGATGCAAAATTAGTCTGCCCAGAAGACCAGATGTTGCCACGACAATGGAGACGATAACTGATGGAAGCTACCAGCACTTCTACTTATAAATTCTCCATTCCCCCATCATTGACAAGGCCAACTCCTGTCCTCAAAGCTTTTTATCCCACAAAAACTTTTTCTGTCTTGAAAACCACCTGCAATAGCATAATAAAGACAGATTATTCATATTGCCAGCACAGTACCTATATTCCTCTTCTTGCTAACACTGAGTGTCCGCTAATATTTACTCTTTGCTTCCAGGACTGTGACTGAGAAGAATTTGCTAAAAGCTACATCCAGGAGATTACTGGAACAGAAATTCTCTGCAAGCAGCATTAGACATCATCTTGGTCAAGATTCATCAAACTTTCCAAGGTGGCCCTCGTTTTGATTTCCCCAGTAGGTCTGCTTGCCAGGCCCAGGAAAAATGATAAAAAAGTATATTAAGTGAATTAGTTTGCCAAGGTTGCCATGACAAAGTACCACAAACTGGGTGGCTTACACAACAGAAATTTCTTGTGTCACAGTTAAAGAGGCTAGAAGTCTGAGATCAAGGTGTCAGCAGGGTTGGTTCCTTCTGAGGGCCCTGAGAATCTGTTCCAGGCCTCTCCCCTAGCTTCTGGAGGTTTGCTGGCAATCTCTGGCATTTCTTGGCTTCTGCTGCATCACCCCGATCTCTGCCTTCGTCTTCACATGCGGTTTTCCCTGTGTGTGTGTCCATATCCAAATTTCCCTTTTTAATAAAGTCTTAGTAAATTAGGGCTCCCCTTAATGACTACATCTTAACTTGACTGTATCTATAATAGGGACTGAAAAGACCCCATTTCCAAATAATGTCACATTCTGAGATTCTTGGCGTGAGGGCTTCAGAGCATCTTTTGGGGGGACACAATTCAACCCATAACAATTAAGAATGGTAAGGTGGCGAGGTAAGCTACTTTCTCAAAAGAGATTGCTCATGAATCATGTGTATGCTGTGTAGCATCAGCAGCTGGCTGGGGGATTGATTAGCTGAGCTTTGTAAGGATTTTTTTTATTGCCCCAGAGTCTCATGATCATAAAGGTGGATAAAGGGGTAGTTTTGTGGTCATAAAGGCTATTCTCAACTATCCCATTTCTCCTCCTTCTGGGCAATGGCAGACACGCATTTCCCCAATCTGAAGTTAGGCACGGCCATGTGACTTGCTTTGGCCAATGAAATGTGAGTGGCAGTGATGTGTGCCAATTTCAGGCAAGAGCCTTTACGAGCAATGTGCAATTTACCATGCTCCTTTCCCCTACAGCAGTGACAGTGGGAGCACATGTTAGGATTAGCTGCCATCACCGTGGGGACTCTCAGTGACCACAATGAGCACTGCTCCCCCGCTAACAAATGCTAGACATGTACCATGGGCAAGAAAATAAATCCCTGTGGTCTAATCCACTGAAATTTGGCTTCTGCAGCAGAACCTAGTCTGATACAGATGGGAATTCCCTACTTTGAATTCTTGATCTCCACATTCCCTTGGCTTTCTCTTTTCTATACGTAATCTGGCAAGTCCATTTTATGAACTCATATAAAGTAAAAGGCCTGACTGCAGACTGCTATAACAGTCTGAGCCACTTTGTCCTACCCACTAAGAGCATTCAAATTCAGCTGAGACATCAAAACCTCCAAGAGGGCAAAACAGATCAGGCCCTATTGGGTCAGCTCACCGAGATAAGCCACACAAAGCAAAATTCATTTGTTCACTCACTCAACCATTCAGTGGGTGTAATTTTTTAATTTAAATCAACTGATCCAAAATGTACTGACTTAGCTTTAATTTCAATCACTGTAAATAATATTTTGCAAATAATTACTACATTCATTTAAATTTCCTGGAGTATAAATTTACATTTTAAAGTAAGACAGAAGAATAAATGGGATGCCTAAGATCATGAGAAGTAGTACGATCCCTTTCGAAAGAGCTCCTGCCCCTCCTCTGAGGTCGCCAAACTTGATTTACCAGCTACTTTAGCATTTTAACCAGATGAGAAAACATTCCTCATTACCAGAAACGCGAGGAACAGATGGAAAAATCAGCAAGGAGGAACTACGTGCGACTCACTTGGTTGTTTTGTTAGAATTGTAAAATAGAATTCTACCAACTTTACCTTCAATCAAAAATTATGTTTCTTAAATTTCTTAATTTTAAAACTGCTCCAACAGGTCAGCTGTAGTGTACTAAGGAGGAAAAAAAGGCTTTTTCTCCAAAATAATTTTCCAAAGGTCAGGGGAAATTTTACTAACTTGTTTATGAAACATTGCTTGTAGGTATGGAGAGGTGGGAGGAGGAATAATTACCTGATGATTAAAAGAGACTTTATAATATAAAGAAGGGAGCCAGGAGGTAGAAGTTGAAGAAAAACACGATGAAAAGTGTGTCAGAGAGTGGGCAGAGTCACAGAACAAGAAATAAAAGCCACTTCAATAGGTTTTAACATTCTGCACCACACAGCAATGCTAACGAACGTATTTCACTGGAAGTCTTACCATTTCCATCAGGGCTATTCTGTTCAGATTAAAAAAAAAAGGAACTGAAATTATAACAGAGCTCGGAAAGTGTCACATAAGTGGAAAGTAGTTAATTATGAAATAAGTCCTTTGTGTAACGAATCTTTTACCAAATTCTACTGTTCATCTTTTAAATGTCTCTGAAATGGAGAGGAGAATGAACAGTGGTGGCACTATAAGCAATTCTGGTTTTCTTACTTTTGAATTTTTCCATAATGAATGTATATTAATTGTGGTTGGATATAGGAAAAAAATGATAAAAAATTTTCAAGTTTCTATTTCTCAGATTCAGCCCTCATTTCTTATTCCCTCTGTTCCTCCGGTCTCCATCTCTGTTGCTGTAACTTCCTAGTGGAAACACACTGGCAGCTTTCTGGAAAGGCTGTGGGAATCAGCCTGTCCAAATGATAAGTCTATACAACTTACCAACCCCCACAGCCCTAAGCTTATTTATGCCTCCTAAATCCTTGCCATATCTGGTTCCCCCATCCAACGTGCCTCTGGAGTGCCCACCAGCTTTCCTTTGTTTATTCAAATCAAACTACTAACCCTGGAGCCCAGCTCAAACCTTCCCCTTTTCTCTACATGGTACCCACTTCACGGCCACTGCCAAGAAAGCTTTCCTGACCAGGCCAACCGCACTGGTCCTCTGTCACTACACACAAGACTAGGTGGACAATCACACCGTAAACATAGAAGCACAATGTAAAGGCCAGTTGGAGGCCTTTCCAACTCAAAACTGATGCCCACGGCACCTCCTGGTACACTGCAGATTCTAAACTGGAAGGGGAGTCCTGTTCGCAGAGCGGGCTTCATGGACGGAGGGTGCGGAATCCTGCCAAGAACACTTAGCCTAGCTTAGAGCAGAGACCAAGACATCCAGAGAGGCTTTCTCGCCACTCAAATCTGTGTATTTCACAACTAACTGTAAAATGCAGACTGCTCTAAACAGACTCTAAATAGAGGCCTAACATATTTACTATCTGGCCCCTTACAGAAGCTTGCCGACTCCTGACTTAGAGCATAAAACAAATTCTTGTCAAATCAAGCAGAGTTAACCATGTCACCTATCATGGGGAACAATGAAACATCCCAGCCTTCAAATGCTATGGAGGTTCCCCCAGGCCCTTGCACCAACAAAAAATCCCACTGACACCCTACTGCCTTACGACAGCACCTGCATACCTGCTTCAGCCGCTTCCCCAGTCACACTTGCCCTCTCCTCCACCATGCACCTCCTTTCCGCCACAGGCCCAATGACCTGAGATTTTCTCATCTCCAAGCCTTCTTGCTAGAAATGCCCTCTCTGAATCTAAATCCCATGCATTCTTCAAGACTCCATTCATTCCTCTCTTCCCTTGCAGCCTTCCAGCTTCTTCAGTTGTGAGGATCTACAGCTTTCATTCATTCCTGTCTTCTCCTTGGTTGCACTTCCATGACCATGATTAGTACACACTGTCTTGCATGTCTCTTTTCGGTACCTGCCTCTCTCCCTAGATTGTAAGCTCTCTGAGGGCAGGGGCCATATCACCTTGGACTCCTTCACCTTAACTAATAATGAGTAAACATCTTTAAAGTAGAAGAGGTAGGTATATAATCACTCTTTGAACAGTTTTTTATTCTGAAAATCTCCATCTTCAAATTTTAAAGTTTTCAATTTACTTTGAGAGAAGACAGATATGCATACAAATACAGGTAGGATGGAGTTAGGAGTAGGACACAGTGGGGAACAAAAGAAGATTTGTTAGCAAGGAACTGACAGAGAGGGGAGGGAGGGCATCTCAAACACAGGAGCCCTTCGGAATTAAGGTGTAGAGAAGAGCACTCTATCAAGGAATGTGGGGTGGGGGTGAAGCCAAGAGACCCACAAGGCGAGAGATGCAAGCAGATTTAGGTAGTGGTAACAGAGAGCCACCATGGGGTTTTAGCAGAGCAAGAACAGGTAAGATTTATAGTTTGGAGGATCACATTTTTGGGCTACAATGTGGGAGATGGATTAGAGAAGTCAGAACCTTAGAAGCAGCCTTGGGAGCAAAGTTTGAAAACCACAGGTTTTAATTACCCCATCTATACCCACTAAAGAGCAAGCCAAAATGCAAGTGTAACCAATGACCTAGCCAGCAATTAACATTTAGCAACTACCTATTGGAGAAGACTAACTGTCACAATTAGGAGTCTACCACATTAACAAGATGCCTGGTCAACAGCCTTTCTTTTCACTGCTACCAGGCTCCCTGGATCCCTGACACGCTCCCATCCCAGAATATACCACCCCACCCACACACCCACCCCCAGGAACTGAGCTCCTGACATTCAGGCTACAGCCTGCCTTCCTCTGCTGCCTCAGGGATTATTCTAGAATTACCATCCTCTATTTGTTGCTTATATTTTCACCAAAGCATTTTTTCTTTCCTCTTCTTAATGCTTCTTCCAACCCCTGCCCCCACGAGGGACTCATATGATAAGAGTGCTCAAATCAAAGCCCCCAGGGCAAACTGGGTCCAGAGAAGCCAAGGCTAACAAGCTTCCCCTTCAACAGCCAAGTCCCTTTTCTTCTCCCCGTCAAGCGTTCTCACTGAGCTCTGCCATAAATTCCCCCTTCTGACCTGGCTGTACGTCTGGCAAGCGAAAAGCCAAGGGTGGCACAGCCAGGCTGGAGCCTGGCAGTAATAAATAAATACTCTCCAGGGAAAAAACAAACTCTCTCCACACAGAAATGTTTCATCAACAGCGGGACATGGTGGACTCAACCAAAACAGCTTAGCACAATTGATTCAAAGTTCGTAACCATGGACACCCAGCCTAGTCCAACAGTTACACCCCCAGGGCCCAGCAATATGCATGGCTCGAATCCCAAGCTTTCATTACAGCGTGAGCCCTTCCTTAATTGCTTAAGCCTAAAATCCTTCCCAAGTCATCTTAGAGAGAAAAAAAAGAACTATTAAACTTTCCTAGTAAGCAGTTTATTATTAATAATAAGATAATCAACCACATTTGTAAAACACGTCAGCATTTATATAGCTCTTAAAGTTATCTCATTTATTTCATACAGAAACTCTAACGCAAACGCTGTCATTTCATAAATAAGGAAGTAGATCCAGAAAAGTTACATGACCAGGGGTCACAGAACCTGTCAGTGGCAGAAAAAGGACCTTAAACCGAGTGCCATGTTTATTTAATACACACTATTTTTAAAACTGCAAACAAAACCTAAACACAAAGCCAGTATTAATAATGTCTTTCTATTGACTTGAAAAAGAACCTTTAACAAAACATGAGTATTAAAAAGTGTCAAAAGAGGCCAAAGACTCAAACTACCCAGATGTTCCCGCTGGCGCTAGTCCACCCAGCACCGAGGGGATGACAGACAAGCTTCGACTCGTCGCTGTGGACATCAGCTGTGCACAGGTGATTCCGATGGGCGGCCAGGGCTGTGACCTGCTTTTTCAAGTTTTCCTGTCCTCATCCATTCCGTCCTTCTCCAAATGAAATACCTCTAACCCACAATCTGGGTCAGGGAACAGGTGAGGGGTGTGGCCCCACGGTTGTCGAGGCTGCAGGACTGAAAGGCTGGTTGTCATCAGCAGCCACCACAACGTGTAGGTGATTAAGGCCACAGCCAGGAGAGGGACTGACACAGCCGCCAGACTACCGTCTCCCTTGGAATGAAGACGGACCATCCAACTGCCTGAGGACTTTACAAATCTTTGTGCTCAGGACGTGTAACTTTAGCTGTGTGTCTTTTCCAATTACTCAAGAAATATCAAATTCTTTGCTTGTTAAATTTCTTTTTGTTCTGAGATGTGTGTGTGGGGGGGGTGGTTAATCACATGACATGGAGAAAATCCACTGAAGTATGTAGGTAAGATTTGTAACTGACGCTGTTTGCTGTGATTTTAAACGTAACAACAGATTTGCTTTAGAGAAAACTGAGTTAAATCACATGTAACATGAATCAAATTACTATGGAAACTAAACTGATCCCACTTATTGAGCACCTACTATGTAAAAAACACCTTACCAACTGCTACCACTACAGAGGCCTACAGGACACAGTAAATGAAATTTTACTTGACACAAATTCACTAGCATTCGAGAGAGAAGAAAATTAAGACTATCATCCTCTATTAAACCATTCCTTATTATCTGGAAGAAGTCCTATACTACCTACCTATTAAACCAGATTTTAACAAAGACGGGCATCTTACTGCAGGCCTAGGCTAAGAAGGTTTCTCTTTCTGTAACTTCTGAGAATATGACGAATTTCCTTAAACTACGTTATCTTTTTCCCTTCAAGCTGAGTAACTCCATTCCTGATAGCAAAACACCCACTCTTTCTACTCATTGGGGCCACTGCAGTTGCTTCCCAGCTGTCTAAGCCAAGTGTCTCCCTGAACTCTTTGGTCTGCTCATCCTGTGTGCTGCTACCCTCCTCCAGCTCCTTCCGGGAAAACAGCTGTGCAAGCGCTCCACCACCCCACACCCGGCCTGGCTTACCTACAGGAGGCAGCTCTGCTCAACGAGCAAAGCTGAAATTCCCCAGGACTGAATATTAAGGACACTGTCTCTTCTGGTTATCTCTCATTAACAAACCATCCTGAAACTTGAAGGCTTAAAACAACAACAGCCATTTACTCTCTCTCACGAGTCTGCAGACTAACTGGGCAGCCTGCGGTCTCCTAAGTGCTGTGGTCAGATGGTGGCTGGAGCTGGATGGCACTTGGGCGAGGACGGCTAGAAAGCGAGCACTTCTCCCTATGTGGCTAACTTGAGATTCTTCCCCGGGCAGCTGGATTCCAAGAGCAAACATTTCCATAAGGCAGAAAGCAGAAGCCACCAGTACTTTTAAAGACGGAGCGCAGAACTAGCCCAGCATCACTGCCACTGCATTCCTAAGGCCAGCCCAGACTCAAGGGGAGAGGAAATACCCTCTACCTCTTGACGAGGGAGGAGTAAAGACAGCTGCAGTCACCTTCACTCTGCCTGCCACACTGTCTTCCCACGTTTCCTCGAAGAAGGCCATGCTGACATAAACTCTAACCTCGGTCTGAGGGCCAGACCTAATATCAGCACTGAAGGTACATGGCCTCCCATTTTGGTATGAAGTTAAGCACCTTGCAGGGTAGAGCTCACTGAGACAGGTAAGTCCATTTGTCCAACTTGTTATGTGTCACAAAGCCCTATCTACAACACCCAATTGTCAACGACCACATGGTGTGTGCATACTGGACCCAATCAGTTGTGTCCAGAAAATGAACAAAAACCAAACAAAAATAGCTTTAACTTCTCTGCCAAATGTTTCAAAAGTGAAGATGGGGTCTAAAGACGTGGGGAAATCTTCGTGCCCTCGTGCACATTCCTGACTGCACCGTCTTTATCATATCTCAGCAGAGGCAAACCACATGGCACAGAATTTTGAATAGGAAACAAACAGTGGTTTCCTATCATTTGTGAGAGGAACAACCAGAGGAAGGGACTATTTATAAATCTCAAAGGTGATTTTAGACACTAATTTTAGTTTTTCCTCCAGGAATTTGGATGGTTTACGCTTTTTTAAATAACTATTTTCCCAGGCTCCAGAGAAGCTGAGTTAATTCAAGTTTTATTGTCTACAAAGGTGCCTCCCTTGTTACTTAGAATCAGACAGGAGGACACACTTGACCACGTGAATGATCTACGGGGCCCTGCACGTCTTTCCACTCATCTTGGACCACTACCCTCTCCACTCACTGTGCTCTAGCCTCACAGTGATCCCTTTCAGTTCCTCCAGCACACCCAACTCTTCCCAACACAGTGCCTCTGCACGCACATTTCCTTCTGCCTGGACTGCACATCCACCCACGCAGCTCACGCTGATCCTTGTCACGCATCAGGCCTTGGCCTCCAGTCAGTTCGAGAGGGGTTTGTCCTGACCACCCTTCTTCAAGCAGACCTTCCATTTTCTCTGTCTCAGCTTCCCATTTACTTCCTTTGGCATACTCGGGAAAATATCTAGTTCTTTACTATTCATAATAACTCCAGTAGCTAGAACATAAGCCTCCTAAGATCAGTGGCCATGTCCCTCGTGTTCAATCCTTCATCTCTAGAACAGCACCTGGAATGTAAAAGGAATTTGGAAGGGTCTCTTATCCTGACTTTCACGCTGATAAAGGTAGTAACAGGAGATGAACGACATCACCTCTCTGGATTTGGTTTATTCTTTTTTGTTAAAGGGGGCAGGCTAAATTACACAACATTAACTTCCTGCCAGCTTTATCATTCAACTGTAGTTTATTTCACAGCTATTACCTACTGACTCGGGTTTAGGAATAAATGTGTATTTTGATTTACTATTTAACCAGGAAAGATTTGTTTTCTAGTCTCTAATTTCTGACTAACAGATTTAATACTGTAAAGGCTTAACACAAATAAGTTTGGAAAGAAAAATTATCCATGATCTTATATAACACTTTAAGTATCTTAAAAGTACATAAGGAAAGTCTAATATATGGGGAAAAAATCAGAAGTGATGAAGTTTTAACATTTTTCATAAGTTTAGAACTTATCTTCTCTACCAGGGATGTGTCCAACCCATAACAAACCGCGGTCCTAGGCTTGAAGTTGTAATTTGCTGACAATCTCATTTCAAGCACATCCAAAATTAGCAACTAATTCTTTACACATACTTTATTAATAGACTCCTGAAATTCAGAGATTAGATTAGAGAGAGCACATTCAGTGTGAAGTGGGGAAAATACACAAAAAGAAAAATAAAGATTCATTTTAATATGATTCTTAGCAATCAATGATAATCAATGAGGGAAACTACTCACTCCATTCCTACATTTTTATCCTACTCAATAGCAAAATACAATGAGTATGTGCAATTACACAAATGTTGATAAAATTACTGGTCCAGGGGCCAGCCCAGTGGCACAGTGGTTAAGTTTGCACATTCTGCTTTGGCAGCCCAGGGTTTGCCGGTTCAGATCCCGGGTCCGGACATGGCACAACTTGGCAAGCCATGCTGTGGTATGCATCCCACATATAAAGCAGAGGAAGATGGGCATGGATGTTAGTTCAGGGCCAGTCTTCCTCAGCAAAAAAAAAAGAGGAGGATTGGTGTCACATGTTAGCTCAGGGCTAAGCTTCCTCAAAACAAAACAAATTAAAAAAAAAAAATCACTAGTCTACAATCAACTACATATCTTGGTTTATAATTTGGTTTCATAATTTATAGAGACCTAAAGGGTAACTTTTAAATTATGACAATTCTGTTTGGGTTTAATAACAATCAGGAAGAACTTTTCAGAAATATATTCAGCCGAAAGGTGGCCATTATCAAAAAGTGATATTGGCTTGGCCTTTAAAAAAAGAGAAGAAACTACCCAAGACCTTAAAATCCTTTTAACTTAAAGTCATAAAAATAAAAGTTGCTGACATCTGGTAGTCTAGTGAATCAGAAAATCTTTTTTAAGAATACTTTTTATTGATTTTTTTCCTCATGGTTCTTCCATACGGTAGAAAATTCATTAACCCTAGAAGGATAAAAGACAAAACCCAGATAGCAATAAAAATTAAGATGAACTGGGGCTGGCCCCGTGGCTGAGTGGTTAAGTTCGCACGCTGCGCTGCAGGCGGCCCAGTGTTTCCTTGGTTCGAATCCTGGGCCTGGACATGGCACTGCTCACCAAACCACGCTGAGGCAGCGTCCCACATGCCACAACTAGAAGGACCCACAACGAAGAATATACAACTATGTAGCAGGGGGCTTTGGGGAGAAAAAGGAAACAAAATAAAATCTTTATTAAAAAAAAAATTAAGATGAACTAAAAATGTGTTTGCTGATATAAATTGAGCTGATAGGCCTAAACATCTGTGAAGAATTTACAACTTCTCCTTCAGAGGGAACAATAATAATACAAACAGCTAACATTAAGCACTAATATGTGCCAGGAACTATGTTAAACAGCTGGCATATATTACCCTATTGAATTCTGAAGTCTTAGAATAATCTACCTGATTTCAGACACGCTCCAAGAGGACAAAGAAGAGTGTAAAACAGGCAAAGAGCCGTGGGGAGAACACAGGACAGAGCACATGTACTTCATCCAAAAGAACGACTCAAGTCCTCACTCTCAGCCTAGGCACTCTCACTTTACAAACAATCCTAACAAGCTGACCTAAACATTCACCTTCTGAGCCCTCGGCAGATCAGAAGAGGGAGATGGGCTGTGAGGCTGAGCGCCACAAGCAGCGGTCGCCGACTAGCAAGAGAAATGAGAAATCAACAATGAGCAGCAAACTCCTCTCAAAGATTATGGGTGTCCCGAGAACTTTAACGATGAAGAAAAGCGTATTATATGCCTAATCGGGCCCTGACGGCATCACTACTAAATATTTATTTACCAAAAGAATAACTAGATTATATAAATAATTCAAGGCTATGAGGGTAACAGGGAGTAAGAAAAAAAAAAATTGCTGCGATCTGCTTAGAATGTTCTACAAAGAGAGCAACAGAACAGAGTGAACTACCACTGGGCAGTTCACTTGCAAAAGACTCCAGATGGCCAAGATTCAGCTATAGCCCATACTCCCTGTGCTGGGTGGAGCAGGAAGAAACAGCGGTTTGGGCATCACGCCAGCTACTATCCAAGCTCTGCAACCACCTTCTTGTGCGCCCTTGCACAAGCCAACACACTTTCTTGTTTAAAAAAATGAGATGTGGGCCCAGGTAACCTTTACAGTCCTTTGCATGTTTACTGTTCCACTGTAAATACTATAAGGAAGAAAACACCTATGACCACTTCTCTGAAATTCATGAAAATTGGACGACCGGTCAACACTTTCAAGAAGTGAGTTTCCAAAAGCCACAGAAATGCACTCAGCTAATATTTACAGAGGGAAGACACTTCAGCTACCTGGAGAAAAGCGGTGTTTGCACATAAGCTGTAACAGGATAGACTGGTCTTGCCAGGCTAGAATTAGAATCCCACTTTCACTTACTTCTTGCAACTGGAAACTGAGAAGAAAATTACTCCTTTCATTTCGAAGTTATTTTGGCAGACAACCTTTTTTCTAGATACACCGTAAATATTCAATTGGTACACTCTGTTGCTTTTAAAGCATAGGTATTGTACTGCTTCCTTTGAATGGAAATTTATTTTGTGGACTCCTGAGCCACTAAAGGACACCCCCACCTCCAACAAGAGCCACCACATAAACAAACAAAACGTATACTTGGGAGTGATGAAGGAAGATGATGTGAGAATGCACTAAATCAATATTTACACCAAGGTTATTAAGCAAATCAAGATTTAGGTTGTTACTAGCATTAACTTTTTAAACTAGTTGTTCTCAGCCCTGACTGCACATCAGAATCACCTGGTACCATGTCCCATCTCCTAAATCAATAAATCCATCCCTGGGCATGGGTCCCTTTATTGAGCCGGCTAATCAAAACCAGTAAAATTCTTTTCATTCAATCTGTATCATCCTTGGCAGATTCTATTCCATTAAGAGTCAACCTGTTAATAGGCAGAAATAGCAATCAATTAAAATAAAATTAAAAAATCTGATAACCAGTGGTTTGCAGTGGGCAGAAGGTTATTACTTAATCCTTCCTGCTGCACTGAACCATTTAAACACCATTCTGAACGCAGGGTGGGAATGAGAAAAAGCCATTCAATAGGCTTGGAAATACCTGCATGAACCTAGGATGATTTTCTGAGAGCTGTAAAGCAAGGACTTATTAAACTTTAGACCTTTGTTCTGCAAATAAATACCATTTAATCCTCCCCCCACCCCCAACACATCCTACCCTCCCTTTCCCCTCCCCCTTCAGGCAAATACTCCTGCATCTGTTTTGCTTGGCAACACACACCAGCATTCCAACAGATGCCACCTGGCCACTGGGAGATGATTGCAACATATTAGGCAAAATAAGAAACCTGCTCAAAAGGAACAGCAATCTGCAGCGAGGTTTCTGTGAGCAAAGATCACGGAGCTGCGACTGGGCAACGGAGGTGGCTCCGACCCACTTCATGCCATGACCCTTCTGTGGTTGTGAGATTGAGAGGATGCTCCCAAGAGCACTCACCCTAATGGAACTTTCCACTCTCAGAGGACTCCCTCTGCTCCTCCAAGCCCGGAACCTCTGCACAGGCCTCAGATGGTCAGTTTGAAGAAATGAGGATAAACTGGCCGTGGCCACTTTGATGCCTGCAAGACTTTGGAACAAAGCATGACAACCGGTTTTTCCTTTAGTTTTAACCCACATTATAAGGGAAATTTTCAGTAGCTGAGACAAAGGACCATCTATTTCCTTTCCCATGACTTAACTCTCTCCCTATCTCCTGTCTTCTCCACGAATTGAGACGTGTCCGTCTGCATCTAGTCCTCAGCCAACAAGGAAACACATGATGAACCAGAGGGCAAAAACAACGACCTCAGAAATTGGGGAAAACAGACAGAAAAACCTCTGCTCCCGGACAACACTTCTGAAGAGGCTGCCTCTCTCTGGGGGTGAGACCTGCAGGATAAATGAGCTATTTTAAAGCTGTGGATCTGCTGTGTAGCCCACACATTATTCATCAATGGACAATATGCCTTATAATAAATGCAATCTGCAAATCAGAAGCAGACTCCCTGGTGCGAAACTGCAAAAATAAATCCACCCACATCCTGGCACGACAGAGGCAGCAGAAAGCATCTTGAAATAACACTCGCTTAAGGAGAATAAAAGCTTCCCGTTTTCCAGGCACTGCAACATGAAAATGACAGACTAAGTACTAAGGTTTGACAGTGTAAGTACTAAGGTTAGACTCCCCAGTAACTGGAAGAATAAATGTGTGCAGGGGGACAGCAGCCCAGGCTGGAGCCCCAGCTCTGCCACCATGTAAGGTGACACACACTACTACAGTGGCCTCCCCACTCCCACCCTGCAGTCTCAGGAGGTCCCTGTGGTCCGTGAAGACACAAACAAGATCTCCTTTGCTCAAACCACTCTTGTGGCCTTCCAACCCCATGGCCTCACATTTGCCCTCCATGCGCTGCCCATCCCCATACCCATTGTGTCTTCAAAATCTACACATCTCATCCCTGTATGCCCATTTGAGCCATGCTCCCCTCCATGCTGTTCCTCCAACTCTCCAGGAACACTGGACCTCATGACCTTTGTGCTTGCTCTTCCCTCTGCTGGAATGATCTGCTCCCAGCTACCTCTACTGCTTGCTCATCATCATCATCTCAAGGAGGCCCTCCCTGGCTTCTCTGTGTAAACCCTGAACCGGCAGTGCACTGTGCCCACATCTTCCCTGTTATTCTCCATGGGCACTCATCATCATCTCACAGACTGTGTTTTTACTTCTTTATTTTGTTCATCTGTCTCCCCGCTACCAGAATGTAAGCTGCGTGAGGGCTAGAGGCTTTTGGGTTTTGTTTACTGCTGTATACCCAGAACTGAGAATGCTGTCTGGCATGCAGTCAGTACTCAACGAGTTCATTTAATAAATGTTTACCATCTCATCTACTAGAAGATCATTTTTATCAGTCTCCAGGCAGCCCAACTGGGAGTTCCACCCATTCATTCAAGCAGCAAAAAAGTCCCATCTATGAGAAATAGGGAGGTTTTAGAAAATATAAAAAAATTATGATTCCATGAGTCAGCAACACATAACCATCTCCTTCACCCCAACATTAACTCTCTCTAAAATACTCTCACAAAACAAAAACACTGAAAGAGAGATCATCAACACCTAGAACCCTCCAGTTTTTCTGCTCTACCACCAGGACAGACCTTAGGGGCAGAATTGTACTTCATTGCCTGAGCTCTTCAGATCAGGGCTGCTCATCAAAGCAAAGGCAACAGCAAGTGCGGAGTGGATCTAACAACAGATTGTCTATCATTTGCTTTAAAAAACCCAAAAAATCCCTAATGAGTACTCGATTAAAAAAAAAAAAAGGTCCTGAACTTTTTTCTTCTAGATTAAGGTATGCAACCAAGTACTCAGATTTCCAAGATGAATTTTTGTTTCCTCCTAGGTCCCTTTTCACAATCTGCCTTGTCCATCAGTCACACCTACTTTTGGCTCCGAAGAGCCACAGAATGGCCTTTGCAGGATTTCAGCTGTGTCATGGTCCCCAACTCCATGCATATGGTCCCCTTACATGGTTCCCCAGATGAGGCCAATATCGCTGTTTCCTAATTTTTCTCAGTGTTCTTGAGTTAGATCAGAAGCTCTCTGAGAGCAGTACACAGAAACGGGCCACCCTCATACGACTTCAATAACTGTCTTTCATTGTGTGGTGATTCCTCTTTTCTCAATAAAAGGATCAGCTCCTTGGGTACAGAGATAGTTCCTATACCCCTCAAACTCTAGGCATCCTTCACAAGTTTAAACTGTACGTGTCACGTAAAACATGTGTCTGCCTAGAGACAGCACATCACCTGTCCAGTGGTCCCCCTAGAGACAGAAGGCTCAGTTCCTTGGGCATTGGCTCAGTTGTGTTTGAATAACCGACTCTAGCATCACCTTTTAAGGTAACAGGTCTCCATTTGAAGTGAAACGGGATTCTAGGCTAGTGATTTTAAAAATACAAAATATGGATGAACAATTTTCTATAAATTGCAAATTAAGCTCCAAGTTAAATGGCAATCTAAATTTAGGGTATAAACACCTAACAATCAGAATTGCAGCATTTTAAAGTTTAATTATGCTAACTTCAGGAAGCCTATTTTTTTTTTTTAAGATTTTATTTTTCCTTTTTCTCCCCAAAGCCCCCAGTCCAAACTTGTATATTTTTAGTTGTGGGTCCTTCTAGTTGTGGATGTGGGATGCCGCCTCAGCATGGCCTGATGAGTGGTGCCAGGTCCGCGCCCAGGATCCAAATGGGCAAAACCCTGGGCCTCTAAAACAGAGTGTGAACTTAACGACTCGGCCACGAGGCTGGCCCCAGGAAGCCTATTCTTGTGACACTAAGAGTTTTCCTAAGTAAAAAATAATGATATTAAAAACTCAATTTACATACTTCACATATGTATTGGCTGAAAAGAAAATTTCAAATTTTAAAATTCTGGGTAACAAATGTACTGAAGGAAAGATTAAGGGGAGCATTCATTTCCCAAAAGGTCTAACGCCTTAGACTTGGATATAACCACACAATCACCAAATTATTTTACTAGTAGCCAGTAATCCTAAAAGCACTTCTTCTCATCCATCTGCTCTTTTTCAATGGTATGAAAAGCAAATCTACTTAAAAAGCAGAAAGTAAAAATCTCATTATAAAGGCTTCTGCTTAGATTTGTAACTTCATCTGGATTAACTCTAATATTTCAAAACACAAGAATTTTAGTACCTTTAATCTACCTTATCATTTTTAAATACTTACATGTATGAAAATCATTCTGAAGTCATATCCATGAATACTACCACCAGCAATTTGAGTATACTATTTTCAACCACAAATTCTCCCAATTTTACATATTATAATTATTTACCATTTTTACAATGCAAAAGGCACAAAGTGATGCAACTTGGGCTTGGACTTCCATGTCTTTATTGTTAATGCCTCTGTGAGATTCACATTAACGTATCTATTTTCCAGCGTAGAGGTGGGAGAATCAGAAGAGTGGCAAACCTCAGCATTTTTCTAGTATTCACTAGAACGTTGACAACATAGATATGGATCTGTTAGCAAAAATAAGTAAGTAGAATCAAACGATATACTGTATGAGAAAATCATATTAATCACTATGAAAAACATCTGCTGTTTTCCTGTTTTTTTGTGGTTCAGAAATTAATATTTTTATATGGCTGACTCTGTCCATCTTTTCTTTGTGACTTCCTTTGCTGATTCCAAGGTTAGGAATGTATCATCCTTCACAGATCTGATAGTTTTTTTTTAACTGCTTCTTACCCTATGATGTGAAACATTTTATATGAAATTATTTAAATAATCTGAATTTAGATAAACCTTGAGCTTGTTTTAGTGCTTGGTTTGGGTTTTAGATCCAATCAACAATGTAATTTTGTTTAATGACTGTATCCATATATAAATCAATAGGGTTAATCTGAATGGTGGAAATGTGGGTTATTTTCCTGATTTGTTTTTGTTAAATCAAAATGCATATTATATTTACGTGTATGTACTGTAGATAATTAATATAACAGGTCTCATATCATAATGCAGAGTAAGGATTAGCATTTTCTTGTATTAAAATGTCATTTCAAACAGAAAGCAAAGCAGAGAAATGCTTAGAATACTTATTTCTTTAGCTCCTCTTCAAGAGAGATTCTACAATGCACATACAAAGTTAACAGAGTCAAATTCTATAAATCAAGCTCGCTCGTCTCTGTTCGAGTCACAGCCCTACAGTATGTTACAATGAAGGTGACAGATATCTGTTTAATTCCTGCTACCACCACTCAATGGCAGGAACTTAGCATCTCTGTCCTCGGCCTGGCCCAGGCACGTGCTTACAGAACAGCTCTGTGGAAGGCAGGCAAGGAAGGAAGGAATTCATTCAATGCCACATTTGATGGGAAAGACAAGAATTGCTGATGCCAATAAACACACCCATAAATTCTTCAACGACATTTCACATTAAAAAACAATTTGTTGAAACTTGCTAATTGTGACCAAGGAAATTCCTGGGCAAACATAGCAACCACATCACTAGCAGTCACTTCTACCTTTAGTCTTCCAAACAAGGCCCCTCCCACTGACCCACTGAGACAAATCCCGGTCATCTTTCCAGATCTGGTTCCAATCTTCCCCTCCATGACATCATTCCTGTCCATCACAATCCACAGTGTCCCATTGCGTGTGCAAGCAATCTGTCACCCCTCACTTGTGCTGGGTACCCGCTGTCAGGAACCAATGCTTCCGGTAGATCTGCCTCATCTCAGCTGTCCTGTCTGCTGAACCAAAAGCTCTAGAAGCCAGGCTTCCAACCTTTTATAGTTCCAACACCAAGAAGTATAGCACACGTGCACATACACGAAGTATGCGTGCAGTATTGTTCAAAAATAATTATTTCACACTTGTGAGATAAAAAGAATATTCTCTGTAATTGCAAAAATAATGTTCTCAGTATCTTTAAATAGAAAGGAATTGGCTTACATAATTCCTAAGGAACCTCACAGCTCTGTAAGTTTATGAATATAAAATAGTAAATGACTTCCGCATATATAAGCTGGAGAAAAATGCCATATTGCAAAATACAGGAGCATCTCTTTTTAATATAATTTCAAACAAGGGTGCAGGTAGGCCCTTCGGCACACTGTGTTTATGTAAAACTATAATTCATTGCTTTGTCCCTTGCTACAGCATCGGGGTGCCTTAATAATGCATACTAATATGGAGAATACTGTATCAGGATTAAAAAAAAAGAAGGCATGGTTTCTACTATGATAAGAGGATAAATCAATGTAAATATTAAAATTGCATTAAAACGTTTAAAGTTTTATAACAATTTAGTATCTTTTTCTTGCAAATGGAAAAGCACAATCAGTTCATACTTACTGAACTGATACCAAGCATTTTCACTCATGAGGAAGATGACACAGAAGAACCCCAGAGCCGCGCTGTTACCATGCAGTGTTCAACTTGGGCTAACTCGTTAGGAAAGTCAGAGAGAGAGGTGAGTTCCGCAATAGAACACCTAGCCGGAAAAACTCCCTGCTTTGAAGAAGTGCTAGGTTTTTTGGTTGGAGCTTAATATAACATTTCTGTTATATTTCAACATTTCTGCTCACCTCAGCTTTTATATCCAACTCAAAAAATCTGGACCAAACCACCATTTTTCCTTCTTCAAGAGTTAAATATCAATTACATATTTTAAAAGAATATGAAAAAAATTCTCAAGAAGTATGATTTATTATGAAGCTTTAAAAAGTCTTTCAAGGAAATGGATGAGTTATGACATATGTGGGTCATTAAAGACATTTTAAAAGTCTATCCATTCTGGATTGATCTAGAGAAAGAAAAACTGTAAACCTACCAAACTTAACACTGAATACACCTAGTAACATCCCTTCCCCATCCCAGCCCCCTAGAAAGATATACACGACATAATGAAAGATCACAGGTTGAAAGCAGATGCCTCAGTGTTATTATGTGGGGGGAGTAAAAGCCACTTAACTCCCTTTGATCTATTAAAATTAAGTCACAGAAGAAGGCTGTGTAAATTCCAGGGAACCTGTGAAAGGCACATTTGCTAGAGGAAACACTAGTCTCTCCCTCGCTGGAAGAATTTCCTCACTTTCTGCCTAGGAGTATATGGCACCATACTTAACAGTAAAATGAACATGGAGTTGTTTCAAAGAACAGGTAGTCAGGGCAGGCACTTAAAAGAACTGACACCAAGTATTTCAACACTAAATGTAACAACAACAGTCAAACTAAAGAAAAGAGGGCCCCTTCCAACTCTGTTTTGATACTTTCACTTCATTTTATTTCATGACGTCTCCCTTCACATTAAGCACTTTATTCAAAAGTGTCAGAATAGTCCATGGTTCTAAAATGATCAGGGTATAAAAAGCAGGCTTCTTGAAATTCAATCTACTCCATCCTCCATCTTGAAAGCTAAACTTCCTGTTAAAACGTGGTGATGCCTAGAGACCACCAAAGTGTCAATCCAGAGCACAAAACTAGCCAGGACATCAATGATTTACTCTCAGGCCCACTCATGCCAGGCCACCTGTTTCACTTACTTAACTCTCTTATATTCCTCTGTAACCTGGTGTGCCCAAGTAAGCTGTAATGGAATAATAAACAAGAGTTCAACAAGGAAAATCCATTGAGAACATTATGCATCCATGACACATACTGAGTCAAAATTAGTTCTAAGAATCTTTCAATAAGTTCATTTGCTCAGAAAATCACAGACATCCTGCAATACATATTTTAGATACTATTTTCAACACTCTATCCTTTTAGGCCTTTTTAATCTTTAAACCGGGGCTGGGTACACGCAGCAGGTGGATGTCCTGGCACTCTCGCTTGTGCGGGCCATGGAATACTATGCTGCCTGGTGTGAATCAAGGAAACTGGATGATCACAGACAGGACACTAAACCTCTCAATAATCACCGGCCAATTCTGGATTGGGTTTCCCAAGCTTCTTTTGGCATTTACAGTGGAAACTTAGATATTCTGGTATTCATGCATTCAAAATCAACAGTTTCAACACCATCCATGAATTTCCTGTCTTTTCCTCATTATTGCAACTGTTTTGGTAGTATCATTAAGAGTTAAAAAAGATCAGTGTATTTAGGGCAGTAAGCTATCTCAGCAGTAATAACATTCAGTTAATTACTTTTATTTAAAAAAATCTGCCTTATCATTTCAAGTTGCACAAATCCATTTCGATTAGCCTCACTTAGTTCTAAACCATCAACCCTATAGAGACCCCCCAGCATTTATTAACTTTAAGGATCATTCTTACATCTTAAATTTTACATTCAAGATTTCTTCTGGTATTGTGAAGTTTTATGTAGAGATAATAATTTTCTTATTAACGTGTATTATAAAATTATACATTTATCTCTGCCTCCAGGCTTAGCCAAGAAAAGCAGCTGCAGCATTTATGAAAATCCTCTAAAAGACAGTATCTAATAAGGCCTATTTCCCACTACTGCCTCCATTTGTAAATCACACAGTATGGAAATTTCGTACAGATAACATAAGACTGCTGCTCAAAAGTCTCAGCCGACAAGAAGGAAAAGTAAACATAACCACTGGAAACATTATAGCAAAATGACAGGGTAAAAACACAACGTCTGAAATCCCAGCCGAAATAAATGTTTCAAAGTTTCAAAATTCAATGCAGCAAATAAATTAAAGACCCTTTGCTACAATGCACAGCTGGGGAATGAATTCAAGGCTTTTCAAGGACTGCCTCATGGCAGGGTGGTGTCAGGCTCTGTGATGCTGATTATCCAATGGACAAAGGCTCAGGAAAGATGAGATGACAGCAGAAAGGACATCAAAGCTAGTTACTAAAGTAAACACTTCCAAGTATGCCTTAAATTCATGTTGCTCTGTGTCTAATGCTATGCTGACCAAAAACTGATCGCTCACAGTTAACCTAATTACCTTCCTTGAAGAAAGACTTGTGCATTACACATACTTGGTTAAAAAGGAAAAATCTCAACATGAACACCAACCCGGTACTTCCACATAAGCTGCCTCATTTAAACCTCACCATAAACCTGTGAGGGGGACTTTTTTTTACCAGTAAGACAGCAGGCTCAGAGAGGGGGGTCTAACTCCCCCAGGACATGTCAGTAAACTACCAAGCCTGGCTCTGTGGGCCTCCAAAGCTGCCTCCTTCTCTCCATCAGGCCAGTGCTGCAAGGCACCAATGGAGTTACCATCTTCAAAATTTTCAGCAAGAATGTGAAATTCTCATTATACACACACGAGGTGATATGATAGTATACTAGTTATCACACCTAGACAGTGTCACGTACCTTCATGGGAAACAGTGTAACAGCACTGTTTCACATGCTAGTTGGGAGGGAGGAGTGAGACAATGCTTCGGCATTGTTATAGTTATGGGGACTACATGAAATCAACGAGGGCACTCTCCAAATGGTGAAGTGCCACAGAAACATGAGCCACCACTGCAGGTTCTACGTGCCTGTGTGTAAAAACCCACACTGGTGTCAACCCTGTGGACTGCCTATACTTTTCAAAACATCCCTGGGGGGTTGGCCCCCTGGCCGAGTGGTTAAGTTTCCGAGCTCCGCATTGGCGACCCAGGCTTTCCCCGGTTCGGATCCTGGGCGGGGACATGGCACCGCTCTTCAGGCCATGCTGAAGTGGCATCCCACATAGAACAACCAGAAGAATCTACAACTAGAATATACAACTACGTATTGAGGGGCTTTGGGGAGAATAAAAAAAAAAAAAGATTGGCAACAGATGTTAGCTCAGGTGCCAAACTTTAAAAAAAAAATCATCCCTGAAAACAGCTGAAATTTTGTTAAATGATACTGAAATATTCTCATATAAGACCACACTAAAAGAGATTACTACTATATCCAAGGGAAAAAAACTTTACAGAATCCATTCAGAAACCCAAGTCAATGAAAGGAATTTAGCGTGTTTCTTACCCCTTACAACGCTGTTGTTTTTTTAAATAAAGTAGTGGTTTACACATACAATATTCATAGAAGTATTTTTTTAGGATGAAAAAGAGACACCAACTAAAAATAATGTTGAAATTTTTCTATATAGTAAAATCACTTTCTCTGAAAGAGATTCAAACTAAAATCCACCCAAATAAAAATAGTTTTGGTATTCTTTTGTTCTTCAGTAAGATAAAATCTTAATTACAAAACATTACTACATTACACTACTTCTGTGAAGTGTTACGTCCATTGAGAGGGCACAGGGAAAAGTCTGGAGAACCTGGGACGGAACTAAAGAAGGAACGGTCCCTTAGGAATACATGTAGTGGTGTTAGAATACCTGGTTTTGCCCCCACAGGCCCTCCTCCCTCTGTTTATGTTACGAGCTCTGTGTCAGCAAGAAACTGAGACAGCCTCTGAAATTTTCCAAGTGCCTCGTGTAATGTTATATATACACAGTGGACCTTAAACACCTAACGACATTAATGGGATTAGAAAACTGGCTCCCGAAGCTTGTAAAACGCAGAGCCTCGCAGTTATTATGCATGAAATCTTGTTAAAGAGGACACAAAAGCTGATAAACAGGGGTCCAACATCCTCGGAATAACTCTAATGCAGTGAAGAAGCTCATAACCAAACCAAATAACTCAAAAACTAAGAAAATAACTAAAGCATTCATTAAATGACTGTAAATAATGCCACAAATTGAACCGACATTTTCTAAGAACTCTGAAATATTATAATTGATTTCCAACTGATGACTCCAAAAACCAATTCTACTTCACCGAGGGTGTCAGACCCAGTGGAATACTGATCATCACAAAGGGGTTCCCATGCATTTTTTTTCTAGGAATCTAGCTGGTTAACATTTTTTGGAGTCATGATGCATTTCAGATTTATTCACAACAGGCTGTCTGGGAGACAGAGAGAAAAGTACTCAACAAGTTAACCTTGCAATGAGACCTCAGGCATAGATTATGAAACCTGAGCACATTCGTAAAAGGAATCCTGAGTGGTTTTCTCAATCAAGAATGATTTCCTGACATCATTCAAAAACCAGACCACAACAGATTTTTAATTTTTGAATGTAAACTAATAATGAAATGCCTTTCTGACCGAAGCAGCAGATATTCGAAACGTCAAAAAACCTTGGTGGCAGCCAGACTGTAGACGCCCAAGCGAATGTTTTCCCTCAAGATAAATAAGGCCGTGGCAGCTGCTCCCTACACTTAACACCCCTGCCCGTATGAAACACGTACAAAGTGTTGAATGGAGCAGACAGTTTTGTTAAGGGACAAGTTTTGTTTTGTTTCTTAAGAAAAAATTTTTGCTTAAATAAAAACTCCAGCTTCTTACCAATAATTTATTATTATTTATGTATGTGTACAAAAATACAAATATGAAAATGAAAACTACTGTGCACTAGATAGAATTTATTTCAAGAAAAGTTCTTTATTCTAGAACTTAAATACCCAAATTTGAAGAAATTTGTTTTCCACAATGGTAGTCCTTGCAAGATACAACAGCCCCTATATGTAAAGTACGCAAAATTTTTAACATATTCTATTTGTTTTATAATTACATTAGAAACACCACGCCAAATAAGACTTAAATTATATAAACCCATTTGTCCTCAACATCTAACTGCAAAAGGACTTAAGTTTTTGGTAATATAATTGAATAGTTATCAAGACTTGAGGAAATGCATTTTGTTTCTTCATCTTCCTGTGGCAACTGGTCCAAATTCAACTGGAATTGTGTTGCCCAACAAAGCCTAGGACCACCGAGATGGTAGTTTTCTGGGGCGAAGGTGAGAAGCTACTATTAGACCAAAATTCTATTGCAAGTTCTACCACGGCATAAAAATGGTATTGGTTCAGACCAAGAAAACGCACTCAGATACTTCCTAATAAAACGGTTAGACATAATCAAAGCAAAGGGTTTATGGAAGGGAAAAGAAGAAGAAACAGTTACATAACATCAAGAAAAATATCACATCAGCCTTTAGTATCTGATTACACCTTCAAGATGGTAAAAACCAATGATGGAGCAGTGATCAAGTTTACTTGAACGGCCAAAAATATTTCTCAACACAAAGAAACAAAAGATGATACAATTCTATAGTAATACTCAGCCATCCACTTTGAAAAGTCACAATTCACAACTGAAACCCAAAAAGACCCCCCCCCCCCCGCCGGACATTTCACAATCATATCCTCAAACCAGTAATCACAGGAAATTCAGGGGAAAAAAATCCAATTCAAAATATAAAGAGCTTGTTCTTGAAAAAAGAACTCAATGGCTGGTGATTACCAGTAAAAGAAAGGTAACTGATGAAACTGTTCATCCCACCATAAACTATGAAAGCTGCAGAGTCATCATTTGCCTGGTGGAGTTGGCAGCTGTCTTTCTGTACTCCATTTCACTGAAAGGGAGAGAATAAGAACACAGGAGCAATAACGGCCAAAACCTGTTCTAGGGCATCTGTTTCCACAGCTGGAGACAGGGCACTTACCATTCTATATACAGCACCCTGGCTTAGACACTCAAGTGGGCAGTGTTAAGTTGCATGGCCATACAATCTGACCATTAACAAGTCCCAGTCAGTTTTGCCTAGCCTTGGCCCATAAGTCGATCTGCTTCAAAAACACATTTCTTATTGTTCCACAAATGTGACTACTCTTGTCAGTATTATTTAACAAGACAAAAAAACCCAAGACAATAAATTATATAACAAGGGCTGACCCGCTACAGAAAAAAGACCGTTAAGAAGAATTGGTCAAACTTTATGTGTATTCTTAATTAAGACACTAGACAAGATTTTGCAGTATTCACTCATCTTTAATCAGAACTGATTATTTTTAAAAGTGTTGTCACAGACTATATTTGCAAGCAGCTTTTAAACCCATTTCCAACATCAACATGTTGGAGCACTGGTAGATTCATTTAAAGTAATAAATTTTTAAAATTCCTTCATTCAGAAGCGGGGGGAGGAATGGGGGATGTTTGGATTTTCAAAACAGAGTTACTTGACTTCAACGACCTAAAGAAAAGATATTTTGTGAAAAACTAACTACTTTCATGGATCTCTACCAAGCACTGGACCACAAATCATAGTCTTAAAACTCGGCCAAACATTAAGTTACACTGCCCTGAAGCAAGGAAACTCCCAGAAGGGAGGAGGATGAAGTTTATTTTAATTACGCTGCAGAATAAACTTTCTGGGCTTGAATCAGTCCCTTCCCCTTCCGACCGGCCGTCACATGTAACGCACGCTGACTTACCGGGGCTCCGGCCACCGCAGAACCAGGGCTGGTGGCATTATTCTCCTCGGGATCCTGGAGAGCTTCTTCTGGCCCCCGAGTCACAAGAATTCTAAAATGCTGTTGCCCCGCGTTTTGATCTTGCCTGATCTTAAACGTGCAGCCCTGACCCTGTGGCGTCCTTTCCACGGAATTCGCCCTGTGGATTTCGGGAGCCACCCTGCGGCCCCGAGGCGGCGTCTCCGGGTGTCCCCGCTCTTCCGTGGGGCTCCCGCGCTCTGCTCGGGGCTGCGTGGGGTACGAGGTGCTCCTTTCCAGCCGGATACGGGGATACCTCACCAACCTGTCCCCCTTCGTGCCAGTGAAACCGAAGTTGAAATCACCGCCCAGCCCCGGCGCGCCTGGTTGCGGCTGCTGCAACTGGAAGACAAAACACCGCTTCCCGGAACTTCCAGAAGCATCTGGAACGTGCTGCAGGGACCAGCGCCGGGGCTCGGGCGCCGCAGGGCCGCTCTGGCCGTCGGCCCCGAAGGGCGTCAGCCTCACCTGGCGCACGTCGGCACTGGAGGCGCGGTGCTGGATGCGGAGCCCGGCGCCCTCGGGCCCCCGGCGGCCCTGCGGCTCGGCCTCCTCGCTGCCCTCGGCAGCCACGGGGCCCAGCGCTCGGCGGCCGCACGTGCCGTTGACCTGGGGGCCCGCCACCCTGGCTGCCCTCGGAGGCGAGCTCTCGGGGGCCTTGGGCTCCGGGGGCCCCGCATCGCCGTCCGGGCCCTCGGGTGGCGCGCACCCGTCGGGGGCCCCGTCGGCCGCCTTGCGCTGCAGCGAGATCTGCACCGACGAGCTGCGGGTGGGACGCGCGTCGACGGGGCTCAGGAGCTGCGGGATGAACATGGACGTGCTTCGCTTGAGCGCTCCCACGCCCTCCTGCAGGCCGCCGCCGCCGTCCTCCGCTCCGTTCTGGGCGAAGGGGTGAGGGCCGCTCCTCCGCGGGAGGGTGTGGAATGCCATGAAAAAGTCGTCTTCTCTCTCCTGGTCTAGGATCTCTGATTCGGGGGCTGTGTTGCTGCGCCCAGAGCCAAAATGAAACCGAAGCCGATGGGCCATGGTGCCCAGGGGGGCAGGGAGGGACAAGGCGAGCGGCAACAACAAGCCCGGCGCTGCCAGAAGTCAAAAACTAAAGACACAAACTCCAAGAAAAAGTGTCCCATCTGCCAAACCGTTAGCACTGCGGCACCAAGAGCGACAGATAGCAGAAATAACCCAAGTGGCAAGCGGCATTCCAGGCATGATTGGATAAGAGCAAAAAGCTCTCATCCACACTGTGACAGAGGGTAGGATGGCCAGAACCACATGACCGCGGTCTCCCCCTCCAATGCCAGCTTGTGGACTTAGTGGAGTTTTCCCCCCTCTCGCTCTCATTTTTTTTTTTTAAACAGCAAGAGCCTGAAACAGCACCTTCCCAGCTGCTGCTTTTCCATCAGACAGGAGTGGCCCCAGCAGGGAGCTCTCACAGCTGACTAAGGCAGCAAACACACTCCGAGCCACGCTGCTATAAATCTACACCGCATCACATTCACAGGACAGTGCCTTCCGAACAAAGCGGGGCACCCGGACTCTCTAACCAATACGAGAGGCCGGGCCTGGAACACACGGCACCACAGCGTCTCCCCGCCTCCCCACCGAACCGAATAATCACAAGTAAAAACGCCTGGTCTGCAGGAAAACCCTTTCACAAGCATCGGATGTTATGTTTCTCTGTTATTTATGATATCACCACCCTACCACGATGGAATGCAAACCAATAAAACGTACTATAAATACGATTACACGCCCCACAGAATTAGCGTCCCTTTAATGCTAAATAATTAGAGCATGATCTGCAAGGAACAAAATAGCTAAGTGGAAGGGGCACGACTTACAGCACAGCCAGCGAGCGGTCTGTCTCCTGCTAGTACAACATTTTTCATTTAAAAGATGCATGTATGAGACAGTCTTACGCATAATATGATTGTCAGACAGGGAAGTACCGGAGAAAAGGAACCCAGCTGGAGAAAACATTCCCGCCCATATGCCAGATAGGAGAAAAAATCACCACCACCATCCCCCCATAAAAAGGAAGGAAAATTGAAGAAGGGTGTGCATGTGGTTTTCGTAGGAAGTTAACTTAAATACCATACAGAAAAGAGGCTGCCCAGAGCTGCCTGTTTTCCAGTAAGAAGTCAGCAATATTACCGCCATTGCGATACCAACATGGAATCCTGCTATTTTTGTGACAGGCCCCTTTCTGGCCCTTCTTACCTAAGAAATAAAAGTAGAAGTCCACGTTCAAAAAACTGTCATCAGATTAGTAGTTAACTTGGATATATTCTGTGTGTTTTAAACTTACTATTTTCCATGATCCAGAAACATCAGTTATTTAACAAAGAGGTTTATTTAGGAGGGAGTAAAAAGTAGGAAGGGAAAATACCAAGCTGCAAACAGTGACCAAAAGTTTATTTTAAAATCTGCAAAGCATGACATTGTCAACAGCTCTGGAGTCGAGGGTGTGGAGGATTAACCCTGTGTTTACATACACCCAAACCTGTTTTCTAAAGGCATGTGTTTTAAATGCCAAAAATGATCTCTATGAGAGAAATGGAAGTTAGCTTGTTTAGAGCTGAAACTGCCCAAGTACCACTACAGTCACTATTGTCTTCACTGGATTAACAGCCAACAAAGAGAAAAACACTACTACCAGCATTCACTGCACAGTCACAATGGCCTGGGGCAAAGCGAAGTCTTTCTGTCATGAAACAGCTTTTCAGTGAAAGTCTGTATTCACACAGGATTTCTAAGAGCTCTGTGTTCAAAGCCCTTTTTTGGTTTAGAAGTATAGTTTAGGGCCCATGGCAAGGTCATCTCAACAACACTCATTGTTTTAGATAATAGAAATGGGAAACAAAATTTTTTTTTTTCAGTGAATTTCTCTTAATGGAAGAAAATGAAAGAATGAATGAAAACACCTCTGACAAGAGGCAGTTTTTCCTCAGACGTAAGCCTTTCTTCAGTGAAGAAGTATTAGTGTACTCAACCAAGGAGAGAATAAGAATTAGTCAGCAAATGCCTCTGTGCCTCCAGGGACTTCCAGTTACTCCAGTGAACACTGCCTAACTCAGTCTTCACTGCATGGGAGATGGAGGGCTACGAACTGTCTCCTCAGTGGAATCTCTCATTGAATTTAACAAGAAAGTAACTTCAGACACACAGCAAAAATGATTTCAATTTAGTTACTCAAAACTGCTAATTATCCCCCAAGGTATAAAATGTTGAGTTCCATGCAAAGCCACCAAGAAAGAACCCATATATTTTAATAAGAAAGAGATCGGGATGGTAGGCCAGAATCTGTTGGCTTTCTGATTTGCAGAATACCAAGCACAGGAGATGAAACACACTCCCAGATTCTACAATTGCGGGGGGGGGGGGGGGGGGCCTGGCCATTTGCCACCACTGGCCTGAGACTTAGGAGACCAGAAGGTTCCACCCTGGAGCTTCCACTGACTCGTGTGTTTAAATTATGTAAGGGATCTAGACTTCAATTCTCTCGTTTGCAGAGACGAGGAGTGAAATGGGTTGTCTTATAAGGCTCCTCCAGATCAAATATTCTATTAAACTCAAGCTATTCAAAAACTCAAGAGTTTCAGTTGAATTTTGCAGAATGGTTCATAATAACATTCCGTTTAACAAAATAATAGACATAAGTTACAGGGCAAGCAAATCTGAGTACAACTGACTTACTGAGTTATAATACCACTTCTGAGAGTGCCTTGAAAGCTTACACGTAATATTCCTTGCCATAGTCAGAACACTTGGTTGATGGGTACTTGATATATACTTTCTAGTTAGTTAAATCTGGCAAAATGCTTTAAGCCAGATTTGCTTCTGAAATTTCATTTCTAAAAGATATCTAACATATATCAGTTATGTGTATATATAAAAAATATACTTTATAGAGAGAGAGATATATCTATAGCTCTACCTATCTATCAATCTATACAGAAAATGTTAGTTTGTATCAGTTTTACGCCTCAGTAACATCTTTGGTTCTTTAAAGATACTTCCATGAATTTCCCTTGAGAAAATAACACTTTTAAATACAGCTTAATTTTACCTGCTAAATTTAGATTCACTTTTTGCTAGATATTGTTAATTAGATTTTTGTTTTCCCAAAGAGAATTGCCATAGATTCATTACTGCATATGTCACAATAGTGTAGTCTGGCTGATATTTAAAAACCCTGAATGGTTGTTTTCCTGTGTGAGGGCCTCTTTACAGACTTCCTTCTGTTCTGTATTCCCTACAGAGGAGCGTAAATATATGGTTTGTATAGCACCAGCATGACTTTCACTAACATTAACTATGATAAAAACATACATCTACACAAATAAATTTTGCCCTAGCCATACAAAAATAATTGTTAGAACTTTGAACATTAAACTAGCAATGGGACAAAAATAAGTCTTTTTGAGCCGCATATATACTTTCAGAAGTACAACATAAATAGAGAGTTTTAAAGATGCTGCTCTAAAAATTCAGTTTTTAAAAAATGAAGCAATAATTGAAAATTGGGACCACTTACCAATCTGTTTTCATCAAATACTTCAAATAGGAGTCTGTGATTAGATGGGTTTACCTATAAGGAACAAATAGTATTTCAAAAAGGGGCAGAAATAATTCAAAGGATGAAATAAGAGACAGAAATAGCAATAACACACCCAAATCAATTGTGTAATATGAACAATTAACCTACTCTTCTGGAAATCCTATATCTACTAAATCAAGTTTTCTATTTTGGTTTCTATATTATTCTACACCTAACATTTAGGCATATCAGAAGAAGAAAATGCTTTTAGCTGGTTTTCTAACCTCAGGAAGTATAATTCGAAATAGTTTTAAAGAGTTTCTAAATCTCCTCTACAAAAGGCACCCTCATACTTGTAAACCAAGGCCACCTCCTCACAAGGGTCTACGCTTGAGGAAATCTCTTGGGCCTAGTCATACTAGCAATGACAAAAATAATGAAGAAAATAGTACAAGTAGCTTTTTACTATTGTGTGCTTATTTTTTAGGAAATATCTCCTTATTAAGTATCAAGACACATGATCTCATTTAATCCTCGCAGCAACCCTATGATTTTTAACTGTCACCCCAATTTTACAAAGGAGGAGCTGGTTCCCGAGGGTGAAGTAACTTGCCCAAGAGCCCACAGCTAGTATGCAGAGCAAATAGGACCCCAACCAGGCCCGGCCTGCTTGTCTCCAACAGCCCACGCTCTGAACCATTACTGATACAAAGAAATGAAAGCTGTCTCCACTTCAAGCAACTGTGGGGTCAATGTCAGAGCTACTGGGCTTTCAATGTCTTTTTGTTTTTTTCTGTCTCTACCAAAACCTCACCAAAATAGCAGGAATCATCATTCGGACTCCAGTATCCTTTAGTTAAGTACCAACCATGTGTGAGACATGGTGGTGGGGTGTTCTTGTTTATGTCATCGCATGTAAATCCTGGAAACAGCCACAGCCCTATCAAGTGAGGACTTCCCTCTCCTACCTGAGAGATAAGGAACCCACAGAGAATGCAAGATCTCAGGTGGCTTTTCCAGGGTCACAAAGGCTGTAAGTGGTAGAGCCAGATGTGACCCAGGTCTACTGTCATCAAGTCTTGGCTGCTTCACAATGGAAAGTAGAATGAAATAACGTTTGACGGTACAGCCCAGAGCACCACTTGTGCTTCTGGCGCCTTTGCCTGCCCTCAGCCTAATGATGGAGCAAGCAGATGGACGGGGGGTTTAGCGTCTGTCTGTAACCTCTATGAAGGGTTGTGCTGCTGACCAACGCATCCACGGGCTGTGGCAGGAGCTCACACGCAGTAGGCACTCAAGAAAGACTTGTGGTATAAATAAACAAAACCTTTTTTTAAAAAAAGTCAAGAAAAATAAAGTTTACATATGTCGATAGCCAAGATAAATTGAAAAAAATTTTGGATGTACTAAAATTGACATAAATGCGGCCAAGGTGTTAAACTGAAAGATGTCTAAGTAATCTGGATTTTTACAAGTGGAAAGCTCTATCTGAGAGTTAACTCAGGGCCAATAACATCTGTCTGTCCCCATTAGCTTTTCAGTCCTTCATGAAGTAATTTAGAATACATCTGGTAGAGACTACACATAGAATCTCACCAAGTATTAAAATATCAATGCCATATTTCAGCTCTGAACACAATAGAAAGCAGATGTGCTATACAGTGATCTCAGTATGGAACATACAAAATCCCATTGAAAGGAAGAAATCAGAACCAGTTATAATGGGGCTAATGGTAATATCGTTCTCTGGAAATCGACACTAACCGGATCTCACCTAGAGCATTTCTGGAGATAAAGTAGTTCTTAATATCACCGCTATACAGTTATAACATATTCATTTTGAAGAGAAAAAAACCCTTTCTTTCCATTAAATAGCAGACTAGTTTATTATTTCCAAAATTTCAGTATAAAAAAGCCCAGCAACAACCACAAAACCTCACCAAACAGTAAGCTCTGTGAATTCAGAGAATTCAGTCATTTCTACACATAGCTATTCTAGATAGTAAACAGAAAAGGCTGAGAAATTTTACCTAATTCAGTGATATTTAAACTCCAGAAGTCACGTTATGCTACACACATACACTCACACTAAATATCTGAATTACAAAGATTTTCCTTCCTAAATGGAACATCATTGGTAATTTTTAGGCTTCTTTTTAATCACGTCGCCTCTATTGTTTTATTTTATCTCTAAAATAATTTATACCCCATGTCTCATAGACTTAATTAAGCTATCATTTTAATAACATTTCTTTGAGTAGAAAAGCTAAAATATGGTATTTGGATAACTTTTCTTACTTCCCTAAAACATTATTTTCTTACTAGTTATAATCTTTGAAAATTTGGGACACATTAGGAGGCTACCCAACCATTTCTCAAACTAAAAGGAATTTCACAATAAAAATCTGCCAGCTTTTGCTCACCAGGAATCTATCATGATAACATATCAATCTACTTATCAACAACAATTATTACCAAAAAATGAAAAACTTACTCTAAAATAAAATTCTTCATTCCATTTTGGGTTCAGCGTCTGGAAGAGAAATTGTAAAATCATTTACCGTCACTGATGCTACTAGTACAAGCAGTCCACATATTTGCTTAAACATTTTTCTTGATTAAAAAAATTGCTAAGACATATTCAAAATGGCAATAAAGGAAGCATTTAGTCAATTACTGGAGACAATTCTGTAAACCAAACTAGATGGGAAAGGGATCTATCTATGAAACAGATGATTCATACAGAAGAAACCATAAATTGCATGCTATCAACCACAAGAAAAAACGCCAGGAATCTACAAAAAGCCATCGGCATGAAAACATAAAAGATATTCTTCAAAAAATTAACTTTGATATGATTATTCTATCATGAAGGAAACGAACTTTGCTCACTTCCCCCAACCTGCCACCAATCTGCTTTGGAGAGCAATGAAGCAGGTGGCAGAAGGGTGAAAGTGTTCACTATTCACCTAAATAGTGAAAGCTGAAGAATAGTTTATCAAGAACAATACTGATGATCAGATTTTATAACAAAAACCTGCTAGTTACAAACCAAAAGTGAATTCTTTTTTTCCAAAATAACCAGGTTTAAAAGTATTCCTCTACTTATCCTTCAGTCCTTTTCTCTATCCATTCATTCATCCATCTCCCTATCAACCTATTTAAATATATCGCCCAAGGACACGGAAAGGATACTTTTGTTCTCAGCATGGGCTGCCAAACATCCTTTGAAACTAAGATGAAACAGATACTATGAAAGGATACATATGCACATATGTTCGTGCATTTGCACTTGCATAATACGCAAATAAACATCTCTTAAAAATTATACATAAAAATTTGAGACTGAAAAATCACAGCCTCACCAATGGCTACAGATATTATTTTAGTCAGACTGATATTTGCCTTTATCAATCTATGTCCTTTAACATACTAGTGCAGGAAGAAGCAAAGAAAAAATATTAACACAATGCCCCACAAAAACAAAAAACACAGAATTCGTACAACATTGAACTGGCATTTTAGAAAAAATTAGCACTTTCCCACCCACGACTCAACAGTGAATCCAATCCTAAATAACAGGGGTTCATAGGTTCAGCTTTGAATGGAGCCAAGGATGGTAAGGAGAGAGAGAGAGGAGGCAGGAAGGGAGAGGGGTGGCGGGCAGCCAAGGAGAGGTGGGGCAGGCCCAGGCCTGCCAGGGGCTGCAGCTCCTGGAGACCAGCTTCAGAGGACCGCAGAGGGGAAGAGGCAAATGACAGGCAAGGGAAGAAAACAATAACACAACAACGTGAGACCACAAAACGCACAAAGGACCAGGCACCTGGCCAAGAAGAGAGGAGGATGAAAGCAGTACTTAAAACCCGAGAGCAGCACAGAAATACTAACCAGGAGCCTGGCTGCCGTGCGCGGCAGAGCAGCCCCAGCCGCGGAGCTACACCCTCTACCGTGGAGAGGAGGAGGGGGGAGGAGGCCCTGCCCATGCAGGAGAAAACATTTCAGGATCCCCAATCGCCGGCTTTGGTGGCTTTGGGTCGCTGCTCCCGCTGCGTTCCGCAGGCGGCCGGTCCTCGGCTGGCTTTGCTGCCAGGCGGGCCCCCCACTCCACTGATAACAACCAGGGACGGCGCCTACACTGCGAACAATGGCCTCCGTCCTTCGCAGGAATCCTCCCCACTAATCCAAACACAGGCTCCTGTTTGCAAAACAGATTTTTAACGGCAGTCCGAATGCCAGGTGGAGGACACGCTACAATTGCCGTTCCTTACACAAAATGCCCTGGTCAGAGAGACCAGGCGTCTGCACAATAGCAGGAGAACTACCATTTTTCAAAAGCCATCACCACACTCTCCAGGAAATGCTTATCACTCAAAGTGTGAGACTATCTAACCCCCTCAAGGTCGGGGAGGAAAAATAACAGTAATCCATAAATAACACTGAAGCACAGATAAAAACAGTACTTTTGATAGAAAACATGCCATCTTCAATAAATGCCCCAAATATGAAGTAAATATTTTATGTAAAAAATGGAGACATGAATTAAGATATTATAATCATGGAAACAAATCTTTACTGAAAATATCTATGTAAAACGTAGAAGAGTAAAACATACAGACACACAAACATATAGTTTTATTAATATATTTTGTTTTCATGTAGTTAAGCAACTATTTTGCTCCCTTTGGTAATACTTGTTTCATGTTAAACCATTCTTTTTGTGCCTACCAATTCCACAAGCCACTCCATGTCATTAAATGTATTTTAAATTATTTCAGATTTCTTTATAAAAAATAACCAGCCAACAAGAACAAATCCTTATTTTGCTATATTCTTTGCAGGGGAAAAAAAATCTTATTTGTAATAATACTTACTTTAAGAATACTTTTTTACAATCATTCAACTAAAAGCCAGAACCGATATCTTGGGTTAACACTAAAAAGTTTGGTCTACGTTGACTTTATAGATTTAATCCTGGGAGATGCTTAAAATAAAAATATTGCCATCTTAAACTTAAAATATAAACTTCTACAGAGCCAAAATATGTAATTTAATTGGATTAAATTATGACAAATCAAGTTTAATAAGGATGGACACTTACCTTTTTAATTGTTTTTGTCTGCACCAAAGCAAGTTCTCTATTCTCATCTGCTACGTACAATGAAAGTTTCACATACGGATCACTGTAAGAAAAAATTTCAGACTGAATAAGATTGGATTATACTTTTCATTTAAAAAACATAACAAAGTAGCCAAAGCTAAATGAAAATGCAAATATCAGTTAACACTCCAGCTCATGTATATTCCACAAACTAAGCAGTAACATTTTCTATAGGCCTACTAAACTAAGTATACTGAGATAAATTTCTAGCAACCAGATTGAATGACATTTATTTAAAAGCAAAAATATCATGAAACCTGTACCTTAACTTTAAAGATAATCTTCCCTAAAATTAATTCAAAGGGATTAATCTGTCATAGTTTTTTTTCCTAAATACAATCAGATTCTGAAAAGATCACAAGAAAGATCATTAAAAAGCATACAAAATATGTTCAGACTAGCAAAATCTAGCTGGAAAATTTAGTTTTCATCTTATTTATATTCTGATTTCAACTATGTAGGTAAAAATTACTTTTCTTTTAGTGGCAGTAACACATAGTTCATCTAAACCAAAGACCATCATCTTACAGATTATAACAAAAACAAAAATGAAAAATTAAAGCCCAGGAAATCAAGAGAGATTTGCCCAAAGTTACAGATTTCAGTAAGGTCTAGATTAAACTTCAGGTTTCTTGACTACCAGTCCTAGAGTTCCTATTATTTCCTTGGGAAACTAAAATCTTTTAGCAAGAAGTGTACTGAAAGGATTACTTAACGTAGACTATCTACTAAGACTTTGGTAAATCCACTCACATGTTCTGGTGTTCCTAACCTTAGGATAGCTCAAATCCAGTCAACCTAATAACTGTATAAGAATTTGGGATCCAGGTTCTTCCATTTCACATTTGAGATTCTGAAAATCACAGAAAGGACACTCACGTATTCAAATCCCCAAATTTTCACTCATCTAATTATCTATAGCTGACGATTTATTTCTATCCAATTTGAGCATTATCCTTTAGTGGCTTTACCATGACTGTTACCCTTATTTTGCAACTTCCAGGATATTTCCAAAGATTACAGGGTATCATATAATGCTTAAGACTATACTGATTTTTATTTAGTATCTCAATAAATCTGCCATGAAATCTTTTAAGGAAAGAGAAAGGTATGATAAAATTAAAAACTTGGTAGTAACTGGACTATACTCAATACCCAAAAAACAGAAGTCAAAGGTCAATGAAAAATATTGTTGGTATAGAGATAGATATATATATATAGTATTTACTACCCATAAAATGCATCTTAATGGAAGCTACAATATATCTCCTTAAAAAAGAGAAAAACAGCAACAGAATTTGCTCAGTTATATTCTGAGTAAATATTTTAATTTTAACATTCTGGTTTAGAAGAAGGTATTAATTAATACTTTGCCTCTTATCCATAAACTACAGATGTTCTTTGATTAAGCAATATCTAACCAGATAGACCTACTTCTTATCTGGACAGCCTCAGCCTCAGAATAAAGATATCAAGAGCCAGAACCTAACCTAGGTCTAAAGACCACAAGAGCACCTTCCTCCTCAGAGCCCCGGTGTGGGTGATGAATCAGGAGTCAGTTTCTAGGTCAGTGGTTCTCACCATTTAGCATATCAGAATTGCCTGGGGGTGGGTGGGGATAGTTAAAACAGATTGCTGGCCCCCAGCCCCCAAAACCCCCAAAGATCTAGCAGGACTGAGGTAGGACCCTAGAATTTGCATCTCTAACAAATTCCCAGAGATGCTGGTGCTCTCAATCCAGGAACTACACTCTGAGAACCACTGTTCTAGACGCTATTTGAAAAGAGTATTTTTTAGCTATAGAAACTTTCTATTTCCAGCCACCAAGCTGTTGCTAAAAAAAGCTCAAGGCCTGATATCTCTGTTATCTCAAGACCAGGCTCCCAGTATGCCATGGAGGTGCATGCACGGACGCGCACACACACAATCTCACATTATAGAACGCCATAAACTCTGCTGACTGTCATCTCGTTTTCATGTCCCTCAGCTATCATGATTGCTGCCTATTATAAAACTGCAATAAAGAGGTAAGCACTCACTTTAACAGAACATGCAGAGTCTTCTACTAATCATTTATTTACCTTGGTTTGTATCCCCTGAATAGTTCATAGTAAGTGACACACACAGTTGGGGGTCAAGAGTGGGGTCTCAGTCTGGGACAGCGTCTCCCAGCTGTAACAAGGCAGGCATGTCTGGGCACGTCTGGAGTGCTCATCCAGGTAGAGGTGGGTACTAGGGTGTCTACATGAAAGATCAATCAAGAAACTTTGGGAAGAGAATTCAGTGCGAAGAGAGAACCAAAGGCCAAGGTGTGGGAGTCGGTGAAAGGACAGTAGGGTGCAAGTTCAAGGGGGTGGAGGAGGGGAGCCCAGATTGGTCTCAAGTTCTTCCTCCCTTCCCGATGGTACAGCAGCACCATTCACATCAACGAATGTTTACTGAGCACCAACCACATTCCCAAGGACCCTGTTAGGGAGCAGACACGAGTGCTAGCGAGCTGGGGAAAGGAGAGGGCAACAAAAAAGGGATGAAATCAAGAAAGGTCATAAATGGACATTTATCAATGGCCCAACTTAGCCCACCTGAGTGAGGATGATGGCATTTTCCCATTTCAGCCAGGTGAATGCTGGAGGACAACGCTGAGATATAGGCAAGGGCACTGAGCATCAGAAAATGAGCAGGAAGGTGCCAGGGCAGCCTAAACAGTGATCAATACTACCTCAACTATTAGCAACTGGCACCAGCACCACCATTACCGTCACCATTACCACAAGCCTGGCACCCAGCCCCCATTAAAGTACCCAGTCCTCACCTGGCACACCCGAGATACTGGAACCGAGTATCTCATTGATCCTCACCTCAAACTTATGAAGTTGGCACATTTTTCAGATGAGAAAATCAGACAGAGAAATCAAGGAGCTTGCCCAAGGTTAAACTTACAAGTAGGGGAGACGGGAAATGACAGAGGCAGGCTTGCTTGCTCCAGAATCTGCCTCTCCGAGTGCCTGCGATACGGCCTTGCTACAATATGCTACCGCTGACCACCAACAGAGCTGGCGAGAAGAAATGTCTAGGAGTTCCTAAAATTCTGCCAAGTTGGACAGCATTTTGTACCGTGACTGCTATTATGACCTAATTTTGTCTTTGCCGTTGTAGCAGAGTCTGGAGGAGGAACAAGACACCCAGGCTAAGTGTCTACCTTTGAGGAAGATCTTATCCTTTTCTCAACATTCCAGTTAATTAGCCATATGACGTCGGACAAGTCACTTTAATATGCTGAACCCCAGTTTTCGTACATCCAAAATAAAGGAGTTGAACCAAATCACTTTTTTCAAAATGCAGACTCTACAGAGCCTTAGTCCTCGTAACTCTCTCAGGATAACTACAGGATAACACCTTAATCTGTTTTATGTATCTGGTTTCTATGTTAGAACTTCTTTGGACAGAGTTCTGTAACAAAGTTTTAAAGTCATCAGACTGGATGATCCCTTTTAGTAAGAATATTCTGAAGCTCAGAAAATTCAAACTCACTTCTCATCATTCATAATACTAGCCCAGCTCCTCCTTAGTAAACACAGACTGACTTCCTAAAGAGACTCTTTAAGAGGAAGAGGGAATAAGACCCTAAACTCCACCCTGAGGTTTTCTCCATCAGAGTATAAAGGGTGCAGCCCACAGTTTTGAGTATGAAAACCACTCTTGAGCATCACGGGGCTGACATTTTCCTATACATGTCACCAGCTTCTAACCAACTTACCTACCAGCTATCAAAAATAAATCACCTAAGCAACAACCAAAACAAAAGGGATGTGTGTGATGCTTGCCTGGGGCAAGGCTGAGGAATGCCAAAGCTCACCACTAAGCTTCTTCTCAAACCCTCGTGTGTTGTTTTAGCCCCTGACAGTCTTCACTTCTGACCACGACGCTCTGCTGGAGTGGTGAAAGGAAGAATTCAGTTGCCAGAGACTTTGTTCACACTGACTCCATATGAGCCCTCTGATAAAGACAGCAGTTCTGGAAGAAGCTTCTGCCCTCTGAAGCTCTACCTCTCCGGTCCTCAACACATTCCAGACCTTTGCTGTAAAAGGTTAGCTGAGTCCTGAGGTCAAAGGTTAGCTATGTTTAAGATTTACCAATGCCCCCCGCCCCTCCAGACCACCAGAAAGTTTAGGAAAGATACACAAGCAGCTCATCAGCAGCTCCTGCCATGGGAGTAGACACAGGGTAAACAGCTGCAGGCTAGAGATTTCTGGTTTTCATGTGACTCCCTTATACACTGTTGAAGATTCTTTTGTTGTTGTCAACCGTTAATACATAATATTTTTATAACAACGCACAACAGAACAGGCGGGGCACGGAGGGATGCAGGCAAGAAGACCATCCCTCCTTCCTCTGCCGGCGCTTCTCATTCGATGCCCCTGACCGTTTCCACTGGAGTCTCAAACCTCAGCTTCACCAACCCTCTGAGTGACTTTCAGGCACTTAACCACTCACCTTCAGACAGTTTATGAATGAGCTGGGAATGACAACTCCTAACTCAGAGGGCAAACCACAAGGATCAGAGAAAATTACGTATTAATATCAGTACCCAGTTCAGCACCAAACACACAGTACAAGGGCCCTATAAATGACAGCCGCTGTAATTGTGATTCTGTTCTTTCCTCTCTTGTGAGACTTTTGAGGTTCTCTGTTGCTCCTTTTGACCCCCGACCTCTGCTGTGACTGCTGATCTGATTTGACACCGATTACTTCATATTACAAACTGGGTGTAGGCCAAACACAGCACACTAAGTATTCTATGCTTCCTCATGATTCATACTGTGTGGAAGCCCCACGGGGATCTGGTGGAGATGATCAAACTGCTAATCTTATTTATAGCAAAGCTCACCAGAATTCACTGTTGGAAACTAGTTCCTGTCCTGGTGGCTGTGTTCAGTACAACTCAGGGCTAGCATTAGCATTACTCTCTGAGAAGCTCCATGCTTTGTGGATTACAAGAAAAATTCTGTTTTGCAAACCTTTTGTTTTCTCTGCATAGTGAAGCTGTTTAGGTATCACACCTTTCTTTTCAGACTTTAAAAGGAGACAACAAACTGATATTAGGATTCAAACATTCTACTTATTGAGTGCCTACTATATTCCAGGCAAGGAGACAATCACCAGAAATAGAAGACCCTGTGCCTGCCCCATGTGAATGGGGCACAGAGAAGCAAAGCAAGGACTGTGACACAGTGTATGCCAAGCACCCTAGAATACAACACTCCACAGCAGCAGCAGTTCCTGACCTCGTGCACGCCAGAGTCACCTGTAATCGGGTGCCTGGCCCCACCCCAGGCCTGCTAGATCAGAATCTCTAGGGTTAGGACCTGGGAATCTGCATTTATCAAACATCTCAGGTGGTTTCTATGCACTGGTCCATCTGGGCACCCCAGCCAGAGAGGAATCTGTGAGGCCAAGAAGGTGAGAGTTCTCCAGACAGAGGGAAGAGCATAAGCAAAGGTCCAGCGACAGGGTGTCTGGCATAGCTGCAGCCTGTGGGGTTTGGGGAGAAAAGGCAGCTGGAGAAGAAGCCTGGCTCAAATCACAAGGAGCCCTATGTGCAACTACAGAGCTGGCTGTCATTGCTGGAGCTCAATCCTGTCTCTCCCTATTTGTAGCTGTTTGACTTTGGAAAACTCATATAGTGCCTTTGTGCCTCAGTTTCACCATCTATGTGATGGGGATAATAGCACTACTTCCTTTTATAAGGCAGGCTGTTAGGAAGACTGAAATTACAATAATGCCTGACACATAGTAAGTACTCAATAAATGTTAGCTGCCACTGCCACCGCTACCATCATCATCATCATCAGATTATCTCAATAGGGAAGATTCTGGATCAGATTCACAGCAAGGAGATGAACCAGCAGGCAAGGAGACCAGCTGGAAGGCTTCTGCACCAAAGAGTGAGAAAAGTCTAAACACAGAGGTAGCAAGGATCAAAAAGAAAGGACTGGGAGCATGCCCAAAGGTGTACTCGAAAGAACTGGGTGGCGAACTGAATGTCGTGAGGAGGTTAGAAGAGGGGCATCCATGCCAACCTGCAACTCTCAGGCCTGGATGACTGCAGTCTCAAGCTACAAAATGGTATTGGGGCTTCAATCCCTTACTGGAGCAGCAATGTCACCCACAGAAGAGCAGGATGCACCCACTGACAAGGAAGCTCTTACCATTCCGAGAGAAGACCATGAATTCCAAGGCACTGCTAGGGTCTTGCCTTTATAACCAAGGTCCTTTTACAGGGCTCTCTTGATGTTTTAGGTCATTACACAGGAGGCCCTGGAATCTTTTGCTCCATGTCCATGATGAGGCATTTGTATGTAAGTCTACAAAGGCATATCAAATGCTAATGGTCTGCCATTAGAGAATCCTAATGATTTAATGTTATTTAAACTAGAAGTCTGAAAGCTAGAATTGGCCTCCAAATTGACATGTCTAGATTGGACAAACCATAAAATGCATCCTGAAGGATCTTTAGGTTCCTCCCTATTTTTTACTCAGTATACAATGTCCAGAAGAAAAACTACCTGGGAGATTCGAGCTGTTCACTCACAAACAAGCCATCTCACCTGCACACAAAAGATTACTTTTGAGGGAAAAAAAAATAGAAGAGTGACATCACCCTATCTTGAACACATGACACAAACCAGAAACTCTGCTAGAAGCCAACAGCTACAAGACAGATCCTACTAACTGGAGAGAAATCTTAAAAGAGTCTAACAGATGCCAAGATGGTCAAGAAAAAAATCCACAAATACCTGCTCTCTTATGAGATCTCACCAAGAAACCTTGGTCAAAAATCCATCCTGACTTTGCAAAACTGCTGAGAGAAGAGCTTTACTGTTCTTGTTTCATTCATTCTCAACACGGAACCCAGTGCTGAAGATCCTGGTTCCTCAAGCCTGCATTGATCTCAAGTAGGTTTAAGGAATTCAGAGATGCTTCTCATTCCACCTTCATCATCGTGAAGCAGAAACGGTGCAGACGAGATCATTTCTCAGGCAGAGGTGAAAATAAGACTTGCTAGGTTTGCCCATTGCTCAACCTCCTGCACACACTGAACAAGAACAGTTAGTCCAGATGTGTCATTAATGGGGTGATGCTTGACCCTCTCCATTTGACTCACTGAAACATTCCACAACAAACAGGAATGCGCAAAGGCCAGTCCTTTTGGACTGACTGCTCACTCATTTTTATCAGAATCAATAGTCTTTGCTGAGATCCATGTGTTTTAAAGGGGGCAGGGCAGTGAGCAGGAGAGGCAGAGGGAGGGCAGAGTTGCCTCCAGTGGGCAAAGCACTCAAGGTGGATTACGTTCAGACTGCAGCCAGGTTGGAATGACAGTGTCTTGTCCGCCAGCTACAAAGGTGTCCTTCCAAGATACCAGGATATAAGAAGAACAATGAGAAACGTCTTCATTTTTCAGCCATTTTTCCCTCCTACCGGAGCACCACAACCACAGTCTGAAGGAAGCAATAATTTTTTCCCGTAAAAAGTTGCTCAATATGCTACTGGAACAGCCTGTACAAGGATTATGCCTTTGCTCCCTATTAGCCGAGAGCAGACGGCTAATGAAACATATTACACAGTACAAGAGATCAAATTTATTTTGACTACCTGATGTATCTGACACACTAAGACGTGGCTAACTGAGAGAAAGTTTCATTGAAAAATCTGTTTTGTTAAAGGTTTCCTCATTCCTCTCCAGTTTTACTATTATAGTCAGTGTTACATAAATTACTGACGTCTGTAACAAAGAAATAACACTTACAAAACAATGAGGAAAAATATTACCTAGAAAGTGTGAGAAGAAATAAAACACGTGAATAATGCAATAACATTGAAATCAAAGTTTTTATGTAACAAATTGTCAAAGACAGAAAAAAGTTAAAACTTTCTAATGAGAGGCAAACATTTTAATACTCTACTACTGAAAAGAAATTATTACAAGTTTTTTGGGAAGCAACCTGGCAGGAGGTATCAAAAGCATTCAGAGTTGATACCATTGATTCAACAAATCTATTTCTAAGGATTAATCCCAAAGACATAATCAGAGATGCAGGCAAATATTTATGTGCAAAAGATACTCATTTCAGCATCATATATAATAAGAAAAAATTAGAAGCAACTTTCCAATCCAAGAGAGAAACGATTAAATAAATTATGCTATAATCATGTGCTAAGAAAATTATAAACCATTAAAATCATGTTTTCAAAGAATATTTTAAAATGGGAGAAAATACTTATGGTACCATTAAGGAACAGACAAAACCTAAAAATGTGACTAATTCTATATATATGAAAATAATTGAGAAAAACATAGCTAAAGTTAAGTTGTTCTCTCTAGATAAGTTTACAAATTTTGCTTATTTTCTTTGTGGGTTTTTTTCCCCTAAATCATCTACTGTGAACAAGTGCTGCTTTTATAAGTATAAGAAAAGTTATGAAAATAATAGTTACATATATACTTCAACTAGAACATACTTTTCAATGAGGCACTGAACTCTGTAATTTCATGGCTAGCCTACACCTCAATAACAAACCCAAGATGGCTTCGAATATTTTTTCTACCCTGAAAACTGCCTTAAATGGATGCCTACTGATGATTTTTTAAAGAATATCCACATACATTCTAGCCCTTGAGATTTAGCGAAAAGCATGAAGTATACTTTGAAATACATCACTCGTCACCAATACTGGCAATGAGTTACTCACTCTTAAATATGTACAGTCTTTCAACAAATGCAAGAAAGCAATGAGTCGTCAGTTTACAGACAAATGCATTCTTGTTTTGGTCCTAAGCAGGTAAAAGAGGCATTAAAACCTTACAGTTTAGTCACATTCTGTAAAGCTGCTAAAAAAAAATACACTTTTAGATGCTTCAGTTATAATTTTGTTGTTTGGAGCAACTAGTGGTTTACTCCTATCCCAAACCCTTCCCAATCATCGAGTCTTGAAATCTCTAGTCTGGAATGACTCTCCTTGTCCCATGCCATCTACAAGTGGTCACTCGGGGGTCCCAACCTTGGGTCATAGTTGCAGGGGACATCTACATGTGCATCTCTCTAACACACATATACACAGTTCTGATTATATCTATGCAGATTTGCAGCAGCCCATGAAAATATTTAAGCTAAAAGAAAGTTTGTGCAAAACCAGTGTTTTATCATCTGAGAGTGAAAATAATGTTCAGTGGCATCACTGCTAGGTAAAGTTTCACCTATAAATTAGTGAAACATTCATACAGCCACCAAAAAAAGTGATAGTTGTGACTTGCCTTCAATTCTGGCATATTCTATTATGTATTTTCCCCATATGCGTGCAACTACCAGAGGGTAAGCAAACACCTCTTTCTTTTATGCTCTTAATGCTTTAATAGAGCCAAGAGAGACAACAAGCCATAAGGGAAAGAAGAAACAAAAACTGCTCCCTTTTCAGAAACTGTTTAGTAATTAATTCCTCAAATAGTCATTGAGAGTCCACAACGTGCAAAGGACTGTGGTGGGCACCAAAGGGGGAGATCAAAGGCGGGGCACAAGGGGGACGACAGAGGTAAATAGACACAGATGCTGCCCTCAAAGAGGCTGTCTACTCCTTTGGTTTCCAGAGAAACCAAAGTCAGACACGAGTGAGTGCATATAATGCAGATGCTGCCTTTTATGGCAGTTGGCTGTATATATTGAGAACTCAAAAAAGCTCTTTTTTGTGGGGGGGGGGGGAGGAAGATTGGCCTTGAGCTAACATCTGTTGCCAATCTTCCTCTTTTTGCTGAGGAAAACTGGCCCGGAGCTAACATCTGCGCCCATCTTCCTCTGTTTTGTATGTGGGATGCCTCCACGGCATGGCTTGATGAGTGGTGTGTAGGTCTGCATCCAGGATCTGAACTTGCGAACCTGGGCTGCTGAAGTGGAGCGTGTGAGGTTAACCACTATGCCACCAGGCCAGCCCAGCTCATAAATTTTTATGATTACTCTAACATGATCTGAAATGCAGGGAAAACCTTAGGAACAGAGGTAATAACTTCCAGTATCATTCATTAAGCACTTTCTGAGTGCAAAGCCTTGTGCTTGGTGCCTTACGTATACACCATTTTTAACCCCTGGAGGAACCCTGGCCGGGAGGATTTTACTATCCCCAACTCGTGAATGACGAAAAGATGATGTCCTGATACCTATTGTGCACACACGAAATGTGATGCTGCCATTAAAATGGTATTAATGAAGAACTTGATGTAGTTGCCTGTGCTTTGTTTAAAAAGAAAGTAAAAAAAATTGTATATTATCATAGCTATTGAACCAAATAAAACTAGTGCATTATAAATACACTAAACTATAAAATAGGGTTTACTCCTGCCTTAATGAGACCATGAGTGATTTTTTCTTCATTTCTCTCTATATTCCAAATGATAAAGATGTCACTATTAAATGATAACGATATCACTATTTAGCTGAGATGTTGAGACTGAAAGGTGACACAGCTGGTCCTTATGGCCAGCCCCCTGGTTGAGCTCCCACTGGGAGTGGTCCCAAACAAATGGCAGTAACTAGAAAATTCAAGTTAGAAAGATCATGTATGTGCCAATCAAGTAGACAGAGCAAAATGGCATTTGCAACCTTAACATCAATCTCTGATTTAACAACCACCTTCCTTTTCAAGTAACAGGCTAAGACGTCTCAAAGAGCCTTAAAAAAAGCTACATAAACACACTAAGTGGAGTGTGTCTTAGAATCTATGTTAAACATTCTGTTGGTGAAGTATGCTTCATCATCGTTGCAACAGCACACATCTCTTTACGGGGCCCATGCCAACGAAGTCATGTTTAATTACAGTGTCAACACACAGCATCTCCTTTACTACCCCTTGAGGGGGTTCTAAAAATCCACTCTGTCAAAGGCCTCAAGTGTTGTCCCCCATGCACATCTTAGGCGGGGAGCAATTCAAATCTGGGTACTTGTGAGAGAAATTATCACTTTTTCAAAGTGATCAGATGAGACTTTGCACAAAAGTGTTATCTTCTGAAAATATAATTCAGGAATGCATGAGCACATGCACATACTCACAAACCACATGCACGCATACAGGGAGTTGTCAACGACCTGAGAGTGTTTAGAAAGTTTAGAGGGGGTTTACTGCCTATTCTAAGTAAACAACCCAAAATAATTCATCTAGAGATAAAAAGACATGGCTTTCTCAGATTAGAAAGGGTACAACAAAGTTAAAACTATCTGGGTCACTCCTGAAGTAGCATAGTGGTATTGTCTCTTAATAGGCAATAAACATGACGGAAATCTTCAGCCACATGAGACCACTATAGTAAATGTAATTACATATATCATTAATTCCAAATTGCCATATGATAGTTCAAAGGTACTTTTAATTATTTTCTTCAACCTTTACTTGAGTAGTCATGTTTGTTACCTGCCCAGGACTAAGCCCAGCATAAAGTAGTAGGTAATAACCCAAATCCATGGGATCCCTCATCTAAGGGCTCTGGATAACTATAACCATAGGAGTATGCACACACTTACAACAAAAATACGTAGAGCTCAAGTTCACGTTACATCAACTTCAAAAATTCCTTAAAAGCTCTAGTTGAACAAAAACCTATACAGTGAACCATTTCCCCACTACCTCCCATCACAATCCCAGACATGGTTACCAATGGGTAATACGACAATACAGACACAGTATAAGATAGGCATAACTTTCAAATTTATCACACAATTAAATTCTATTATCAGCCTTCACTGATCTTAACTATTTAAGCAGATATCCTACTTATTTAACTGAAATAATTAACGTAACCCAAAAGCCGTAAGGAAAATTTTCAAAGACCGATCTATCTCTAACATACTTGTCTATCTCTAACATACTTGTACATTCACTTACCAAATGCCCCACAGAATTAATTTCTGCCTACAGAAGGAAGTGTTATTAGCTGGTAAATGTTTATGTAAATTGCTTTGCACAAAGGATAATAAACTTCTACAACTTCAAAGAAGTAAAATGGTAGGGGGCCAAATGTGTTATTAATAACATACATAAACGGCTATCAAGAAACAGTGCACTCTCCCATTTAACCATCAGAGAGGAGAACCATATCCTCTCCCAAATATTTTCCTTCAGGGCCCTGCTGACAAGAAAACTCTGGGCTGCTTGACAATAGGTTTGAGTCTTACAAGTTCTGTGGATCCTAAATGACTGTGGGTCTAAATGCTAAATCATTCCCAAAGAAGTTCTTTGAAAACCATATAGTCCAAGTTTACTATTTAAGCAATATTTTATACTCTGTCAGTAACAGACAGGAAATTTGCTCTACTGACTATCCAGGCCAGAGAAGGCAATCTGCGCCAGGCACAAGCAAAGTCACCACATAGGAAACTGCATCACAGAGAATACTAATCCTATAAGAAATTATGAGGTTGGTGAGATTTATCCTGGAAACATGCTAATATTCCCCATCAGTGACTCCGTACCTGTCTCAAGACGGCCCCTCCTGAAAACAGTCAACTCCTCACCTTTTTCCAGGTACCTAATGAGGGCTTCACTCTTGCTCTCACTTGGCAGTACCTACATTCTGATGGCATTTGCCCACAGTAATGATTAACTAGAACAGTTTAGAATACCGATTTACGCCCTCTGTTCTGTGTGTTCTAAGAAGAGGACTCTGTTGTCCGTGCAGACATGTTGATTCTAGCACATGACACCACCATGATGGTCACTGTGGAAGGCCCGAAGATCAGGAATTCTTAGAGCAGAGGTTCTCAACCTTTAATCACCTGGAGCACTGATCAAAACAGACTGCTGGGCTCCAAGCCCAGAGTTGCCAATTCAGATCTCAGGTAGAACCTGATAATCTACATTTCTAACAAGTTGCCTGTGTGAGCACTCCACTCGGGGAACCCCTGAGACTCCATCTTTTCCTCTTTTTCTCCAGGATCCAGCACAATGAGCTCTTTCAATTCAGTATTCCCATCTCACTATCCAATCACTCCTGAGGGGGTAGAGGAGGGTACGGCTTCATCTCTACTGGAAGTTAAGGACTCTGCCTCTCCTGGTGGGCTCACCCTGGCTGCTTGACACTGCTCATGTTTACTGGGGTCATGGGAAGGGCAACCTACAAGGTCTGCCTGTAATTATAATTTACCAGTTGGCACCACTTCTTGTTTATTTCAACGGGGGTCAGGGAGAAGGAAGAGAGCAAAGGCAAGTCGGTTCTTGCCTATTTAAAAAAAAAAAAAAAAAACTTTTGTCTAATGAGAGAAGAGTTACATGAACCCTGTAATAAGACAAGCCTATCAGGAATTCAGTTCTAAAGGAAATAAAGCAAGGAGGAAAATTCTGAGATATGATCACCTCAGTCAGCTTGTTTGTTTGGACTTGAGTCTGGTGGGGATACTGACATCTGCTCCTCTACCGTCTTCACGGTCAGAAAAGGAGAGTCAACCCAACTCAAACTTCATAAAACAAAAATTCAAAGATACGCTCTTAATTGCTTAATTATATTTCATTTTTCATAAATTAGCTCCCTGGACACCCAATTTATCAAGTCAGCAGCCTAAAAAACAGCCAAAAAAAATATCTAAGCTTGAAAAATACTGCACTGCTATCACCAAGCATAGGAACAGACTTCAAAAGTCGTCACTCTAACACTGAGTCTCTTCCTTGGCCAGCCCCACCCATGCCCTTATGATCCAAAGGAACTACAGCTGGTCAAGCAGAGGAACTCTGAACTTGACGCCAAGGGGGAATCGACACTGAGCTGTGCCTGACTAGAAAAGAGGGCAAATTCTACGACAGAGAACTACTCAGGGAATTCAGCCTTTATTAACGCAACAGAGGAAAGAAGGTGCTTTTAATTAACTCTGGAAGAGTCATCAGTTCCCAGAGCACAGCTTGCCTTTTACTTCTGCTGTCACAGCACACTCCGGGATGCTGGGACTAAAGACAGCACTCGGGGTATTAAGCACCCCTCCACATCACAGAGATGAACACTGCTGAGACCCCGTGTGCTTGGTGCTCAGGAACAGAGGTCGATCTGAAGGAGACACCATGCAGATTAGTAAACAACAACCATGCTGAGAGCGGGCCTCGCAGGGCCAATTTTTGTGGGCAGACAGGGGAAGTGGGGGGAGAAGAGGGAATCCAAGGACAGTTACGTCCAGGAGTAAACGCTTCCTGTGCACATAAATATCAACCTCTCTACACCAGAGTGTTCATCGTGAGCCAAGCACTCAACACTTTCTGTACAATCCTTCCTTTAACATATGTAGGAACATTCTAGACTTCTCAGGGGTGGGAGTGACAGTGGTGCCAGACACACATCAGGAGCTAACCCCAAAGACCGGTCCAGTTCTCACTGGAAGAATCTTTCTTCTCACAGGGAAGATTCTCTGAGGGGAAAGGATTCCTGTTTCACATGGGTTAACATGAGATGTGGCAGCTTCTAAACTCTCCATAGGCAGCCCCCACGAGTGATATTCATTTGGTGAAGCAGCTGCCAGGGCATGAGGAAAGCCATGAGGTAAAGGTTTTGATCTTGGCACCAGCCTGAATACAGAAGGAACAGAGCAGCTCATCTTAAACAAGTCCCTGTGTTATGGGCTAAACACTCAGGTCCCCCGAGAAAGACATGTTGGGGTCCTAAGCCCCAGAGCCTCAGAACAAAACCTTATTAGGAAATAGGGTCTTTACCGAAGTAATCGAGTTAAAATGAGGTCATTGGGGTGAGCCCTAATCCATAATGACTGGTATCCTTATAAGAGCAGAAATCTGGACACAAAGACAGACTCACAGTAATGAAGAACCACAGGCACTTTGTTACCACAGCCTGGGAAATAATACTCTGCTAAACCAGCCTCTATTGGAAACCCTTGGGGCCAAATGTGTTACAGAACTCTGACTTTTTTCTCATTTTAGGTGATTCTGACTATCCCAATTACTAGGTAACATTCCCAGTAGGGGCTTGGGGCAGGACTCATAATCAAATGTTACTATCTGTAGCAATATGTATGAATGTTGGCATTAAGTTCTACACAAAACCAGAAATACTCTCAAGTCCCTTCAGGTCAGGTTTTGCTATGAAATGAGTTTCCTACAAACCTACAAATATGTTCTCAGTTTCCAGGGCTCTTTGGATTTTCAAACTGCAGACAAAGGTTTATGGACCTTTTACTAAGTTGCAAACCAATACTTAAAATACATTAACTCCTAATGCCACCCTGCCAACCACATTCAGACTATTTTCAAAAATACAAAGAACTGCCTGTGAAATCCCAGAATTCCTCAGGGAAGCCAAAGCATCCCCTCAACTCTTAGATAAATAATTTGTAGAAGAATTTAAAAGTTTTATCTTCAAGGCTGTTAAACATGCAAACAAACCACCAGATACTTGACCTCTCTACTCTCTCTACCACAAGGCTTTTTAAAACAGGATTTTAAAAGAGAGGCAAAAACAATTATGCTTCACAGTCTTACCACAGGAAGAAAACTATAATCAACAGAAAGAGGCCTAGATTATGGTAATGCCCCGCCCCAATGGGAGCAAGAAGGTGAATGTTGTAGGGCACACATCTTTTTCCCAATTAGCTAGATAAATACATGGTGGGTACTCACATTGGGACTTCTTGCACCCATAGATTGTCAAGAAGAAAAGGAGTTCATAGAAGAAATGAAGCCTTCATCTGCATTAAAAATCTTGGTTGACCTGCTCCTCAACAGTGTGAGCACCAGAGCCCCATACACATCCCCAAAGCTGGATACACGCTGGAGATTTTTCCTCGTGTTCAGATATTTTAAAATCTTCCCTTAAGTTCCTGTGTTAGATGAGACTTCTAAAGTGAGCCTCGGATAGGTTCCATAATTATTAGTAGGGACTGTTCCTACCCACACCACCCCCAGCTCAAAAGGGTGTGTGTTTGAGCATGAAGGTTTATGCTGCTAGATGACTTTGTTTTATGGGTATATATGCTTCTCCCTGACCTCACAACCACGAAGAAGAAAGCATTAAAAAGCCAAGGGACAAGAGCCAACAGGAGAGATTAAGAGAATTTACATAGAATAAAATGCACCTTTCCCATAATAACTGTGGAGGTCAGACCTCTATTACACTGAAACAGAACACAGGATCCTCGTTTACTTTTGCCCTATGCATAAGAATTGCTACTAGGCACTAAGTGCAGAATCCAGTGAAGCCATTTGTCAACATCAGCCTCCTCTCCTTGATTCTCCTAATACGCCAATCTACTGTCTTCCAAGTTTTCAGCCCACTTCCCATGGTGCATACTCACTTACGGGTGATTCTTTATGTTTCCCACTCTCACTCCTGTGGAAATCCTGGATCCTTCCAGGCTCAGAGCAGCTACAGGTCCTCCTCCTCCTCTTCCCAGAACAAACCACCTATGATAACCAGCCTCTCCATGCTCTGCATTCCTACAGTCACATTGTTTAGACCACTCCTTTGCCACTGACTCATGTGCCCTTCTGCGTTATTTGTCCTTTTTCAAGTACGCAAATCTTAATTCTCTTAAACTAGCCACACGTCATGTAAGGCCACTATCTATGTTAGGCTCGTCAGCATTTTCCACAGAACAAGTCCTCATAAGTATTTTTTGGTTGGTTGGCTTCCTACACATCATTAGGATAGGGTAAGTTCTTCCCAGGGACACACATTTGTAAACATTGTCTTGCTTGAGTTGCCAAAATGTGGAATGCTCAGTTTATCTCACACCTGATAATGATCAACTAGATACGGAATGTATTTTCCACATAAAGCTTTTTCTTAAACTTGCTTCACTTTCTTCACGTTTCCACAATGTGGGAGCCACAAGATCATTTCCTAGAGTGTCCTGAGTGACAAGCTCAAATATACTCCAAGAAACAACAAAATGGGGGCGAGGGGAGTTTCACAGTGAATCTCATCTCAGCAATAATAGTACCTGATACCAAAAACTAACATCATGAGCCACTTTAGATTAACTAAAAGCAAAACTTTAATCAACTGACTTACAGAACTGACATACACTTTCTATACATGAGAAACTTAAATATTCGAATTTCAAGGACACAGAAATGTTAATGTCTGAAGACTTAACTTAGGGAGAAAATAACAAAACAGTTAATTCCAGAAACACACTGGAAAGGGAATTCCTACTAAAATATGGACCACTAGCTAATTATGAATCATTATACATTTTTATTCCAATTGTGTAAGTTCTTGGTGTCAGTTGCCATGCTTTTGTAGTCTGTTGATTTTTCCTCCAACCCCGAAAAGGTTTCATTTCAAAATAAAGATGCATAAGCCTCAATATAGATGTGAATTTTCACACACCCAACATTTTTTTTTTTTTTTTTGAGGGGATTAGCCCTGAGCTAACATCTGCTGCCAATCCTCCTCTTTTTGCTGAGGAAGACTGGCCCTGAGCTAACATCCGTGCCCATCTCCCTCTACTTTGTATATGGGATGCCTACCACAGCATGGCTTGCCAAGCAGTGCCATGCCTGCACCGGGGATCCGAACCAGGGAACACTGGGCCGCCAAAGCGGAACGTGTGTGAACTTAACCGCTGCGCCCCCGGGCCAGCCCAAGACTCAACTCTTAGCCCTTAATCAAGGCACACGATAGAGAAAAGATTCATTGTAATTAACTTAAAAATGTTGTGCAGCTGACTTGGATTGAGATACTATTGAACAGCGATCATCATTATATCAAATAAATGCCAGTGGTGGGTGCAGCACGTGTCACCACAAAGTGAGGCCAGGTCATTGGGAGGAATGTGAGTTAGGTTACCCCCAGCAAGGTGAACGTGCATATGTGCACCCCCATTCTGCAGGAATATCATTCAGTAACCAGACTGAAAAAGCAGTCTGAGATCTCAGCAAGTAACGTTCAGGGAGCAGCGGGGCTCCTTCTAAGGGAACACAAAACCCAACCCAGACACATGCGATCTGAATGCGAGAACGGTGAGTATGGGCACAACTATGTGTTCCAGCCAAATACCATTCATTAACTGCTAATGAGATTTACACTCTATATATTCCATAGTCCGTAATTTTGAGGAAATTTTAAAAGGTAAGTAGGCCCTGTAGAGAGCACAAAAGAAGGAAAACCTCCTCTGCTCTTCTGTGATTGGTAAAGAGGTTCCACAGCAGGGCTTCTGGCACTTCACTGTGCACTGTAATCACCTGAGGATTCTGTTAAAATGCAGATTCTGATTGGGGAGGTGTGAAGGGAGCCCCAAGAATTTCCATTTCTAACAAGCTCCCAGGTGACACTGCCAGTGGGTGTAGCGAGGCTCTAAAGGAGATGAGGATACAGCTCATTCAGGAGACAGCTGCAGATGTGGAAGAGCGCATTGACTCCGACAGAAAGAGCTCAGACGTGGATGCCCAGAGCTGAGAAATACAAAGTTACAGGCTGATGTGCCCTCCAGGCTTCATCTTTGGCTTCTTTTCACTTGGCAACACTCCCTGAGTGGGCTCACACTCCCCTCTCCGCAGGCATACCCTCCTCCTCCATGATTATTAACTGCTAAGTGATGGCCAAGTCAGGACTCCAGCCAAGACCCCAGGCCTGAGCAACAGGCAACAAACGGAGGAACTTTCTGGGCATCCCATCCTCAGTGATTAGGTATCTCATGGATGAAATTCACAACAAGCCCTAATCTCCTCTACTCCACATCTTGTTAATAAAGCCAAATATTAACCCAATTGCCCCAGCCAAACACATGGGAATCATCCGCTCTGAATTGGTTCTTTGTAATCTCACAGATAAAGTCCAGACTACAGTGCATACACAGTCTGCCCAACTCTGGCCTCTGCCTGCCCCTTCAATGCCATCTTCCCTGTGCCTCACACATTTAGCCAAGGGGGGCGACTTTAGTTCTCTGAGCACATCATGCTTTTTCCTCTGCTGGAAATGCCCTGGACCCCACCTTGCCTCCATGTGACCCTCACTCAACCTTAAAGACCAGCTCAACTGTCTTTGAGTTGATTTCCTAACCCCAAACCCCACTCCTGTTGGCAGAAGCCTACCAGTATAGCAATCATTTACTTATGTATCCATTATTGTTACTGGTCTGGAAGCTCCTTATGAACAGGGTCATGTCTTGGTCACTTGTGTCTATGACATTCCAGCTACACAGTAGGTCTGCAACAAGTAACTGCTTTACAGGGTATGGTGATGGCCCAAGGGCAGGTTAGGGGCATGGAGGAGAGGTGGAATGGGTAAATCGCGAGCTCTGTGCTAGAAAGATACTGGAAAATATCATTGTCTATATCATGGAACATATAGAATTCACATGCTGTGAAATGGCCATTTCTATTATTTTAAACTATAGTACTGCTAAAAGAGGAATAAAGTGGATGGAAATAAAACAGCCTCATTTGCAATTTCTTGGTTATTTTTCTCATGTCATGACCGAAACAAAGAAATCCAATAGTAATGGAGCAGAAGCTGAAAGTAGAGGATAATCTGCTCTTAGGGAGTTCGAACGAGAGGCAATTAATAAAGGATTAAGGCTAAGTAAAACCACAGTGGAACGTGTAACTGCAGCACGCTGAAAACCACAGTGGCAATTAGGTAGGAAAAACCCACAATGGGTAAAACATTTGCTACGTCGATGAATAGCTTGTAAGGAGCTTCACAGAGCTAGTCCCCTGTGGACAGACTTCTTTATACACCAGAAGCCAGGGAGCTCAAATCCCAATCCACAGAAAAAGCATGTGAGAAAGTCTGGAATTTAGACTTTCACCTCAAAGTGGTGACAGCCATGCTGCCAATTCCATTCTACTAATGCATAAAGGTGGGGCGCGGTGACCACAGACAACTCACCTCAAAGGACTGACAACTCAGAAGAAACCACGGCCTCCAACTGACCCCAGTGAGGATCATAAGACCACAAGGAGCCTCCCTTCAGACTCTCCGAAGGCTCCAGGGTCTGGCTTCCCCTCCCATTCCTTCTCTCAACAAGTATTCACTGAGGACCTACCTCAGGTCTAGCACCTAAGATACACCAACGAAGAAACACTGTAACCTCCTGACCTTGGTGGGGCTTACACACTCTAGCAGGGGGAGCCAGGTAGCACAGAATAAAGCAGGAAAGAATAGCGTTAGACAATGACAAATTCTAAAGAGGGAAGAAACACAGCAGACAAAGAGGACTGACACTAGGACGAGGGAGGGAGGCGATGGTTGCAGTTTTCATAGGATGGTCACAGGACCTGTGTGAAACTGACTTTCAACAACTACTTGGAGGAAAGGAGAAATTGTTAACTGGAGGGAAGACCCTCACAAAAATGTAACAGTTGCACATTTGAGAAAGAGAGGATTTCTTTCTTCTCAGTTTACAGCTGCCTCAGTTTACTCGATGTAGGGTGACAGCAACGTGATTGAGGGCCACACTCTGCAGTAAGACATACTCGGGTTTGTTTTCTAGCGCTGCCACCTGCAACTGGGAATAACCAGATGTCATGATCTCCATCAGCCAGTCTCACCCAACAGTGGCCAGGCCTCCATACCCTTTACCTTTAGCACCTGGTGAGCTGCAGTTGTCCCAAGCAATGACGTAGACCACAATATGTCCCACGGGCCTCCCCTGCCCCCAAGCACAGCACAGGAACTCATGGCCCTGGTGACCTGACAAACTCAGAATGCCTTAAGTCATTCTCTGCGAACCTGGGTTAAGAAGTTCAGGAGGTTTGGACCATGTCTCATCAGTGTACTGCTCGGCATGGCTTTACAGTCACCCTTCCCTCTCAATATTTATCCTATAGTTTCAAACTCGTAACAACTTAGAAGGTTTGGTGCCACAGGTTGCTCTAATAAATCTTGACATGGAAAAAAAGAAAAGTGAGCGCTCAATATTGGAGGTCACCTAACCTCACAACTCCATTTGACAAACGACAAAACTCATGTCATGTCAACGGTACAGCTGTAAGTTCAGCCTTGGGCCTCTGTATCCAGGCTGCCACACCTCTTAGAGGGCAGAATTCATCCATTCTGAGGCTACTCCCTAGCCGTGGATGTCCCTAGTTTCCAAAATGGACTAGAGATGATACTTGAGGCATGTCCAATGAATGAAAGTATTTTTTCCAGGAAATCTCTCTTCATTTGCTCCAGGATCAATGACCATTTACTCTTCTAGGCACAATAATGTATAGCTTTCCATGGGAATGATGTTTTAAAGGATTTTTTTAAAGCAAGTTTTCTAACCACTATCCCAGTGTTGGCCACAACTTCCATACTAACTGTAAACAGCCATACTGGAACACGTGAGGAGGAACCGTGCAGAAGGAAAAAAGCTCACCCACCCATGCAATCGTTATTACTTTCTCCTGATTTTGTTTCTGTATAGCCCCTCAAACCACCTCCAATTACAAGACTCGTCCACTTGGGTATTATCAGTCTCCCCCATGAGGCTCCCTGCTGATGGGGAGGCAGGTGGCCGCAGATGGCTATGCAGCCCTCTGGCCGGGACACTGATGGGCACTTGGGCTCTCCTGTTTACCTTGGCCTCCTCAGCACCCAGGTCCTGAGTGGCCCCTTGAGAGGTTCAGTGCATATTTGTTGAACAAACGAATGAGTTTCACCTCAACATTGGGAGGCTATTTAGAATCTAAATGCACTCAATCTGGGAGCTCATGAATTGCTTTTTGTTTTGTTCTCTGTCCACTCTTCTCCCCTCTCCTAAAAAAAGAAGCAGAGCCAGACATACATGTGCACCAACACAACAAAAGGGCAATTTAATCATGATGCGTGTAACACCTCGGATTAGGCATCAGCAGGAGGCTGGGGCGGCCTCGGGCTCGGGGCAGGTGCAGAGACCTGCCCAGGGTGGGGCAGAGGGGACGGCGCCGCCCAGAAGTGCACTGCTGAATCTTACAGTGGAGTTGGTGGGTCTTATTCTTAAACTAGTTATTGCTAAAGTAAGAGGCGGCTTTGTCATCAAAGCTTTCCGTCCTGTGTCACGCTCAAAATCGAATTTTAATGGCAATCCCTGCACAGTGGGATAATGCATCACCTCCCGGAACTTGCAGTTCCCGCAGGTGGCAGGGCCCTCCTTCAGTCTTATTCTCACTCTCTCCCTCTGACATAATCACACATCATCTGTCATCTTACATAATCTCTCTAACCATTAAATTCTTTATTTTCTTCAGAAACCGAGTTCCACTGGCACACGCACGAGGAAAACTACTTCACCCTTGGTTTGTGGCCTCCCATTAATGAACAAAGAACTGAAAAGAAAATTAACTTTTTTTAACCAGCTAACAAAATTAGGGGACATATTTTCCCACTCTCACTAATCTTACAAATCAATTAAGTCTTAATTGTCCTTGATCGCCATCCTCACTCAGCCCAATGCGTAAGGACTGTTAAAGTACATATTTAAAAATAAAATCAATCCAGTGAAAACAAGAATAAGAGAAGGGAAAAAAAATCAACCTTAAAAGAATTTTAGGTCAACAAAAACTACCAAGCGTAAGTGAAAAAGAGGTACCCCTCAGTGTCCAACATAAAGATAATTAATTAATTAATTAATTTGGTAACTGACATACGAAAAGAATAATCAGAGGATAAATTATTTTCATGTAACGAACAAGGCATTACAAGTGTCATAAATAGCCTTGTCAATGAATTAAAATATATAGGCACACAAATGTAATACCAGACAGGACAGGGTCCAAAGAGAAAAAAAATCTCTTTCAGATAAATTACTCACTGATTAACCTTGGATACAATTATACAACCTCAATACAACAGGGCAAGAAAGAAAAAGCGGAATATATTAAAATGCCCTCAGGCCTACCACGCCATTTCTTTTAAAGAAGCTAGAAGTTTCCTTGAGTCTCAAGGCTGTCTACTTAGCATGGCAGACCTTAGCCAAAATAATCTCCTCAACCCTGTTAGCTGAGCTGAAGATGTGAATCCCAGCACCGGCAAATGCTCCAGAAAATCACAGCCCCAGGACTCCACACAGCCAGCCTCTGCTCAAGATCCATGACCAAATGCCCATTGTAATGTGACGGGGTTTCCAGTCACCGACCTGAGTCAGAGGAGGGTTTATAATGGCATCTGAGCTGCTCACCTGCAGCGGCCCCAATGAGTAATAGAGAAGTGAGCAAGACGGCCTGCATCATTTCAAGCGGTGCTTTTTTATGCATTTCTATTAAACTCCATTTATCCCACTTGAATCTACCGTCTCTGTGTTTCCACTTAGTCTGAAGGGACACTGTTCACCGCCTCTGGGAGGTGGTGATACGTTACACGTCTCAGGGGCTGTTCCAAAAATTTCCACTGAGTCTTCCATTTTCTAGGAGAAGAAAGTCAATCCTTTCTTTTCAGAGATGATGTCAAGCAGGAGCTGGAATTTTACCCTTTCTTCCAGTAACTACTTCTAAGATGAATAAATAGCTCACATATGTCTCAGCTGAGGGAGTACAGCTCATGATTACCTAAGGTCCCGTGATTATTTTGGCAACAACAGCAGGGCAGGAGGGAGTCTCTAGATCGATCCCTCAGGCCTTCAGAGGAGTCAGAAACAAAGGCCCCTTTGGTGTCAGGAGGGCAGCTGGGGGTCTCACCCAGGCCTGACCCACAAGTCCTGGCTGGTGGGCGGGATCGCACTCGGGAGCTGCCCACCTGTGCTCCTGCCTACCTGGGTACCAAGAAAACGAGGCCAAGCACGGAGGGAGCACAAATATTTACTGTAGGTGAAGGTGTGCCAAGTGACCCTCGGTGGAATTCAGAGGCACTGAGAACACAGTTGGGACAGATTCTGAGAACACACGACAACACGTGCTTCGGCCATCGCCCTGAAGGTGAATGACCTCAGAAGCCTGTGGGATCTAAGGCGAGAGACCAGCAGGCTCGCCACAAGCCTGCCCATTCTCTTCATCGCTGGCACCTTAAGTCATCGTTAACTCAAAATGCACAAGGAAGGAAATCACAAGGAGGGACAGACTTTCGCCAAAGTGAACGAAATGATAGGTAAACGAGCCCACCTTGAAAACTGATTTGGAAAAGCCCAAAGTACAGACTGATGGAACATTGCCAGGAATGAAATACAAAAAATCAAAACAACCCTCCCCCACAACACAACCCTCACAATCACAAAAGCCTCTGTTTTATCAACTACCTCTAAGATGCTGTCAGTAAGTATACATGCTCTCCAGCGTCAACACACCCACCAAACTAACCACTTGAGGAGAACATTTTTATACTCAAGTGGCGAATTCCTGTCATTCCGTTCCTGCCTTCATTTTATATCCTTTCATTATATTCCATAATGACAAGAGAATGTTTTAAATCAACATTTAGTTGCAATACAAGACTCCAAAAAAACCACTTTTTAATTAAAAGAAAACCCATAACATCAGTGAGAATCGCTCCCATTTCTTTTCTCCTAATTAAATAGAAAATATTTCTTCTTCCTCTTTTCTTGATTTCACCATCATCTTACTCAAATTCCCATCAGAATGAAAGTTCACCTTGTCCTTCTCACAGATGTTGGGGGGAAAAAATGCAATACCCCATAAGTTCTTTGAATTCCTTCTTCTCTTATAGTTTAGTTGCCTGTTTTCTTCAACTGGCACAAGGTAACTCAAACACAAGTAAACAACATACTTCTCAATGTGAAATAAAGTCCTTTATTAAAAAATAACTCAGATTTCACTACAGGCTTCGCCATTTCACATTGCCGTTACATTTTTATTGTCTTAGAATTCCATCGATCTTAAGCAACATTTAACATTAGGAAAACTTTTTTGCAAGTAACCGAGCACATTCATATAAAGGTGTGGCCTGCACCCAAACTTATTTTAGCAAGATACAGACATACACTAACTAGTCAACTAACAGTTTATGAATCAACATCAAATGACACAGTCAAGAAACAGAAATCACGTGTTAATCATAACGTATATTCATACGTATGAATAGTAAGGGTGGGAAAATAACAACAAAACCTCAAGGAAAAATTCAGTTGAGTACGTTCTGGACTTTAATTTCTGTTCTCTCAAAGCAATAGTAGTAATAAGAAGAAGAAATGCTCATAGAATAAGTCATGCAAGCCAAATACTAAGGGGAAGAAAAATTTTCTCACTACCAACCAACAATTCAGATATAAACCATAAATCATTCTCCAAGCAAACCATTTCATGACCCAAGATGTTATTTCATTTGAAGCCTGGTACAGCTGTTGTCTCTCTCTTCTCCAGGGAGGTTTCTAAGTCAAATACTCAGCGAAAAGAGAGACCCAAAACAGAGCAGGAAGAAAAACACAATTATTTCCTCCCGAACCAGCAATTTCTAAATCAGAGAACAAGATTCATAAACGTAAGCGGTCTACATTTTCCATTATTTTCAAAGAGAAAACAAAAGTATCCATTGTGCTTTCATTTTTGGAATAGAAAGCGTACATTTTCTCAAATAGTCGAGACAGAGATAAGAAAGCAAGAGTAGAGAATGACAATTCAGATCACAGTTCTTTTCAAGTTTCACGCTTTGCCTCCCATCCCGTCTATAATACGTAAGGAGAGCGAAACTGATCAACTACAACTAACCATGAACACCAAAAAGAAGTAATTTATAATGGAAAATTTTGGTCTGTGCTAGAATGCTGCTGCTAATATAAAAACAGTACTGCACCAAAATCAAACTCCGTGCCAACGTTTTGCATTCATATAATAAATATACAGTGGCGTCTTTGTTCTTACCTATAATTGTCCTCAAGGCTCACGATAAACAAGCCACCTCTCCTGCCGGAAGCGTCTGCTTGGGCTGGCGTTGCACTAACACAGCTGGCAATCTACCTCCAGGACCCCTGGGCTCCTGGCCTCGCCTTCTTTTTCCCCTGTGGTGAAGTGCTGCCCGCACACACCTCTGCTAACACGGAGGGACCACCAGCAAGTTTAACACAAATGAGGAGGAATGCACCGAGCTCACTACTTATACCGATGATTCACTTCAATGACAGGAGAAAGAAACGCTTGTTGGTGGAAAAGGAGTTGAGTCAAGCCCCACCCCTACCGTAAGGATTAAGTAACTCCACCCAGCTCAGCCATTAGCTTAAATAGCCACCCCGCGCCATCACACTAAGTTAGTTACCTGTAGCACTGCTTCTCCAAATGACACTTCTCAACGGGTAGAAAGATGAACCGAAGGCTTACCAAACAGGATGGGCAGTAACCGGCTCGCACATGGTTTTGTGAATAACTGTAACGGGGGCTGGGCTATTTGCTTATTTAAAGCTGTATCCGAGTTTTCTGGGCAGACAGGCAGAAGAGGTCTGTCCTTCAGCCTTCACAAGGAACTCAGCTTCTCTCTCTGGTTCCTGCCTGCGAGATGGAGGATACAACCTGCTGGCCCCTCAAAGAGCTTGAAGTCTCAAAGGGGAAACAAGGCCAGAACAAAGATAACTATGATACAAACGACAACAGGAAACAGAAGCAACAGAGAGGACTCGGTGCCACATGAGAGACAGCACCACCACTCTGTAACTGCACCATCCCCATCCCTGCTGGGCAAGCCCATTTTCAGGTGATCCCGCTGGGTACCCTCGGGTACAGATCCAGGGCACTGAGGCGGAGGCTATCTTGGTACCCTTTAGCACTGTGTCCTGGCTGAGGGTACAGTTCACCAATCCGACCACCCTTTACTGACCTCCCGAGGCCGAGGCAAACGTGTGCTCCTTCTCTGGCTTGTGACTGGCACTAAGCTATGCCTCTCTGCTCTTATTTGAAGCAGGTCAAACCCCACTCTGCAACCCCAGCAGGTGTGGCTGAAACAGGAAGTGTCCCACTTACAGCAAAAGTCTAACTTTCTGCATTAACTCAAATTTGGTGCTGTGTTCACCGGGAAGGGCTCCTGGCACGTCAGCTGAAAAACTCTAACTAGAGTTTCAAGTTCCCACGGGTGCTCAAAGGCTGGGATTCCCAGAGGTACTGGGATGACAAAACAGATCCCCAGCGGCGCCAGCGACCTCTGCTGGCCGGAGGATCACTGACGGCTTGGTGGGGAAAGTCGACTCTAGGTCACTACTGGAAATCCCGTCCCCAAAGACACCCTGTCACAGACAGACAGGCTGAGAGTGCCAAGCATTTTCAGTAGAATTCTCGAACTAACAAGAGAAACACCTCAAGGCTTTAGTATCAAGCAGGTGAGGATAGATAAGTGGTAAACAGGCTAAATTCAGGAGCAGAAACTCCATCTTCTTTGACTATGTCTAAAATTATAAAATTAAACTGTTTCACATTTACACACTGTCTGGAGGGTTAAAGAAATAAAAACCACAATATAGTCTAAGAAAATATACCTAGGGGCCGGGCTGGTGGCACAGTGGTTAGGTGTGCACGTTCCACTTCTCAGTGGCCCAGGGTTCGCCGGTTCAGATCCCAGGTGCGGACATGGCTCCGCTTGGCAAAAGCCATGCTGTGGTAGGTGTCCCATATATAAAGTAGAGGAAGATGGGCATGGATGCTAGCTAAGGGCCAGTCTTCCTCAGCAAAAAGAGAATGACTGGCAGCAGTTAGCTCAGGGCTAATCTTCCTCAAAAAAAAAAAAAAAGAATATATATATATATATATATATATATATATATATATATATATAAACAAGCTCAATATGTTATTTAACAATTTGCTGGTTCCCTTTAAGATAAAATGTACCTATACTTCTCAACAAATATTACCGAACTATTATGGACTAAATTGTGTCCCCCAAAATTCTTAGGTTGAAGTCCTAACACCCAGTACCCTCAGAATGTGACTGTTTTGGGGGACAGGGGCTTTAAAGAGGCAACTAAGCCAAAACGAGGTCATCAGGGTGGGCCCTAAGCCAATATGACTGGTGTCTTTATAAGAGAAAATTAGGCCACAGACAGGTACAGCCGGAAGACAATGTGAAGACACAGGGAAAAGATGGCCATCTGCAAAGCAAGGAGAGAGACCTCAGAAGAAACCAACCCTGCTGACACCTTGTTCTCAGACTTTCAGTCTCCAGAACCATGAGAAAATAACCTTCTGTTGTTTAAGCCCCGCAGTCTGAGGTGCTTTGTTATGGCAGCCCCAGCAAATTAATACGTTAACGGTCATTTCATTCCAAGTATCAATATAAAAACTGAAGGCAGAATTCAGATTTCTGATTAATCACCATTCTTCCACAGCCAAACACTTCATTTCAGGATGTTTTACTCCCTCCCTGTCTACTGAGGTTCTGCCTTGAAAAATGCCTAGAAAAACCTTATTCTGGCAGAAAGAAAAAAAAATCCTACAAATGACCTTTCAAACTCGTTCCACCACCTCCATTTACAATAAACTTACTGACCAAGTAGTCTACATCCACATCTTTCTCCCCAGCCCGTAGAACTCAGCTTCTGCCCAACCTCCACTAAAACGCAACCAAACCTAGTCAACAACAACCTTAGCACTGAATTAATAAATGTTAACAACGGAGGAAACATAAGAAGTCTTGGTTCAAGCCCCTCCATCTAGAGGAGGAAATTAGGACCCAACCAGAGCAGCACCACAATCTGGGAATAAAGGCTAAAGTAGATTGAACCCAAACATTTAGTCCTAACCCAGTGTTACTATCCCTGCTCCCCCCATACTGGTAACTGAGGATAGCCCGAAATGATCAATTCCCCAATATCCCGAAAGGAAAACCCACTGTTCCACAGAGCAGCTGTAGTGAACAGAGGCAAGGATGCAGACACACTGGATAACCAGAGCAGAATGGTCAAGGTCTGAGAGTAAGTCTAAAACAGGCTTTCTAAACCTGGGATCTACTGACATTTGAGGCCAGGTAATTCTACACTGGGGGAAGGGGGGGTGTTTCAGTGCATTGTAGGATGTTTAGCAGTATCCCGTCCCCACCCACTTGGTAGGAGTTCTCCCCAGGTGTGACAACCAAAAATATCTCCAGACAGTGATAAGTGGCCCCTGGGAGGTAAAGCGGCCCCCAGTTGAGACCAGTGGCTTAAAAGAACAGGACTTTGTGCAGAGAAAAAGAGTCAGTGGCCTTGGAGAAGGGGTGTGGGGGTGGGGCTTCGGAGGTGATATAGAAGAAGAAAGAACAAGTGCCGTTGTGGACAAACAAGCAACAAGGTAGAGGGAAGGGCAGTTCAGAGTATTTCCCCATCTGAGGGTTGATTTTTGTGTTTCGGGGTTTTATTTTTTCCAAAGCAGTAGAAGACTAGGTTATAGGCTGAGAGTGAGGAGATTAGAGATTGAGTCAAGAATATCAAAGTCTGGAACAACCAGAGGGCAAAAAGGAGCAGAGCTGGGCTGAGTCAAGGATGTCACGAAGCCCTACAGACTGATGGAAGACAGTACCACCAAGTTAGAGTGGCCCCTTCATGCACAAAACTGCAGGTTCCCCCCCACAAAGTTGGAGGACCCAGGAAGAAGGTATGGAGGCTGGCTGGATCGCTGTAATTGGAATTCCTAAGGGAGTATGGACACAGGGGTGCCACAAACATGCTGTAGTTTCCAGGGTCATTGTGGTTAGCAGCGGTACAGGGCAACCTAGAGTTAACTGAGCCTGAAAACAAGGAAACCTGCTAGGAAATCTGTTGCCATAGAATAAACAAAGATGAAGAAAGCCTAAAGAAGAGGTACCACTGAGAAGGAAATGAAGAGCCTTTAGACAATCTAGAGGGCTAAAGACACTCAGCCCCTTTGACTTAATAATTCCAATCCAAGGAATCTTTATCCTAAGGAAATAATCAGGGACACAGTTGAGCGATACAGACCAAGTTCACTACAAAAACGAAACTAAAAAAAACCCTGAAGCAACCTTGATGACCAACCCCAGAGAAAATAAATTACAGATATCTGTATGTTTGTGTCCTCAAGGAATAGTTTAAAACATGGGAAAACATTCACTCTATAATGTTAAGAAATGTAAGCTATGAAATTATATATAACATAGCCCAATTCTGAAGTTTTACATATTTACATGTATACATTTTTATAGCTTCTAAGTCTTACTCTCCATTGACACAACAGCAGATACTATGAGATTTCCATGGTTAAAAAAACAAAACAAAACAAAACATAGGGAAATGGGATTAGAGTCTTGGAGAAGAAGGCACCACAGAAGGAGTGATCAGAGAGGAAAGGAGGAGAGGCAGGAGCCAAGAGTCAAAGGTCAAGGGATACACAAAGGTTGGAGTATGCTGAGCAAATACAGGCCTCTGGATTTGATGAACGGGAAGTTGACGGTATCTTCAGACGGACACCTCAGCTTCACAATGTGGGCAGAATGCAGTTAGCAAAGCAAGAGGAGGGGATAGCCTTCCTTGGAATTCCCCATGGTCCTTCCTGACAAGGAAAGGCCACTGAAGGCACAACTGTGAATGAACAGGGGCGGGTGGACCAGAAGTCTGGTAATAGGAAAAGTTGCTTCTCTTCTCATTTACATTACTTGGGGATTTTTTTTCCTAAATTTTATTTTCAAAGTAATGTTAAAAATTTGTGATGATTCTTTAATTCTATATTACTTACAGCTAAATGTACATCTTTTTATGGCTCCTGGCACTTCTGACATATTACCAAAAAAATAGGACTGTAGCACAAAAATTCTAAGTGTAGTACTGTTTACTATACATAGAAGATGGTGATAGTTTGTACAGTGAGATTTTATGAAATACCACCAAGGGTCACACTGCATCAGTATGTTCCAATGGAAAGCAGAGGAAGTGTACAAAAGGTCATTAAAATTTGTTAACACAACCAAAAGGAATAAGAAAAGTATGAAAGCTGACTTCATTCAAAGCAAGATCTTATTAAGAACACAAAATTTGAACTTCATAGTAGTATTCCAAAGACTTTTCAGTGTTTGTATTTTGTCTGCTTTTGTTTTTAATCTTAGAAGGATTTGTAAATTACTGAGATCATCTTGAGATTTTCTTCCTTAAAATCCATCGTGAACTTACCCATACTCTGCAGCCTTCAAAAATCATGTTTCTAAAAATAACATTACAAATTATTACAAAATGTTCAGTTCACCATAAAATACTGTTTAAAAAGCATTATTCTAAATATTATAGCATTATTCCAAATACATAAACTATTTCCATATACATATAGTATAAACATAGGCAAAGGATTAGAAGAAAATAAAACCAAATGGTAACCAATGATCTCTCTCTGGCTGTTTGGATTACAGGTGCATCAGCGCTTTATGTTTTATCTTTCCTAATGTCTAATTATTTTATAATCAGAAAAAATTATTTAAAAATTGCTAAGAATGTATTATCACGTACTTATTTATTTATTTACTTTTAGAAAGATTAACCCTGAGCTAAGATGTGCTGCCAATCCTCCTCTTTTTGCTGAGGAAGGCTGGCCCTGCTAACATCCGTGCCCATCTTCTCTACTTTCTATGTGGGACGCCTACCACAGCATGGCTTTTGCCAAGCGGTGCCATGTCCACACCCGGGATCCGAACCGGCAAACCCCGGGCCACCAAGAAGGGGAACTTGTGCACTTAACCACTGCGCCACCAGGCCGGCCCCATTACCACTTATTTAAAAAGAATGAGTAACCAAATGAAGAATCCAAATGCTGGAGGGGGAAAAAAACACAAATTTCTCTGTTTTGTTCAAAACCAGCTACAGCAGAAGAGAAACTAGGGCACTTGGAGGGGGAGGAATAAATTGAACAAAACAAGGATGACATGACACAGGCAAAAATCTTTACATAACGCAGGCAAGGTTTAGTGATTATAACACAAAGTCTTGAATTTCCTCACAAGGTCTTAAATCAAATCCTCCTAACTCGGATTGGCCTTTTCTTCCAACGCCATTACAAAAAAGGACAATGTGTGGTTTACATGCTTCACAGGTTAATACAACCAAGTCACTAGTGACCTTATCAAAACATCTAAAAGAAGAAAACTGTCTCATCAAGAAGGGGGAAAGGTCTCTTGAATGTTTAAACATCAGTCAGTAACATAACGTTGTGTGCCTGCTCTGCTCAAGGCACTGGCCAAGACCCAATGATTTGCATCCTCAAGCATTTATAAGCTGACAGCTTACAGACAGTTCCCTGACTTATGAAATGTTCATTATTTATCTCCTTCACATCTCCACTTGGAGCTCTAAGAGACCTAACGTGAACTGATTCTGACTCTACACCAGTTCCCCAGCTAACCTTTGCATCTCGGTGGCCACCAGCCAGCCAGCTGTTCAAGCCGAAATTTCCTCGATTCTCTTCTTCTCTTTATCCCTCACACATCCAGTCCATCAGTAGGCCCTAAGACCTCCATTGCCAAAATAAATTCCCAGTCATCCCCTTCTCTTCATTCTGGATGTTACCACACAGGTGTTCAAACCATCCTCTCTCACCCAGGCTATGGCGAGAGCCTCTTATCTGGCCTCCGGGCCACTCTTTGCTGCAACAAGAGTCATACCAAGCCACTCTCCTGTCTGGCAACTCTCTCTGCTGGTTCCCACAACCATAAGCATAAAATGCAAATTCCATGGTAGCCCTCACAGCCCTCATGAGCCATGGCTTCGGGCCTGGTCCTTCCCCTTCACCCCCACCACTCGCCCCTTCACTTCCTCTCCCCCAAGCCCCACCAGTCTTCTTGCTCTTCCTCAAACCTCTGAAAGGCACTTCCACGTGAGAGCCTTGCATCATACTGGCTGTGCCTCTTTCAGAAGCTCGTTCCCCCAGTTCTTCCAGCTGGCTCTCATCTTCTCATGAACCTGCAGTAAGAGTCTTTATGCAGATGGAAGTATCAACTGGTACCACACTTTAGGAAAGCAAATGGGTAATATATCACAAAAGTATTTAAGTCCTAATATTCCTTGACTTTGTAATCCCATTTCCAGGGAGGTATCATAAGAACATAATCTAATTAAAACTAAATTTTTTTGCACAGATATTCACCGAACCTTTCCTCTCTTATACGAAACATTGGAAATTTAAACAGAACAGAAATGATTAAATAAGGTTGTATATATTAAGAAAATGAAATGCTGAATATCACATATTGGAACGTTAAGTGACAAAAAAAGTAGGCTAGGAAAATTTCCTTATATTATGATGCTAATTATGTAAAAACAAACATTCCCCACCAAAAAACAACTGAAAGGAAAATGCCAAAATATTGATGTTCCTTGTGTTGTTGGTAGTTTTTTCTTCTAATTTTTCCTAATTTTTTTCCAGATTTAGAAAAATGTGTATGTTTAACTTTCACAATTGGTGAAGGAAAACCCCTTATTTTAAATAAAAGATATAATGCTATAAATAGTTGTTAGCTTTCTAACACACCACTGAAAAGGCGTATTTTAAAGCACAGTGTTAAAGTTAAAAAGCTTCTATACAAGATACATAATAAATCAAGTGAGAAAAATATTTGTAATATGTTGCAGGTGGGGAGTTAAATCCCCTATTCCACAAAGAACTCTTACAAGTCAATGAAAAACTAACCACCTAAAGGAAAAATGGACAAAGGATGCAAAATTAGCACGTCTTTTATAAAAGAGGGAAGAGGAAATACAAATGTATGAAGAGATACTCAACCTGACTGAAGAGACAAAATGAGATATTTTTACCTTCCATAATGGCAAAGACTAAAAGATTGATAAAATGAAGTAATGTTGAGCACAGGAAAAACTGGTACTCTCAGCTATTAGAGGCAGCAGAAACTAGTGTAATACTGGGAAGGCAAGTCCCCAATATCCATGAACATCGTATACGTTCATGTCCTTTCATCCAGGAATTCAACTGTAGGAATTTATCTACAAAAACACCCACACACAGATACATCAATAAACACCACAGAGCTCTTGAAAGACATCCTATATATATTTACTGGGAGGACAAAAACATGTTGCAGTCGAGCATCCCTACCATGACCCTGGTTTTTTGAGAACAGCAGCACTTACCTTTAATGGAATTCTTACTACACGACAGGCACTGTGCTAAGCCCTGTAAGAGCATCACTGACCCTGTGAGATAGGTACTGGTATTATCCTCGCTCTACAGATGAGAAAACTAAGGCTTAGAGAGAGAAATAGAAGTTTGCGTCTGGATGGCCCTGAGTGCACATTTCTACCTCCCTGTCTTCCACGCAGACTACATATCACATCCATGAAAGTCCTAGGGAAGTGGCAAGACTACCCTCAGTTGAACAGAAATAGAATGGGTCAGATGGACAGAAAAAGAAAACCAGAGCCGCCGCGTGTACAGGGTGAGCTGCCGTGTAAGTGGAAGTATTCTCTAGGTGCCAGAAATTCAGCAGTCTAGTGCTACAAGGGGCTGGAGAGACTCAGGGGCAACAGTCAGGATGATTAATCAAGAAACTTCACTTCCTCTAGCTTTTCCCACTGCTACCTTCTTCATGCAGGTGAAAGCAGGAGTGCAGTCCTAAGACTAGAAGTGCAGGCAGCTAGCGACGGCCAAGAGGACGTGCAGTAGCCACACCTAAAAGGCCACCTGCTGGCCCATTCCACCAAGCCCTACACACGGCCTCCACCCGACAAACACCAGTCACAGGCTCCTCTGATGAGAAAGAGGCAAATAGGAGTCACAAATATAAAGGCCAGCAGACAATCAAGAATCTCCAAACATGAAAATCCCAGTGCTGTGAATGAGGGGCACAAGCTTGCCGAGTCTGAAACAGAAGAATCTTAAATACGCCTAATTAATATCCTCATAAAGTCTGAGAGGGTATCAGGGCATCAAAACAAGCACAGCCTGGTATGAGAAAGGAAAGAAGAAAGAGAGATCTAAGAGAAGGAACCAGGATTTTTAAACTTCAAAACACAGCGTTGTGCAGCTTCCTCCACAGAAAAAATACGGAACATAGTTAACACCATGGGTAGGTTTTCACATTTGAGGGGGAGCGAGAGGAGGCGGCTTAGAAATCCCTTCTCTCCCTGCCCCTCCCACCACCCACATCAACCTCCAGGCCACTCCCCCTAACTTGGAGAAGGGCTGCTGTCATCTTGTTCTCCGCACTCACACGTCTACACACATGGGCAAATATATATAGGGAGATTGTGTCTTTGCTTCACAACTTGATATTATATACCTTTCTGCACCCTGCTTCTATTGCATCAACTTCTCACAGAAACCCCTCTAAAGCCAACTCTAAAACAGCTCTAATTCTCTCTGTTCAATAGCTGCATAATAGGACATGTAACAAATATTCCATAAGTCAGCCATCTGTCAACTGATGGCTTGGTATTTTCAGTATTTTGCCACTATAATGGTATAATAAACCTTCTTATACATACGACTTTGTGTACAGACACTTTTATTTCTAGAAGACAGATGCCCAGGAGAAAGGCTGTTTAATAGAAAAGTATATTAGTTTTTAATCTTAATATGCACTGCCAGTCAGCTTCCCAAATAAAGCATGGTAAAGCACATTTCCATCAGTATTATGAGAAGAGCACTTCTGCTAGATCCTCGCTAGCAAGAAGTGTTACTCTTCTCTATTTTCACCAGTCAGTCTGATGGGTTTAAAGTAACGTTTCATTGTTGTTTTACTCTGCATTTCCCTAACAAATGTGAATTATTTTTCACAGGTTTGCCGGCTGTCTGAATTTACTTCTTGTGAGTTGTATATTTATATTCTTTGTGCTTTGTTCTGAGTCGTGTTTCTCTTGCCAATTCAGAAGAGTTACTAATATTGTAGACAGTAACCCCTTGTCTGTCATACATGTTATAAGTACCCATCCCCAATGTGATAGCTTGCAGGTAGAGAATCTTGCTTGAGAAGTTCTTACAAGTAGTTTCCTCTATTTTCTGGTAAATTGGAATTGCTTGTTTACATTTAAGTTTTTGAAGATTCTGGGATTTATTTCTGATTATAAAGTAAGAGAGAGGTCCATCTCCCCTCCTCCTACCTTAAAGAGATTGTTATACCAGCACTATCCAATAAATAATGTCTTTTCTCAACGGTATTGAACTCTTCATCTTTATTTAAGGAGACACAGTGCTGGATTCTCTATCCAGTTCCATTGAACTATTTATGTAATCCTGTATCAATGCCACACTGATCTGATCACAAAGCCTTTCTTAGCATACTGTGATCACTTGTAAGCCAACTTTGCTCTCACTGGTTTTTCTTTCCACATTTGTCTGGGCTCTTCTCAGGTAAAAAGCAAAACAGGAATAAAAATCAATTACTTACACATAAAAAAGGCTATATACTGAAAAAAAAAGAAAGCCCCAAAACAGATATTTCCCAAAAGGCAAAACATGAAAACTATTTCAATTACAATTAGGACTTATAGAAGGATGTCTGCTTTTATGATTACTTAACATTGTCTTAGAGGTTCTACTGGATGTAGTAAGACAATGAAATGCGCACGTCTAGAACATCCAAGAGCCTATAGTAAAAAAAAAAAAAAAAAATCCTAAAATCAATAGCAAAAATTGTCAAGGTAGCTAGATAAAAAAATAAGTCTCTAAAAATTGTCTTTTCTCTGTTTCGAAAATAAGCACGTGGAAATGCAAGTTAGCATTCCTTTTCTCAATAGCAGCAAATAGCCTGAGAAGAAATTGAACAAGTATAGTACCTGTACCCCTTTTAGTGAATGGTAAGACATAAAAATATATCAGTTATTCCAAAATTAATACATACATTGATTGCAATTCCGTTTAGAATTTCCAAAACAGTGAGGTTTTCTTTTTCTTTTTTTTTTTTTTTTTTTTTTACTGACAAAGAGCTAACATCTGTTGCCAATCTTCCTCTCTCTCTTTTTTTTTCTCCCCAAAGTCCCAGTACACAGTTGTATATTCTGGTTATAGGTCCTTCTACTTCTTCTTTGTGAGGCACTGCCACAGCATGGCTACTGACGGATGAGTGGTGTAGTTTCACGCCCGGGAACTGAACCTGGGTTGCTGAAGCAGAGCACACTGACCACTAGGCCACTAGGGCTGGCTCTTCTCTCTTTTTTTTTTTGAACTGAATAAAATAATCCTGAAGCATTGATACAGGATTACATAAATAGTTCAGTGGAACTGGACAGAGAATCCAGGACTGTGTCTCCTTAAGTAAGAGAAGTTAATGTATGAAATAGACTGACGTATATTAGGAATGGCAGCTTAACATCATCAAATGGCTCTTCAGCCTCTATGGATCCAGTCCTAAGATTTTTCTCCTTTAATATGCTGGGGTACAGTAATGGATAATGGGAATCAAAGTTCTTAATACCTCATCACCCTAGTATTATTGGAATAAACTATTGATTATAGTACATTAACCTTTGATGGACTTAAGAGTCTATTAACAAATTATTTTGATCTGTATTTACTTTCCCAAATAATATTGGTCTATACCTTTCTTCTTTAGAATTTATTAAAATTAAAATTATGGTTTTATAAAATGAACTAGGAACCTCGGCACATTTTATGATGTCCTAGAATGGTATAAATAACACTCAAATTTCCTGTTTTTAAAAGATTAGATAAAACTCAGCTGGAAACCCATGGAGTCCTGGTGCCTTTTTCAATGGTAACTGTTAATCACATTTGCTATCTCTTCCAGAATACCCAGGCTTTTCAAGTTTTCCATGCTTCTTGGATCAATTTGGTAATTTGTATTTTATTAAATCATCCTTGTTTTCAAAGGTGTTGCCGTGGGGCTGCATGTAGCATTTTCCTATAAAATCTATTAATCTCTCCTATGTCTTTCTCATTCCGTTGTCTATTTTTGCTCTCCCTTTTCCTCAGTATGATGGGAATTTATTTTATTGGTGCTTTCAAATAACTAGCTACTGGATTTATCCTTTAAATTTTATTTTCACTTTTATTAATTTTAACTTTTATCTTTGTTCTCTCGAGTTATCCTTCCTAGCTTTTTAATTTTTTTACTTATTTTTTTTTTTTGAGGAAGATTAGCCCTGAGCTAACATCTGTGCCCATCTTCCTCTACTTTATATGTGGTACACCTGCCACAGCGTGGTTTGACGAGCAGTATGTAGGTCCACTCCTAGGATCCAAATCAGTGAACCCCTGGGCCACCACAGCAGGGCGTGTGAACTCAACCGCTATTCCACTGGGTTGGCCCCTAGCTTTTTATTTTTTGTTTATTTACATGTTCTTTTTCTAATTTCTTATTTTGCATACTCAATTCCTTTATTTTTCATCTTCTTTAATAACGAAGGCAGCTTTCCCTTTATAGGTGATATGTTCTACGTATACCTAGTATTTTTATAAAGAACACGAAAGAAAAATACCTAAGATGGAAAATTTTAAGAGCCACAATGCAGGCAAGCCATGGAACCCATCCACCAGCTGGCATTCTCAGAGCAGGGGATTAATAAACCAGCAGGAGGAGGGGAAGAATAATCACCATTTCATCAGTACAGGCCAAGTTTAAACAAAATTCTATCATCTCCCTCACTGCCTTGTTAGGCTTTCACCCTGCACTTCACATTTTGGGAAGAGTGATGAGATTCATACATAGATTAAAAAAAAAAAAAATTACCACCAGAATAATTGCTGCAATCAGTATACATTTAGCCTAACAGTAAAACTTCTATCTGTGATCAGAACAGTGTTCCACGTCTAGGCAGCACAGATCCTGAATCAACAAAGACTCACTCTTATGTCAGGACAGTGAACTTACTAACGCCAAGAACATGGCCTGATACGTTTGAGATGCATCTTCAGGACAGGCTGATGTATAAATCTCAGGTCACTGGAATAATTAACCACTCAGAGCCTGCTCCGTTTCCAGGTTCAGCAACGCACCACTGAGGAAGTGACCTTACCTATGTGAGAGCCGCAGATGGCAATTCCTAAAAATTGTAGCCCAAACGACAGAAAGAGGGTCTTCTTAACCAAGGGGGAGGAGCTCTGATTTCATTAGGAAAGTGGCCAAGGCCAGAAGCAAAGCTGCTCCTATTTCCTTAATCCTCACTACAGGGAACTTTAGAACACTTAAAAGGTCCCAACCTGGCCTGGGAACTTGAAGATGACACTCGAAATCACATTCATTCATGCTCTACTAATTCAGAAGTATTTTTATGATCTGGAAAGAGTTTGGACTCACATTTCCATTTTTAGACCCTACAGGCGGAGAAGGAGGCTCAACCTACTTATGGGAACAAATTTTAGAAGCTCTGACTCATGTGTAAACAAACAACGTGCTAATAATTTATCTGCTGGTTAAAGCAAATACTTCTATTTGAGTTCCTACCCTAAGTCCTTGTAAGAACTGAAACCAAAAAGAAATTTTCAACATGTTTTATATTTAATTTTTTTCACTTGGCTCCTAAATGTTTGCCCCAGTGAATCCCAGTAAATAAAATGTTACTATTCAATCCCCATTAGAGGCTGGCTCCTGGATGAGCAGTTAAGTTCATGCGCTCTGCTTTGGTGGCCCAGGGTTTCGCCAGTTCAAATCCTGGGCGCGGACATGGCACCGCTCATCGGGCCATGCTGTGGGGGCGTCCCGCATTAGCACCACCAGAGGCACTCACAACTAGAGTATACAACTATGTACTGGGGGGCTTTGGGGAGAAGAAGAAAAAAATAAAAGGAAGACTGGCAACAGATGTCAGCTCAGGTACCAATCTTTAAAAAAAAAAAAAAAGAATGCATTGTGTCTATGCACCTCTTGATTAAACCCCCATTAGAACAGGAACTCCAGGGTGGTAGGAACCACTGAAACCAGCGAGGAAATAATACATCCCTTCCCTCTAGGCTACAGGTACTTCTTTCTGGAAAAGGACCACAATTCCACATGAACATCCTGTTGAAGCAATCTGCAGATCCTGATCAACAGCCAGATGTCAGACAGTAGGGCAGATGTCAAGGTCAAGCAGAGGCCAGGTCAAGGGTGTGACCGCACCCTGAGAACATTACGGGGAGTGGGCATGGATAGCACTGCTACTCAGTCACAGAGACTTTTCAAAGGTGGAATTGGACTCAGGGGCCCTAAGCTCTCATGTCTCTTAGAATCTACTGGCTAGTTCTGCACAAGACTGGCAACCCAAATACCTTAATATATTCCTACGGCACCAAGAAAAAAAAACAGTCCTGGAGACAAGGCCCCCTACCTGTTATATGTACACATAACCCTAACTGCCTAACCCATTCGGGGGGTGGGGGGGAGTGGAGGAGAAGAGAAACACGACAACAGTAGTCCAGACCCATGAGTCACAATTCACAGTCAAGGCCCAGTACTAGCTATAAACTAGAATTGTTTCCAATTCCCCAGAAAAATGTTTAAAATGAGGTATTTGGCTGGCTGGGTTTTTTTTTTCTGCATGGCCCTCTGCTTTTCGTCTGTCAAAATTAAATGGGATAATCTCCGGTTTTCAAGGTTCAGTGGTAACCAGCTACTTGTTATGGTTAAGAAATAACCTGGTGGTGCCAGCTGGAATTTCTAGACATCCTCATAATAATTTCCTCTGAAGTACTTAAATTTTACTTTCTGGTGGAAGTACTTCTAACCGTTTTTAAAACAACATCATGCGAAAGCTTAAAGAGAAGGAGGAATAGATGGCAGACGAAAGCGTGTTTCGCAGTGCAAAGGCCAAGAGGGAGGGAGGCAGGTGAAGAAGCTTCTTCTTGTGCAGGGAGGGGTGGAAGACCGTATCTGAGGGTCATCCCACATGCCCATCACTGTGCAGGACTATGGCCCCGTGATGACCTAAGGAGGTGCTCAGGTGGGAACACGACTGCTTCCTGCAGCCTGGTGACTGGGGCAGTACGTTCCTGATGAGGTCAGGAGAGGCGGACCACCAGCCTCCCCCCAAACATACACACTCATCATGCCTCCAGTCTAACCAGCAATTCTGCTGTCTCTTCAGTTACCTGTCCCATTGCCTCATCCCTCACCTGGCCTCTCTCCACTTTTTTGTATTACTTCCCCCACACATCTTAAGCCATAACGCCAGATCTCTACACCTCAGTTACCATGTCAGGCAAAGATGGGTTTCTCCTCTCCTTACACAGCGTCCCAGTGAGAACACAGTTCCACAAACATAGTAAACAGGTTTCGTCCAACTGGAAAACTTGGTGTAATCTTTCAAGTGACTTCGCCACGCTCAACTAAGCCACACTTAGGCTGGAAGTTTCAATGGATCCTGCACTCAATGCGTAGGGGAGCATCTTTGATTCCTCCGAGAATCGCCTTATTGCAATTAGAAGGAATGAAAGGAATCAAGAAAGCCTTCATACAAACGTTGGTATGTGAACTGGGTCTCACAAGGTAAGCAGGGCTCTCTCACACACACACACACACACACACACACACACACACAGAGAAAGAGAAAGAGGATCCTGGGAGAGCACAAAGAATGGCACAGAAGAGAAAAGAAACCAGAACACATACAGGGAACTCAGGCAGTTTAGTTTGGCTAGAACAAAGCAGGCGGAAAAGGAAGCAAGAGGAGAATTGGGTTGAACCAGAACTATGCTCTATCCAACCAGGAAAAGAGTATGAACTTTGCTTCACAAGAATATTCTTTCTTTTCTTAATTACTGGTGGTTTCCGCCATTTCTCCATAAGGCTTCAATAAATGACTAATGGAAAGCCCTGCAATTTCCAGATTCTACTTCCTACGTGCTTTCTATTCTTATTCTACACCAAATAACTTAATCATCTTGTTTCCTTCTCTCGACTGACGAACTCCACAGTCCCTATCCGCTGCTTCTCTCTCACACACACCCCTCCCTCTAGTCAAAACAAACCCAGCTACTTATGGTTATAAAACAAACTTTCCAATATTTTTACCAAAAACATTTCTCCTAAATATAACTTCCATAATTTTGAGAAAGGCCAAATATTTTTGCCAGGTGATATTTATCTTTCTTTAATCTCTGTTATTCCCTTGGCCATTTGTGAACACAACAGATTACCAGGGGAGTTTGCTCAGTGCCCCGGAGCTCACCCTCCCACTGACACACGACTGCTTAAGTACTGGCTAGAAGCTGGTGACCAAAAACCCACATTAGTTCATAAGCAATTAATTAAGAGGACTAATGATCTAAATAGCAGGAAACACAAATAGGTCATAATAAATGAGGATACATACAATTGATTCTGTATTACTTACTACACTTGGTAGATTATCTTAGAATATCTTGTGATTATTCATAAAATAATATTTATTCAACTAGTTTAACTCAATCCAAATATCTTGTATTGAGGTGCTCACAGCTGCTGGGTTATTTGCATCTGATACACATTCGACTTGCTATCATGTTCAGTTCCTCTCTTTCCTGTTCTTTATTTTTTTAATCTATTGTTTCTTTTCTTCACTGTACTGTCAGATTTCAGAGTTGGAGTTTCATTTCATCTCACAAACTTTTTACTTTTTTTTTAAAGATTGGCACCTGAGCTAACAACTGTTACCAATCTTTTTTTTTTTCCCCTGCTTTTTCTCCCTAAATCCCCCTAATATATAGTTGTATATTTTAGTTGTGGGTCCTTCTAGTTGTGGTACGTGGGATGCCGTCTCATTGTGGCCTGATGAGCGGTGCCATGTCCGAGCCCAGGATCCGAACCAGCAAAACCCTGGGCGGCCGAAGCGGAGGGCGCGAACTTAACCACTTGGCCACAGGGCTGGCCCCCTCACAAACTATCTGATCTCTTTTCTAGTGTTTCTTTTTAGCACCTTCTTCCTTTTTTGAACTTTTACATAAGTGACTTTCAGAAAGATGTACAATACTTATGAAATCTTCTATGTAATGAATGTTTAATGCTACAAACATTATGGAAATTCTTTACCTAATTTTAAAAAGATTAATTAAAGCTCAGAAGCATATGCAATACCCACATATCACAACCTGTCACCAGTCAACGTAATGTCAAATATCTGTAAAGTTACGAGACTAATTTTCATCTATCTAGATGCCAACTCACTCACTTGGATGGAGTGATCCCATGTAACCCTGCCCAGTGGGAATTTTAAAGTTCCTATTAGACAGTAAGCATCTTGAAATCAAGGAACTTAATTCTCTTAGTATTCCAGACAGCCACCTGTCACATATATACCAAAAGGAAAATAAATGCTTAGTGTGAAGAAATGAATCATCCTTAACTATTTCATAAATGTGTTAGTGCCTAAAAGTGAAGTAGAAATGGACACTATGACAAATCTAGTAATAAGGTCAACTAGGTCTTCGAATTCAAAAAAGAGGTTGAATTTTTTAAGTCATTCCTGAAACTGGCTCTTTTCTGTGGCTGGAAGCAAAGGCTTTTTCACAGCAGCTGATATGAACTGGATTCACTTAAACCAGGCTAAGATTCACCAGTACAAATTTTAAAACACTGAAAAAATTTCTTTAATGATGCCCTTATAAACCGCAGCACATAGTTGTTATTTTTCAAATGCTACAAGTTTTTAGGGTCTGATTCACTAGTTATCTTCTCAGACAGTCTGGCAAGACTTAATTTATCTGAGAGATCAACTACCAAATGGAGAATTTCATTTAATTATATAAAAAGTAAAAAGAATTTGAAAAATGTTTTTACCAGCCATAGTTATTTTAACATCTACTAATTTGGGTGCAGCTAACACAGTTTAGAAAAAAATGACCATCTGTTTCTTAGTATACAAAGCAGCCTTTAAAAAAAAAAAACCCCTCTTATTCTTATACATTTACCAACACTACATATTATTATACTAAAATCTTTCCTCCAGTGTACTAAACCTCAGCACTGAATCTAGATAAATTATTACTTCCACTTTCTAAAAATTGACCTTCCAAAACTGAAATGGAAGAGACTAGAAATACTGAATCAACAGTAAAGGGTTTTATTTTTCTTATGACAATGATGCACCACTTCTAGTCACATTAGCTGCCAATTCAGTGTGTGGATAATTTAAGGAGTAATTTCCAATTAAGTTTTTATTTAAGTATGCATTGAGGTCTAATATTACCAGTTGAAAATACACACACACACACACACACACACACACACACACACCCCCTCACAGCAGCAGAAGTAAAGCAAAGAAATGGAAATAATGATGATGGTGACGACGATGATGATGGAACTCTTACATGGTGGTATACACACAAGCAAGCATTTTAAGGTCCTTAACATCAATGATGAGAAAACGCGAAATAAACTAAACAAATACAAATTAGCATGAATAGAGTCATGAAATACAAGCAAGAGCACTTGCCCAACATGAGGAACATGATAGAACATATAAATCCAGAAGGATGGAGGCTGTGTATGAAGAAGGAATGGACACTAACCAGGAAAGATCTGGCCCCTGTAGAGATCAGTGCTGAAGGCCTTACAGGGGGAGTGCAGCATGGGTCAGGGACAGGCAGACTGGAGGGCTGCACAAAGAGGAAGGGGAGAATCCTCTTGTGGAAAAGGACCAGCACCATCCCTGCTGATAAGGCACAGCTGCGTCCTCTCCTGAGGGAGGCCATCAGACTAGCACTCTCAAACTTAACTGCGCATGAGTCACCTGGGAATCCAATTAAAAGTGAGCTCTGATTTAGCATGTCTGGAGCAGAGCCCAAGATTCTGCATCTCTAACAAGCTCCCAGGTGACACTGCTGGTCCGTGGACCACACTTTGAGTAACACTGCCCCAGAGGACAGCCTGGCCAACGGGGATGGGCAGAGGGAGAGTTTAACAAACACCATTGTCTGCTGGGCAGGGCACAGGAGAGCTGGGCTCCCCCTCCCCCCCCACTTCCTGGGTCTCCAGTCCTTCATCTGTAAAATGAGAAAGATGAGCCATCTCTAAGGTCTCTTTTTAGCTTTAAAAACTTACGGCAGGAAGGATGCAAACTGGTGCAGCCACTATGGAAAAGAGCATGGAGATTTCTCAAAAAATTAAAAATAGAAATACCATATGACCCAGCCATCCCACTACTGGGTATCTATCCAAAGAACTTGAAATCAGCAATTCCAAAAGTCCCATGCACCCTTATGTTCAAAGAAATGGTGTATATATATATATACACACACACACACACACACACACACACAATGGAATACTACTCAGCCATAACAAAGGATAAAATCATCCCATTCACAACAACATGGATGGACCTTGAGGGTAGTATGTTAAGTGAAATAAGCCAGATAGAGAAAGACGAACTCTGCATAACTCCACTCACAGGTGGAAGTTAAACATATAGAGAAACTGACTGGTGAACTGATCGGTGGTTACCAGGGGAAAGGGGGGGGGTGGGGGGAGGGCACAAAGGGTGCAGTGGTGCACCTACAACATGACTAACAAGAATGTACAACTGAAATTCCACAAGGTTGTAAACTATCATAATCTTAATAAAAAGTTAAAAAAAAAAAAAAAACTTACGGCAGGAAGAGAGGTTTATAGCCGGAAGAGCTACACCTCTTAAATTAGGGATTACAGAAGAGAACAAATCAGGTGTTAAACAGGAGGACAGAGACTGAGGGAACGAAAGGTTACTGAGGAGCTATACTTGTACAAGAGAAAAGGAATTTCCTTGCCTCTTTTGTCTCATCCCCTTATCTCTACTGGAATATCTAGACAAAAATACGAAATGACTATACACAAGGCTATTTCTTGCAAAACAATGAACAAGTCCAGGAATAACAAGAATGTCCAACAATAGGGGATTGACTGAATCAACTCTAGCACATCCACAAGTGGACATAACACACCGCTGTAAACAGACGCAAGGAAGTTCTCTATATACCATATTGATATTGAGTGAGCTCCAGGATACAGTGCTAAAAAAATAATAAATCAGAGTTCAGAATAGTATATAAAGTGCTGCTTTATTAAGAAATACAAATATATGCACCTATTTGCTTCTATTTCCAAAAAGGACAATGGGGGGACAACCCCAAATCTAATAAAAATGGTTACCTGTTGGGGGACAGGGATGACAGGTTGACCAAGTAGACCTAATATTATAGTTACAACTTGGTTAATGTTTTACCCAATTAAAAAAGAAAATTAAATTTAGAAAAACAAGAACAAATAAAACCAACAAGGTAGCAAGTTGGTGGGGCGATCACATAGAGAAACGTTATTTAAACTTGACTTTGAAACGTGTTTTTATCATACAGCCCTAATGGGATATATGCTAAGGTAAAAAGAATTGCAAAAGAAATATTAACTGCATCCGATAGCAATAAAAATGGCAAAATGTTAATAATTGTTGAAGTTGGGTGACAGGATTTCATTATGCTCTTTGCTATCATGCAATTTTCTCTGTTTTTGTACATGCTGGGATAATTTTTTAAAAATCAACTTTCCAAGTAACCGTCTTTATCTAACATTAACATACATGCACTCTGAGCAAGAATACAAGAAAGAACACAGGTTGGCACCAAAGCCAAACTTAGTCCACCAACATGGAATGTCAATATTCCTAATATAAAATCTACCACACAAGTAGGCCTGTGGTAGGGCGCGCCTGACCCCTACTAAAATGTAACATACTCAGCATCTGTACAGATCGTACTATATTCAAATACATTTTATATTATCTCATTCTGTTTTCCAACAAAATTTCAGGATGACTATTACGCTCATTTATAGCTAAAATAATTGAGTCAGACTGATCCGAACTCAAGTTCTAGTTCCTAGTCCCGAGCTTTTCATACTGCTCCCCAGGACCCACACCAACAGAGGAGTGGGGGTGGGGGTCACGGGCTGGAGGACACTGCCAGCAATTTCAAATATAACTTTAAAAATTCATGCCAACTTTTCATTTCCCCCATAATATAGCCATGTTTAACACACACAAAGCATTTTTAGTGACATCAAATATAATAGACCCATATGTGTCTTTTGTGGCTTTATGAACCCAGGAGTCACAATTTTTTATTTCAGTTTCAGAGGCACTGAATTATACCAGGCTGCTCTGAGACAGTGAACTCTGTCACCCAGATGCCTTTGGAGGCCCAGCAGAAAAAGGAACACGTCCCATTGTCCAACTAGCACATTGCTGGTAGCATTCCCAGCCGATAGTATTTCAATTCACACCTACAAATACACTTTCTGTTGACGTAACTTTTTAATCTGAAAATTCTGTCTAGTCTTTTAAATACACCACCTAGAAATGAGTTAGTGCGGCGGTGGGCAATTAAAATCACATAATATGGTTTGAAATTGCTCAAACCGATCTGGGCACATTTTGGAATGGGTCACTTCACGGCTATCCTGAGCGGAAAGCTGAGAGGCGAACAAGAAATTCAACTTTGCAGCAGCCTAGTTCAAAGAAAAACAATAAAATTTACTATTACATCCCTTGACAAAATGGCAGCAATTACTTTTTAATCAACTTTTTATTTCAGAAAAGCTGAAGACTTATAGAATTACTGCAAAGACAGCACAGAGAGAGAATTATTGCAAAGAGAGCTCCCCTATACCCCATATCCGGTCTCCCCATTATTAACATTTTACATTAGTAGGATATATTTGTCACAACTAACGATCAAAGGTGATATATCAACTGAAGTCCATATTTTATTCAGATCTCCGGTTTTTCCCTAATGTCCTTTTCCTCTTCCAGGATGTAATTTTGGCTTTCTCGCAATATAAAGTTCACCATAGGAAGGCTTTAAGGAAATATAACAAATACAACCATAAAGGACTAAAATGATGCTTCTCAAGGCATCCTAAGCCCAGGAAAAATGCATATACATATCAAATGAAACACCACCAGGAGTCAGCTCTTCAACAGACCAAATATATACCTTGATCTATAGCTAAAGTAACTACCATCTTAGAGAACTTATTATTTGTCAAGTATGTAATGAGTTTCCACATGTGAAAAGTGAGTCATGTTATGAAGAACACCAATCTGGAAGTCAGTTTTAGATACTAAGACTGGTTCAGTCATGCTAAGCTTGTGTGTCACTTAAATCAGGTCAATAAATAGCTTTGGGGTCTGAAACCTACAGAACACCTCTATGAGTACTACTATGACCCAAAGGTGTGTAAGTCATTGTCCCGTCCCCAGAGTTAGTTTAACCTAATTAAGGTGGCCAGAAGTAAATGCATAAAAAGTTAACCTTGAAGATTTCAAAGAGCGAGGCAGGATGACAACAAAAGGTGGCAGAAAGGAACACATGATTAACTGGAAAATGAATTCATTAAGCAGACAAAAATCGCCCTAAGAACTGAAACAAGGGGGAAACCACATCAGAATGATTAGAAAAGGAAATTAACCTTTCCAGGCTGGAGTTTATCTCGAAAGAGAAGAGATTAGACTAAACTGACTGAGATTCCCATCTGTGTCTAAAATTCCACAGTTCCTTCTCATTTCAGTCTCCAACACCAGAGTGAGGTTAGCAGCAGGGATCCTAACATCAGCCACAGAGGGCCTCTGAGACCACGTGACCACAGCCAGGTCCCCCCCACCAGCTGCCGGAGAGCTTTCCCTGCCTGACAACGAAAACAAACCCTCCGTTCAGGCCGATGACACCAGCAAACTAATAACTAACTATGAAACGTATTATGTTAAAATAAGACACTCTGCCAATAATCTGAACTTGAAAGAAATATATCTTATGACTTTACAGCTATGTTATATAATTTACACGCTCCACTAATTTGTTAATTCAACCAGGCCCAATTGAGCACTTTCGCAAAAAACACACTTTTACTCCTTATGGATAGGCTACCCAGAGATTTCAGATTTTCCGTGACATTTCTAATTTTGTGCATTCCTTAAAGCAAGATTTCTCAGCCTTGGTACTACTGACACACTGGCTGGACACCTCTTTGTGGTGAAGGGTTGTTCCGTGCACTGTAAAAGACTGAGCAGCTTCCCTGGCCTGCATCCATGAAAGGACAGTCAGAAGTGTTGCCAGGCATCGCCGGATGTTCCCTGGGAGGGAGGGGGCAAGAGTCATCCCTGGGTGACAACCACTGCCTTAAAGCAATTCATGCTATACATAAATACATATTATATGACTTGAGTATCAATGTAAGATTTCAATGTGAATGAAATGACTTAAAAAAATCTTTTATTAGACCATATAAACCAGTATTTGCCTGAAAATATAATCACTGTGGATGACCAAAGAAGCAAGAAGTTATCCCCTCAGCTATTAGGAGTTAGTACTTTTTAAAACAATAAATAAATAGAATGCATAGATTTGATAATTCCCTAGAAACAAGGAATTTGGGTTAGAAATCATTCTTAACCTTTTCCTTCCCAAGATTCTAAAGTAAACATTCTACAACCAGCAGCCAAACCAACCAAGCATAAGGCAGAAGTTGGTCTGGGAAAGAGGCCAAATGGACAACTCATGACCACTGGGTGCGACCCAACCCACCCACATACCACTTCAGAAGACCACAGGCACACTGCCCAAGATCATTTTGCCACCAGCATGAAAACAGACCTCACTCCCTAGAATAAAATGAAGACCAGGGAAAGAGGAAAGACCTAACGGAAGTATGCGCCTTACAAATACTTTAGGCTAATGTCCCGAGGTTTCTTATATATCACTCGGTGCTTAACTTGGGGGTGGCGTGGAGAGGAATACTTCAATAATCCACAGTTAAACAGGATGATTACATTCTTAAGGGAAACCTGAGAGATTATGGGTTGGTACCATAGGATTTTTAAAATCTGGTTTTAAAAGTTGTTTCTTAAAATAATTTAAAAAAGGACATTTCCCATTGTTGTAGCTACGAAAACCATTTCTTATCTTTTTTTTTAGCTGTCAGTATGAATAGGTAGAAGTCACAACCACAACATATTTAGGTCAGAAGAAAATGACTAACTCCACCTGCCCTATGAGCTGCAAGGCCACCCAAACGCCTCTTCCCTTCATGGAGTGATGCCAAAGGGTGTCCTACCAGCAAGATGGTGAGAGCAGATGGCTGCCAAGGCAGCTTAAAGAGACCCAAGGAGTCAGCACCTGCGGTGGGGAGATGCTGATCACCCAGCATCACCACCACCTTGACAGAACTCGAACCAGCAGCCCTCCCTCCCTCCCTAAAGCAGGCTCCGTGGAAAGATTCACTAGGTCGTCTCTGGATTTCAGGAGCCTGAACACCACACAAGGCACTCTGCAGCTGCTCCCTTCTGCTCAGTATCTCTGGTTCCACCTCATCTGGCTCATGCCAAATTCCCCCTGAGGGAAAGAGCACACATAAAGAGAGAACTGGCTATGCCCAGTTCCTACAGGTGGGCAGACGGCTAGAAAAGAATAGATCGCATGGGAGGACCACGGAGTTCAACCCATGGGGTACTAACCAAGCTAAACGTTAATCATGGCAGAGAATCATTTACATTAAAGATCATTAACCAGGCACCTTGGCAAGGGATGAGAGTTCACGAGCTAAAAAAAAAAAACGCATTTAGGTAAAACAGCAGCCTCTTGTTGCCAAACACACAGCTTGGGTCATTTCAGGAGAAGGACACCAAAATGGGACAGAAGGAGCAGAACCAAACAGGGGCGTCTTAGGGGGGGTGGGCATTTCTTTCTTTTCTTCCCCAGCTGTTCTCCACCCATAGCTGCAGTTAATGGTCTAGGGTTTACTTTCTGTTCTTCCTTATCCCTTACGAGGTGTAACTGTCACCTCACATGCAAAGGAGTTTACAGGTAAGGAACTGTAAACATGTAAAGTCTGAGGAGTTTGTGTCTCCAGTTTTCCATTTTTCAGAGGAAACGTCTCCTTTTAAGGTGATAGTTTAGACTCTACAATTTCGAGTCACACAAGAAGGACGGCATTTCCCTATTCATCAGGCTGCTTTGCTGTTTCTCCCACAGCCAGGGACCCAATGCCACTTGACTCTCAAGCAAAACAAGGAGTCGCCCTCCAGCAAATAGGGTCAGAAGTTCAATTTCACACATTACAAACAGCCACGGTTTTGAAGATAGCTGACAAGTGTTCTTCCTGACATGCTTCAAGATGCTGCACAAGCTCGGGGTTCCTCCCCTCACAGCTCATAAAAACCAGCACAAGCCCCTCCATCACCCTTTGTCTAAGGAAGCCCGAGACTTTCTCCTTGTTTATAGACTCACCCCAAAAGAGCAAGCACAGCCCTGGTGTTCCATTCCAGTATTACATAATCCAATTTCCCTCCAATTATCTGTTTGCCATAAAGCATTATTTGTGATCAAAGCAAAAGAAAGAAAAGTGGAACCGCACTAATTCTGACTAGTGAGATTAACCTCAAAGGGAAAGACAATAGATTCCTGGAGATTAATTTCTGTATGTATTTTTTATGACATTTAACACGAGCACTCTTAACATAGAGTCAAGAAAATATAAGTACCAGTTTTATTTTCCCATATAAGTTTATATGTTTGGAGGCTGAGGGATGTGGGGAAAAGACAATGAATAATGACCTAATTACGAGGTACCTCATTTACAATTTTAAAAAGTTCATATCTGAATATCCATATAAGAGCAAAACCCTTTAATCTGTGTGAACGCAAGTGAAAACTAAAGTTAGGAGTCACGTGACTCATCCACAGGCATTTCCTGTAAGGTCTAGGAAACAAATGAGGACGGTGTTTGTGTCCCAGGAGACAAAGCGGCCGCAGTAAAGAGATGCACCTGTCCCACCCGCACCTAGCTGATGGCATTCGCTATGCTTTAAATTGAGCTTAACATACAAGTATAAAAAGAAAAAATTTAAATAAAAGATCTGTCCTCATTTCACCTAGGGTTTTATACCAAGTTTCAGAACTCTGCACAACAGACCCCTTCACTGTGTCTATTTTGGACATTTCAGGAACACAGTGATGACAAATACAGATATTTATTCAAAAGAGGGGGGAAAGGCACCAGAGCAATATCTGTGTAATAATTTTTCAGTGCACTGAAAAAAATAGGTTTCAAACAAGATGACAGAGGTTAAGCACATAAATTAAAAATTTTCACTGTATACATTTTGATTTTTGAAGCATGCAAAAAACGTTTAATAGATAAGGAAGGAAAGGAGGGAGGGAGGAAGGAGAGGGAAAGAGAGAGAAAGCAATTCCCCAAATTCTGGCACATTCAGATTAAAGCTAATGGATCCATTTATAAGAGAACATTCCCTTGATGTTAACCAAGGAAAACGGAATCTTTCCTGGCACTTACCAAATTCCAGGCAGGAAGACCCCGTTTTAAAGGGGAGAGAGACAGGCTGGTCTGGATGCAGACGGTTGTCTGTTCCCCTAACGACAGCAGCAGGGAGGAGAAATCCTGGTCTCTGCCAGTTCCCTCTGTTGACAGGTGATCAACAGCCTGGAGCAGGAGGTGCTGTGCTCCGCGGGAGGCGCGTGGAGGGGAGGGCTCCCCCGCAACTCCCCCGCCCAGGTAGGGCCCAGCTGAGAGCCACCCACCCCAGACACCCTCAAGCTGTACCGGCTGGTGCTGTGCTGAAGCCTGTCTGGGCTGGATGCTGCTGCGGCTGCCTGCCTCCCTCAAATCGGGAGCAATTTCAAACGTAAGGAAGAGGGAAGCAGCTCATCATAGGCAGCAGAACCAATGACTACAGGGGAACTTTGTGGATTCAAGGGACAAAAACAATTCAAAGCACAGCCCCACAACACTTCCCCCACAGCAAAACAACATCAGGAAAGTTAAAGCCAACTTAACCTGAGAAGTGCATACACCTGGCTGGGCCCAGGTGACCCCGGAAATGTTTTAATTAACCTTTTTTCCTAAATGTTCATGCCAGTGTTGAAAGGAAGGTGAGTCAAGGAAATGAAGAAAGCCCTCTGAATACTATTGGTTAAATAATTGCTCGGTTGTTCTCAAGGATATGGAATGAGCATATATTTTCATCACATGAAACTAGCTAGTTGGGGGACACTGGGCAAGTTTCTTGACCTCTCCCACCTCTGGCTTCCTCATCGGTAGAAAGAGAGCCTTGAAACCTCCTTCGTGGACTGTTGTGAGGAACCATGGAGAGGCCAGCAGTCCCGCAGGTCAACGGGCCTCGGCCCCTTGGATGTTCACTTAGCCTCCAGTAGCTTGTGGCTCTAACAATACAGTCCTAAATCAACTACAGCCACTCCTTTCACCTTCCCTCACCTTAAAAACTGATCCAGTGCACATCCAACAGCAAGATGTTCCTCCCACTGTATTTTAACCAATGTCTCCAACAGGTTAGAGATGTATTTATGCCAATCTAAAAAATTCATTTGGCATACAACAATGACAGATCATATGGCCCCTAGGCCCAAACCCTGCCAGGAACACCAAGTTGCAGCCCAAGTTAGAGGGAGGTTTCTGCCCCAAATTCCCTGTAACTTACTACTATACTTCAAGGCCAAGACCATGCCCCCTTTTAAGAGCCGCGAGTGTTGAGGAAAATAGGCTCTTATTTGAGCCTGTGGGTCTTTTTCTTTAATGCTTCCTTTTAAAAGGCAATTATTTCTTAAAATGGAATTCACAGGTTACTTATAATACCACTCAATATGAACAACAATGGCTATGCTGATAGAGACTTTAATGGGAGGGGGAGACCGAGTCCCACTGGGCCAAGAAGCCACCATCACCATCTGGTGGTGGCTCTTGCACATTGCAGTCATGAACCCCACACCATCTTCAATCCATTCTCCCAGAGGCAGCACCTTGGAATTCCTGCTTCGTTACATTAACTTTCTGACAGCTGGTTTGGCTGCTCAAGGACAATCTTTGTTCTTCTCCACCAAATCATCTTCCCAACCTTCCTTCTTTCCCTCAGACTTCTGATCAGACCACTAACTACAAGAGGGAGGAAAGAAGTTCTGATATTTGCTATTACCTTGTTCCCCCATTCAACATCCAGTGATTTGGTTGCAAAGAATGAAATTCCCCAGACAGACAGAGAAAAGAAAAACAAAGAGGCAGTATCTTCCCAAAATGTAACAGCCAAGGGCCAAATTCTAATGGAAAATATGAGGCTGGCAACTCTACCAAGTGAAGAGACTGGCTGAAGACCCAGGACATACCAAAGACAGCCTTTGACTGGACCCCGGCCAGTGACCAAGACTTGCGTGGGTTCAGGCAAGTTGTTCTGTGCAAGCTAGAGTAGAGAACATGCTGGAAATCAAGTCACAAACAAAGAGCTACTAATAAGGTAACATTTGAAGAAATTCTCCTAACCACTTCACACCTCCAAAACCTTGCTTAATCCCTATCGAATCTATTTAGGTCCAGGAGGCTCTCAAAAGCATATAATCTTAGGGAAAATTTGCCAAAGGAACTGAGGGCCATGGAGAAAGAAGAAATTGAAAATTTCACCTTTAAGTGGTGCCACTGGGATAATCTCTAAATGATACTAGTGATTGCTAAGAAAGTACTACGGAAAAGACAATACATATGGGTTTTACAGGCAGCTGTAAAAAGGCCTGGGTGACCAGCTGTGCCACAGCTGGCAAATCTCTCTCCCACGTAGTAGCAGCATCTGTTTGCAGTATAATACAAGATGCCTCTTTTAGTTACAAAGGAAGATAAGAATTTTCAGAACTTTATACTAGGTAAAATTTCCTGCCCTTTTTACCCATATTACCCCCAATATGTTATTTGCAATAGTTATAAAATTAAGTACCTGACACTTAGTTTCATTTTATACTAGACTAATTCAAGAGGTAAATTTTAATACATTCTGTCTTCCAATCAGGTGTACCCTCATATGAAATAGCTCAAAGATCATATACAAAATAGTTATATCAAGAAACACAGTCCACACGTGACTCCTCCCCCCACCCCGGCTTTCTTCTGAGTCACTTTAAACACCTCTGGAACCATCACATGCACACCCTCAAGGCCACACAGGCTGTGTTGTGTTGGAACATGAGAGTATCCAAGTCGGATATTGATTCTTGAAAACAATTAGAAAATAAGTAAGCAGAGTGAAAGACAACTCTATACCTTAAAGGATCTTTTTCTCCAACATCTGGAAATCTATGGCCCATGTTCAACGGCCAGGCTGAGCTCAAATTAGCAACTGATGAGAAATTCCCGGAGGCCCAAAACTCTGTGTTCTGCAGCTCCCAGCACAGCACCTTTCCACGGGAAGAGATGGTTGCTGAACTCCATTGAAAGACAGATACAGTACCCGAGAGCCACATCCCCACCAACCAACCCAACAGAAAGCTCTCCTATTTGTGTTAGGCTAGGCAGGAAACAAACCGTGGAGACATTTCAAAGACCATCAAGGCAGCCTAGCAAACATTAAAGTGAGCAGTAAACTGTCAAAGGGCTAATATGAATCACTAAACTGGATAAGCCAGGAGTCAGGAGACCTGAGAACTAACCCTAATGAGGCTATTAACTGCCTTCTTTGTTTGATTTAAGGCAACTTAACATCTTAACCTTTCGGAAATCAGCAAGCCTCTCCTAAGAAAGTCATAAAGGAACTCGCCTGCCATTTTCTCCTCTTGTTATTAAATCAATGGTGCAGCTTACACGCAGTCAGTAAGGTTAAGAATCGGAATCATTTATGAACTTGAACCGTTCATTTAATCTCTTGGTCTCAAAAGGCCCAGATGTCAAGTTCAGTGCCTCATCCTGCAGTTTCATAACCCAGGCTCATGTATTTAAGGAACCCAGATGCTATCTCATTCAGCAAGTATTTATCAAGCTCCTCCCATGTGCCAAGTACTGTGTTGGCACTGGGGTTTCCGGGATGGAAGGGCTTGTCAAGGCCTGCCTCTCACTATCCATCTGGGTCTTATTTTTCTGAAGTCTTCAACATTTGTCATCTGTGGACACAATTGAACACTTTCGTTATACACCAAACTCTACCTTAATCTGTAAACTTGAACTGTTTTGTAATGAGCCTATCTCACCAATAAAACTTCAAGCTGCTACAGAGTAAGGCCAGCGTCTTCCTTAGCAATTTACCAATTATCTTGGAGCCAGCCTTCCGACAGCCTCAGCCCAGGAAACTTAGCTGCAAAACCCAAATAAACACAGAAACAGCTTCTGAATTCTGAAATAGCAGCCGCCATCCCCAGGCCCTTGGGCTCAGAGCTGCACTTACTCTGACACCATTCTGAACAAGCTTCATTTTTCAGCTTCCCACTATAAAGATTAAGCTTCTAATCTTCAATAAAGTGTAGTCAACAGCACTGCCGTCTCTGCTATTAAAAACCCAAACACATCAGAAAAAGAGAAAACTATTCATTGATATAAATGGCAATTGGAAATCTCAGCCATTACAATGATCAATAGTCCTTTCAGCAGTTTGTCACTTTCAGCTCTTTTTTATCATTACTTCAATCTCTTGAAGAAGAAGATGGATTTAAACAATGGAGGTAAGAGGCCTACTATGAGGTTAAATCAGGGGTTCTCACTCAAACAGGCAATCTTGTTTTCTAAAACTGAAATAAAGCTTTCTAATTTTTACGAAAACAATATAGATTCCTTACAGGAAAATTATACATCACACACACACACACACACACTGAGGCGAAAGAAGAAAATGAACACCCAGGAATCCCCTTCTCTGAGATAACATTACTAACACATTAGCGTTATGAATACCCTTTCAGATCTTCTTCTGTATTTCTGTATATGTTTCTTACAAAAAGATGGGGTCAAATTATACAAACACATCTGTAACTTGCTTTTTAACTGTATGTTATAAAATGTTCCCATAGCACTATTTATCTACAACATCATTTTTGACAGCTTCACACTATTCCATCGTAGAGATACACCACAACTATTAGGTTGTTTTAACTCCTCATTATGATAAACAATGTTTCATACTCATAGCTAATTCTTTGGATATATAAGGATAGAATACATTCTTCACTATTCCTTAGGATGAGTTCCTTTGAAGGATTTTAGCTAGATCATCAGGTATGCACATTATTCTATATATTTGCTAACATTAAACAATATACCTATTGAAGAAAACTTAGAAAATACAAAAAGCAAAAATAACTGATAACCCAGCCACCCTGATATAGTGTCAATATTTTGTTGTGCACCTTTTCCAATTTCTTCTATGTATGTATATCCTTTTTTTCTCCATTTAAAAAAAAAATTTGTCTAAAGCAACGCTTGGTTTGCTTTTATTGGAGTTATGATTTTTTTTTAGAGAATTCCATATAAAATGTTCAATTGACCTAGTTCAAATTTAAGAAGATGAATCTAAAACTTTTATCCAATAAGAAATACAAAATAAAGATACTTGAGTTCCCTGCGTGGCCCTCACATGGAGAGAGGGAGGGAGAAAGCAAGGATGGGGGAGAAAGTGGGAAATGGAAGAAAAGGCGAGGAAGAGAGAAGATACACAACCGCCTCTCCCACTGCCTTTAGGTTCCAGGCTTAATTCACTCTGATTGTCACTGCCTTGAAAGCCATACCGTTGTCATTAGTTATAATCTATGGATTCATGTGAAGGAAAAAGTCAAAACCCCTGGGCCAAAGGGAGATTACCCTGGGCCGGAGATGCGGTCAAGGCCCCACCTCAGCACCTTACTCCTGCTTTACACAGGTCATTACTGAACTTGATAGCTAACTCTTTAAGCCAGTAACCATCCTGAACTTGCACAGCAGACTGGAGAGCCCACAGCTAAAGCCAGCCCAGCTGAACAGGTGAAGTATGCCGAGGGCACGATCAGGAGTTCTAAGAGGTACCAACCCATACTCATTTCAAGTCGAGGTTCATTGTTTTGAAGTAGCTTTTTTCATTATTTGTATTATTTCAAATACTCTGCTGTGAAGGTCATTACCTGCGGTTTTGGTTTTGGTCAGAATGAGGGAAGAGAGATACCCCAGAGCATTCCAGGGCCAGGCGGAGAACTAGCCTGAGGGTGTTGAACTTTTAAAGACAAAAGATCCCGTTGCCTTTCAAACAGCAGGCTTAGCAGATAGAAAGGCAGCAAAAATCTAGCGTGGGCTTTATGAAGTCTAAAAATAGGCACCTGAGGCAGAATGATTTCTTTCAAGAGAACAATTTTAAAGATTCCCAGGAGGTGTCAGGTGTTGAGTAAATATCAGAGGAAGATAAAGGCTTTCTGAGCTGCTGGAGGACACAAAAGCCCCGGGAGGGCAGCCTTTGCTTTGCCTGGCGCCCTGGACAGGTGGAAGAAGCGTCTTTTGCCGCGTGATGAAAGGGGCTGGGAGAGGAGGTCGCAGCTTAGTTTCTGATACAGGCAAACAGAGCTGAGAAGCAACTCTCTGCTTCTTTCTTGCCAGACAGACGGGAAGAATATTAAGCTGTACAACCATTTTCATTAGAAAGACAATGAATGAGTTAACCCATTTGCAAGACTAATAAATGAGGGTTACTTGTGAAAAGAGCCAGTCTTCTCTACAGTACGGGCCTAATACAGATTTACATAACTTCCATTATTTGAAAGGAGGTGTTAGAGGCTGGCAGGCTCGTGCAGAGACCTGCCCACAAGTGTGATGTCGTTTGGAAGGTCAAGAGCAGAGACTATGGGACCTGAGCAACACAGTGCTGGAGAGGGCGCTGGGGCTAGATGCACTGCGTCCCATGGGTCACTGGACTGCAGAGCCGGCCAGAGTCAGGAGGCTCAAGCCCTCATCCTGCCTCTACCTGGCTCTACCTGCAACCTGAGGCCAACTGAAGGAATCTCGGGAGTAAGTCCTGGCACCAATCTATTTGTGAAGCTCCCCATGTGATTCTGAGCCACAGTCAGGCTTCAGAACCGCTGGTTCTTGGGTCTCTTTTAGCTCAAGTTCTGTAAGTACATTTTGACTTATATCTGTTTTTCCCCAGTAGGTTAGGTGAAGACTTGTCTGATGAAAAGAGAAAATAATGTGTGTCCCCTGCGTTAGCCTGCACATCAGATGCAGGTCCTGGCCTCGGCTGGACCCCCGCAGGACCCTGAGACCTTGGCCCACACACCCTCTATGAATGCCTCTTTGCCCCACATTCTTTACATTTCGAACACTATCTGGCTCACCTCCAAACTCCCTTCTTTTATCTCTCAAAATATATCTGAAGTCCCTACCACGACATTCTTTCTGGGTTAAATGGAAGCCAAGTAACAAAACTGGAGAGAAGAGATAAAATAGGCCTCACCCACATACTCAACACTTTAGAAAGAAGCAACGTGGCTGCCCTGAGGTAGCAGTATGTTCATATCCTCTCTACTGTGAACTCAGACCAAAGAAATGAAATGCAGCGGGAGATGGTGGTGAGGGTTTTCTATTTTTAATGCGATTTCCATATTTGCTTTCAGACTATAAGTTCTGTCTGCTTCATTTTTCATGAGAAAAGGAAATGGAGCATTTCATCATCTTTGAATGTTACTAACGTACATTTCTATCAAGTGTCTAGTAATTTGATTTTCATAATTAATCTTAAAATGTACTTAAGAAAACAGAAAAATCTCAGTAATATGTGTGCAGGAAAACAAAAAGAGTCCTGCTTTTCCTTCATTCATGCACTACCGAAAACATGAGCTAAAATGTTTATATGTAATGAAGCTTTACTGAACTGAATCCTAATCATGTAGTTTTAAATTTTAGATTTCTTCTTTGTCCCTCCTCTGATTTACAAGAACCCTAAAGAAAGTCTTTTTCCTTCCTCATCATTCTTCGCCAGTCCCCACCCCAATCCCAAGGTCTCTCTCTGCTGATTTCCCATCCAGAAGCTGCATGTCTCCCTGAGCTCCTTGTCCTCCTTTCCTCCACCACCCCCACCCCCAATCTGGTTGAGCAACTTTTCCAGAAATGAGTGCAGAATGCCAATGCCCAGAAGATGAGAACAAATGTCAAACAGTCACAAAGTTCCTCCGGGTTCCCCAGGCACATCTAGAGCCACATCACATGAAGTTGACAACTGCCGACCGACAAAGACCATGAGCCACAGAGACAGGGAAGCAAATTCTTTCTAGAACCCTCAAGGCACTAGGCACTACACCCAGTCCTTCCTGCTCAGGGGTCCCATCCACTGTCTGCTACTTACATTCCTTCCAGGCACCTATTATTTATCTCAGAGATTACTTTCTTGCATAATGACAGGCCCAACAGTGACAACGTGCACAGGAATTCTCAGCCTGGAAGCAGGGCACCAGACATCTAAGCCCTTTACCACGTCAGCATCATCAGTGAACTTCATCATTTACTGCTGGTTCAGATCAGTGGTTCCCAGCTCCGGCTGCTCATTCCAATCGCCTGGGGGAGCTGCAGACACAGATGCCCAGGCCTCACCCCAGACCAGTGGACTCAGACTGTCTGGAGGTGGGGCCAGGGCTCCCCAGGTGCTTCTCAGGCAGCGAGGATGAGAGCAGAGTCTGTGCAAACCAACCTGGGTCTGCCACTTCCCTGCTGTGACTTTAGGCAAGTTGCTTATCCTTTCTGATCCTCAGTTTTTCTCATCTGGAAAATGCAAATAATAATTTCTACTGCATAACACTGATGTGGTGATTATGATTTAATCATAATGTATAAAACTACAATGTCTCAAAATACAGAAGGTCTAGACTCTGTTGCTTCATCTGTAAGTGATAATAAGAGACAGCGAGATCTACTGGGAACATAAAGAAGAATGAAGACAGGAGGGGGCGTGAGATGGTTGTTAACATAAATGAGTGATTTACTCCACTACGGGTCAACTTACAGAACATTCCATTCCCCTGCTTGCAGGTCAGGGGTTACCCAACACAAGGCAAGCCCTAAACTTTGCAGGAGCCATTCTCTCTCTGCTATAAATGTAAGCCCAGAGCTGCCACCCATAGAGAAAACCTGGCTGAGAATAAAACCGGCAGAGGGGAGAGGGCGCGCGAGCAGAGCTGATGCTGATTGTCCCAGCACAGGATTCAGCTGCTTTTTAAAGGATACCCCTGCTATTTCTAATCTTGCGTGACTGTATCAACAAGGTAATGCATATTTTGCAAACCCGTCACTTCACACAAGTGCATCTTTTGGATAAACTGACAGAATTGGGAGTGCTGGTTCTAAGTAGACATTTGTCATTTCAATAAATATCTCCAAAGTGCTAGAGGCTGTACTTACACGCGCCCCAACAACAGGTTAAGGGGTAGCCATCTCCTCACACTCATCAATATTGTGCTTTAAATTCTGACAACATGATAGTTGAAATGAAATTTCATTTGCATTGGAGTCACTATTTCTTTTATTAGAAGTGAAGCTACCCACCTCGGTGTGTTTGTCACTGGTATTCCCTTTTCTCTGAACTGTCCATTTATACTCCCTGCCGATCGTGTTTCAATCAAGTTATTGGGTTTTTTATTGATTTGTAGGATCATTATAAATTAAGAAAATCAGCTCTTTCTCTGTGATAGAAATTGGCAATATTTTCCCCAGTCTGTCTTTCTTAAAACTTTATGGTATATTTTTGCATACTTTTTGGAGACGTAGTCATCAGTCTGGTCATTCATAGCTTCTCTAATTTTTTGTTATTGAGATGAAACTACTCCAAACCTCTCTTTTTTAAAAAAAATTCTTAAGGATTGTGAACATTGTTAGTTTTAACGTATTTGTTGTGGGAAAGGTACCATTCCTTTTGAAATCTGTTTCCAGCAATGCTTGTGAACAAGAAGGCCCGCAGAAGAAACTTAAGAGGGAAGAGCCGAACCTGGGCCGTGGATCCGAGCCGGCTCACCCGCAGGGTCCTCCCACAATCGGGGTCTCCCCTCATTCCTACGGCACTAGCACGAGCTCGCGCCCCTTGCTGAGCGCACACTCGCAGTGCCCTCTAATACAAGGACACGCGCCCTGGGAACAGGACCAGCACTAAGAGCAGACTTTCCTGATGCTAACTAAGCTGTAAGCAAACCTGGCCCAACCCTCTCTCCCTAGCAGGGCATGGCTCCTACTGCAGAAGGGTGAGCAGGGCTTAGAAAAAGAACACCTTGCAGTACCCCAAAAAAAAAAGAGTCCACGAACAAACATTGCTGGAATACACTAAGCTAATCCTTTAAAGAACTTTTAAAACTTGACCCAGCTCCTCTCAAAAGCTTCTGTGAGTCATCATCCCACACGCCCAACAAGGCCTCTGGGATTATCCCCACAGCATCTCCAGCAAGGCCTCGGCCCCACATTCAAAACCACCCCCAAGAAAGCTGCTGGTAGAAAACAGGAGCAGGAGAGCCAGCCATTCGAGGACAGCCCAGCACACGACCTCAGAGCCTTCCTCCCACAAGACGCAACTCCACAAAATACGGCACTTCCTAAGAGAACGGTGACACCAGAGCCAGACACACCTACTCTCCTTCTAAACATCCCTCCTACCCACAGAGTCAATCCTAAAGGCCACATCCACAAGCCTACTTCCTTTAGGGAGCTGTTGCTTCTTTTATAACTAATTTTTTTTTTCTGTAATAGAAGATAGTAGAAGTTAAATTTCTTTTAATGACTCACAATTAATCATGTTCTACTTGAAATTTTTAGGTTAAAAAAAGTTCTTGCAAACTTATAGTGGGCCAGGTAAAACTTAAGGAAATCACATCTAATGAAGCAATGTTAAATGACACCCACAAGTGGTAAGAAACAGTCAGCTGTAGATAACAGGCCCACGGGTCCAGGACAGAGCTTTAAAATGAATATTCAAGCGACTAAATAAGATATTACAGTAAGAGCACTCTCCAAGGAGGGGACACTGCAGGGTGAGACGCTGTGGCTCAGGGTGCAGGTGACAGTGTTCATTCTATGTAGAGAGCATGATGAAGGATGATCCAGCCTTTGAATTCCCAGCTAAGAAATGCTCTAAGTCCCAACATAAGCACAGTTCTCTGGGCAAATGTTCACCCCAAAGATGGCCAGCACGGTATAGGCAACCTCCATTTGGAGCATTATTTATAACCAGTACCAACCCAAGTCACGGGGAGGAAAGATTCCTCCAGCCAGGTCTCCCAAGGCAGGGGACCACAGAGTAGGGTGGCCAGCATCTTTCAAGGTGGCTTCCTCTGCAGTTGGCCAAGGCTTAGAAGATGAAGGGAGTGCAGAATTTAAGCTCTGAGCAGGAGGGACCCAGCCTGAGTTCCCTCCCTGCCCACTGCCTTCTGTAGTACCTGGAACATTTCAGGGGCTCAAAAAATATCTGAAAAATCGCCCACTGCCTTCTGTAGTACCTGGAACATTTCAGGGGCTCAAAAAATATCTGAAAAATCAAGGTCCAAACCACAAGTGTCCAGCTGCAGCAACAGTAAGGGCCAGTACTGTCACTTCCGGCCAAACTAGGAGGTCATGTTCAAGCCAAGTCCTGGCTGCTCTGGACCTAAAGGGATGGTGATCTGCCCTTCAACACAGTGGCTTTTGAGCATTCCCAAACTTTACTTGGCCCCAGAAAAGACAAAGATAGAGATACGCGTGATGACCCAGAAACGTTTCCACAACATATCGTGGAGTTAAAAACAGTAAAATTGACGGGCTGGCCAACAGTGCAGCAGTTAAGTTCGCACGTTCCACTACGGCAGCCCAGGGTTCGCCGGTTCGGATCCCGGGTGCGGACTGAAGCACTGCCTGGCAAGCCATGCTGTGGCAGGCGTCCCACATACAAAGCAGAGGAAGATAGGGACAGCTGTTAGCTCAGGGCCAGTCTTCCTCAGCAAAAAGAGGAGGATTGGCAGCAGATGTTAGCTCAGGGCTAATTGTCCTCAAAAAAACAGTAAGATTGTGCAGTGTGATTCTCTTGCCCCCCAATACACACACACACACACACACACACACAGAAAAGATCTGGGGGGCTTTGCTCAAAACATCTATCTCAGCAGGCCTGGGCTGGAGGGCCAAAAGGGTCTTTAATTTCCTGCCTCATACACATCCACTGAGATTTCCACAATAAACATGCCTCATTTTCTATGTCACTTAAATATGAAAATTTAAAAGTAAATGAACACACATCCCACGTCTGCCTTTCTCATTATCATCCTGGAACACTAGGATTAGCACGGCTGGGCTTCTTTTTTAGGGGAAAGAAGGAACAGAATTGATCCCTCTCTCTTCAATGGACTCTAAACTATTTTCTTTAATACGTATGTTATTATCTCAATCTAATTTCAGGCCCTGCTTACAGTATTTACAACCTCATCAGGCACAGCAACATTGATTTTGCCATCATCACTGTTATTAGGGACACTCTCCATTTAGTACCGTCTGCAAATAAAGCCTCAGATTTACCACAAATGCCCAAGAGGATAAAAGGAAGCAGGAGGAAGCCTTGAGGGAAAGTGGAGCGAGGCTGCGAACCATGGCGATGAGGTGTCTCCTGTGACAACCAGTTCACACCCCGTCACTGCAGAACCCCTCTCTGAGCCTACGGAGCCCCCAGCACACTTCTCGAGCTCTCTACCCCTAAGGTGGTAAAGAAGTACCATTCCACGTCAACAGCATTTTCTCCTCAGCTGAGATGGTTTTAAGATTTGTTTACTCATCTGTTAGCTTTCGAGGCTGGCTTTTTGCAGGGAGAAACGTCTAGAGAAAATAAACAATAAGACTTTGCGTTTATACAGTGTTTTGGCATGATCAGGGGCTGGCACACGAAAACATCATCTCATGAGAATAGTCTTAACAGCCCTGAGGAGAACCCTAATGTCTTCAACAGAAAAGAAACTTTTACTCTTTCAAACCAACAAACATTTTTCTCCCTCAAAATTCTCCCTAGTGCCTCCCCAATTTTTCTACCTCCCCCAGAAAGCATTCACAGCTTTCCTCTTGTTTTTGTTTTGTGTCAGTATTTGTAGACATTAAGAAATGGCAAAGGGAGGGAAGAACACTATTGCAAGATGAGTAGATAAATGACCCATGGCAGTGTCCTCTGTGTGCGTCTGAGCCACCCCCTCACTCTCTTTAAGTCCTGTGCTGTCACACATCCACTTAGGTGGACTGCCTGCGGACACTTAGGACTCCTGTCCTTGCCCCCAACAGAATTTTATTGAAATGACTCCAAGTGTCCCCAAGAGAAAATTAGCCGATCTTGCATTAAAAAAATTAAAAATTGCTGCTGCTCTTGTCCTTTGAGGGTCACCATCATAAATCTGAAAAGTAATGCTGTCTACAGGTATCATTACAAATCTAGTTACAAGGAAGAGACGATATGAGAAAAAAACTTAATAACCTCTCTAACCTTCTCTCAGTCTGTTTTTCGGGTCATGGAGGGCTTCACTAACCTCTCTAGAGTACTAAAAACTCCCACAACCTCAGAAGCATATGCAAAGGGTATTTTTTTTTTAGTTTTAAAGCCAAATATAAATATTTTTAAGATGATCCATACCTGTTTCCCATAATTAGCATGGATATAGCCAATTATTTATAATAATATTTATTTTTCTACGTTAAGAATGTCAGTCTGGAAGTGCCTTTCATAAGAAAAAAAAACTGAAAGAGTATTGATGTTCCGGACCCATAAATATATGAAATTAACAAGGCTTTAATTCATTCTGTCTATGGGACCACACTAGAATATAGTACCCCTCACCTGAAGAATTTAATTTCTTCTCAGTATCAGTTAATTATTCCTTTGTAGTTCATGGCACTTTCTTTTGATGATTCTACAAGTTTAGAAAATTATTTGGCAAAGAAAGGAAAAGAGGGAAATAAAGTTTAACACTATGTATTGTTGGCTTTAAAACCAACTATGTAAAAAGTAGGAATTGCTTAAAGTAAAATCATTCTTTCCTCTGTATAACTGTCACTATTTGAGAATGATTTAGATGCCTGCCAAAATAAACACGATTTGAATTAATTTTAAAAACAACTCCAAAGGATTATTAGATTTGAATACCGTTTTTACAGTCCAGAAGGAACACGCACCTGACGATCCGGCCACCAGAGGGAGCTTTAACTCCCCAGTACGGCTCAGCAGGCACACACAGGAGGAGCCTCCCTGAAGCCAGCACGGTCAGCAATCACGCACAATTCCTCTCCCCCAGTGAACTTGACACGGACAGAGGGGATAAGAGTGAGGCATTTCTTCAAGTTAAAGGCATTTGTGGTACCTTCAAAGTAGCAAGGAGCTAGAAATAATGTGGTATGTGCTCGTAGAATTTTTATATTAAAATTTATAACGCATATTGTAAAGAATGAGTCAAAGATACATACAGAACAATAAAAGAAACAAATTATGCATGAGAGGGTAAGGAAAATATAGGCATGTCTAAATCACTTGGAAAGTACAAAAGCAGGAGAAATAGCTTCAGCCTAGTGGCAGGGAGGGCTCCGAGAGCCAAGGGGCTTGCAAGAAGACGCAGTGGTTCGCCCAGCACGCTCACAGGGGTGGGCGCGGTGACGGCAGTCAGGGATGTGGTGGCCGTAGGCCAATGCGGGGCCACAGCGGAGCGCGGGGGAAAAGGTCCGAGGGCCCCAATACCAGGGCAAGGTGGGCGCAGAGCCCGGGAAAGGTGCCGGGGGCAGTCTGGGGAGCGAGGGTGCGTGGTGATGGATGAAAACAAGCCAGTTGTGCAAAAGGGGGAAGATAGTCCTTCTGCGCAAGGGCACGGTGGAGGGCGAGTGCGGCCTCTCAGGGCAGCCGTAGGACTGAGCATGGCCACTCCAGGAGTGGAGGCCAAGTCCAAGTACTGCACCAAGGGCACTCGAGTCAAGGTTAAGGAGCTAGGACCTTAATCCAAGGCAATGAGTGATGGCTGAGGGGTTTGCCAAGAACAGAATAGTCTATGTCTGAGCGAGAGCGTTTTGTTTTGTACCTCTGTGGAGGGACAGAAGAGGGCAGGTGCAAACACCACTCGGGAAGTCCTTCACACAAACACCGGGGCTGGGGTGGAGGCAGCAGTGGTGGTGATGATATGAGAGGGCCAAGGACAACTCCCAGGGCCCCTAGCTTGGGTGCCGAGATAAAGGGTGGAGCCACCAGCTGAGACAGATCATTCCAGAGGAACAACAGTTTCAAATATTTTGACATTCTACTTCAAGAAATGGTGTGAGGGCAAACAAAAGATCCTGAGTTACATGGTCTCACCAGTCATTCCGATCTCATTTGTCAGACATGATGGCTTGACTACATAATCTAACAACACAGAGAAAATGAAATCTAACTACAAGGAGCTAGTAAGCCATTCTGGAGGAAATAAATTTGCAAATTACTCTTTGTCCAGACTGTCTAGAAAACATTTAAAATCACTTCAACCAAATTAAAGCCACTGTTCACAATGAACTCCCAGGAGTTTACAAGTCAGAAGAAGGCTGGGGGGGGAGCGGATATACAACCAACACTATCATTTTTTCACTAGCAAAAAAATTTTAAAAGGAATAAAACTGTGATAAAGTTATGAGTCGCCTTTCTTTTTTTTCTTCTTTCTTTTTTTTTTTTTTTGCTTAGGAAAAGCGGCCCTGGGCTAACATCTGTGCCCAGCTTCCTTTATTTTGTATGTGGGATGCCACCACAGCATAGCTAGATGAGCAGTGCATAGGTCTGTGCCTGGGATCCAAACCCACGAACCCTGGGTTGCCGAAGCAGAGCATGCAAACTTAACCACTATGCCACTAGGCCGGCTCCAAGATTCACCCATTTTGATTATTCAACCAGTTGCCCCCAAACTTGAAACATAGTATTCCCTTCAAATGCTTCTCTACTCTCCTACCATGAATGCCTAATTTTGAGTATGTAAAATTAACAGTGACTTGAAACAATAATCAGTTCTTCAAAAGGGAAAGCACAATAATGTACCTATAACAACAAAGGATAGAAATGCAAACAACCCTTGAAGCTATTTACTACCCACTCCCCTCTGTGTGCCGGAAGGAATGTTAGCACACACTCATTAAGAGGAAAGGCATATTTGATATCACTTGTTTGACAGTATACAGTTGGAATGCCGGTTCTTTTAATAATTTACTGGGGAGTTACACATTGCAGATTCCTTATTAAACATTACTTACACTAAGGTCATAAGTCTAAGAAATATTCAGTTGGGAAAACAGGCCATATTTTAATTGCACCACTAATTTAACTCACATGTCTGCCTGTATTTTTATGAATATAAATTCATCTTTATTATTCGTGTATTTATATACAAAGCAGTGAGAACCACTTTCTCTAAGACAAAAACATTCTACAGTTGTATTCATTTGTCAACTTTATAATTCGCAGTGCATATCAAAAAGGTTTCATAAGCTGTCTTTTAAGCATGCTGCCCTTGAAGAGAAAGGAAAAAAATAAAAAGCATTCATTATCTAGGAACCTGACTCCCCCACACCCAAAAAGTCAATACTGGCCGAATTCCTGTCTGTCATTGACCAGCCAGCAGCTCAATGAAATGGTTTCATCTGGAAATCATGACCAGACAATTACTGGCACTCCCAGTCCTAAATATATATGTTGTAGAGAATCAATAGCTCACATTCTCAGGGGCTGGCAAACTATAGCCCACAGGCCACTGGCACACAGCCACGCCCACTTGTTATATGTCGTCCTGGCTGCGTTTGCACTATCTCAGAGACCATATGTCGTGCAAAGCCTCCACTATTCACTCTAGGGCCTTCAATAGGAAAAGTCCGCTGGCTCTGATTCGGATACGTAAGTCCCTAACGCACTTAGGAAAGGCTGTATTTACCATCTCACATCTCCTATTGACCTGCCAGCTCACGGAAACTTACAAGAAGTCATAAAAATCTTACCTTCCAGATCCCTCCCCCAACTATTCAATGGAAATAATCTTATGAAATCTATGACTATGTTTCTCAGAAGATGAAATATTACAACACACGAGATTTGTATCTGAGAAGTGTAACCTTTTGGGGTTCCAGAGATATGTATCCAAAATGGATTCTGGACTGTGCTTTATTCAAAGCATTACTTTTAGGTGTAACAAAATATTTTCACCTTCCATAATGGCATTTTTGTCAATGCAGATGCACAGAGGGCCCGGAGAGCCCCATTCTCAAGGCCTCCCTGAGCTCTGACCACTGAGGATGGGTTGGCGAGCCAGCCCTCACTGCCTAAAACACAGGGAACCATGAACAGCCCAGAACTGTCTACCTACCCTCCAGAGATGAACTACCAAAGCAACAGTTCTTGGCCATCCCAATGCCAGACCTCCCCTCCCACAGCACCACTGGCTCTGTTCCCGGGGGCTTGTGTTAGCTACATTTTTGTAAAATAAATATTTTCCTCATTGTCTTACACTTTCAGAGATGCTTTCGTTTCTGACTCATCTCACGTTGGCAACATTCCCTTCCTTCTATTCCAGCTTCTTAGACTCTTTCCTACCTCCCCAAAAAGGATAACAGTGAGACAAGCACAGACCGCTTTAGGATAAAGCAAGAGTCAAGACACTGAGGTGGGGGTGGGGGTGGGGCAGACATGCAAAGACCAGCAGCTGAGGAAGGAAGGAAGGAGGAAGGGCAGGAAGAAGGAGGGGAAGGAAGGAAGGAGGAAGGGCAGGAAGAAGGAGGGGAAGGAAAAAGGAGGGGCAGGCAGAGGCACGGGCTCAGGGCCCAGGACACACAGCAGGCAGACACCCAAACTTCACCAATCCCCAGAGGGGTCCTCGGCTTTCTGCCCCTACTGGTGCCCTTTGTCGTTACATTAGTTGATGAAAATACAACTATTTTGTATAGGTCTCCACACAGCATTTCGGCTGCACTTTAACTTTTCAGTTTTCTCAGGCTCCACTCTGACCAGATGAACAAAATTTATCAAGCATCTACTGTATGTGAGGCATCCTCATCTTCCTAAAACACATCAAATTCTCTGCCCTACAGACTCACCGACCAGAGCATCATTCTAGACTGATGAAAATGAGGGAGGGGAGACCCACAGTTCTCCCCCCAACTCTCTGCCAAAGCAGACAGCAGAGCAAAGGCTCCTTGGGGGAGACCAACAGGTTCATGCATCAGGAGACAAGGCAAAGGAGCAGATTCTGAAGGATGGATTCACGTGAACACAGTATCAAGGAATGGTATGTAAATGTAGTCTATTTCACCCCTTTATTTACCAAAATCGGAAAGACACAAAGACCAGTGTATATGGGTATATTTTAAAACTGATCAGATGTTCGCTGCACCTCAGTTAGTGTACATGAACACAGCACAGCCTTTTCAGTGACTCAAGACCATTCTAAATATCCATTATTATGGCACTGGCTATAGTAGAGCAAGCCTTGGGGCCTAATCCAGAATGGAGACATGCTGGCCCTGTGCACTGACCATTTCTGTGTGGGCACCTGGGAAACCTGGTGGCCTGAATGGTGTGCAAACTATGATTGACATATTTTAAAAGAATGTTGCATATACTCACACATTCCAAGACCAGGGGGTAAAAACAAATACACAAAGAGTTGCGTGGTTTTTACTTGGGAGGAGAAAGTTAATATCCTTGAAGGTCATTTCAGGGTTTGGGGTGGGGGGAGGAGGACAGTTAGAATAAACAGTCTGAGAGCTGGGTTCTCCAGGGCTCTCATGAGGAGTCGGAGGAGCTGTTTGGTGCAGGGATTTTAAGACAATACTTCGTGGTTCAGAGGCCGTTAGCATTGATGCTGTGATTCTCAGCAATGCCCTGAAGAGCTAAGGCTGCTCAGACAGGCCTCCAGCGAGACAGATCTGCACAGAGCTGGCAGATCACACACACTGTCTCAGTGGAGTGGGAAGTGCTCTGCACCCCCTAAGCAGCCGACTGTGCTACGGGGATGGGACGGGGGAGTCGCTCAACTTGCTAAAGACCACCCAGGGCAGGGGACAAAACCAAATGCAAGGGTCTCGGCGCCATGTCAGTGGGGGAGGCCAGCCCCATGTGACAGGAGGTGTTGGGTTCAAGGTGGCCACAAAGGCATGGTCCCACCTAAAGGGCACATCTACCACACACCTCCAGCCAGGAGGCCACACATGGCCGCAGGCCCACTGTGTCTACATGGCCGAGATTTCCCAGAAACCTGGAAATCTAGATTTTTAATATGAAATCTCGTAAATGTTGCCTCAAATTTTTATTTCTTTTAGTGCTCCACAGGCCAAACTCACACCTGTGGCTTCAGTCTAGTCCATAGGGGCCAAGTGTGTGCAAACTCTGGCCTAACAGTGTCCTAAAAGTACTTGCAGTTTAGCAAGGGGACCCTCAAGGCACTTACACCCTTGAGACTTCTCCATTAGTAAAATGAGACTTACTTTGTGCAATATATTTTTTAAAAAAGGGCAAAAAAAAAAATTACAGAATTTCTAATCCTTTGGGAGAAAAGTGAATTAGTATTTAAAATTTACATGTGTATAGCGTATAGCCAAAATATCACCTCACCCATTTCTTGCTGGTCACCTGAGGAAAACGTAATTTGACAGCGGAGGGAACAGTGGCCCTACCTCAACTAGGGGTTAATTTTAGCACCACTGGTTATGAGACCATATGGTTATGGGACAACCAAACATTGTGTCCCTCGTGAGCAAACAGCGTCCCCCATTCCTGTCCCAACTGTTGAAACTGAATTTAATGGAGCCTTCAGATGCAACTTGTAACATACAGGAAACCCAGGAGAAAGGACACATTAAACACAGCACAGGAAACAATCGAGTGTGCTGACAGAGACAACCTCCTGACAACTCAAGGTCATGCAAGAGGGGAAGGAGGAGGAAGTTTTCCAGATTAAGAGGGTCTTAAGAGACCTCACAACTAAATGCACTACGTGATTCTCAACTGAATTCTGGTTTAAACAGCCCAATTGTAAAAGGCATTTTAGGGACAGTTGGGAGAATTCAGATAATGGACCAGGTAACAGAGTCCATTAGGCAATTACCGTTAACTTTGTGAAAACTGCATAGTGATTATAAAGGAATATGTTGGGGTTTTTTTTTAAGGGATGCAGGCTTTAGTATTTAGGGCCTAAATGTCATGATGTCAGTAATTCACTTTTGAATACTTTAGTAAAAAAAAAAAAAAAAAAAGGGTGAAGCAAATGCAGCAAAACGTGAGAACAGCTTAAATCTAGATAATGGGGACCAGAGAGCCATCATTACGTGGCCATCAGTCCCAATGACAAGCAAACAGAAGGATTTTTTGCCACATCCCTCCAATGCCTGGGAGTCCCGTGTGTTTCAGATTTCGAATCACCAGCTGCCAAAAGAAAAACGGATAGCAACCCAAACAGGTATAACCTGATGCTCACAGCTCAACACACAAAATAAAGAGAGAACTATGAAATGAGTGGCCCGAAACCCCACGCAGGAAAGCACGAAATGCTAGGAGTTGGTTCGTCTTAGTGAGCGTGGCTCAATTTTAAGAAGCAGATTTACAGTCTCAAATGGATTCTAAATAACCTCAAATGAAGACTCTGATCATCGTGAAGGAGGAAAGCGGGGGAGGCTAGATCTAAAAGTTGCATCAAAATGACCCTATTCAGTTCCCGCTTAAGCCTATGACAGCAGGTTAAATGTCTTGCGATACAAGCGTAACTGAAAAAGAATACAGTTTGAAACTTGAAAAGATATCCTAAGTTAAAATAATAATAACTTTACAATCTTACTTAGCAAAGCACATCTATTCTAAAGCTAATACCTGATGACATTCACTCACAATTCAAAGAACTTGGTCGGCTGCCATCAACTACAACAGCCAGTTCTTTAAATCTGCTTTTAAAAAAGAACCTAGTCGGCTGGCCCCGTGGCCAAGTGGTTAAGTTCGCGCGCTCCGCTGCAGGCGGCCCAGTGTTTCGTTGGTTCGAATCCTGGGCACGGACATGGCACTGCTCATCAAACCACGCTGAGGCAGCGTCCCACATACCACAACTAGAAGAACCCACAACGAAGAATATACAACTATGTACCGGGGGCTTTGGGGAGAAAAAGGAAAAAAATAAAATCTTTAAAAAAAAAAAAAAAAAGAACCTAGTCATCAAATCTCAGGTTTTAGAGAGATCTTAACAGGAATCTAGTCCGAGGGTTCATCCACTGGCTGAACTTTTGTCATTTAAGTAGAGTATTAATCTACCATTGGAATGAGCACTGAAGTCAGATCATCTGAACTCAACTGGTCCCACCACTCTCTATAGAGTTGTTTCTTCTTGGGCGGATGACAATCTCTCTGAACCTCAATTTCCTCGCCTATAAAATACAGATAATTATTCCCTCTTCCTAAAGTTTAGGCAGAATCTGATGACATTATGTCACATTCCGTGCACCGTACCAGCCAGCCATCCTGTAAGCACTGAAAACACTCTGTAAATAGCTTACATGAGGAGCCTGCTTCAATGCACAGCTCTATAACTTTCTAGTGGTACAGACTTTACAATTTATCTAAGCTTTCTTGCCTCATTTTCCTTACCTGCAAAATGCAGAGAACAACCGTACCTGTGGCAGAGAGCAGAATGCAATGAGCTCCTGTGCAAACAGCCCGAATCGCGCCTGGCATACAGCCCACACTCAATAAACCAGAGCCAGCGGGATTCGTTCCCCTCCTTCCCTCCACCTCACTAAGAAAGCAAGACCCACCTACCACAAACTTCACACGTCACTGTGGCCAACACCAGGACTCATTCATGCCACATCAGAAAGTGTCTAGAAGTCCAGAGTCGTCCCACTGACCCCCACCTGTCATGGCTGGTGAGGTTCCTGTCTGCCTGCTTTCTCTCATGTACAGTGACAGCTACGCTGACCCACAGCACCTGTGCTCAGCTCCATCCTGACCCTAACACTAAGAGGTTGGTGTAGGCTATTGACCTTCCATCGCAGCCCCATGCACTCCCAAGTAGAAGTTTCTGGAGCCACCACCCCAAGAGAGCAGTATGTTCCCTCTGTGGCACTGGAAGTCGTCGTCTTGCAGAGACATCAGCGTCAAATGAAGATCTTCTCTGCCTGCCACTCTACTGGCTCCCAACACCAGCCTTTGTGCTTGCATCCCTTATCCTCTTCTCTTCCACGCTCACCTTTTATCTGAGTCCTAGCCAGGCCACCTGCACTGGTCTATATGGACCCTGGGTAAGAATTACAAAATGTACCTCCCCTGGATGACAGAGTGGTGGTGACGGAGATGCCAGGTGAGCTAACAGCAGCTCATGAGAATTAGAAAAATGTCCCTTCCTCCAGGCTGGCAACCCTGTGCCACAGCATACCACATTTAGATTCCACTCACTGCATTCAAGTCAACTTCTCAGGCAACTGCCATGTGCACAATGACAGAGCTACACATAATACCTCCAGGTATCGGGGCATATCAAAGAGAGGAGGTGACCTGGTGGGGGACCGAGAGGTGGCCCTGCGTGCTAGAGGTGATGATGACTGAGCTGGCCGAGTGCTGAAGAGGAGGAGCAGGACTTGCCCAGATTTGGGTGAGGATGGGTCAGGGTGCATTCCCCAGAGAGGGGACTGCAGAAGCAACGACAGGGGCAGAGGAGAGTGCGCCAGGACAAGGTGCCGTCTGCTGCAGTGGAAAGGCAGGCAGTGGCCAGGGTTGGGGCTGGAGGGGGAGGCAAAGCCTTTATAAAGGGACTTGAATCCTACATCTGAACAGGAGACTAGGGCTTTACCCCACAGGTGAATGCAGATCCAACGCTAGCAAGCGGGGGGGGGGGGGGGGCGGCACCCGCACTAGGCCTGTGCCTTAGCAAACACTGCAGCACGGAGATGCTGCTGGAGATGCTGCTCGTCCCTTCAGACGGCTGAGGCCACAAACACTGACGTGCAGGCCATGCAAATGAGGAGGAAGTGACAGGTACAAGAGGAACTTCC